>NC_060246.1:15674787-16878414 GCF_921293095.1 Ischnura elegans
TCTTGAGAGTAAATGTATATGTCATAAATTCAATGCCAGATCTTCCTCAATCATTAATGATGCTCTAGGTGTAAACATAGTTCTCTGAAGGAAAAAGAGAACATTATGGAGAGAAATTAGCCTGTAGGAGCTCAGGTAAACTTTTTACTGAAGGCAGAATTCCCTGCTTGCTAATCACAGCAATAGGGTGAAATTTGGCGTAGTACAATCAGGGTCAATGAGTATTTCATCCTCTGAAGACCCTCATAATTATATTTCACAGGTCAATGCTTTTTCCTTGTGTTGGATAATAGCCACAGCAGTTCTTTTGATGCTGTCTGCTTTAGTTAACTCAATTATATACATTTATGCAGCAACTTGTACGCAGCATAGGAATTTAAGTGATTTAGATGACGAATCTTAATATTTATCAGTGTCATGATAGAAAAGAAATGCTTGGAGCTAAGACCATTGACATGGATGAAATAATCTACTGAAAGCTTTATTTTTATACCGTTTACTTAGAATCTTAAATAAAACAAAATATAGAAATTTTAACAATATTTTACACAACACACAAAACATAATCTAGCATTAACATGTTCTCATTCATCTACACGTATAACAATCAGTGCATTAAAGTATTTGTCATCCTATTATTTATGTATATTCTGTAAAAGAGGAATTTCTAGATTACACTTGAATTTGCATGTAAAATTATTGACATAATCATTAGCAATGATATCGACAATTTTAGAATGTACGATAGAAATTTTTGTAAGCATTCAATGAGCCAGGGGATATTATAACTGTACATTTCTTAATCTATTGAGAAACCAACATCATGCATTGCTCACAGTAATTAGCTCATTAAAATACACTTATGATCACTGCTATCTTATGAGATTATGATAGACAGCAAAATCTAGTAGTATTCACGCTCTCACAACCAAATTTGTATTAAAATTCTCCCACAGCAATTACAGTGACACCAAAGGTCTGACCAGTCCTAGGCATTGCGGGATAGAATCTAAAAGTTTAATTTTTTTGTAAAGAAATCTTAACAATTTTTTATTCTCTCAGCGTCTGAGTAAAGCAAGCAGGGTAGGGTACAAAAGTATCGCGTGAGAAAGTGTGTGCGGTACAGCGGTCCACTCCGATTACGCCGCCGGGTCGGAAGACGGTCGGCCGCCGTGGCTGACAAAAAAGTATTTGGCGCCCACGTCGACTGCTTTGACGGTTGAATGCTACGTATACAACAAGCTGATTCTCATAGGCTATGGGATTAGAACGACTTATAGACTTAAAATACGATATTATTACGTGAGTTTCATGATAGCGCTTTCTGTCGGCAGATTGTTGGGCCTACAGACCTCGAGAGCTCTGTAACCGAAACTCTCCATTCGACTCGACATTCGCAATAATACTCGAAGCATTCGAGTCTAGTACTAACTACTGGACTATACTCAAATTTTCGAGTACTCGCACATCCCTAATTATTGACGGTATAAGTGATTACAGGGTAGTTTTTGAAACCTTTATTATTGGAGTTGAGTCATTGGCAGGGGCGGATCCAGGATTTCTTTCTGGGGGGAGGGGGCACAAGGTTACCTCGTAATACAAAACGATCGCAATGACAATGGGACGTTATTAAATCTTCCATATTTTTTAAGGTTCTGGGGGGGGGCACGTGCCCCCCCCCCCTAGATCCGCCTATGGTCAATTGTAAAACCAAAACGGAATATTTATTTGTTTGGTTTATGCGACCTCATTAAATTTGGCGAGATGCATAATGCTAACCTAATCTACGCAGTTGAAACAGAATAAAATCATCGGCGTAGCATGTAAATACCTCTTATAAATCTACGCCAAGGAATCGACGAATATATTCCGCAAAAATATTGAAATTAACTTCCTACTTGGTTTTCAGCAAGGCTGCCGGAAAGGTAGATCATGCGAAACACAGCTCGCGCTTTTTTTCACGACGTTGTCAAATCAGATGAACCTTCGACACGTTACCTCATAAAAATTTTTATTCTAATTACGGTATTGCGCAATATAATAAACATTAGTACTCTGGATATGCTACTTTCAGAGTGATCGTAAGCAAAAAGTAGTTCTTGCCTGAATTGGCTTTGATGTAGTTAAAGTGACATCAGGTGTCCCACAAGGACGCTTAATCGCCCCCCTTTTGTTTATTATTTACGTAAATGACACTGCTCCCGAATGAGGTGTAAAATACGTTTAGTTGCTGATGACACTGTCATCTATCGCGAAATTAGTGATCACTCTTGACTTTGGAATTCTATCATCGAGTTTAAACAATGTTCGTGTGTGTAGCCAAGAGTGGGCCTCGAACTTAATTAGAGCAGATACACGGCGTTGCATTTCATGTGGAGTTAGTCCAACTATCCCCATGTGTATAATGTGGATAGTGCTAACAATAAGGTGATGGATTAAGGGAATCATCTCGGAGTTTCGATAACTTCGAATCTACCGTGGGGAATATGTATAAGAAATATTTGTGATAGATCCCTGAAGCTAGGATTCTTCAAGCGTATTGTGGAAAGATTTCGATTGAGAAAGTAAAAGAGAGGGGCTTTTTCGCTCTTGTCCGGCCACACCTTGAATATGCAGCGAGTATATGGGATCCCGCACAGAAATACAATCCATGAACTTAGTAAAATACAAAGGAAAGTTGTTTGTGTCGCCCAAAACTGCTACGTGTTAGAGAAAAAGGATTAGAGAGATGTAAAACGTAAAGGCTGGGAGCAGCTAGAGACTCAAACGTCGCGGGCTAGGCTTAGATTGCTTGAGCAATTGAGAATAGATATCCATAGGAGCGACATGAGAACATCATAATATAAACCTACTATAATTTCAGGTCTGACGGAAACTATAAATTGAGAGAGACATTTCACCGAACGGATAGGTATGGGAATTCTTTTTTCCCAAACATACAGGGACTTAAATAAATTCTAGGCGTAATTTCGTTAGAGCTCTTCCTTTTTATGCGTAAACGGCAGGTGTCCTAAGACCCCCAGCCACACCCCTGTCGAGGCGGCTTGCGAGGTAGTATGTAGATCGCTGTACATAGTCTTCAAAATCGCTGATAAATATTTTAATTGGCTCTTCAACAATTTATGAAATTTAAATATAGGCATTTATAACTCAAATTATGAGGTATTATTAAAGTTTTCTTCCGAGTAAGGGAGGTTTCCATTAAATACGCAAGAAGTATTCTGGCAGCCTGCCCTCCCTTCATGCACTTCCCTCTTCAATTCACAATAAGGCCTACTCCCTTTCATTCTATCTAAAATTCCTATTCTCTTCCTTCCGATCCCTCATTTAACCAACTTTCTACCCTCAAATACTGTTCTCAACAGTTAAATACACCAGTGTCTATTATTGCAGTGCTCTATTGTAAAAATCCCCTGCCCGCTAAGTACACCCGCCATCCATACCTTCTGTCTCCTTCGTATCTCATCTCAAAGCTGCCTCTCCTCACCCACTTCGTCATTCCTCCTACTCTGCGTCTACATTACTTTCTCCACACTCACACCGCAAACGTATCCAGTCTTCTCTCGTCATCCTTCCTAAGTGTCCATGTTTTCACATTCTGAGGGTACTCTCCGCATAGGCTCTTCTCTAGCCTTTTTTTTAAACTCCTGTATAAATTCAATTACAATTGTACAATTCCTAAACCTTTGTCCTAACCATGATGTAGTCTGATGTCCCACTGTATCCCCTGGACTCTTCAAAGTCTACATACACCTTTTATGATGATTGAAGCATGAGTTTTTTTTATGAATAACTTGTTTCTCTCTTTCTGGTGCTTTATTTCCCCTTCCGTTCCGCATGCATAATCGAAATTCTCCTATTTCGTTTCCACCACTCCCTTCCCCAAATGAGGCGTTCTAGTCCCCCATCACTCCTAGATTTTTCTTACCCGGGATTTACATGATTATTTCTTCGAGGTGTTCATACACCTCATCTACTTCTTTCTTCCTGTGTTTGCTTTTAGGTGTGTAAACTTGAACTACTAAAAGGGTAGTGGGTTGCACCTCAATTTCTACCACCAGAATCCAATCGCTCACCTGATGTATATCTACCACTCTCTTACCGAGCTTACCATTTAATACCAAAGCTACCCTTCGTCGACTTTCCTCCCTACATGCATCACTCCAGTAGTCCCCACCATCCTTCCATCTCAATTCACACAATCCCAAGATATTTATCCTCTCTTTCTCCATGTCTTTTTTAGTTTACCCGCCATCATCATTGTTCTGACACTCCACGTCCTTAAATTCAGTGATGCCTTCTTCTTCTTCATCTTCTTGGTCTTCTTTCCTTCTCTCTTGGAAGCTGCTGCCGATGATGATAAGTCTTTTCGAGGAATTCGCATGATACGGACCTTGTCGACCTCGCTGCCACCTGCGGAACCCGCCCCTAAGAGCCGGGTTCCGCAGGTGGCAGCGAGGATTAATCCTGACAGTGCAGCTCTAGGCTTCATAGGAGCGTGCAAACCTTTCCAACTTGGCAAGGTTGTAGCCCAAAGGAAAGGAAGTTCTGCGGTAGCTCAAGTTATAAATTCGTGGCGCACCTGCCACTTCTTGAAATCAAATCTTCAACTGTCTAATTTAATGTGATAATTCCAAAATTTCAAGTTTTCCCTCTTTATAGGTCATTCTTTCACATCTTGAACTTGATTAATCTCCGATATTTTTTCACCACAGACGTAGCATATCATACTCCTACTCTCAGTTAAAACACTGCATTAGACATTCGTACTTTTCAAAAAGAATGGACGTCAGAATTAAACAATTTTTAGTGAAACAATAGACGAGTCTCCCCGAGACCAGACATTTTAACAAATCTTTTTCACTTTTTTTCAAAAATAATAGCAAACATGTATTTCTGTCCGGAAGCGGAATTTCCGAAAATAGTATAGAAGGACCGCAGATAAGAAGTGTGGTGTTGTGAGAAGGCCCTTCTCGCGACCGTAGTGGGGTGGTTGGGCAAATACCTACCGGCTGTTGGCTAGTCGGCTGGTTGTACTTCATCTTTGAGGTTAGAAGCAACTAAGAAAGCAGTTTTACCCATCCAAGAGGTAAAATATACACACAGAATTGTCAGTGTTTCATTTCATTTATAGACGACAATTATCTCAAGGCAGTAAATAAATAGGATCTAATGGGAAATAAGTGTTGTGAAGCAAAGCGATTGAAACTTTGTTTCCATCTCCGTGTCTTCATCCATTTAGCACGATCTGGAAAACAAGTTATCCTTGCAAGTATGCAACGGACGACTTATAAACTGTTTTGTTGGTGGCATAACTTGTAGGATACAGTAAACAATCGTTTATCACCTCACTTTTGGAAGTTGGCGATGTTCACAATGAAAAATACCCGTGTTAATTCAACACTTATTCACCAATTCGGGCTTCATATCCACAGAGCGATCAACTGTGCCGATAACTGATGGCACAGCTGTGTCAAAACTCGTGTTGATTTGCTATTAACAAGTTCATGGAAACCCAAGTATTTTTTTAAATATGAATATTTGTCATTAGGCTTGAAAAGGGGAGAGGAAGATGGCTGTCTCTTTGCATCATTTGCTAATCGACACTGCTACTCTTTAGTTGCTGTTAAAATTAGCAGATAATTAAATTAACTGTTATAAAATTAAGGAAAGACTTTATCTGTAATATATGACTGATTGCAATGTGGAGATGATTTTAAGACTAAACAAATTGGCTTCCTACCCTAGAAGGACGGATAAGATGGCCCCTTTATCATCCTCTTCTTAATAATATAACAGTAATCATTACTTACATAAAACATCGTAAAATCTAGCAAAGTCATGCATGCATTAGTAGCCATTTACGTAAATAATTGTAGTGTGACCATGTAAATGAACTTCATTGTGGTTAGCAGAATATCTCCATTGAAATTAACAAATTATTCCTCATAAATTTTTATGGTTAAATTCTACAATCAACACTTATTTAATGGCCTGCAAAAATAGCAGTTAATCATAAGTAAGCCTTTCTGAATTGTGTTTGAGGGTCTAGGAACACTAAAATGAAATCCACCTTACCCCACTGATTCATAAATGTAACAGGACTTAATTTTTTTCTAGCTCGTATAAGAATCTTTGACTTAACTTGTGTACTCATCTTCCTGTAAAAAGCGTTCACTCATGCCATTTCCAACAGTGCAGAGTCATTGTGATTGGGTTGGTGAGTCATGGCAACACTGTGTGGGTAGGGGAGGGAATAAGTTCAATTTTATCATGTGGCCATGTGTGACAAATCAGAATGCTGTAGGCAGAGCCTATCATCAGGGCAATTCAGTTAATTTCAACCTCTTCTATGCTATGAGTAGAGGTCAGTGAAAGTGGTTTTTTTTTTGCTAATATTCGTTTTAAAACCATATGATTTCGGTGTTATAGAAAATCTTGGCGGTGCTATTACGATGCTGCAATTTTCCCACATTTATAGGCGTTTTATTATTTTACGGTACAAATTTCATGAATACTTATACTTTTATTAAGCATTTTAAATAACATTTAACGCAATTTTGACTGTACAGAATTTCTAATAAAACTAAATGAAAGAAATAGTTCAACTTATATTGGTTCAAGATGTATGAATGGTTCAAGTAGTTAATGTAGTCTTTGTGAATACGATCGGCAAACGGCAAATTCCCACCAGCTCATTGTATATACTTCGAGAGCCATTCCAGAATTTTTGGATTGTCAAGTTTCTCTACACTAAATGAAGCCTTTAAAAATGCTTCTGTAGTAGCAACAACGAGCTCCTTCTTTGCTTTCTTTGACTGGGTGACTGTGTGTTCAAATGATAGCTGTCGTTTTGCGGGTCCCCTTTCTTTTGCACGTTTATGTGTAACGCTACTGATGTGCTTTAACAAAGTGTCACATCTTTCATATAAAATCCTTCTCCGGTGAATGAACCTGGTATGAACATTATCACTGGCTTTTGGCATTTTAAAATTCCTATTCTTCGTTCGATATTTAAAGCTGGAGCTGCGATAAAAAAACAGTCCAACCACAAAACACAACCTGTTACGATGATGTTTCCAAACTGAGTGCTGCGTAGCTACGGTATAACCATAGTACTGTATAACTTACAAATTGGCTGAATGGTTTCATGTCATGGGTTCCCTCTCGATACCCCTCAACCCGGTGTTGATGGAAGGTAGGACAGCAGCTATAAGATACAACAAAATCGCTTAGTTTTGATTACAGCTGTCGCCAATCGGTCAGGGAAGGCAGTGAAAGAAGCACAATTAACAAAACATAATCGGATTCAAAGAAACTTGAAAAATTATTTCCCATTTATCGATCCTGAAACATCTAGAATGAAACGCTTTCTCACCTGAAGAATTAGATATTAGATTTGGCCAATTTGAAATTATTTTTTTTTGCATTGTAGCTCAGTGGAGAGCCGAATATCCGACGATCCGTCCGCTTACAAGGAGAACCCCCTCTCCTCCTATCCTTTCTGTTCCTTCCTATCCTTCCCCCACTGCTTGCGCTTCGTGCTTCCAAATAACCATACGTGTCTATGGATGTCTTTAAACGAATCGAATCGCGCAGTTGACGGCCGCCGTGGTCATCACGGCGCCCATTTCAATCCGGCCCGGCGGTGCGCCGTCTACGGCGTGAAATACAGGCAGTGCTACATTAAGGCCGCTTTCTGACGAAACGACTTTTCGCCGGCCGCCGTTCACGTCACGACGCCGTGAAATTCAGGTCGCTTTCAGACGAGACGACTCTCTGCCACGCTGTGGGCCGTGCCGTGAACGGCGCCCCGGTCCCAGCCAGCGGCCGTGTTTAAGTCAACGAAATTGGTAAATTAGACCCACACTCAAGGTTTTCCTGCAACAAGTTATCTAATAACGCTGTCTAGTGCGTCGCTGTCTGTCACCGGTATTACTGCTCGACATTGACGCGTAACGGGTCCGTGAGCTTGTATTTCTGCTCTTCTGCGGCCGCGTTAAATCTCTTCCCACACATTTTTAATTCATAATATCTAATTCTTCAGGTGAGAAAACGCCTCATTCAAAATATTTCAGGATTGATACATGAGAATCGAAGAGAGAGGCTGTGATAAATTTAATAGCAAATTCTGGCGGAGAAATCACTACAGTGCGCGATATTACGCGGATGCGTTATACGCGAGACTAAACGAGCAAATTGACCTTGGAATCGAAATGAGGTAGAACAAATGAATGTCGGCAGTGTTAAACAATGAAGGCTTAGGCTTTAATAGATTATGACTCATAGGATGTGATTTTGTTTTCGCTAATCCACCTAAAATCGCAAAAAACGCGAAATTTCGTTTTTATTTACCGATTTCGCTTTATTTCGCGATATCGCGTCTCGCGAAATTCACGGACCTCTAGCTATGAGCTTCATTTTACCGGTTGCCGTTTCATCAAATTTATCTTACCTTTGTTTTTGTTTTCTTTACTCCTATTCTTTCAATAAAAATTCTAAACTAATATCATACCAAGCCTGATTACATTTAAATTAATGGCTACTTTGATGTGGAAGTCATTGGTAAACCAACACATTATATCCATTGGATTTGCTGCTGCTCTAGTGAGTGACTTCAAATAATACCTTACTAATAAATATTTGGGGAAATTGAACATTCCTCCTAATTTTTTTCTTAAGATAGATATGGTCTGGGGTAAACAACATATCATAGATCATTCCAAGCAGAGCTGTAGCCAGGATTATGCGTAGGTGGGGGTAGAGGGGGGAGAGAGTGTTGTCTCCTCGACCCTGGGGGTAGGAGGGTGGAACCCCATTCAGAAAAATGTGAAAAATATTATCTCTAGAAATCACATTTTATGCTATTTTTGCATTTAAAATTACTCAATTGATGGGTCTTTGGGGAGCTGTTTTGGAGCAGAATAAATTTGTTTTATTGGCTAATATTTTTCTGCTAAAATGAATTGGTTTGAGGGGGGCACATGCCCCCTATGCTCCCCTGGCTACGCCACTCATTGCTAGGTGCTGCCACATCAGAAATGAGCATCTTACTAAGAGGGACCCAAATGAAATAAAGCCATTCTTGGCTACTTTAGGTGGCACTTGGTTGAATGGAGTTCCTCTGATTTATTTTGTAGTAGGCAGCTAGTTTCGAGATGCCAGCCATTGCTCCAGCCACCAGGGCTGCCTCTCCCCTGTATGGCAGGAGGCCTTCGGCCACTCCCCCTCCAGGGACTCCGCCCCCCTCGTTGAGCAGCCATGTGGATGTGACCAAGCTGCCTGACCCTAGGGGGCGCTTCCGACTGGAGAGGCTCATCGGAGAGGGAACGTATGGGGAGGTCCATGCTGCCCTCGACACGCAGACAGGTCTCTCTCTCTATCTATTCTCTCTATTGATTCGCTTTATGATGCCCATTTAACAATCCCTTGCATTGGTTAAACACATCGGGAAAAATGTAATTTTAAAAAATTATTGAAGAGTGCACTATGGAAAACTTAAATCCAAATGCTAACATTAGGCAATGTTAATGGCAATTTTGGTTCAAAGTATCATGGTAGTTTTATGCGAAAATGGTTACACACTTCATATTTAACCAAATTCTTTCTAGGGGTTTTAATGCAATACATTGTTTAAATTATCTATGGCTGGAAATGGTTACACACTTCATATTTAACCAAATTCTTTCTAGGGGTTTTAATGCAATACATTGTTTAAATTATCTATGGCTGGAGGTGTGCATTGATTGATGTCCAAAATGCCATGACTCCATATTTTGAATTATCAAACAGTAGACCTTTCACAGGTCATATTTAAATGTAGGAAGTGACGGTAATTTTTCTGGAGACCCGGACATTGGGTTAAAATGTTGGACATATCCTGGGATATATATAATGTCTGGCAGCTATACAAATTAACCTTCACTTATGGTAAATGAACTATGCATGCACAAACCTGCCTTTACTGTACGGTGACACTGGCCATCTCCTGCACTGTGACGACCCACATCATATGCTCATAAAGGCTGATGAACAAAATTAAAAGTTATCAATGGCTGAGGTGGCTCTTTGTTACATTGCTATGATGTGCCATGCCCATTTTCTCCACAACCTCAAAATGTGAATTATGACTGTAAGCCTGAGCCAAGCTGTTGAACAATTAGTTTGTCATGGTATTTCAAGCATAACCATTGCTGGACGTATCTTTGTCAGGGCAACGTGTTGCCGTCAAGATACTGGAGAACCCGAGCGAGAATGCAGAGGAGCTGGAGGAAGAGTTCAGGGTGCTGAGGGACCTGTCGTTGCACCCCAACTTGCCCTCGTTCCACGGCCTCTTCTTCCTGCCTGCACCACGACCCCCCACGCCCCCATGCACCAAACTCCAGCCCCCACCACCTCCCTCTGGCCATCCACCCCACCACAGACTCCTGGCTGAGGACCAAGTCTGGTTTGCTATGGAGGTACGTTTCACTTTTGTGCCCAATTTGGGGAAACCCCAGCACTAATTTCAAACTGGATCCCGTCTAAAACATGGTCTGAAATAAACAATCACACCTCTGGGACAGATATGGAAATAAGGCTACTATTCAGTGAATGGGAAGTGCAGCTCTAAAGCCCATTTCCGGATCAGTTTCCTTCTGATTCCAGCTGTTTCGTGGGAAAAGGCAAATTCTCAAAAGTTCAATTTTGAATCTGAGATTTAGGATGGGAGTTGAAATAATAGGTAATTACATTGTTCTAAAATTTGGATTCACTTTCTGCTTTTACCTTCTTTTAAATTTTAATGGCAATCCTGTGATTAACTCTTGTGAGAGCATCTTTATATGACCTTGGTGGTTTTGGAAAGTATTGTAGGACTCATACAAATCATACAATTGTTTCATAAGTATGATTATAGAGAAGTCTTGGAAATATTTTTGAAATACTGTGGATTATATAATCAGATTCATTCTAGCGGGACATGATTCAAATCCAGAGCTTCATTTGGCTTTGTTATTCTGTTAATTTGAATTTCTTGATGACAGTGGCCATTGATTTAGGGATGAAGCATTATGATAAGTAGAGAAAACTTAGTAATTCCACATAAATGAAATAATTCATTTAATAATTTCATTCAAATTCATTAATAATAAATTCATAATCATTCCATAAAGTCATGCCTGAAACAACTAATTATATGAAATAAAGCCATCCTAAATGTTTTCTCATTTGTATTTAATGGTGTTAACTTCACCTAAATTTCAATGGTAGTTCATTTTTATCCATTGAACCTTTAATATGTGGTACTGATGTTAAGTCTGTGAACATTTCATTCACGTGGTGTTAGTGGTGGGTGGCTATCAGGTGAGTGGTGGATGCGACTGACTTGTGTGAAACTTGTTATTATCACAATGTGGTGGCTCACTCGTTTATTGCTCGCTCATGATCACTTTCGACCAATGGCTGGGTGCTTTTGCAGCTGTGCTCTGGGGGATCCGTGACCGACCTTGTTCAAGGACTCAAGCGACGGGGTGAGGGACTCACAGAGGATCAAATTGCATACATACTACGGGAGACAGTTGAGGTAAGTGAAGGTTTCATTGTACTGAAAACAATGAAGAAAAGCTGTGCACGTGGCTTGGAAAATGTGGAAAGTTTGGAAAAGTCAGAAGAGAATCTCATTGTTTCTGGAAAGCCATGTAATGTCAAGGGAAAAATGACAAAAGAAATGGAAAAATCGTCTTTTCTTTTAAATTCAAATGGCCAATTTTCCTCATGCCCTAATGCATAGATTGGATATTTGATTACACCATTCCAAGCAGGGAAAAAGTCTTGGAACTCATAAATGCATACACATTTTTATTATTTCCTATTTTAAAAATTAAACTGACCATGGTGTGATAATTAATGTTTAATAAGGTCATGATTAATCATGATTGTTATTCATTGCTATATATGTAAGATGGGAATCAACAGAGGGTGTATTACTCTGTAATGGAACATAATATAATTCATTCAACTGCGAGATCAAGAATAATTTCTGTACAACTATCTCTTTACCTATTTATTGCAAAAGTTATCCCCTCACAGCACGCATTGCAATGTCTTTGTCCATTTCAACTGCGAAATATGCAATATCTATTACTGAAATTATCTTGGGGAATATTTCAGTCAGCATAATAAATGAATGCAATAAAATATGTGGACATTTGAGATCACAAAACAATAGTCAGCTGATGGTGAGTGTATGATTCCTGGTTCTCATTGCTGATTAATGCAAAAATAATTTTGAAAGCCATCCTGCTTTTGTCATCAGGTCTGGGGTGAGAATCCTGGTTACTTTGCCTCCTTTTATAGTGCTGGCTGTCCTTCCACTGAGTGCTGATTGCCTAGCTGTGTCGTCCACTCATTGCAGATTGAGTTGCCATTTTCCCTGTTAAAGTTATCAGTCTCAAATGATCTTCAAGGTTTCTCTGATTCTGTACTCGTCATGAGATTCAGCATAGAAATCTGCGCTGTAATTAAAATTCAGCTGACTTAATATATTTGGAGTTGATAAAATATTAAAGATTCTGCGACACAACTAGCATCTATATTGAAGACTCAAGTTATGGCCAATGTGATGACGACCGATTATCTATATATTTAAAAGAAAGTCGAAAATCATGTTAGTTAGAACACTTATAAATCAAGAATGGCTGCACCAATTTTAATGATATTAGGTTCTTTGGATTCGTCTCAGTTCCGGATAACATATAGAACATTAAAAAAAGGATAATTTCACAAAAAAATTCATCTCTTTCTTAATGATATGTTTTGAGGACTTAGTAATGCAATAACAATTGATAAGTCGGTCAAAACTACAAATTAAATTATTTGTTTTGTTTTTACCAATTTAATAACTGAATTTCTCATCAATATAACATTTTAATTACTAAATATATTCAAAATATTGAAATTGCATTAAAAAAATTTAATTTGGCTTAATTGTAAGCCCAGCTTGAGTTGACTCTTCACTACTGTGTTTGTAAACAAATCTCCAAGCAATTGTTGACAAACGGTAATGTTCGTGTTCCTGTCGAGGAATCGAGCAGTTTGATTGACAAAGACGAAATCACCAACTATCCATCTGAATATGTTTTAATATGTGAATGTGAATATGTTGAATTTAAATTCCTTGGAGGTACCTGGCTTACCACAATTTACAGCTAAATGTAGGCTCTGTTTTCATGATCTTTCGAAACCTAAACCAAACATAGCTATCCAACGGAACTCGTTTGGTGATTTAAAAAAAATTGGTAATGAATGTGATTCATGCAAATTTTCTCAAAGGAAAACTCAAAGATGAGTAAGTTCTCATTCCGAAGATTCCATGATCCCAACTTATATGCCCTTTTGAGCTTAAACGTATTCAATTTCCAATTCGTGTGGCATTCGTGATAATGATTAAAAAATCGCATGGTCAGTCTTTCAGTTTTTGTGATGTTTGTGCTCATGTGCTAATGAAAACCCATGATTTTCTCATGGTCAATTAAACGTGGTATGTTAACGAGTCGGTAAACCATCCGCTGTATTTCTTCCTTCACTTCAAGAGCGCAGCTAGGAATTAAGGATAGCGGGTTTTAGGCGCAGCTAATACTATGGGTCTGTAGGGTGTAGAAAACTCGCTAAGGTAAGCGAGAGGTGTGGGGGTCCTACCCCAGACATTTTTTAAGATAAATGGTTCAAAATAGTGGGTTTTGCGGTTGTGTGAATAGTTAAATATGTTTTGTTGGTTACTCATCCGTCCCCCTAATATTAGTTACAAAAGTATTTATAAAAAAGTTCTCTGAGCTCTTGGGGGGGGGGGGGAGGGGGGTTTAACCCCCAAAAACCGGCCTTGCTGGGTCACTGCTTCGCTTCGCATATTTATTTAGCTTCATCCGCTTTATCTTGCACCTGATAACAAAACAAAAACTGTTGTTTATCATAAGGTGCTTTACGCAAGGCATTAAACCCGAATGTGTAGGACACACCGTGGTGCGTTTACGCATGCAGCACGTTTATGCAGTGCATTTTTTCCAAACAGAGATACTATATCTGGCGCGCCTAAAGTCATTTGATACAAATGCTGCTTCATAGGGGCTTTTCTTACACGATTTTGAGCATCAGTCAAGTGTCGGTCTAGCGTTGTGTTAACCTCGTGAAAGGGCCAAGTTTACACAATGCACTTGGACCTAAAAACATTTTTTTACGGTTAATAACACAAAAAGCCAAAAACTGAATCCATATAATTTTTATTTCATTAACTTCTTTTTAAAACCACAATGCCCAAAATTTCTTAAGCTAAAACGTAAAAAAATTCATTGAAAAAAATCCGTGTAAACGTCCTCTGATCCGCCCTATGTAGATTCAATAAATAAAATGTCTTTCTGACAAGCAATTTTGATACTCATTTACGTAGTTTTATTGAATTTGTATCCTTATTTTATTATAATAAATTAAACATGATTAAAAACGATATAGCCACTCTTGATTTATAAATGGTGTAACTAAATTGTAAGTTCATTGTTTGTTAGGCGGTACGAAGTTCGCCGGGTCAGCTAGTTATTTTTAAAGAAGTGTAGTAACATAAGATGCTGCCTGAACTAATATTAATTATAGACAGATTTTCTTTTTACATGAAATGTGTCATCTTATTCCTTTTATTACACATATATATATATGCTGTTAATGCACTCAATGTTAATGGGTGCCCTATTTTCCCATAAATGGTGCTCTAAATCTAAAGCCTTCTATCTGCAGGCGTTGGTGTACCTGCATAGTAATCACTGCATGCACCGAGACATCAAGGGCCACAACATTTTGCTCACAGAAGATGCCCACATCAAACTCGTGGACTTTGGAGTGTCATCACACTTAGGCACCACACTGGGACGGCGTAATACATCAGTCGGAACACCCTATTGGATGGCACCTGAGGTAAGGGCTGCCATCTACAGCATATATAAGGAGGGCCTTACCCAAAATAAGGAATTACTTTAGCATTGTAGCTGTCTACCACCATCCAATTAGAGCCATCATAGTACTTCCTATCCGTGTAATATAACTATCATATTCTCTCAATTAAAAAAAAATACGGTCATTTTAAATGTTAAATATGCTCTTAAATGAGCTCTTCATGCATAAAATTACCTAAGCTAACTTCAAATTGATCTTAGCCCCCCAAAAATTCATTCTTTATACACTATTGGCTGTAATCATCATTGCAATTGTTCCTATGTTCCAATATGCTATCCCAAAACTTTGCATGATGCAAATTTAATCAATGATTAGTGTATATGTACACATACATATTTCAGGGTGTTAGATAATGGGCTCTTGAGAATACCCTTTTCTCTAGTCTCTTCATTCCCCAAATTGAAGTCTTTTTTTACTATTCTATTTTATTAAATACTTACTTTATCTCCATCTTTTAAATTTCAAGGAAAAATGTTCTTTTCATATTCATTTAGATTCATAAAAATATGGAAAAACGAATCTGTTTCAAATCAGTGTACAAAGTTTCAATAGTTTTTATGGTCTCCATGGCTGGTATGATTATCTTCCAGTTATACTGCCTGGAAAGTATGGTTTGCCAAATTCTTGATCCTTTATCTATAATTAGATGATGGATGTTTGTATGGGGGAAGGCATTTAATCATTGAATATTCAAGAATGCTGCCTAAGTAAGTTTCCCTATACTGCTATCCCAAAATATGTTCTCAAGAAACTACCATAGATTTATGAACTACAGATGTTTTTACTTGGTTGTATGCTGATTCCCTATTTGCAGGTAATAGCTTGTGAGCAGCAACTGGACGCATCATATGATTGTCGCTGTGACGTCTGGTCTGTGGGGATCACTGCCATCGAGCTAGCTGAAGGCCAGCCTCCCCTCTCTTCTCTGCACCCAATGAGAGCCCTGTTCCGCATCCCACGCTCCCCCCCTCCGACTTTGGCCCCGGAACTTGAAAGGGCCTCCCCAGCCCTTGGAGACTTTGTTGGGGAGTGCCTGGTAAAAGATATGGAGCAGAGACCCTTTGCACATGAATTGTTGGAGCACCCTTTGCTGAGGGGGGCCCACGTCCATGCTGAGAGGGTATGCACCCATCTGAAATGAACTTAGAGTAAAAGTGCTCATTCTTATAAACATGGTAGCTCAGTCAACTGCTGCGCATGTAGGGGTGGTTGAGAATGACTGGTCATAGAGAAATGCATTGTTTTTGCATTACAGCATTTTTCAGCTGGATTGGATTTTATCTGAATGATGAATTTTGACTATATTTATCTTAAGTGTATCTTCCGTCCTATTATGCAAAATGTTTAAGCAATCAAGGTTATCATATCTTGCCTTGGCCTCGAACCCCATCCCTAGGTACGTCAGCAACTGCGTCGTGAGATCAAACGTCAACGCAGAGAGGTGGCTGGGGTGGAAAAGGGTGATGACCCAGATGGAATGATGCCGGAACATCAGCAGCTGCCCGCTGCAGCCCTTGGAGGCCCTGACGGCCGGAGGCCTGAGCCCACTACCAAACACGGCCGCCTGCGTATTGACAGACATTCAAGGCCCAAGAGGATTGAATGTGACGACTTGGCTGCATCCAGCGAAATGCTCTCAGAGGTGTGTGCTACATTTTAGTGTTCACATTTTGCTCTTTGGGAATTTTTAAGTTGACTACCTTCTTTCATGAACTAGTGCATGATAAACAGGCTTTTAAGTGCATTATATGAAAATAATTTTTTCGACTTTATTTTATACTTTGAATTATGTTCCTGGGGAAACAAAACAGTTAACACCCTAGTAAAGAGTTCTATCATGTTGTGTCCAAAAAATGTAGAGATTAGCCTAGTATTATTAATCAATGAAATTGCTCTTGATTTTGTATCACTGTTAAAAATATTAAATGTGGGAATATATGGTCCATGCTGGAATGAGACTTACTTTAAAATGAACGCCTAGTGATTTTATCCTTTTCCCATTGTATGTGATTACAGTTAATAATATTAAGTAATGTTTTGGGTAACTCTGTGGAAACTGCTATTGCATTATTGTGAAGTCAAGAGCATTTCCTGTTTACCTTTCATGAATTCAACCAATTCAGGTGTGATATAGTGGAAGTTCGGCGCATTGAAATACATAAAAGGTTTTTGCACTTTTCCACAATAATTCCATACTGTACACATCAAAGTATTGTGAAAAAGTGGAGCCATCTTTTATGTCTATACCTTTCATGAATAATGTTTTTGCAGTCAGACAGTATCATTAGATGCTGTTACATTTAAATGTAATCAATTTAACTCACAATGTGAATCATAAATTTACTGAAGATTTTCCTATTTCTTTTGGTTGAAGAATTCTATTGTGGATTCCCTACAAAGGCGCTTTGAGAGAGGTCAGATCTACACATACATAGGAGACATCCTTGTTGCTGTCAATCCATTCACTGATCTTGGCCTCTACACTGACGATGTAAGTCTTAAATGTTCAGAATGGAATTTAATCTATTTATTTAATGACCATCCAGCATGTATGGAAGAAATGATTATTTCTATAGCAATTATTTGTTGACTTCTGATATCTCATTGATGATTGGTGGAAAATCTTCATGAAAGAAGATATAATAAAATAGAACTGCAGTACATTTTAGTTCCTGGTAATTTGAACTTCAGGCACTAGACCTAAGGGTTGTAATTTCAAATCAAGTGTCAATTTTCCAATGATACTGGAATCATGGTGATTTGTCAGACAATACTTAAGGGACAAAATTCATAGGTAATTCTGTTTTTTTATTTTATTTTGATAAACTGTGTCTTAAAAGATCATAGAGTCCGAAAATAAATTAGTCAAAAAGGATGTAGTTTTTTGCCATTTTTTGCTATGATGAGACTGTGGGCATGACTAATGATAATTTGGTTAGGGAGTTTGGGACCAACCCCGTACCACCCACCATCTTAGCTTACATGGTTTAATGGTTTCCAACCCTTGTAGTATGAGTGGGACCTAAGGGAAGTGCCATGATGTGGCTTGCCCGCAGGCACGTGAATGCTAACTCTGTGTGAAGCATGACCTCCACAATTAGATTTCTCAAATTTTTTTTCTGACAGGGCCACTAGCCTTCTGGGGGGCCTTCCTAGCTACATCTATGATTTGACACAAATTTTGTTTAAAAAACCCTTATTCAGATAAAGGAGTAGAATTTCAGGAAGCAGCTCAAATGGCTGACCTCTGTTTCTGGGATTACCTCCGTATTCATTAATTTTGGAAATGCCGGCCTGAAACTTTCTGTCCCCATATTCAGATTCAGTACCCAAAAAGCCATTACAAGGGTAGCCAATCAAATTTCAAGGAAAACTACATTTTGACTATACTATGTACTGGGCAGACAAAATTATGGAAATACGTAAGGCATGTGACAGCAGTCATGTTTAACTCTGATTTATTAGTTCCATCCTTTTGCACTCACTTCAAGGTGCACAATTTGAATCAGTTTTTTTCATATTTTCAATAGTGATGGGTCGATTCCAAAATTTTATCGATTCCAATCCCAATTCCGATTCTGACATTTCAATTCCGATTCTACCGATACCGATTCCATCGATTCTGATGCCGTAGGCTCCAAGAAAAATAACACTTAATTCCAGGCAACAAGAAAACCACTTTAAAAAATATTACTCTGTGAAAGAGTCGGTTGACAAAAGCATCTTTCATATCGTCACCATGTAATTGAAATATAATAGCTAATTTCAAAACATCTGAAAAGTGGTGTTACATGATAGGTATCACTTTAGAATATTAGCACTCATGTTTAAATTTAAAATAAAAGTATCTCCTTTAATATGCATGTTTTATAGATAATATTTTATCATTATCAATAATGTCTCACAAATTTAGTCTCATTTTACAGACTTTAAATTTTTGCTCAGAAAGCAAAGCATCTTCACTCTGTCAGGATTAAGCCTGTTGCATTTTACATCACATATTTTTCCTGGAGAACTTAATGTCTTTCACTGAACACAGTGGATAGCGGTATGGCAAGAAACCTCTTCGCTAATACTTTAACCCATTTATGCCGAAGGTTTGAAAAATGCGAATTTTACCCTGATTTTTACATATTGTCGATAAAAATACGTATAAAAACAATATCCGAAAGAAAAAACAATGTATCTCTTACCAATTATTAATTACGAGGTGTTCCAAAAATGGAACACTAGGCAAATCCACTACTATGACGTACTCATTGATAGCATGCAAAAAATTTGATTCAGACTATTATTAACTCACTATTAAGAATGATATCCAGGTCAACACTTAGCATGCAAGGATACATTGCAGTTTTTACATTGAAAAGTGGTATTTGTATGGTATTTGACACAGCAAATTTGCTCTCCCTGCTTTACTTTCTACTGATTCATGCCGCCATGACGTGAGTCAAGTTTACGTTTCATATATTTCATGGTCTCCCTTTCTAAAAAATATTAATTGTAAAGAATTATGCGACGCTCAATGTAGTGACAGGTCACATGGCAACGAAATTCAAAAAGATCCATTGGCTTCACATCGTTTATTTTATGCAATTGCCAAGCATTTTGTAAAGCCAGCTCGAAGCAGAATAACCGGAGGGCTCGGGTACGATTTCTTTCCACGGATTGATGCTTGATACTAGTTAATATTTTCATCAGCTCGTTCCACTCCTCCCACATACTGATTATAGACCTTGATTGAATTTGGCAGAGTAACTTTTTTTTTTTTCTACTTTTGAGAATAACGACTAACTGTTCCAAAGGATTGACACCGGCACCAGAAGATGCAACAGTTAAAACGCTTTTATCATTTCATCTACAAAAAATATCGCCTTTTCCATCAATTTGGTAATCGAACGTGCCCCAAACTTTTTTATTTAGTGTAGCATCAGATAGTAAAGGAGGTTTGTCTACGCGATCTTTTCTCGCTATGCCAGTTGCTTGGTGGCCCATTGAATGAAGTTTATCAAGAAGTGCAATGCTTGTAAATAAGTTGTTAAACACAAAATGTTATAATAATAATAATAATAATAATAATAATAATAATATGTTTTATTTGCCCAAAAGACCAAGGTACATTTGCACAGGTATAAGGCACGTCCATCAAAAACATCACAAGCATAAAATAAGTGTACATATATATCACATATAATAAAACACTCATAACAAAGAAAGGAAAAAAAAAATCACGTATAACATTCCATCAAGCCCTTAGCTCATGTAATATTCTTCCAAAGAGTAATATGAACCTGAAAGAAGGAACCTTTTTAATTGTATTTTGAAAGCATTAAATTTTTTAATATTTTTTAAATCAGCAGGGAGTTTATTATAAAGTCGTACCCCCATTTCCCTCGGGCCCAGTTTGTTTAAGTTTGTTCTTGTAGTAGTGTAATGTATGTCATGCTTGCATCTTGTGTGATGGGGGTGATGGTCCAGCTTATGATTCACAAGGTCAAATGCCTTGGAGAAGTCAAAGAAAAGCCCCAAAGTTTCACGTTTGTTATCAATGGAAAGTAGTATATTGTCGATTGCTCGATAAATTGCAGAAGTGGTATACTTACCTTGAAGAAAACCATGTTGGTCTTTGGAAAAGAGGTTAAATTTGTCCATGTAGGATATTAATTGAGTGTACATGACTCTCTCAAAAATTTTGGAAAATGTATTCTGTAGTGAAATCGGCCTATAGTTATTGAGGTCATCAATGCTGCCCTTATTTTTGTAGAGAGGAATTATTCTTGACCTTTTTAGTGGTGTTGGGAAAATGCCCAATTTCAGTGATTCATTCACTAAGTGTATTAGAGGTAACTTTATGATATCAAAACAGGATAATATCACTTTCCCAGTTATTTCATCTGGCCCAGTACTTTCTTTGCGGCTTAGTTTGGTAATGATTGACTTGAGATCAGATTCTCTGCAGGGACTGGTAAAGAATGACATAGTAGTGGTGAATGACGGTCTGAAAGGATTATTGGATGCGGTTGAGCTAGGAGTTTTGGAGAAATGTTGATTGAAAAGATCAGCAAGGGCAGTGTAATTTATTTGAGCGCCTGTTGTAGTGTCCTTCATTTTCGGTAGAGAGTGATTTTTAAGATTTCCTTTGGCAGCATTTATAATTTTCCAGGCAGTTTTTGTTTTGTTGGTTGCATTAAATAATGTATTGTCATTAAACGTCCTTTTTGCAGTTACAATTATTTAACGGGATGCTGCGTTGTGAGTGCCTCAGTGAATTGCAAAACAATGAAGCACCTACAACGTATTATTGGTATTGAGTGCTTGGGTTTTTTTCCTTGATAAGGCTGAAACCAGAAAATGTAGCCTAGACGCACCAGAATTTATACTAAACCGAATAGGCTTACCCCGAATGAACTGTTTGCACCCGTCACGACCGAAATAGTGAATCATGGCCTCATCAAAGCTAAAGTATATTACATTGGGCACAAATTTCATACATCTGTCATTCAGACGCTCAGTTAGAGGTCGCAGTTGGAAAACTTGTCCGTGTGGTTCAAGTTAGACTTGTCAGCAAAATGCAAATTTGAAAATATTGTTTCCCATCGGTCACGTCTCATTGCACTACTAACTAGAGAATTATACGAATCTGGTCTTTGCTCCCAAAGCATACGTCGTCTCGGAACAGAGATGTAACCACTCAGGAAAATTATTCAAAAAAACATCAGCAGTCAGTTCAAGGTTCACTTCAATATCCAGAAAGAGTTATAAATATTCTGTATGGGTTTTCATTTTCGTGATTTGTTCTTCTGATACTCTAACTCCTATTGTCTGGGCAGTCAGATCGGCTTTCTTCTATTTGCGCACAACTTTGGTTACCTTTATTCTTTGAGCAAGAAGAGGTTGAGGCGAAGCAGAAGCCGATGCACCGCCATTTTCAGAAGTATCACCATCCGGTATCAGAAAAAGTTAAAGTTTTCATCAGAAGAACCATGAATGAGATGAGCAGAAGCGCGGAGCATTTAACCGGGAAGATTATTAATTGTTCCACATCTAATTGCTGACTTTATTTAAAATTAAAGTGAATATTTCAGTGCGCCTGAATGCGCGCATAATAGTAGTGGATTTGCCTAGTGTTCCAAAAATGGAACACTGTTAAATAAAAGCTTATAACTAAAACAAAATACATTGTTTCGAACATTTCTTCATTCAACACTGTAGGTTAACTATTACTGAACATGCAGGGAAAAATTTACAACATTTGGTCGTAATGGCAAATAGTTATTAATATAACAATAGAGATGGTCACAGAAAAACTGCCTTGAAAAAAAAGACCGATATTTCTCAACACACTGGTTGCAATGGGTTGGTAATATTGACTAAATCTTTGCGCCTTATAATACAATATATCTTTATGATGAGGTACAGAAAGAAAAACCGTGGCATATTTGTATATAATGGGTCGTAGTCATTAAATTAGAAAGTCACATCAGGTGTTCCAAAAATGGAACACTAGGCATAAACGGGTTAAGCCTTGGGTAGGAGATACAAGTCTTCCAGTATTTCCCAGGGAAGGAATTTGGTGGTGCATTCATCTCTGATAAATAAGCTTCCACTTCAGCTTCAACAGTGTTTGCTATGGTGACTTTGGGTACTTTTCCAAATACGTAACTGTATCTTGACCATATACCTGTCACAGGCTCCCTAGTCGATCTCGAGTCGAGTTGAAAATTACTCGCAAGTATCGAGGCGAGTATGATAATTTCTGAACCAGGCAATACAGCAGTGCATACTATTCTACTCCAATACAATACAATATATTCTACTCCAATTTTCTATGGTGAATGTCTAGCCTAATGTAAGATGGAAAATATAATGAGGATCGTTGATGGCTATTGTCAGAAGTAGGAGATGAATGAAAATTAATGTCTTCAATAGTTCCATGGGCACAATTGAAATTGATGAACCTCAAGTAATATGTCTACCATTTAAGTCGTATATGTAACCAAACTACAAGGGAAAGCCCTGAGTATAGTCATTTTCACAGCTATAATAAAGATTACATACTACGTATATGAATCATGTAATATTTGGCCCTTTAAAATTCTCAAGCAGAAAAAACAATTATTCTACATGCTCAGACAGCAGGTTTTGACGTCTCCATGTTACAGTATTACTGCCTGCAGAAAATTGCCTTTTGCTACACACTTGTGTGACTGGGCAAGTACTTTCCCACCAAAATTGCAAGATTTCGGAGACTGGAATTTTTATTAAAAATTGTATCAACGATTTTTTTGGATCTTAAATCTTCTGGAATTCAAGAGGATGAAGCGAACGAACTATGGAACTAAACTTTAGTTTTTTAGAGCCAAAAAAATTCAATACTTCTCACGTCATTTAATCAACCTTAAAATCTATTGCTTTTTTTAAGTTATCACATCGGACGGACGCAGTAATAAAAAAAGCTAAAAGAGCCTTGTGGTGTGAAAACTCCCTCTTCCGCGCGACTCACCTCGGCGAAGGTGGAAAGAGAAAAAGGGTATCGGTTGTTGCATTTCACGGAAACAGTTCATTTTTCTCTCTCTTAAGCATGCTGACTTAATCTCTTCACTTTACTTCAATACCCGAGCCATATTTCTTATGCGTGGGATGGTTCCGAAATATATCCAATCCTTAGTATTTTCACTCGAGTAATGCGCTAAATGGTCAAGTCGATCTATACATAATCCTTTTTAAAATCCTCAGTTTAGAGTTTTAAGTCAATGAAGACGATTATCCAATCTTTAAATGACGATTTTCAAGACTAATGTCTGAAAAAACTTGAAAAATCGGCCTCAGTTACCGAGCCTCAGAGTTCCGCGGCGTGTAGCTCAGTCTTGATGCGCGATTGAAAAATCGCACTTATTTCCTTCGTCGCAAACTTTTTTTCCACGATTTCAAATTAGTACTCTATAGAAATCACTACTTTATATTGTGGTTCAAATTTTCCGAGTTATTTTTTCGTAAACGAAAGATAATGTCTACTTTATGTCAAATTTCACGTGAAAAACGGGTCGGCCATTTCGAGTTGTAAAACCAGACAGATGAGGGCCAAAATCTTCAAAAGTCATTGGAAGTAAAGGCAAAGCACCAGGTCAAAGGAATATTGCGTTTTTCATTATGTAAAACTCATACCAACGCAAAACCACCTGGATAAATTCAAAGATTTTTTGGGGAAAAACGATATCTCGCGTGGCATTGAAAAATTGGTCATCTTTGGGCCCTTGTATCTCACTAAAGAGTCCTATTTATGTAAAATGGCATAGAAATCTATATCTGGTAATGATTTATGAGTATTTACGCCAATTTTCAAGTCTCTATTCCCAAAAAGGTCATTTTGGACTTCATTCCAGCTTTTTCCGATTTCGGACCAGTGTACGCCGGGCAAAGAAGACGATCGGCCGCCGGGGCTGGCGTAAAGGTATTCGGCGCCCACGTCGACGACTATAGTGTATTCGGCAAGCTGAAACTACCAGGCCAAGGCATTAGAATGACATAACGGCTTTAAAAACTGCATTATTACATGAGTTTCATGACAGCGCTTCCTAGCCTCGAAAGCTCTGTAACCTTAACTACTCGACTCGACATTCGTAATGCTATCTACTCGAAACGCTCGAGTCGAGTACCAACTGCTCAACTCGATTTCAATTTTCGAGTACTCGCACATTCCTACAAAATATGTGTTTTGTTATTACGATTACGTGGCGCGAAAAACCAAATGACTGTTGGAAACGCGGTCTTATATAAATTTGTGGTTTCAAGTACTACTGGAATCAGAATCGATTTTTCACCTTGGCAAGTACTCGTTATCGATTCCGGTTCTTGGTCAAGAATCGAGGAATCGAAGAATCGAGGAATCGAACCGACCCATCACTAATTTTCAATTATTGTCAATAATATCTGCATGATACTTTGGCCAACATGGGGCACAAGTAGATTGTCTACAGGCGACGGAATATCTGAATGAAGAAGAAGTACACTCCATCCTCAATCCAAAACTGCAAAGTTGAATCTCTATTTCAATTCAGATCCTGCTGTTAAAACATGCAACATTGGTTAACTTTCATTAATCATTTCATCTTGTCAAGTAAGAGAAAAACTTCTTTTAATTAGTGATACGGAGAAAATCCTAACTAGGAGGGTGAACTTTTTCATGTGCACATTATTAGGAAAATCATTGCTCAGGAATTGTAGACGATATTCAGATACATGATTGAGGTCGAAGTCATTTTATTGGAGACTGACATTTTGTGGCAAAAACCCACAGAAAATTTCTGGACGACCTCAGCGGTGCCTTTGCCTGCTAATCGTGGGATTATGGATTCCTGGGTGTGTATTAAAATACCTAAGAAATAGATGTATGTATATATCTCTCAGTATTTCCTGAAACACCCAACAGAGTTTTCTGAAATGCAATATTTTAAGCGCATTATTTTTATTTTTGTCTTGAAATTTTTAAATGTCCCCAGCTTGGTTGTACTTAAAGAAACACCTGTATCCTTGAAATTATGTAACGCAACATTAGGGTAAAGCTGTGTTGGTTGCGTAACTTGCAGGATACTACAGCAACACATTGTCAAGAGGCAAGTTTCATCTACATCTACATAATTCCCTGCAAGCCGCCTAAAAGGCGTGTGGCGGTGAATTTAGCAATTTTCGGTGAATGTAGTACATATCTGCAAATATATATTACATATCTACATATGTCAAATAAATTTGTCGATATCGGTTTATAAATCCGTAATATTAGGTATAATTCTTCATAAAATATCAGCATTTTCTCATTTAAAAATGGTTTAAAAAAATTAGTGATGGGTCGATTCCAAAATTTTATCGATTCCGATCCCGATTCCGATTCTGACATTTCGATTCCGATTCTACCGATATAGATTCCATCGATTCTGACGACATAGGCTCCAAGAAAAAGACCACTTATAAATACAAGGGAGAGCCCTGAGTAAAGTCATATTCACAGTTATAATTAAGATTAAATACTGCTTATATGAATTGTGTAATATGTGGCCCTTTCAAATGCTCAAGCAGAAACACCAACATGCTCATGCTCAGCCAGCAGGTTTTGATGTCTCCATATTACAGTATTACTGACTGCAGAAAATTGCCTTTTGCTACATAATAGGGTGGTTTCCTATTATTTTTTTATTGCTTTAATCGAAAGATTATTACTCCTGGAGTACGTATTTCACGCTTTTAGATTTTTAAATGACGATATCTATTTTTCGCGATTAAATGAAAAGTGAAAATTTTCAAGCGCGCGAAAACGCGACGCTTAAGTATGAATGCAGGGAAATATCTCCGTACGTCGTATTTCTGGTTCCCCCTCCCGCCCGGTGAGGTGACCTTGAGGCGAGGCTTAGCGCTGATACGTCGCAGGTTGCTAGCGGATAGCCGAGTACCTTGCTGGATGGTAGCGCATGGCTTAAAAAAGGTTTATTAATACCTTATCAAACGAAGAAAACTTTCCGAACTTAGCCAGTTTTAATAGGTGATTATTAAGACATGTTTCCCTGAGCTCTGTGCCTCATGCATGCATTGGTAACCTCAGACGATGTATAACTCCTATCCTCTCGTGTAGAAACTAGGTCTCTGTGACGTCATGCAGAGTGGAATCGCATGGGCGCCAATCTGGCCTTTTTCAAATGAGGATAAAATTTGACCCTTGCCATTCGTCTAAACCGGTATTTCAAAAACCAAATAATTTGTGTATTATGAATACACTAATGGTGGGTAATGAATCGCAATCAATGCCTTTCGTTTTCTTTGATGAAGGAAACTACCCTATTGTGTGACTGGGAAAGTACTTTCCTCCCAAAATTGCAAGATTTCGGAAACTTGAAGTATATCATCGATCTTTGTGGATCTTGAAACCTCATGGAACTCAAGTTGCCTAAGCAAATGAACTAAAGAACTTAGCTTTAGTTTTGTAGAGCCAAAAATACCTATACTTCTCACGTCGTTTAATCAACCTTAAAACTCTTGCTTTTTTAAGTTCAAGAAAGAAACTAAACGCTACAAATGAATATCATGTCATAACGGACGCAGTATTAAAAAAGGCTAAAAGATGCCTTGTGATGTGAAAAAACTGCTTTCCGCGCGACTCACCTCTGCGAAGGTGGAGAGGGAAAAAGGGTATCGGCTGTTGCCTTTCGAGGAAACAGTTCATTTTCCTCTCTCTTAAGCATGCCGCATTAATCTCTTCACTTTACTTTAATACCCGAGCCATATTTCTTATGCGTGGGATGGTTCCCGAAAAATATCCAATCCGTAGTATTTTCACTCGAGTAATGCGTTAAATGGTCAAGTCGATCTATACATAACCCTTTTTAACACCCTCATTTTAGTTTTTTAAGTCAATGAAGACGATTTTCCGCTCTTTAAATGACGATTTCCAAGACTAAAGTTTTAAAAAACTTGAAAAATCGGCCTCAGTTACTGAGTTCTGCGACGTGTAGCTCAGCCTTGACGCGCGATTAAAAATCGCTCTTATTTCCTTCTTCGCAAAAGTGTTTTTCCAAGATTTCTGCATAGTACTTTTTAGAAATCTCTACTTTATATTGTGGTTCCAATTTTCCGAGTTATATTTTTCGCAAACGAAAGATAGTTTCTACTTTATGTCAAATTTCAAGTGAAAAACGGGTCGACCATTTCGCGTTGTAAAACCAGACAGATGAAAGCCAAAATCTTCAAAAGTTATTGGAAGTATAGAAAAAGCACCAATTGTATGGAATATTGCGTTTTTTATTCCATAAAAATCATACCAACGCAACACCACCTGGATAAATTTAAAAATTTTTGAGGATTAACGAGATCGCGCGTGGTTTTGAAAAGTTGGTCATGTTTGGGCCACTGTATCATCACTAAAGCGTCGTATTTAGGTATAATGGCATATAAGGATATATCTGGTAATGATTTATGAGTATTTGTGCTAAGTTTCAAGCCTCTATCCCCAAGCCTCTATCGAGGAATCGAAGAATCGAGGAATCAAACCGACCCATCACTAAAAAAAATACAAGGTATGTTATCTCATGGAAAATAAGCTTTATTGACAAGTTTCGGGGCATGTAAGCAAGGAAAAAGTAATATATTCGTCAAATATGCCTTTAAAAGACTATGAATATTTCTTTTATACTCAATTAGTATACATCTACTAAAAGAACTGATACAGAGCCAGTAAAGGGAAAGTTGTAGCCCAGGGATCACAACGCTGTGGAAGTTTTTTCTCCCGTAACGTCTCTGAGGATTTGTTCATGATACTGTGGTCAAAGTAGGGATAGCCTATATTTATTTGAGCTTTATGTTCGTAAATAAATCGTCTAGAAGCACAAAACGCGTGTGTATGCAGTCCCCTCTTCTTTCCGTTGTATTGCCCACAGTTTCTACTCATGAAAATATGCCATTGAATGCACTGACAGAGAATGCAGTTCAAACACCTCTTTTCACTTGTTTGTAGCCTAATCTTGGCAAGATTAATGGAAAAGCAAAATAATATTAATAAGGGCTTGAATAAAAATATTGAAGAATTAATGCCAAAAGTTTACTGAGGCAGAATAAACTATCCGTCCAAGTGTCCATGACTGATTGATTTTACAAATGTGGCTGCGGTTTCTAAAATTAAACCAATGTATATAATAAATTCGGGAAAAAATTTGAATAATTTGGTGAAATTTATAAAATAGAAACTATTCTCAAACTTTAAACAAACTAATTCTCATTCCATGGTCATTCCTGCTGCCTTGCCTATGCAGTCATTTGTTTCCTCAAGAGACATTAGTACATTGACTTAAGCCAAAGGTGCAGGTGGACCTTTACTAAACGTCAATTACTGTTTATAATAATGTTGTGTTTTACATTTGATCACCTAATCTGAGGTACAAAATTACAACATTCTTTTACTCTGTACTTTTTGTCTCCATTCCAGATTTCTTTATTTTTTGTCTATTATTTACGATTTCTGGAATCTCAAATGCATACACATTTATATCTACATTGTTCAATTCTATGCAGTGGTGGATCTATGGGGAGGGCTAAGGGGTCTATAGCCAATTCACACTAGATAGAGTGGTAATTTTGTTTGGTCCCCCAGTACTGCTGGGAGGTTATCCCCTACTTAGTCCCCCCCCCTAAATGCTTTAAAAATGAGTTCCAGCTTAAAATATTGCAAAGTATAGGATTATTTATATTGATCGCCAGAAGTCTAACATGGGGTGATTTTCATTCATTTTCTCGTTGTTTTCTCGCTTTCTCCTCGTTTTCTACTCACTTTTCTGCCTAGGGAACTCAGTGGAAGACCTTTTTCCGTGCAGTCATAATTTGCTTGCTCCTTTCCTTTTCCTGTTGTTCAGGAGCAGAAGCGCTACATGGGTGCGGCCCGCTCCTCAAACCCACCGCACATCTTTGCTGTGGCTGACTCTGCTCGACAGTCACTGGTGCATCGGCGGCGGAGTGTGGCTGTCATCATTGGTGGGGAGAGCGGAGCGGGCAAGACGAGGAGCGCCAATCTGCTGCTCAAGCAGCTCGTGTTCCTCGGGAAGGTGAATGACAGTGATCAGTGACTTTGGGGGGAATTGAATATGAGAGCATGTATTGGCTTCTGGATGCAATATAGAGCCAGATATTTATTTTTAATCCTTCAGTTGCAGGAAAATTACATGTAAATTTCAAGTACAGTAGAACTTGTTCGGTACATTTCTGAAGGGACCGCAAAAAATGAACGTACTATCCAGGAAAATGTGCTAACCAGGCAAGTACGTAATAGCAATTGGGGTAATTTCACTCTGTGGAAAAGTCATCATAATTACAATTACCGTATTTCTCAGAATATAGTCCCCCTCCTAATTTTGAGGCCTCAGTTTTGGGAAAAATTAAAAAAATATGCTTGAATATAGTCCCATCTTTACTTTTTCCAGGGGCATTTTTTGGAAAAAAAGGGGGGACTATATATGTATTGATATATATATGGTATTTTTGGAAGTTCTCGTAGGATCGTCTCCCTGAACTCTTTCCGCATTGAAAATCAAGAAAATGAGCACTGCATTGTATAAACAGTACCATGTGAATGTAATTCAATGTTTCATGGATTTCCCTGAGACAATTACATAAAAATGGCATCTTTCTTCCATGATTTGTCATGTAAATGTTTTAAGAGGACAAGTTAAGCTAAGTAATTTCTTCTTTCTCACAGCTTTCTTGGAGAATATGATGATAACTCTGAGTACATATATCATTTGGTTGTTATAAACATTAGAAATATTGGCAAAAATTTATTTACCATTAATCACAGTAACCCCCTTACATTCTTGGAACAAAAACCTATGGGTTATTATATCAATGTTGATATGACAATTAATACTGCACTTAAAGATTTTTACAAGCACAATTTTATACTTAACAGTTTAAATTCACTTAAAAAATTTGTTCAAAGTAGTCTACGTTCTATTTCTTGTGCTGACATCAAGGATTTTTGTATTAAGCTTAGCGTGGAGATCCAAAGCATTGTCTACTCCCACAATACTTGTCAAGCAATGACGCACGTATCCCTCCCATTGAGAAATGCATTTAGATGCATCACGGTTGTAGAAAGAGAAGTGTGGAATGAAAGTAAGAAGGTATATAGCTGATAATAATAAAATAACTAATGATTCGGAGGTTTACACACAGGTTGCTTCATGACAAATAATTGTGCGTACTACCCAGGAAAGTGCCACTATTTAAAATGTACTAACCAAATAGTTTTATCTGTATTTTGTTCGGATGGTACTGGGACCGAGAGAAATCGCCGTGTTAAGGAGGAAAACGTGCTAAAAAGGAACGTACTAACCAAGTTCCACTCCATAGGTAAAAATGTAAATGGCAGCTACAGGAAAAATGCACTTCTCCATTTGGCCTTTTATCCTCTTACTTCCTCTACCTTACCCAGCTCCTTCTCCTACTTCATGCCTTTACAAACTCTTTACTTTTTCTTGAGTGGGACAAAGAAAACAAATGGGAGATAAACCCTTCCATCCTAACCCTTCCGTAGGTTAGTCCCTCTGTTGCTCTCTTGGGACCATATTCCAATCATCATGAGCCATGAAACTCTTTATTACAGTTATTTACTGCATGCTCTGATTGTCTAACTTGCAGAGAGTAAATATTGATTTATGTCATTGGTTTTAAGTATCAATTGATCAATTAAGATCAATTGGAAAACTATGAAAACCCACTACATAAATTGTTTGTTATATGGATCTTTCCCCCCCAAAAAAATTTATTAACTGATTTGAAGATCCACCTATCAGTCAAATAATGGCTGGGACCTTCTCAGCAGAACCTTGAGGAAATAGCCTCTATGGGACTACAGAGTTTCTGACCTCCAAATACATGTTCGCACTTACAGGGGAGGACTAGCAATATGGGGCCTGATGCAGCTGAAGGGTTCAGATGGAAGAATTTCATTCTGAGCTCTATTGCCCTAGGTGAGTGAAATTTGATGGTGATATTTTTTCTGTATTCTATGGCAAGACTTCAAACCGCACACTGGAGGAGCGAATCCTTCAAGTGAATCCTATCATGGAAGCCTTTGGAAATGCCAGGACAGGCATCAATGAGAATTCGTCTCGCTTTGGCAAGTTCCTTGAGCTGACCATGACTCCTGGAGGGAAAGTCACTGGTGCTAGGATCACTGTCTATTTGCTTGAGCAGTCAAGAATCGTCAGACAAGCCAAGTAAGTCTTTTTGCTATTCATAGTTTTCCTTTTCCTAATACTTAATGGGTCTTTCTCTGTGTGGCCTATAATTCGTCTTGTGGCTCATCCTTCATGATGCTTCTTAGAGCTATGAAACTGACAATATTGGATGGCAATTCAACTTTTTTCGGAAAATGGTTGGTATTTGGCTTGTGAATCCTTGTTTGGCTCTGAGAAACATTCACAAATTAATTTTATTGCCTGAAGGTATAACTTCAAACCTTGCTCCATTGGCAAGCATCATCAAATACATATTTCCTTTTGTATAGGTCACAGTGCTACAAAATTTTGTATGTTAACTGATGATTCAGTACTATTTAATGAAATAGGCTGAATTTGGGCAAGAACGCCTAATCAAGACTCTACAATTCTACAATTTCCTCCGATGCCTAACTTGACATTTTGATTCATTGGAATTCTTCTAGATGCAAATTACCTCATGTTTATCTCATTCAATTTATGACAGTGTTGTAAAATTGCACATCTATGTAGAAAATGCTTACCGTACAGTACATGTAAATTTTTAATTTGATGGAAATATGTACCCCTAAGTTTAATATGTACTTAGTTGTTTGTTTCTCATTTAATTTTTAAATATTTTATGACTATGACTTAATAAAGTACATATTTATAAACTTATTTTTTTTTAATGTTGGTATTAAAATTGACCCTCTTGAAATGTATGATTTTTAAGAAAGTTTTTACCCATGGTTTTTCTAAATATGTATGTTCTAGAGATTGGAAAATTTTGACCTTTGAGGCATTAGTCAACCTTTTAGCTAGAAATCATATTCAAGGAATTTTAAGGTTGATATAAGCACATTAAGTAAATTTGTTCATTCTTTCATGTTACCTGCATTTGATGTTCAAGGGGGGAGAGGAACTTCCATGTGTTCTACTACCTCTATGATGGACTTGAGCATGAGGGCAGACTAGAAGAGTTCCACCTGTTCCCTGATCTTCGATCCCGACATCGATATCTTGGCGGTGACTCAAATGACCGTGATGTTAAGGAGGTGAAGTACTTCAACCCTGAGACTTTATTTGCCCTGACATACTATTCACATGGCCTTTCTTTTTCTTCTATTGTTGGTTGTTGGCTATGAGATACCTTTTCATTGAAAGAACTTGCCATCCAGGTCTAATTTTTAATGGCGATTGAAATAAATCTAAGATTTTAGTTGGCTTTATTTTACTGATAGAGGTTTTATGAAAAAGATAGGATGAATTATTTTCCACGAGTAAGAACAGGCCTTCAAGTAGGCATTTTTGGGGTTGTGCTCTATGGAAGCAGGATATCATCATTATTACTATCGATTTAAATGAGCTGACCTGATCTTAAATTGATCTTGCCCCTCTATGCTCTTATCAATACATTATTATCAGTATTTGCAAAGTAATAAGTGCCAAGCACCCGAGTATTTGCCGGAGGCAAACCTGAAGGGTCAAAATAGCCCAATTGAATTTTATGAATATTCCTGAGATGTTCTGACAAGTACAATTGCCTCTCATTACAAAGGTCTGCATTAGGGTCAATCAAATGTTAATTGTTGCTATAGTTGGTTGTTCCTTCTGGGGTAAATACAAAAGAGGGGGACCGGACACCCCCTTAAATGCCACTAAAAATGCTTAAATGGTGTAATATTACACCTTATACTTGTTGTCCATTGCTTATGCATTGGCTATCCTAAATATATTGGATGATTTATGCTCATGCGTATGTTGATGGTGAACTTGAAATGTTTTTCTGAACTGAACCTATGAAGGTGAATGTGATGATGTTTGAAGACTTGTGCTCATCCTTCCGTCTGATGGACTTTGTGGAGCCAGAAGTGGACACCATCTTTGGACTGCTTGCTGCCATAATCCACCTGGGTGATCTCCAGTTTGGGGAAGTGATATCATCCAAAGACAACACTGATAAGTCAAGAATAGTGGACCTGGCTCCCCTTCACAGAGGTGATTGTTACTCTGCTCCCAGAGGTGATACTTATAACTAACTGTGGTGACAAGTTTTAGGAAATTACAAGTGAATACCCAACGGTGATTCTTCATAAAGTCACCCAGACTTTGCACTCACTTTGCATAAATTTGACTGTGGAAAAATCAGTGCTCTGTCCATAAATGCTCAAAAAGTGCCCTTCATTCCTTGGGCTTTTACTTGAACTCTCATGGTCTTTAAAATAGAAGCATTTGTCAATCATTTTTAAATGCCTAATACAAGGGTAATAAGGATTTTGAAGAGAAAGGCATTAAGACTGAAAAAGGCATTATGAACACTGAAAAAAATTACAAAGTTCACCAGAATATCCCAGAAACGCAAAAAAAAACACACAATGTAATGCCAAATTTTTCTCTTTTCAAAATCGTCAGTGTTGACATGAACACCTGATTGATTATGTCAGCTACTAATCTACGGGAAAATAAATAGGATATAATTGTTGCAAACCCTTTTTTTAGCCTCTAAACTACTTGGGGTGGAGGCTGCTGAGCTTCTGGAGGCCCTTACTTCTTGTCCAGTTGTTACTCGTGGGGAGACTATTGCCAGGAACAACACAGTGGGTGAGGCAGTGGCTACAAGGGATGCCTTGGCCAAGGGCCTTTATGGACGTCTCTTTGATTGGATCGTCAACAAGGCGGACCGTATACTCTTAGCCTCAAACGCAGTTTCCATGTGAGTACATTCTTACTAATAGAGAGAACTATAAGAGAGATAGAGCACAGGAGAAATTAGTTATAACCTGCATCCATTTAGGGTAGAATTCATGTATGTTTAGACTAATGAAGAACATAGATTGTTGTCAAAATATCTGCTGCAGCCTTTAGTTTTTGACTTGGTGAGACCAAGTTAATGTTATTGCAAATCATCGTTGATACCCTTGAGAGGGTAGTTCTCTCTCATTTCACTACCTGTTATTGCTGTATATTTTATTATAATCTTTATATTTGTAGGGATGATGAGCAACTTGCTGTAGGTCTCCTGGACATATTTGGTTTTGAGAATTTCCCTAGGAACTCCTTCGAGCAACTCTGTATCAACATTGCCAATGAGCAAATGCAGTTCTTCTTTAATCAGCACATCTTTACTTGGGAGCAACAGGTAAAATATATCGGCATATGTACTTAGACATATTTCTATTAGAAAGTGTCAACTGAACAATTATTTGATTTTTACAAGTTTTCTTGGTGAAGAATATTTTCATTCTGTTGAAACACTTCTTAATTGTTTAGGAATGAAGAGAAAAAACTTTGGTGGGCTATATGGTTATTTTTCAAAAAGGGTTATGAATCAAAGTCATTTTCATTTAACTATCAACTTGAGACAATAAAAACTTGGTGTCAGAAGCTGTACCAAGAGGAATTGATGTAATTTCAAATCCTTCCTTGTATTAAATACAACGTGCACTATCATTTATGTTTGATGCTGATTTTCTTCATTTTAACTAGAGATGTGCGTATAGTATCCGCAAATACTCAAATACCTCGAATACTAGAAAGTATTGGATATTCGAGGTCTCGAATAATTATGCTAAAGGTATGCTCTCGAATACTTTGAATTTTGCGCCATACACTGTCGCACACTCGTTGGTAGTTTACTCGGACAACTGTAAAGAACTGTAGTCGTTTAGTGCATGCAGTGCCATTATAGGCAAGTTGACGAACTACATAGAGCAGTGAAAAGAGTTAGACGTGGGGAACCGAAAATGATTGGGTGAAAAAATCCGAAAATCCCCGGATTCCCCCACCAGGAGAACCTCAGTGCCATGGTATAGTAACTACGTTGCACAATTCCCAAAATCCTATCCCCCTCCATTCAGCACTAGCCCCCCCCTCTGAGGCTTTCCTCTTCTCCGAAATAAAAAAAAAAGATCCCAGCTTCCGCAGGAATCATATTACAAAGGCCTTAGCTTCGATAAAAAATATCAAGTTACACGAGAGCAATAGAAACGTGTTTTGCACCCCCCCCCTCTTTTCTCACCAAGTGACCTTTTTCAGCCTACCTGCCTCAAAGTTACCAGTTTCTGGATGTCAACTGCTGCATAAATCACCTATTAGCCGAAAATGTGTCTAACAATGACTTTCGGCAATTGATATTACACCTTTATTGGATTGAAATATTAGTAATGTGTGCGTAATTTAAAAAAGAATAAAACCAAACGTGATGCATTTCTGAACTTATTTAAGCATTTTACGCGAGGAAATAAATGTCAAAATATGACGGAGACTTAGCATTCTGGCGAGACTCGATACAAGCAGCAGATCTTCTCGGAAGTTAATGCCGTATTTTTTTCTGTAAACATATATCTGGTTACAATTTATGAGTTGTGCTATGAATCTCTATTGTTACAGTCACAGACGAAGGGATATTTTCTAAGGATATTTGGTTTCTCCCTGATAGCAATTCAAATTCATTTTCTTATCTCGTAAGAACTTCCAAAGATGGACTGAAAATAATTGAAGAAAATCCGGTGGAGAAGTGCGTGTATTTTGCAAAATGCCTCCGATTGTCCGCTAGCACTTGACAGCAGTAGTGGGGGCAAAGCGAGCTACCTGTTGAAAATAAGAAGTTGGATGAAGCCGAGTATCAGATGGGCGCTTGGTAGATAAGAATGTATACATTAGACAGAAATCCATTGTAGCAGTATAAATGCCGAGACGGCATGCAATCATTTTTCACGAGGTGGTGTGTCCCCTTAGAATATTTGAAAGAGATGTTAGTTGAATCAACTATATGCCCAATTATTTCCATAAAATTAAAATATTCCATTAATCAGCTAAATTCCTGTTTGAATCCTTTATAGGAAATCAAAATTACCCCCCAAATCTTGTGTTGCCTGCTGCATAGGCAACCGAGTCAAAAATTCCCGCATTCATCGTTTAGTATTCAAGGTATTCGAAATTCGAGGTATCCGAAATTCGAGGTATTCGAATATTCGAGCAATGATTTAATATTCGTATCCGATATTCGAGTTCGAGAAATCTGCTATTCGACCCATCTCTAATTTTAACGTGACTAGCTGCTTAATTTTGCTCAATACCTTATACAATACTGCAATTGGTACTGTTTTGAAACTTCTGGACCTTCGAGGTTAAATTTAAGAAATTATGTTTTGCGATTTAATTTATCTCCCTAATCCCCAATGATGAGATAAGTGATAATTGGGAAAGCGTTGTGGCAAAGGATGAAAAAATAGTGCTAGTCTCTTAAATTCAATGATGTTGAACCGAAGTTGGCTGTCGTAGAAGGGGTTGGCTGTCGGGGTAATCTTTGGGAGTAATGGGATGGCCATTGAACTTAACCCTTTCACACTGAAAGTCGGGTGCAGCCTACGGGCATTTTCATATGCAGAAGACCAAACGTAGGGTATAGCTGTCATGGATTTTTCAACTCAAACGACCAGACGTCGGCTCTAGCTGATGCGAGGGAAGGGAAGTGACTGCTGAGGTAGCAATTGTCGGATGTATTCAGGCCCAGCCTGAGACCGAGCTTAGCAAGACCTTAGGGCCACTTCTTGGCAATTACGCCTGATCCATCCACTCATCCTCACCACAGGAATCCGTTTCAAAGTGGTTATATTGTCAATGGTTTTTGCAATGATACAGTTGTTGCAGACTACAATTTTTTATACTTTGAAATGAATTATTCATTTTGATCTGTGTGTAAGCAATTTTGAAACAAAATTTTAGTGTTAAAAAATGGACTTCTGGACTTAGTCTTAATACATACCTTGTGTTCATTAACTTTGTTGTTATTAGCGCTATAAATCCGTTGTAAATTCTATAATGCTTAAAAAAAGTTAGTAATTCTTTTAGAGGAGTATATTATTGACAATCAAATGAAATATTTAGTTGAATAAAAACGCTGGTAATGCAATAAGTTGACCGAGGATTCGTGCTAAGATAGGGTTGGAGGGTCTAGCCCAGTGGCTGGGGTAAGGCACGGGTTGAGTTAGGTCTCAAATCCGAGGGACGAAAATACCACGGTAACTCCACCCCAAAAGAGAGCTCTGCACAGAGAGGTTTAAAATATGTATTCTTATGCTACTTGTAGCACGGAAAACATTTTCCTCCCCTAGGCACTGGCAGGAAAGGATTAATTTGTTTCAGCTTTAAGTGAAATGGCTAAATAGAAAAATATCATATATATTATTAATTAATAATCTATGATTCCAATAGATTGTATATCTAAATAAATCTGGGAATATTAAAGTGACAATCCTAAATCAGCATCTATGTGTTATGATGAAGGGGGTGAAAAAGTCTTCAGAATGTTGATTGAAGGTCAGGATTAATAAAATATTCATCAAAATATGATTTGATGCTTTCCCGGCAAATAATTTGGGTTAACTCTTTTCGGGATTCCCACTGGGTTAACATCATTCATAGCAGCCCTGAGGACGAGGCCCGAGTCAGAGGTTGAAACGTTGGCAGTTGCGGATAAATTAACCTGCTGAGAATCCCGAGAACAGTTTACGCAAATTCATCAATATCATGCAGTATTTCAAACAAAATATTGCACTTAAATTGGACTTCCATTAACATTGTGATTTTATTGTACAAGGGTAGTTTTGAACATTTTTTTTAGTAAGGGGCATGTCTTGTATCAATGGATACCAATTTTTCTCTTTGTGAGTGAAATCCAGGAGTAGAATGGAGCACAATGGAGCACAATGGCTCGACTCTGGTCTTTATATCCAGGAATGAATTGTGCAAAAATTTGAGGATAGATTGTAATGATAATATTTAATTTGTGGATATGCAATTCTTAATAAAACTGAAAACGATGTCTTTGGCTTTCAATTACTTTTGGCAGGAGTACATGTCTGAGGGAATCCCTGTGGACTTGGTGGAGTTCTCGGACAACCGTCCAGTTCTCGACCTTCTCTTGTCCCGTCCTGTGGGCCTCCTTGCCCTCCTAGATGAGGAATCAAGGTTTCCTAGGGCATCAGACCGATCTCTTGTTGGTATGCTTGGCCCACCCTCTCTCTCTACCACCATCAATGTATTTATTGCTGGCCCTTTCACGTTCAATTTCTATACCCTATCAAAAATATTAAAACAGTTCCTGATTAAAATCAGATCTGAAATTGGTCAAGCCAAATTTGGAACAAATATGGAACTGATGTTCCCTGAAAAATAATCTGCGGGCACAGGAACCTGCTGGAATTGTTAAAGAACAACATTCCACATCGATCCCCGATTGGTTTGGATCAGTTTGACTTTGCTTGTTTCAATTGAGAAATACCTCAATGTTTTTCACTGCCAGAGCATAAAATTTAGGGACTCTATTAATGGCTTCACAAATTTGATGGCAATAGCTGAAGTAGCGTAATATGAAGCATGAAAATATGTGGACATAGAAGATCCCATCTTCTGTAGGGTGAAAAATAATCCCATCAAATACCTTCAAGCAGACTACACCTGCAGTGCATTTTGTGAGCAGTGTTTTGGTAAGTGAAAAATTCAGTAAGGAAGGAAAATGTCATAGAAGACATTCATAGCAGGAGTAAAGTGTTTGCAGTCCAATAAAAAACATGCTGTGTCCTCTTTGGATGTTGAAAACAAATAGAGCTTGATCACCATATCAGGACTCGTGGCTTGATATGTATTGCTTTAAAATTTTTCCATTTTATGAAATCACATCTGTTTATGTGTACTTATCTATAAAAAAACGTTAAACCTTGAGTGTTTCAATTTTACTGTGCTAGGCAGATGAGGACAACTGACCAACACAGCATTTCTGATGCCAAGTATGATCAAAAGAAGGTCTTCAATCGCCTAAAGTTTGCACTAGGATGCATTCTCAATGTTTACTCCTTGTAACATATGAAGATGAAGACAATGGTCGAGGGTTAGGTAGATGGCAAGAATGGAAAAAGAGGACCTCAAACAAAATACATATTTGGAGCAGGTAAAGAAGGATGTGAAAGAGAAGAAATACGTAGGTGTGAAAAGATTGGCTGATAGGAGAACTGAGTGGAGAGCTGCGTCAAACCAATCCTAGGATTGTTGACCAGCGATGATGATGATGATGAATGAACATATGTTGCTCAATTATGAGTTATTGGTGACCAATTTTTGGTGTAGATGAATGAAGGTCGTGTAACCTATTGCTCAGCCTAATGCCACCACACAAAGCAAAAAATATACTCGAATGCGACATCAAAGTTCCCTGTTCTTGAAATGGGTGCACACTCGGCCCACAGGTGGCTACTTTAATTCTTCCAACAAATAATATTTTGAATGTCAACTGCTTCAAATGACTTGTAGCTTCTTTGTGCCTGTTGATTGAAGTATATAAACTTCCTAATTTCAGCTAATGACATCAATGAAGTGCATCACTATGGTCAGCATATATTAGATTTAGTCTGGAATTGGTGTCTTTCCAACAAATTAAAATTAAACAGTGCAAAAACTCAGTCTATGCTGTTTAACCCGAATCATTCCAAAGATTTTGGAACATTGACACTGAACAACCACACACTGAGTCTAACTAAAACTTGTAAATTCTTAGGGCTACAAATTGAAAATACTGGGAACTGGTCCTTCCATGTAAAAGACTTGTGTTCGAAATTGTCCCGAGTACTGTATAGTGTGAGGTTCCTAAAAGCATCCTTACCTCACAAGGCGATGATGTCAGTTTACCATTGCAACTTTATAAGTAGAGCGACTTATGGTATTGTATTCTGGGGATCAACTGTAACGCTATTAGATACAATTTTCAAGATGCAAAAAAAGATTATAAGATGTATAATGAGTAAGCCTTATACTTATTCTTGTAAACCCTTATTCAAAGAACTGAATTTGTTAACAGTGCCTTGTATATATATATACCAACTATGTTTACTGATAAAAGAGAATATTAATGATTTACCAATTAATAATGATGTACACGAGCACCTAACTAGGTCTCATCGCCACATCCATGTTACCCTCCATAAAAAACGTATAACAGCAAAAAGTCCCATTGCAATGGGATCAAAAATATTTAATTTCCTTCCCAAAAGTATTAATTTGATTAATTCTAATAGGGAATTTAAATCTTCTTTAAAGAAATTTTTAATTAATAAGTGCTACTACAGTGTAAATGAATTTTTAAATGACAAATGAACTCTGACCATTTTTACATTTTTAAGTGTTATGTTGATTACTTTGACGTGTCTTATATCTATGTTGTATTCATAAGATCCTTGGACAAATAAAAAAATTTATTTATTTATTTATTTATTATAGTGATACATATAATACCTTCCAGAATTTCTGAAATGTTTTGCCCTTTTTCTTAGAAAGTGCATTTAATTTCTACCCACATAATTCCAAGTCTATATTTTTGGTCCCTTCAATTTCGAATTAACAAGGTTTAACTATAAATACTTTTATGCTTCTGCTAACTTTCTCTTTTGAACCCTACTGAATAAAAATAAATTCACTCTTTGAATTCTTTACCTCACTATTCACTTTAATGATTTCAACACTCACCTGATTGGTTATTTATTTTTTCACAGAGAAGTTCCATGGTAACTTAAAGAGCAAGTTCTATGTTCGCCCAAAATCAGATGCCCTCTGCTTTGCAGTCCACCACTATGCTGGCAGGTGAGTCCTATAATACTTATTAAGAAGGCTGTTAATTTCATGGGATAAGTGCCGTGCTGCGGCATATTATGGAGTGAGTGCCATTGCTCAGGGGTCTTTTCACAAAGAGGGCAATGCATAAACTCAAAATATGCCGGTGATTTCAGTTTTTATCCATAGACAACTCTTTTTGCTCATGCAAGGAGAATGACCCATCAGTCAAAGTTTAGGTGAAGAGGTCTTCAAATAAATTTCTTATGATGCAAGCCATATTTCTGCTGCATGACAAAAATGATTTGCCCCACTCCCATCACAAATAGGATCTAAAGAGACACATCTCACAAAGTATCATGGTCATATGTGCCATCAAACTGAAGATAGTGACATACAGGGTCTGGTATGCAATAATAATGCATTTATTTCAAATCATAAGTAAACAAAAATTTTTTACCCCATATGGGACTTTTATCATGCATTGGAATAAAAGTATCAAAATAAAAATTAATGTCTTGCTTTTTCCTCAAAATACCAAACAATAAGTTTCAAATGTGATATTCTGTGTAAATATCTCAGTAACATCTGAAAACTGTTGAATTTTGCGAATTAAAATTTATTTGCCAAATTTTGCAAACGTTAAAATAACAAATTTAAACTTAGTAAGACTGCTTTAAATACCAAAATAATAACTTTAAATGCTTTTATGAGAAAATTTGCTTTAAAAAACTACATGCAAAGTTTCAGGGTCCCTATTTATTAAAATATAAAATGTGTTATGTTAAATTTCATAGGGTACATGAAGGGGAGGGACTATGGTGCAGAACAATTTTTGAGTTTTTGAAGAGGGATTTTATGTGAGATGTGAAATTAAAATAAAGTGAAATTCTACTTTTTACAGAATTGGTAATTTAACAAAGTGGAACTTTTTACTGCCTTGAAAATTAATCGAGGTGTATTTTATGCTTGCACTCATTGTGACAGGGTGGTGTATCAGGGCGAAGGTTTACTGGAGAAGAACCGCAGCTTCTTGTCACCAACAGTGGTGTCACTTTTACGTGGCTCATCAATTGACATTGTGCGCTTCCTGTTCCATTGTCCTCTCACGCGTACCGGCAACTTGTACTCTGCAGATGCACATGACAGGGTTTACCATGGGCAGCCAAGGGGTCCCCCGGCCTCTTCGTCTGAAAAGGTAAGTGTATGACGAAGGCTTTCCTTAGGGTATGTGCTGGGCATTTTTCACCATTCTTTGGTTTTTAATTCGGAATATTCTCGTATTATTGTGTGGCAACATACCTTCACAATCATTAAGAAATCAAATTCGATCATTCCACAAAATAAAATATAGAGCTTGGCAATTTTTGTGTGACAATTCGTATTTTCTCCTATCAACTTTCTATCCACCTTCTGTCCACTCTATACGTACAGGTCGTGTGTTACCTGTGCTTCCACAATAATTAACACTACTTTTAGATTTTAGTGGGATGATGAGATAAAAAGTGTGAATTGCAGGAAGGAATTAATCAAGGACTATTGTAAATTTCTTTGAGTGACAATAGAAGACAATTTTCAATTCTCCTCATTGCCCAATACAATATATGTTTTGTCCCAATTTGAAATGGAGCATAAAGGATTATTAGAATCTACAATAAATGTAAATGAATTATGACTACAGTAAGAATTCAAATCTATAACCCTTGATTTTACGGTATTTCTTGATTTTTTGCAGCAATACTTAAATCTGGCCTGGGAACAGGAAATTGCAATGGCAAAACTTAACTTAATGTCATTTCCTGATGTTAAACAGTTTGATGTTTCACTTAATTACCTCAGTCCCTAAGGGCTGACCTATAATGAGACATAAGCTGTACGAAGTAAGGAATGCAAAATGCTCTTCTACGATGGACATAAGCTGTAAGAAGAAGAAAACTTGTGTTCCGGGTCAGCTCAAGACAGGTCTTAACTGTTTTGGTCTTCACCTTGATTTAAAAATTTTATCTTATGGCTTACATCTCCCATTTGAGGCAAGCAATTTCTTAAGGCATACATCTTATATCTCATGGCTTATGTCTTACTGCTTATGTACCTTGATAGAACGACTCTACAATCCAACTAATCTCAATTTTATGAAATTTTTTCTGATTCTCCTTGGATAACCTCAGTCTCGCAGAGAAAACTGATTTTAGTTTAATCTAATCTCATGTATACAATGGATGTCGAAAGAAATATCATGTGCTGATATATGTCAACACACTCTGCAGCTCTGAATCACGTTCCCACGCAAGCTTTTTTCATGCTCGGTGTTGTAATCTTGTAGCTGGGGCCTCTGAGGTACAGGAGCCTGACAACAGTCATACATCTCTCTAGATGGTGATGGATGTTCTAAGCTCTTATTGAGCCTCTCCAATATACAGTAAACTCTCGATTATACGAAGCAGGATTTTACGAAATTTTCGATTATACGAAGTGATAGTGCGGTCCCGGCGAAAAGCCTATGGTAAATACATGGTGCTATTCGATTATACGAAGTTTCGATTATACGAAATATTTCGAATTTACGAACCTCGGATCGGTCCCCAGGAGCGAATGGCATTCGTTTATACGAACTATGGCGAAATATTTGTCAACAAAACTAGTTACGCCGGCGTAAGTAGCTAAAAAAATCAGCGCTTCCAACTGTGGTTCATCAAAAGTGTGAAATCGTAAATGATAGTGCAACTTTGGAGATTAAGGGTTCGCCTAAAACCTCACTGTGGGAATTTAGGGGAAGAAAGAGTTAAGTAAAATATCGCGACTGATATAATGCCCCTATTTTCGTGCCTATTCGTAAACATCGCATCGACAATACTTCGTAGTTTAACATGTCAGGAAGGTCGAGCGGGGTATTTCGTACACTCCTAATTAACCCTTTGCACTGCTGTGAACGTACCTGGTACGTTCGCAAGGCAGGCTGCTGTGAACGTACTTCGAAGACTACTTGACTACTTTTCGCCGGAGCACTTCGAAGGGTCCCTAATCCGGGACCCTTTCCTCGACGAGCTCACCCTCGCTGGCCCCTCTCTTCGACCCTCCGAGCGTGGGGCCTTTCTCCCCAAAAGTGACCACTCTGACTGCATTTTGAAAATCTATCAATCAATGCCATCATCAAAAATAATTGTTTGCATCGCACTCCTGCCTATCAGGCATTCAAGTACGTCTCTGAACCGTGTTTCTGCGATGAGGAATAACGACTTTGTTAACTTTGCTAAAATGGCCAAGTTAATAAAACTTACTTACAAAGACGTACTTTATTTCCTCCACTACAATCGCAAATTGCTGGAAATCGGCCGAATTCCCTTTGATAGCGCATCATGAGGATGTTCTCGAGGTTGGTAATTGATACAACTAGCCTACTAGTAATTATAGTGCTATAATATCACGGCTATGGTTGATTCGTTACGCTATACATTCAGGAAGCAGCAGCGGATAAAATCGCGGAGGAGATTAGAGGCTTAAAAGATGATTTTGAAAAATTCTTGGAAAAAGCAGGAAGAGCACAGCGCGCAACATCAAACTATTATATTGCCCTTGACGATGAACTCGGGGCTTGCGACAATGGGACGCTGGTACATGCGTCGGAAGAAGCAGCGGCCGGGACTAGTCATAATAGCAGTGACGACGAAGATGAAAGTGAAGTAATTTCACCAAATAAAAAAGAAGTACCCGCTTCCCTCCAAACATTAAGATATATTGATCTGGCTAACGAGTTAGGTCGCCAATTTCATTCCCATTTATGCAAGTGAGAAACCATGGTGGAAGCGGCGATGGAGAAGGGCAAAAAGGAAAAAAAATAATTGATATTTTAGTAGTATCTTTTCGTGTATATAATAGCCTTCCTGAATAAACAACTTCAATATCTTAAGTATTGGGCTCTATTAACCACCAACTTATTTTTCAGGCTACTCGTAATGAAGACGCACTTCTAACCGTGAACTTTCTTCTCGCGCGTCTACCCGTTTTCCCATGCCGAGAGATCTTTCTTTCCAAAGTCTTTGTTTACTTCCTCCCGCGGCCTTCTGCTGATCTTGCTGACACCCATCTTACGCATCCCAAACCCCTCCTTCCCCAGCATTTCCCATTCACTCCCTCCCCCTAAGGTGACAGAGGTCGAGTGCGTCGCAAAAAATACGGCCCCCAAAAGTAGACTGAGGCAGAGCTGAAGGCCATTTCCCCACCCTTCTTTGTCCTGCCCCCTTCACCAGTCCTTGTGCTGACCACACTTCTTCCCTCAGGCAATCCCCATCCCACTCTTATTCACCCCACCCACTGGGAACGTTCCCCGATTGTGGAGAAGGGCATGGTTCATCTTTACCTGCAACGGGGGTAAGTTATTAACCGGAGAGAGGCTGAAGAAGTATCTTCCACTATCAGGGAAATGGTGCCGCGCTTATAATTCTCTCTCTTCTTCTCTGCTGACGTTTCAATTGAAATTATTTTCTTTGCTCTTTCCTCACTATATTTATTTACGATTATTGCGCGACTATTTTTTAGTGCTAAAGCTAAGAAAATCTTTTCTCTACGTCAATGATTCTTTGCATAACTTTCAATACGGCGGAGAAAGAGCACGAAAACTAAATGAGGTGAATGTACAGGTTTTTGCGTGTCATTTTTGGGAATTCACGCAAGTGAACCAATACTTCACACACGTTGAGAAATGATGAAAAACATCTCTTGTAGAAAAACAATCAATGCGGATAATAACGTTTCCCTCTTTATTTCTCCGATAATGGAAGATGTTTCTCCTGTCGTTTTCCGGTTGGAACCTTGCTCCTGTCGGCATAAAAGAAGAGAGAGAAATACTATATGAACATAGCACTTCACACCCGGTACGAAGAATATGGTCCGGATGAAGAATAAAGTCTTTCGTAGCAACGTCTGCGAAGATGATAGAGCACAGTATCCGGACGGAGAGCTCAAACAGAATTTACTTCAAATATTCGCTAGAAGATAATCATATCCTACGAAATTTAGAATCGTAACTGAATCTCAACAAAAATAACCAATGGAAAAGATAGCACATTCAACTGAATATACAGAGTAACTCGAAATATTAACTTACGAAGGTTATTTAGGAAACGGGTGGAGGCCCTCGTTTTTCTTTTTTTTTTCTCGTCACTGAGCGATAGAGGGCGACATAAATGGCGGTTAGGCCGGCTGCCGCTAACATTCCGTGGGTGCTGGAAACAAATATCTATCATACGCGAACTTAATAGTTGTTATTCGCTCCTAACCACATATTTATAACATAAAATCAATTCTTATAATAAACTTTGCAATTCATTATTTGATTACGTTTTCTAAACTTGTTGAGAATTTCTTAAGCGATCGTTGATGTTGAAGTATGAACAAGAAATGGGAATTTTATGGTGGTATTATTATTTAACGATTTTTCACATCATAAATCGATAACAAAAAGCCTTTTCTATGAATAATACCGAGAATAACCACCGAAAACATTTAAATAAGACCACTAAAGACAAAAAACGGCGGAAGAAACAAAAGCGAACATTTTTTTCGTGACTTATGAAAAAGGTTTGAATTTACGAAACTCGATTTTACGAAGTGCCGATTTTCCGGTCCCACTGACTTCGTAAAATCAAGAGTTTACTGTATCCCTTTTTCCTTTTGTTTCTCTTCTTTTTTGTGTAGTATTAATTTATGTTCTCTTGTCACCTTTACTGCAAATGTGAATTCAGGAATGAATGAAATGATGGATTCATTATGTTGAACATGAAATTAAGTGACTTCTATAGGTATTTTTGGTTGAATTAGGTCCAGGTTAACCTTCCTCAGCACTGCTTTTCCTGCAACAGTAGAATACAAGGTCAAGGACTTCGCTGGAATCTGATTCTTAACTACAAGAGACTCAATTGAGCCTCAGTGGTGCAGCTGGATGGACGGGAAAGCCATCAAAAGTTCATTTCATGTGCTTGCCAATTTCATCTCTGATGGGAATAATTTTACTCCTTAATTAACAATCTTAAAACATCAGAAGGACTAGGACAATTCTGTCACTCTTTCACATCATTTTAAACATTTAAATCATCCCATATCTTTCTGAGGAAAAATTGTTTTCCATGAAATTATGTGTTAAACAATCCAAATTTTTCCTCATTTCAGCTTTCCATCCCCCTCCCTCACCTCCACCCTATGCGTTGTGTGTACAAGTGATTTATTTTCTTTGGCAGAGGGGAGGTCGTCCATTTGGTTCAACTGGGGGCTCGGGCCTTGGGTCTCAATCAAGATCCCAGCAGACTGCTGCCACTGTGTTCAGGAACTCTCTCTCTGACCTACTTCGAAGAACTGTGAGTGAAAAGTGTGCTTCATGCTTGTAAGTTTGCAATCCAAATCCTGATAATCGTTTTGCCTATAATCCATGCTACAACCAATTCATCTATGAAGAAGCTTAATTTGTTATGAAAAACTTCTAATGCAAGTCCTGGTCGATGCAATGATTGTGCTCTTTGGAATTTTCATTCTTTAAGGTTTTGCATCACTCCCCCTCAACCAATGATATTTTTTATTTCCTGGAATATTACTAGTTTTAAACTTACCATATTATCTTGAAATTTTCTGGTAGATAGGGAAGATTCTTGTCAAGGTATACTTGTCTAAAATGTAAAAATTTTATCTCTGAGAAAACATTTAGGAAAAATTTTTGTACTTTAGGTACCATGAATAGTTTGCAGCTAGACTTTGTATTGAAATGACAAAAATTTTAAATTTTACAAAGTTACCTACCTTAAATGAAATGGTTTTCTCGGTGTGCAAAGTTGTGTGGTCACACTGCGGCAAAAGCCCTGCATCTAAAATTAAAGTTACCTGAAGGAATTTTACGAAGTTTTTTATTCCAGCATTTGAGGTACTACGTGCAAATATGTATTTGTATGTACTTTGTAAATTTCAAAATGATTGTGTAACTTTTAAGCAAATAAGCATCATGAAAAATCAGTGGTTTGGTGAGAGTGAGGGGGGCCTCTATACTAAATTCATAAAGACTTTTTCTAAACTCCCCATTTGCTAGCACTATTTTTCTTTCAATAAGTTGTAGAACCTTTGTTTTGTACTTTGGAAAGATGCATGCTGAATGTCATGGCTTTGGGTTTTTACATTCTAGCAGTTATGTCTTTGGTATTGTGTTGGAATTGGCTACTGGCTTTTCTTTGAGGTCTTCCATGCTATTCTGCCAAATTGCTTTGATTTGGGGGGGGGGGGGGGGGGGGGGGAAGAGGGAGAAGTGAGGGAACAAACCTCGCTTTTTTTATTCCCTGGCTTTCTACCCTATCAAAATGAATGTGACATCTGATGTTGGACTTCGGGGACATGGCATTTACATGGTTAGATTTGGGAGCCAAGAGGGAATGGATAGGGAACATTTAAAATTTTGTCATTGTAGCCACTAGTTCCAAATTGGGAGCTACAATACTATATCTATTCCAGTTCCTATCTAACTAACCTTAGATCAGATTTTTGTTGGGACTGGTCACAAATTTTGATGGGGCCCACACCTGGAAGATTGCTTTCATTTGTTGATTGTGATGAGGGATTTTTAAATCTGTTGGTTTTTTATAGGATTTGCTTGAGTTATTTTTGTTCAATGCATTCAATTTCATGGTAGAAATAATCTCAAAATATGAAATATTATGAAGTTATATGGTTAGTTTGTTGCACTTCGTGATCCCTATTTGAAGTACTTTGTGCACTTATTTGATTGTGTTGCTTTGACAGGTGGAGAGTGGAGATCCTCACTTTGTTCGTTGCTTCCGCCCCTGCGAGGTGAGTGCCTTGGCACATGCCGGAGGGATGCCCGGGCCCCGTGGTGGCAAAGTGAGGGTGCCCAAGGTGCCCTTTGACACCAGGAAGGTCATCTCACAACTTCGCTATGCTGGTATCCTGGAGACGGTTAGGATAAGGAGGGATGGATTCTCACACCGAATACCCTTCCGGGACTTCCTGAAAAGGTATTCTGGTAGAAGCTGCAACTCAATAGTCATGTCAGAGTATATCATTCATGCATCAGTGATGCACTGTGGGTTTCTTCTATTGAAGCATTGTATTTTAAATGTAGGAATCTTCTCCTTGTCAGATCCATAGATTTTATTGAATCTTCAAATCCCCATCTTGTACTCAGTGTCTACTTTCCTCCAGCTTGCTTCCCTCTGTTGTGTCCTTAGTGAAAACAGAATATATTCTTTGTATCCATTGCTTTATTGCCTTCACATGTGTAATTATGTATCTACGCAGTCCTTACATGCCATGGGAGAAGTCTGCAATGCAGTGGTGTAACACTGAACCTGACCAGGCCCCAATATGTCCTCACTGCCACATGTAGCCAGCACAGATAGGAGCTGCAATAACTAGTGCGTGGCAAGTGTTTGAATGGCCATATGCAGCATCTCCCTCCCCCCACAATAGCAATAAATGTACCAGCAAAATCACAAGGGAGGCAGGCAACTGCATTACCTTGAACATGGGATTCATGTATTGCTGCAACAGAAATGTGCTGGAATGCAGCACCGTAAAATTGGGGTAAAGTGGCTGCAGCTGGAGGGGAGTGAGCAGGGCTGCTGTAGGATCATCCCCATGAAGCAGTGTAGGTTGAGGAGGCTCTGCAGTTAAGTGGTTGGGAGGAGATGAGGAAACTACGATGGTACGTACATCCTCGTATGGAGTGAACCGTGGTAATGTGGGAAGGGATGAATGAATGACCTGGTAAGTGCTAGTGGTGTGCATTTTTCTTTATCTATGTAGATGTAATTGCACCCTGCCGTACTGAGGGTGCGAAATGAATAAGCGTCTGGGCTTTCTGAGTCATCAGCATTGACAAGTGCCAGCATGACTGGCACGCCATACTGTGGGAATGCATTGCAGGTTAGGATAAGCAGTCAGATACTGTCGTAGTGCATGACAACATCATCACTTGAAAGGTGATCCCATTCAGCCATAAGAGCATCTTTGTGCAAGGGGAGCCCGTGTCAAGTAGCCGGTGGAAGGGCTAAAAAATGCTGGCCTTTTCATGCAGGAAGTGATCGTAGGAGTTGATAAGTCCAAGGATGGCCTGAAGTTCTGAGTTATCTTTAGGTGAAGGTGCTCTCCAGATGGCATTTACTTTGGAATCCTAGGCGTGGACTCCTGACTTTTCAACTCTGAAGCTAAGAAGGAAGGAAGTTTACGGAGGAATTTGCCATAATGCGTTTATCCTTATAGGGATTTAACCAATGTTGGCCACTTTGTCAAGAATGCAGCACATTCTGATGTTGTGTTCATTATGGTTGTCATCACTGATCAGGATGTCATCCATAATCACCTCCACTCCAGGTATCAAAGCTAACAGAGAGTCCATTATCCTCTGGAGTATGCAAGGGGCCACCTTGATTCCAAACTGCTTATGGTGAGAACTAAAGAACCCAATGATGGTGTTAATCATTTAAAGCTGTTGCTGTGTCAGCCACTGGGAGCTGTGTGGATACCCATCTCCAGCTTGGTGAGGAGAAAGCGGCTGGATATTTTAACAAGGGTAACATTTTTGGTCGGCAAAGGATATTTATTCAGTTGGAGAGCTCTGTTCAGTATTGCCTTGTGACATTCACAGAGCCGAAAACTGCCATCCGTCTTGGTGACAATAACCACCTGTGTGGCCCAATGGTGAAAATGTGTGGGACTTAGCAAGCCAGCAGCCTGGAGATGGAGGAGCTCATAAATGACCCGAATGTGTAGAGGGAAAGAAACCAGGCAGGTGGAGAGGACTTTGGGAGGCACGGCTGGATCGGCTGATGGGGGACCTTTGTAGCATCTAGGTGGTGTTCTGGAGTGCAGCATGGTCTAGAAATGGGGTGCTATCCATCCCCAACGACCAGATAAAGCTGCGTGGAATCATTCTTCAAGTCCAAGGTGACACAATCTACTTCAAGGATATGTACGTGGTGGGCCTCGATCATCATTTGAATCTAGCAGCAAAGTGACCAAAATCAATGATCAGTAGTGGGGGGTGATTCCACAGGAAGTTTAAGATGACCTGATTGACACCACTGAACCATTGTGGACTTCAAACTGCACTGCCTGGGAGTTGTTGAGGAGTGTGACCAAGTGTGTGGCTGGAAACTTGAGAACAGCAAACTCAATTGCTGGGCTGGGCACACTTGGGTGTATGTCATTGATATCGGTAGCTGTTAGTGGCCTAATTTCAGTGGCGTAACAAGGAATATGCTTTGGGGGGGATGAGAGGGATTAGTGGGGGCTAGACCCCCAGGATACAGGGAGGTCAGGAAAAGTTTTGAACATTAACACGTTGCGTACGGATGGCGAGAATTCTCGTCATTTTTTCCCCGAACGTTGCGGACGGATGACGAAGATTCTCGTCATTTAGGCGCATCAACCTAAACAATTTTAAATCGTACAATACGTATTCGTTAGTACGTTTTCAGTTGTTCTTCGTTATTCATAACGAATTAATGCATCATAACGTTTGATCGGGTAAAGTTCTATTCTATCCATACACTCCTATCCCGGAGTCTACACACTAACTGGAGCAGTTACATTTTTTTCTCATTAGCTATCCAAAACCACAATCAGTGGACTCTTGCTATAGTTCTGCTACAAATTCACTGTCACGTTTGAGCCTGCATGGTGTGGTGGAACTAGTAGTATGTGGCAACCTCGGGAATAAAATGATCTGATAAGACTTGGATGATGTCTTCATGGGATATCTCAGTCAGGTCCCTGGCATGCAACATGTTGCACATCAAGTGGTAAAGTTCTTCTCTGCATGCATGTGTGTTGCATCACTGGGTCGGTGAAATCATGCACAGTGTGACTGACGTAGGTGTTTCATAAACCTCGGCTATTTCTTTTGTTTTTTCACATCTAACACTTTGATTGAAGAAGTAGCTGCCAGTATTACGGATGACGATGTCATCTGGTGCAGGTGTTGCGCCTGAAGGTGAGCTACTAGGTCGTGTACTTGTTGTTGCTGGTCAAGAAGTTGCCGCCTAAATTCGAATTATTGTTCAGCTACATTGATGTTACCGGTGGGCTAGGGTAGTTTTCTCATTATTTGACATGTCATTGTGCCACTTAAAACTTCATTATAATTTTTATCTTTGTCGTCAATGTTCTATCCGAAGCGACAACACAATGTATGCTTTTTTCGACCACTTTATTGTGTTCTCTTATGTATCAATACATTGATGTGGTTCTTGCTTGCAGCAATAGTATTGTGCTCTGCAGCACAGTAGGTTCAAGACTTAACTATCCTAGCCTCCAATGCGTCCTCTGTACCACAGGTAGCCAGCAGAGTTTTTCCACCAACTGTTGGGGGCTGCGCATTTAGTGCATAGCGAGTGTTTCAATGGCCATATAGTGCACCCTCCTTGATACAAGTTAATCCCGCTAAAAAAATTGATACAGGAGATTTGTCGTTATTAGCGTGCTTCCACTGGTATTCTTTTGTCCCAATGATGTGAACCTAGTGTATTCAAATGTTGATTTTAAAGCACTGACCATGCTTTTGATGGTGCTCCTGTTTGCACATATAATTCCAGGTATTGCTTCCTGGCTTTTGGTTATGAGGAACGAGTTACTGCTACAAGGGATAATTGTCGCCTCTTACTGCTTCGGCTGAAGATGGATGGATGGGCTCTTGGCAAGACCAAAGTGTTCCTGAAGTACTACCACATTGAATTCCTCTCCAAGCTGTATGAAGAGCAGGTGAGGTAGAATGTGTGGTTCTATCCTTCATGTGTGAGATGCTCAGATTCTCTTTTCATGGTTGAATCTTTTGTGGGTCATTACAGCTTTAGTTGATGTTGCTTAGGTCTTTCTTGCAGGCTGATTTGGTTTACTGCCCAAAGTTTCGTGGCCGTCACTGGTCATATTTTTCTGAGGAAATAAGGTAGCTTTCAGGAAAATGGAATTTATGTGGTTTTGTGGGGGGCCTCCAAAGTTTGGAGAATTGGAGGTGAGCATCTGTACTTTTGCCACTTCCAGCTGAGCGCATTCGTATTATTGAGCTACTAGATGAGCGGATTTGACTCGGTGTGTGATTATCAAACGTTTTTGCAGTGGAGGTATCGATATGGATTAAATTTAGGGGCTAATGGGCTAGAATCTTCGTCTACATACCTTTAGCTTAGCCACTGTGTAATTTGGATGTACATGTGTATGCTTTATACTAACAGCATCCACCTGGAAAGCCTAAAATCTTTTTTCGTTGAGTGGATGGTGTAGCGTCTTTATTTTAAAATCCCTTTTCTGCACTTCTTGCTTTGCAACATTAGATCTCTAAAATCATCCGTGCCCAAGCATGCATCAGGCGTTGGCTGGCGAGATCAAGGTACCAGCGAGACAGGTGGCGCATTGTGGCAGCCTCCATGACGCTCCAGCGCTATGTGCGTGGTTGGTTGGTGAGGCGGCGCATGCAGAAGATGCAGAGTGACAAGAAGAAGAAGAAGAAGGAGGTGGTGGTGAAGGGTGGGAAGAAGCAGCCTCAGGGACGAAGGGGCAGCCAAGGTGAGCCTCTCTTCATCTGTGTGCTATCACCATGCCACCAACCCATTCAATTGCATCATGGGAGTGAGAAATGGCTTTTAAATGGGTTATTCCACCTCGATTCCACATGATCCTTTAATCTCTCTTTTTGGTTGTCAACATTATGCATATGTAGTTGGTTTCTTGCAGCTGATCTCATCCTTCTTCCCTTTTCATCTCTTCATAGTAAGTGCTCTCACACTTTACTAATGACGTGTAATAAATATGTTGGCAAGTGTTGCTCTTCCTTGACGGTTTCTTTCTTCCTTAACTATTTCTTCTATTACTATTTTAACTGAATTATCTCCATGTTGGTCGTGTTCTATTATATATATATATATATATATATATATATTTTTTTTTTGAATGCCTTTCCATAAAGTCTTTCTTTCTTTTCCTCTTTCAAACACTTCTTTATTTATTATTCTAGTCTATTGTCAGCATCTTAAAGTAGCTCCAAGATTCAAATGCTTCCAATCTTCTTCCCTTTTGTCTCGTACCAGTCACATCTTGTATCCACGTTGTGGCGGACGGGATCGTGTAGAAAGCGTGATCGTGAAGATTGCTTGATTGACCCCCCACGTGGGCAGAGGCAAACATATGACAAACAAATTCGCGTTCCACCAATTTAGAGCAAGGAATATCTCGAGTCGCGGACGACGTAGGAACGAGTAGGTCAGGGAACGAAACGACGGAACAATTGGGGATTTGGGGCTGGATTCGGAGGAAAACACACGTACTCGTGGGTTGCATTAAACAAATAAACATTTATTCTCAAAAGCATGAGAAAATAACATGAAGCACACAAAATATGAGATACATCACTCGGGAAAAAGGGACGTTAGTGGGGATGGAATGGGGCGACTTAAAACTAATTGACATGGAAATAGCACTTACAAGGAATCAAAAAGCAATTTGACAAAAATTAAAATAAATCAGAGTTGAACTGCGTTCAACAAACTGCAGGGTTTAAGAGTCCACTGCGACACAATATGACTTTATGGTTCACTGACTGTTCCAGCGCAATCTTGAGGAGGAAAATAGGGGATGAATGGGGTAAAAAACGTGGTTGTTTCAGTTTTACACGGGAAAAGTGGTGGGGGGCACGGCTTTACTGCACCTTAATCTGGGAAACTCGTTGTGCGAGAGAAGTGACGATGTCGGCCGACGTCTCGTCAATTCGCGATGTTTTCCCGTTGGGTGTGGAGCCGTGTCTATCCCCGGGATGATTTCCCACGGTGGTTGGCAGAGGCTGATGGGGTTGCAGGCCACGGGATGCGTCTACATCGGGCTGTTGGCTAGGAAGTTTCCACGCGCTGTAGCTCCTGACGCAATAGTGGCTCAATCGCTCAGCTGTTGAGCAAGCAGCAGTTGAACTGCATTCCCTGGTCGTCTGTCGTGTTCTCTCTCCTCGTTGACCCACTTTCTTCCACGTCAACTTCGTAAGAGGGGAAGGGAGGGGAGGGCGGTGGCCAGAAGTACGCTTTATTCTCTTAAGGCGGAGCACTTATCACTGTGCACGGGATTTAAATATGGCACACGCACGCGCACACAAGCATAAAATAAGATAAACCTTCACAAAACAAAAAAAATAAAACAAAACAAAAGGGAAGGGAAGAAAAAAGGAAGAGTGCTTCTCAATATAAGGGTGAATAGAAACATATCAGGTGCTGCCGTTACAACGTAAAGGTGCACTCCTCTCATATGCTTTTAATTATGCCCTCCGTTTGAATAGATCAATGTTATTATTTGTTTGGATTTTTTTTCTTTGAGATAAAAGTGATCTTGGCCTTTTGAATTCTACTTATCATTTCTTGCTGTACATCTACAATTTTTTGTGACTTTACTTTGTAATTAAATATGTAAATCCTTGAATCTCTTCCATTTTTTCTTTTCTCATTAAAATATTAATTCGCAGTTCCTGGGATTGATCTTAGCTGTATGTCATAAATTTAGTTTAATTAATATTTATGTATTTTCTCAAGAATTTTCCTTGAGAAATCAGTTCTGGTCATTTAAAAGTCTTTCCAAGACTTCCTCAGTGTCTTTAATTCAATTGACAATACCATTGTTATTGCAGCAGCATAACAATGGTATTGTCAATTTTCCTTCATTTTATTTTTACTCCTACATCTCTCCTCATCTTTGCCTTCTTTATTATAGGCACCAAAAAATTATGAAAGTTTTGGATTTGACCATCAAATGCTTGGATGGAAAATCACCTTTATCTCAAGGCCCTGAGACTTTGCAAAAAAATACTTGATTTATGCATGTGTTAATTTTTTCACATTTTTGCCAAAAATCTCTACCATGAATAATGTTACTTATTCATAATATAATGAAACTTGGCATGCAATTTTCCACAAAAATAAATTTAATTCAACTCGAGTTTCGATGTTACTACATAATTTTGTGGAAAATTGCAAGTCAAGTTTTATTATGAATCAATTCCACTCCATCTCGCTTGATTCCTCGAATGTTATATATATATAATATCTTGGGTTGTGGTTTTCAAGGATAATGATTTGTGGATGATGTGGTAAACTAATGTAAATGAGCATGGCTAGATATTTTGTCACTCCCAAATTTAATGTCATTTTTTCTTGTCTCTCTTAGCCACTTGGTTTAAAAAACTAATGAACAGTTTTGATTTATGAATTTGGCCAAGCTGAAGTAGTTTGCTGGCTTTTTATTGGTGGTTATTAATCCCTCTCATTTGATTTTGCTTCCTCATGGTAACTTTAACTTCAGTGCTAATAGCTATATAAAGGATCTTCTGCCACTGAGAGTATGTGCAGTACAAGAACGATTTCAATCATATGTCTTCAGGAGCAGGTCTTACATTTTGTGGAAAGGGTTACCTACATCAGACTTTCTTAGTGACTCTACAGTTTATGTATTTTGTGACAAGGTAACGAATCAAGCAATGTGAAATAAAGGTGCATCCAATTAATCATTTTACACTATTGATGCTAATTAAATAATGTAAAATGAATAACAATAGCAATAATGTTCATAGATGAAATTTATTGAAGCCATAATGTGTAGCTGAATGTTCAGCCCTAATGAAGGTACCATGTCCCCCTTAGCTGTAATTTCCCATGTAATTTTATGAAGTCATCTCCATGATAGCCTGTTTCGTTAACATCATGAGAACCTGAACTAAAAGCATGAAAAATTCACCCAGTGGTTCACTATGTCGCAAAAATCTTAATCATATTATTTGGGAAACATTGACAAAAGTATCCGAGGGAGTACTTCATCTTCTAGGTTTATTCTTCTGCACTAGTGCATTTCTGTTTCATGATTCTTTCTTCTCATTGAATGATTGGCTGTCTGGACATCAGCCATTGTCGAGTCCTTTGTGTCACGAGCAAGTGACGACCCGAACGAGAGGGACCGAGCAGCCAGGGTGATCCAGCGCTGCTTCCGACGCCACATGCAGGATGATAACCATGGCAGGGGACCGGGCAGGGGTGCTCAGCAGCGTGGCATGAAACGCAAGACCCCCTCCTGCATCCCAGAGCTCATCTCCTTCTCTCAACACGTAAGCTAGCATCACCAGCAATGGCTGGCATACTGTTATCATAGAGGCATACAGTAAACTCTTGATTTTACGAAGTCAGTGGGACCGGAAAATCGGCACTTCGTAAAATCGAGTTTCGTAAATTCAAACCTTTTTCATAAGTCACGAAAAAAATGTTCGCTTTTGTTTCTTCCGCCGTTTTTTGTCTTTAGTGGTCTTATTTAAATGTTTCCGGTGGTTATTCTCTGATTAATTCATAGAAAAGGCTTTTTGTTATCGAGTTATGATGTGAAAAATCGTTAAATAATTATACCACCATAAAATTCCCATTTCTTGTTCATACTTCAACATCAACGATCGCTTAAGAAATTCCCGACCAGTTTAGAAAACGTAATCAAATAATGAATTGCAAAGTTTATTATAAGAATTTAATGTTATAAATTTATGGTTAGGAGCGAATAACAACTATTAAGTTCGCGTAAGATAGATATTTGTTTCCAGCACCCACGGAATGTTAGCGGCAGCCGGCCTAACCGCCATTTATGTCGCCCTCTATCGCTCAGTGACGAGAAAAAAAAAAGAAAAACGAGGGCCTCCACCCGTTTCCTAAATAACCTTCGTAAGTTAATATTTCGAGTTACTCTGTATATTCAGTTGAATGTGCTATCTTTTCCATTGGTTATTTTTGTTGAGATTCAGTTACGATTCTAAATTTCGTAGGATATGATTATCTTCTGGCGAATATTTGAAGTAAATTCTGTTTGAGCTCTCCGTCCGGATACTGTGCTCCATCATCTTCGCAGACGTTGTTACGAAAGACTTTATTTTTCATCCGGACCATATTCTTCATACCTGGAGTGAAGTGCTATGTTCATATAGTATTTCTCTCCCTTCTTTTATGCCGACAGGAGCAAGGTTCCAACCGGAAAACGACAGGAGAAACATCTTCCATTATCGGAGAAATAAAAAGGGAAACGTTATTATCCGCATTGATTGTTTTTCTACAAGAGATGTTTCATCATTTCTCAACGTGTGTGAAGTATTGGTTCACTTGCGTGAATTCCCGAAAATGACACGCAAAAATCTGTACATTCACCTCATTTACTTTTCGTGTCCCTTTCTCCTCCGTATTGAAAGTTATGCAAAGAATCATTGACGTAGAGAAAAGATTTTCTTAGCTTTAGCCCTAAAAATAGTCGCGCGATAATCGTAAATAAATATAGTGACGAAAGAGCAAAGAAAATAATTTCAATTGAAACGTCAGCTGAGAAGAAGAGAGGGAATTATAAGCGCGGCACCATTTCCCTGATAGTGAAAGATACTTCTTCAGCCTCTCTCCGGTTAATAACTTACCCCCGTTGCAGGTGAAGATGAACCATGCCCTTCTCCACAATCGGGGAACGTTCCCAGTGGGTGGGGTGAATAAGAGTGGGATGGGGATTGCCTGAGGAAAGAAGTGCGGTCAGCACAAAGGAGTGGTGAACAGTGGTGAAGGGGGCAGGAGAAAGAAGGGTGGGGAAATGGCCTTCAGCTCTGCCTCAGTCTACGTTTGGGGGCCGTATTTTTTGCGACGCACTCGACCTCTGTCACCTTAGGGGGGAGGGAGTGAATGGGAAATGCTGGGGAAGGAGGGGTTTGGGATGCGTAAGATGGGTGTCAGCAAGATCAGCAGAAGGTTGCGGGAGGAAGTAAACAAAGAATTTGGAAAGAAAGATCTCTCGGCATGGGAAAACGGGGAGACGCGCGAGAAGAAAGTTCAAGGTTAGAAGTGCGTCTTCATTACGAGTAGACTGAAAAATAAGTTGGTGGTTAATAGAGCCCAATACTTAAGATATTTAAGTTGTTTATTCAGGAAGGCCATTATATACACAAAAAGATACTACTAAAATATCAATTATTTTTTTCCTTTTTGCCCTTCTCCATCGCCGCTTCCACCATGGTTTCTCACTTGCATAAATGGGAATGAAATTGGGGACCTAACTCGTTAGCCAGATCAATATATCTTAATGTTCGGAGGGCAGCGAGTACTTCTTTTTTATTTGGTGAAATTGCTTCACTTTCATCTTCGTCGTCACTGCTATTATGACTAGTCCCGGCCGCTGCTTCTTCCGACGCATGTACCGGCGTCCCATTGTCGCAAGCCCTGAGATCATCGTCAAGGGCAATATAATCGTTTGATGTTGCGCGCTGTGCTCTTCCTGCTTTTTCCAAGAATTTTTCAAAATCATCTTTTAAGCCTCTAATCTCCTCTGCGATTTTATCCGCTGCTGCTTCCTGAATGTATAACGTAACGAATCAACCATAGCCGTGATATTATAGCAGTAGAATTACTAGTAGGCTAGTTGTATCAATTACCAACCTCGAGAACATCCTCATGGTGCGCTATCAAAGGGAATCCGGCCGATTTCCAGCAATTTGCGATTGTAGTGGAGGAAATAAAGTACGTCTTTGAACCGTGTTTCTGCGATGAAAAATGACAATTTTATTAACTTGGCCATTTTAGCAAAGTTAACAAAGTCGTTATTCCTCATCGCAGAAACACGGTTCAGAGACGTACTTGAATGCCTGATAGGCTGGAGTGCGATGCAAACAATTATTTTTGATGATGGCATTGATTGATATAGATTTTCAAAATGCAGTCAGAGCGGTCACTTCTGGGGAGAAAAGGCCCCACGCTCGGAGGGTCGAAGAGAGGGGCCAGCGAGGGTGAGCTCGTCGAGGAAAGGGTCCCGGATTAGGGACCCTTCGAAGTGCTTCGGCGAAAAGTAGTCAAGTAGTCTTCGAAGTACGTTCACAGCAGCCTGCCTTGCGAACGTACCAGGTACGTTCACAGCAGTGCAAAGGGTTAATTAGGAGTGTACGAAATACCCCGCTCGGCCTTCCTGACATGTTAAACTACGAAATATTGTCGATGCGATGTTTACGAATAGGCACGTAAATAGGGGCATTATATCAGTCGCGATATTTTAATTAAGTCCTACTTCCCCTAAATTCCCACCGTGAGGTTTTAGGCGAACCCTTTCTCTCCAAAGTTGCACTGTCATTTACGATTTCATACTTTTGATGAACCACAGTTGGAAGCGCTGATTTTTTTTAGCTACTTACGCCGGCGTAACTAGTTTTGTTGACAAATATTTCGCCATAGTTCGTATAAACGAATGCCTTTTGCTCCTGGGGACCGATCCGAGGTTCGTGAATTCGAAACATTTCGTATGATCGAAACTTCGTATAATCGAATAGCACCATGTATTTACCATAGGCTTTTCGCCGGGACCGCACTATCACTTCGTATAATCGAAAACTTCGTAAAATCCTGCTTCGTATAATCGAGAGTTTACTGTATTACTTAACAACAAATTTGGACATCTTTCTTTATGATGATTTCCCAAAATTATGGGACATAGTTTCAGTTTGGATATATGTAGCTTTTTTCTCCTCACATTGACATAACTGGATATTTAATTCCTTTTATCTGGAAATATATATGAAAATGATACTGTTGGTACCTTTACTATTTGCCTCCTATAATATTTAATGGATGTTGTCCGTCATTGGTGGTATCAGAGTGGCCACTTTTTCCAGAAAATCCTCAAAAATTCCCAAGAGATCCCAGAAAATCGGGGATTCTTTTTGTTGGAAGAGCTATAGAAAATCAGGGAGAAAAAATGAAGATAATTGTTGTTATTTTTTGTAAAAGTAAAATTTTAATGCTTCCTTAACTATTTTTATATATCTTTGATGTTTGAACACCTCATTCCCAACATGCCATATTGTTCAAAATTGAGCTGGTGCTCTGTAGCTTTGCAAATTAACTTGATTTCAGATTAATATTTTGATGCTGTTAATAATTTTTTTGTCTTCTGTAAAGAGGAATATTCTGTAAAATACATCTTAATATTGATTCATTTGGAGAAAAGCGAAAAGAGTGAGGAAAGCCCGTTTCACATTTGATTGAGCACATGTGAGCGCCCACCCATGTCTTTATGTCTTTGTGAGCTGCTGCCCAAGCCCTATCAGGTCATGATGTTACGTTGTCGCAGGTTCACATGCTGAACCAAGAGGCTCACAAGTACCTGAGGCAAGGTAAACCAGGAATCCGCCTCACATCTGTGGGGCACGCCCCACCAGGATACTCACGGCCCAATGGCTTTGACCTCCTCCCCCGCATTCTTGAGGCTGAGAAGGCAGCTGCCGAAAAGCAGTCATCAGGTGGTAGCCGATTTGTTGGAGAGAGAAATATGCTGCTGAACAGGGTCAGTGATAATTTTCATTTGACCTCTTGAATGCCTGAATGAGCATTGTCTAAAGGTTTAGATTTTATAATGGATCCTTTTTGTTTTGCATTCATGAATGTCTAATGAACTTCCAATGCCTTCTGAAAGTTAACAGGATTCTTTTCCTAATCTTACAATGTATTTTAAAGGTCAGCTGAAAATGCGTAGAGTAATTTAGCTCTAAAATTAGGTAATCATGAAAATCAGAATATGCAGTAAAATCATAAGTGTAAAGGATGATTTTTCTTATTTTTATCGTCGCCATCACTTGCATCTTGAACACATTCCTATGCATGTGTACATTGGCATTATTGTGTATTGTGAATCACTTGAATTAGTGTGTTTTTCTGTCAATGAAAGTGAAAATGTTCAACATTTCAGGTTCCCAGAAATGGTGAAAATGATGCCTTTTACAATAGAATGGATTCTTATTACAAAAAGCTTCAAGAAAAACTGACAAGGTTTGTTTTTAAAAATATTTTATATTTTTAAAAAATAAATTGGGGTATTCCACTTCAAATCATCAAACAATTGACCCTAAGGGTCTCAGATTTTGCTGATTGAATAGATTTATATATTGCAGAAACTATCGTTTATGAAACTTCTGCTGTAAGTGCAGCAAGTAATCAAAATAAGGAATGAATAAGAAATAAATAAATTGTTTTTATATTTTCTACACAAGTCCTTTGCAAGGGCCACAATTGAAGGGTCTGAGGTTGACCTAAAGGTCTCAATTTTTTTGGATGTAAGTTTGTGTCAGTCATTAGCTAATTTTATTAGTAGAGCAAACTAACCAGAAAAAAATCAGTATTTTTGACTTAATCTGCTTTACACCCTTCAGAATTTTCTCTTCTGGATGACTGGATTGGGTTTTGCTCTGGGCAATTTGAGTCCAGAATACTCCAAGCACTTGCTTTCATTCTGAGTGGTTGGTTTCCCTCTTTTTGCAGAATGCAGAGTGCAAACGAGTCTGCCGAGCGAAGTAGGCGGAAGAGGGAGGGGAGCAGCGAGGAGGAGGAGGGGGAGGAAGAGGGAGAGGAGTGGGAAGGGGGCAGGTCGGAGGGTGGGGGGAGGGGGAGGAGGGGGGGAGGGAGACGCGATGATGACGAGGAACCGCAAGAGGGCGAGGAGTCATGGGACCTCCCCTTCCTCCTCATCGAGAAGTCATTCCGACCTAACAGGTAACTCAGCAACCCCTCATCCTTTGTGAATTCCCCTAAGGGATGTTTATATGCTCTAAAAAAATTGGTTTCTACTTCTTGCGAGTCACCATATTAGGCTGCTTGCAAAATCAGAAGCTATATTGAAGTTGAAGTATAGGATGTGAGCACCTCAGAATTGCCTCTCCACGTACAATGGTTTTACAATGTGGGAAGTAACTAGAGGTATAGGTTGCCAGGAAATAAAATCTCCTTATTTTGTTAAATAAAGCTGTTGATTTAGTAACATAGTTTTTTTTCATGAAAATTCAACTTCACGGTAAAAAATAATTTTCTCTTGTAAAAAATTTTATTTAAAAATATTAAGCATAATTTTTTAAAACAAAGGTAATGTGCAAATTTAGCAATGTTTAATGCATATATGCAATTAACTATAGTTATGTACAAGGGAAGTTACCTGAGCATCTCTGTGAGATTTCATTAAAACTTCACAGTGTGATGGGAAATGGAGTTTTAATAGTTTTGTTTATGTTCAAGCCTCCAGTGGACTTAAGTTTTTTAGACAATTGTAAGAAAGTATAGAAACACAAAATATGGCTCCATTCACATGTATGGACTCTTCTTCGTTAGCTTGGCACGGAAGATTTTGCCATTATTAAGCAGGATTAGTATATGACTGATCGCATGAATGTGGGTGTTTTGCCAGCACTTACATCTCAAAAACTAAGGCCCATGGAGGCTTGAGCAAAAATGCTAATATCTCAATTTCCTATCACAGGTAGTACAGGAATCACAATTAGGCAAAGGAGGCATCTTTGATATGCCTGGTGGTGATGGGAGTTGCTCCTTCTCTCAACTCTGGTGATATTTTTTTTTTTTTTTAAGCATGCGGTCAAAGTTGGCCTTAATAGTCCTCCACTGGGGTTAATTTTTGTAAGTGGAATGTCTAGACAAAAAAACATGCATGAGTGTCTTCTCCCGATTCTCCCTTGAGGGCGCAACTGTTGTATGTGATGGATAAAGGCCCACACATCTATCCATCGCTTTTTGCACGGATTGGATTTTGGGTGTAACGTAACCTATGCATGTACATATATCTTTTTGGGGGTGCAAGGGAAAAAGTGTGCTGTGGGAAATTTTGATCGACATCATTTTCAAAAAGTGGATCCTGGAGGGATGTGCAAGTAGTACTTTTTGACCTCGAGTCGAGTTGAAAACTACACGTTGGTATCGAGTCGAGTATGGTAATTCTTGAACTAGACAATACAGTGATGCATGCTCCAACAAATTCTCATTTTTTTGCAACCCCCTTGCGAATTTTCTATTTTGAATGCGTAGCTTGATGTAAAAAGGAAAAGATAACAAGAAACGTTGATGGCAATTGAGTCAAATAAGGAGATGAATGAAAATTAATGTTTTAAACAGTTCCATAAGCACAATTGAAATGAATTAACCTCTGGTAATATGTTGTCAATGTATGCATCCAAACTGCGGAGAAGAAGCCTCAGTAATGATATTTGTACCATTGTAATTAAGATTGTATGTGTAAATGTATCATGTATATTTAATCCTTACAAATTCTCATGCAGAAAAACCAATTGTTCTATGTGCTCAGCCAGCAGGTTTTGACATCTCCACGTTAAAGTATTACTGCCTGCTGGAAAATGTCTTCCCCAACACAATTGTGTAGCTGGACAAGTAATTTTTTTCCAAAGATGCAAGGTTTGGGAACCTTGGGAAGTTTTATTAAAACTCATATCAATGATTTATATGGATCTTGAATATTCATGGAATGTTAATGGCCCAAGCGAACGAACTATGGAACTTTGCAATAGCTTTGTAGATCAAAATAAGAAGTTTTCTTTATTTCTTATGTCGTTTAATCAACCATAGACTCTATTTTCTGTCAGTTCAAGAGGGAAACTAAATGCAACAAAGGAATAAACAAAAATTAACATTGGATGTTGTTAGTGCTCAAAAAGGCTAAGAGATGGCTCAACTTGTGATGTCAAACACCGGAAAAACTGGTATTGCCCACTGAAACGTAATATGTAGTTGCATTTTTCCATAGAAATCCTAATAATGACTACATATTCTCAGCATTTGAGTGAAGAAAGTATGCTAGGGTATAAAAGTATCGCATACGAAAGTATGAGCGATGCTGTAGTCCACTCTGATTACTCTGAATGCGCTGCCGTGGTGGAAGAGTGTCGAACACTGCGGCAGACGAAAAGGTATTCGGTACCCACGGTGACTACTAAAGTGGTCAACTGCTGTGGATACAAAAGCTGAAACTCCTATGGCAAGGCATTAGAACGACTTTATAAAAGATATAACTACACGAGTTTCATGATAGAGCCTCCTGTCGGCACATTTCTGAACTTACTGGCCTCGACAGCTGTGTAACCAAAACTATTCGACTCGACATTCGTCATACTGCGTGAATCACTCGAGTCGAGTACCAACTACTCGACTCCACTCAAATTTTTGAGTATGTGCACATCCATAGAACCCTTAAAGTAAATCACAATTCTCCATTCAGCTTAGTTTTTGACCTTATCTCCATGAAAATTTTTTTGGGTTTCCTTCACGTACACATATTGTTCAGGGACAATGGCAACAGTTTCTCTAGTGTTACAGCTGGAAGTTTAGGTTAAATCCATCCATGTAGTGGTCCCAGATGTGAAGCTATAGAACTCTGGTTCATTTACAACATATTCACCAGTATCCTGAATAAATGCTTCCTGAGCATCTTTGTGAATATTGAAAGCCTTTGTGCTTTCCCCTTCATTTGTCTTTGTGAAAGTTCTCTGATTTTCCTTGTCTAAATGAATGTCAAAATTCCCAGGTCTGATGTGGTGGATGTGAAATCTGTGATGGACCGTCTGACGAGTGACCAGAGGCCTGTGTGGCAAGCTGGGGCCGGCTGGAAGAGACGAGCCTCGGAGGACAAGTCCAAGTGGAAGGGGGCAGGTGACCAAGGGTCAGTACCCTCTTGCCCTCCCAACCCTCGACACTTTGCACTCGAGTGAGACAGTGCAAAGAAATGCTCAAGGTGAATCAAGCACTCAGACGCAGTGGCACAGCAAGGGGGGGGGTTGGGAGTTAAACCCCCCCCCCCCCCAGAGCTCAGAGAATTTTTTAAGTTTAAACCATTTTACTTAATTGGATCAGTATAACTTATAGAATAGTGTAAGGATTAATCAAATATCCCTCAGAGCCGTAAAACTCACCATTTTGAACCACCATTTGTCTTAAAATTTTTCTGAAGGAGGGCCCACGCAACTCCTAATTACTCTGACGGGTATGCAGTACACACCTAAGTATTGGTTGCGCCTTAAACCCCACCTTAATTTTTAGCTGCGCCCCTGCTCAGATGTACTATAATATACCAATTTGCTCTTAGTCGTGAAGGGGTCGTATAAATAAGTTGGAATAAATTGAGATTTCAACCTGGGCCTAGTGAATGATAAGTCAACACTTTTAACCGCCCACCAACCTGATTATGAGTTGGTTATAATGAAGACGTTATTAGTGCCCATCCACAGAGTGTTAGAATTAATAGACCAAGTTAATCGATTAAAAAATTCCACTAAGGGAAAATATTTTACTTAGATGTTGGATCTTAAGCTACCAATACGTTATTTTCCCGTGTGGATTTTTGTGAAGGTAGTTTTATGCTGTCAGGCATTAAGTGTGACAAGACAGTATGTTTCTCCACTCATTGCCATAGTTCTGAAAGTCCTCAGTGTCAAAAATTTGAACGCTAGAGCTATCAAAATAGAATTGCATTCATAGTTATAACTTAAGAATTGAGAGGATCTTGCTGTCTTGTGACATTGTATGACTGGTAACATTAACCACCTTGTCTTATAAAGTCAACAAAACTCTGCATAGGATTAAGATGCCTTTGTATCTGAAGTGGTGGAGTGCCTGGCAGGAATTTGGAGTTCTGGGCTCAAATCCCAGTCAAGGCTGATGATCTTCCATTAGTGGAGTTTTTGTTTGCCAGTGGTTGACCTCTTTAAGGCATGCCTCTCGCTATATAGTCAGTGGTTTAATTTCCTTGAGTGACACTCGTATTTGTTTACAGGGTGGAAGATGGTCCACGGTCATTGATGCCCCCGGAGCACATCCTGGTGTCTTCCCAGGAGAATGTCAACAAGACGCTTTGGAGCCAGTCAGAGAGTGAGCTACGTGATTACCGGCGCCGCCTTCGCCCCACCTCCAACCCCCCCACGGAAAGCTTGCGCAAACGCAAGGGGCATGGAGATGGCAGCAAGTGAATCCATTGGAATAATTCATTGGGGTGGATTATTGAATCTCTCACTGCCAGTGGTTGCGTGCTTGCTTGCGTCAAAGTTATGCGGAATTTGATTCGTGTGAGCTGTATGATTTTTGTGCATCTCATGTCGAACATCTGCCCCTCAAATCTGCCGTCAACCCCTAGTAGACAAAGAGCAAACACATAGGATTGATTCGTGCAATATTATCCTAGAGCAGTATAATTATTTTCTTTATTAAGTATGCATTTTTAAGGAAAGAGTTATAGAGATGGTTCTTAGAGGGAGGGAGTGTTATTCATCCATTTGGTCCTAATTTGTACCTGATGAAATGTCTTTAGGCAAGGCTCCCTCAGATCCCTATTTTCTGGGAATCTTCCATACTCATCAGCATTCCATCTCTTCAATGTCCTCAGGACCCACCCTTCTCCGAAGACCAATAATATACATGAAGTACCAAAAACTACACACATCAAGTTGTTTCCCTGTGAAATCTGAACAATGATGAACGAGGCTGATATTTCATCTTGCATTTGATTGCAGCCAAGCTGATCATTCATTCCCCTATGTATTGTTCATCATTTTGGCTCCATTATGCATTGTTCATAACTTTCCTGTGGGAGGGAAATACAGAAGCCTATTGGCCTTGATTTTTTTAGTAGGCAAACTTAAAAAATGTAGGCAAATAAGCAAACTTAAAAAATGTAGGCAAATAAGCAAATTTAAAAAATGTAGGCAAATAAGCAAAATTAGAACTCCTATTACATATCTAGGGCACCTTTACATATTTGCCGGCCAAATAATTACATTTTAAAGGGCGTGATACCACAATAGTTTATCACTGCCTTTCTTGCTCCAATTGAAACTATTGTGTAAATGAATATTTTTTTTTTTCAAAACAATAATAACATGTGTCCCTTTTAATGGCCATCTCATTGGCCCATCTGAGTCAATTTGTTCTTCATAAAATTCATAAATGAGTCATTTATTTGTGATTATGAGTGTAAATTTTAGTGATAAAGTGAAATTGAGCTAAGAGCAGGGTTGTTAATGGCAGGATTTGCCATTCAGACACACTGTTTCTTTTACTTATGTTGCAAGTTAGCGATAGACTTTGATCAACCGACTGGTTGATATGAAATTCAAATCATACTTCAAAAGTTTAGGCATTTTGGTATTTCATAGGTATTCACTGCACCCTGCCTGTCATAATTGTGAAAATGTATTATCTTTAGGAATATCTGGTGAAATCCAGAGTTATGGACACATTTGCTTCATTTTATTGCTTCATCAATGTGTGCTGAACCTTATTTTGGTTTCCCTGAGTGCGGTGACTAATATTGTATGAGTTTTAGTTGGTATTTCCAGTGCATAATATTGTTCTTTTGTAAACTGTGGAATAAGTTTTTTCTTCATTAGGAAAATATTGGTATGGTATCAATTTACTTGCAGTTATTGATATTTGATGGGATTGCAATATGATAATGTTTAAAATATGGTGTCTATATGCATTTTATGAAACCTTTTTTATGCCCTATGTTCTGAAGAATATTCTGAGGCTTTTTTCACTCATCTGTCATAAAAAAGCCCTTTGTCTACAAAAACTGAATGGTTCTGTAAAAGATGAACAAAATTATTGGTATTTTGGATGAGGAATAAATTTGGGGTCACTCATATCTTCAAGTATTTTACATTGAAATTACCTGTAATATAAAATTTAAGGATTTGTAAATATGTATCACTTGTGATGAAATAATTATGGAGTTATTTTCCATGCAATTTAATCTGGACAATTTTTTGGCTCATATTGTGCCATACTCAAGGTGCTTAATGTACATTTGTGAAGGTATATTAAATTTGGTCTCAATGCTGTCCCTTATCTCCTTCCGAAGGGGAACATGGGCATACATATATCTGACTAAAAATCCATCATTGGATACTTCAAATAGCTATGTGTGATATATACTGTATGACAGGGGCTCATCTAGGAATTAAGGCTGAGGGGGGATAAGGTGCAACTAATACCGGGGTGTGTGGGGGTATGGTATACCCACCAGGATAAGCGATAGGTGCGAGATTAATAAACAGTGGAATTTTGAGATAAATGGTTGAAAATGGTGAGTTTTACAGCTTTATGAGGGATATTTTATTCATCATAGCACTATTCTATTAGTAATATGAATCCAATGAAGTAAAATGGATTAGACTTAAAAATTTCTGTAGGGGGGGGTTTATCCCCCCCTACAGAAATTGACCCCCTCACTGTGCCACTGTGGTATGAATGTGAGTTCAGGAAAACCATCCATATGGGTATGCATGGGGGAACTGAATCTTTGGGTTACCTCCTAAAGCTTACCCTTATATGGAATTTTGGTTTGAAAATTTGACCTTGAAAACTGTTGATGCATATGGCCCAGCATTTATTTTTTGATAAATTAGACTGCAGTGCAAGGAGAAAACTTAATATTGATGAAATAGGGAACTACCTCATGGCTGGAATAGTCAAATCAATCAACATTTTAATGCTATTTGGACATCATCATCATTTATTGCACACAAACTGTTTTCTCTGTAAGTATTTATTTTTCTATTATGTACAAGTCTTTTCTGTACGTTTTGCAGTTGTGATTTCATCTTTATACTTTCTTGGGAACTCCTACCCTACTTAGTATGTTTACCCGGTCACTGCAAAATTGCTTATTGTTATTTGAAGTCCTCTGTTATCATTAACTGTAATTGCTAACCTCCAAACAACAAAGCTGTTATTGGTCCTAGGAATTCATAGAAAGGCAAGGCTGTGCATTAGAAACTAATCTGAACGACACACCTCTCTAATGGATATTCAATCATATTACATACCTACATCTTATTTTTCTGAACCAAGCAATGTACCACTTTACACTGCTTGAATGTCTTTCTGTCACCATGATATGCATCAAAAATGAAAAATATAAGTGATAAAATCCTGTAAAACGTTACTTTAACTTTGAATTGCAAAATCACAGCAGAAACTGAAAAAAAACAAGCCTTCATGAACCAAAATCACTTCTTTAAAAATTAAACACTAATATTTTGAGTTTTTTTTTTTTTGAGTCCTCTAAAATAATGGAATATTGCATAAATGAATTCACAAGTTCTTCCGATTATTGAGAAGTACTATTTTTGTTATTTTACAAGTAACAGTTTCTTGCTCCTCCGTCACTATGAAAGAACCTGAGCCATTTCAAAGAGCATCCTCTTTACATGAGGGACAGGCCAATGAGTGGGCAGTGGCTGAGCCTAGCATCACAAGGGACCACAAGATAACATGGGATAGCACCAAAATAATCTCTTGTTCCAACAACTTCTGACACAATATTGCTGAGGTGGCTATTGAGATCAGGCTTAGTAAAAATAGTTTAGTCAATCAAATATGTAGTGAGACTCCCCACTAACCCAACAGCAAAATTTCAAAGACCAATGAGAGCAGCATTAAAAGCCGCACCCAACGTAGTGAAGCCTAATGAGGTCTATAAAATTATGTATAATGCTGAAGCTGAGTGCACCCAGATTTTTCGGACTCCTGAAAATCTACAAAAGTGATATTCCAGTCAGGGTAGTCATCTCCACAGTGTGGCAGCCCCGACGAGAAAACTGGAAGACCTTCTTAACACACAGTTCCGCAACCTATCTGACCTTCGTCCGAAATATGGCGTGAAAAATTCAAGGGATTTTTTTATAAACTTGCCGAAAAAGGACTTCCCCTACACAAGTGCATTCTAGTGTCTAATCTTTTTACAAATGTCTTCGGACTAATCTTACTTTGGAAGCTGAGGAAGTGGCCAAGAAAATGCTGGAAAATATTGGCACAACAAACCACTTTATTAGTGAATTTGTAATATTGGTCAACACGCGTGTAGAACAAAACTAAATATTTTAATTCAACGATTAGTAATACCGTCAGATATAAGGTTTAGCTATGGGTTCCCCTTATCACCTTTACTCGCAGATCTTTTCATGAATGATTTTGAGGAAAAATTATTTAACAGTGACTCTATTTATGCCAACAACATCCACTGTTGGTTTAGATATGTTGACAACATTATTGGAGTATGGAGGGGCTCTAACCGACAACTGAATATTTCCTGGACTTGACTGCATTGAGAAATGGGGGGATATTTGAGTTTACCATTACTCGGAAAGACACTGCAACCGATCACATCATACCAGCAACCTCCTGTCATAACATCTCGAAAACTACCCACTTTCCATTTTCTAATTGACTGGTTGTTGGACATTCCTCCGTCTCATAGCAGTTTTCATAAAGAACTGAAAACAAGTATATATTTAGCCGCAAGAAGTGGTTATCCGGACAGTTTAATACACAGAATGCTGAAGAAAAAGCAGACCAGAAGAGCATGTAATCAACTATTCAGAAGCACGGGAAAGATTGATAAGGACTTTAAGTGGTGTAGGTTACCACATTATGGTTGGCTAACAAAATAAGTGCCGATTCCCCAAAGAAAAATATATTTGCATATTACAATAACACCAACTTGAGGAATCTCCTTAGTAAGATGAAAGATAAAGTGAGCATTACTGAATGTAGAGGTATAATATACAAATTAAAATGTGATGATTGTGATGCAACATATGTAGGACAAATGGGTAGGGTGCTCAGGCCCAGAAAAGAAGAGCAAGGTGTAAAAGGTCTCGATGGGAATGTGAACTGATCTTGCTTTGCATAGCATCTGTGGGAAGACAGTCACAGCAGCGACTTCACACCCGAGGTTCTGCACCAGGCCAAGAATGGGAAGAAGATGGACGTTCTGGAGGAATTATGGGTAAAACACAATTTCAGTGAGGGACAGGTACTAAACGGCATATTATGTATTTCAAAGGCATTCACCTCTCCTGACTACCCAACTATCCCTCCTCAATTTTTCCCCTCACCACACCAAGCGCTTCCAACCCCAGTCAGCTCACCTTACCAGCCTTTCCTTTTCCCCAAACTTAATCACCCCCTACTAACCATCCCCCTACTCCACCCTGTAACACGTAATTTTGAGTGGTTTGTTTTGGTTGTTGGTGTGACGAAATGAAAGCAATAATAAGCAGCAGAGGTGGAGTGAGGTAATTGTTGGGATTGTTGACGGCGCGGGAGGAGATGAGAAGGAGGGGACTCGGATTGTGATAGTTATGGCGGACGGGTGTTCCCTCGCTCCCGAGTATGTATTATTTAAAGTGAAATAAAATGTTTGAAAGTAACGTGAAAACGAAGTGAAATTAATTAAAACGTTACATTTTGGCGCCCAACGTGTAGGGCACGACTTCTCGAGAGGATCGAGACCACGGAACGCCTGAGGAACGAGTCGCGTCGTAGAGAGCGGGAATTCAAGATGGCGGGAGTGAAAAAATTTTACGAACTGAAAAAGGTGAATTTACAAAGTTTGTTGAGGGATCGGGGATCAACGACCCAAGGGGCGAAATTTGAGCTGCAGGAGCGTTTAAAGCCACTTTTAATAAAAGAAGGGGTAGATATAGAGACACATGAGTTTGAAATGGAGACGCAGGACCAAGGATACAGTGACCTACGGGTGCTACTAAGACAGATGCTAGAAGAACAGAAGAGTCGAAATAGAAAATGGGAAGAAGAACGGGAGAGTCGAGATAAAAAATGGAAAGCAGAACGGGAGAGGCGAGATAGTAAACAAGAAGAAAGAGACAAAAAGTTGGAGGAGACAATGAAAAGCATCAACGAAGGGCTAGCGGCGTTTCGGCGAGAATGTGAGGGGAGAAAGGAAAAACAAGCGGAGGAAGTGCCCGGGAAGATGGCGGACGAGATAGGACAAGAATCCACCTCAAAGGTAGCTGGGCTAGATGAGGAAGCAGTCCAACGCATCGTGCGTGAGAAAGACGCGAGACCCGGCGTCACAATGACATCCGCGGTACAGTTGAAGGTACCGACGTTCGATGGGAGGCATACATCAGGACCCCGTGAGGAGAGTGCGTGGAGGACGTCGGGAGGCACGTTCCAGCACAACCAGCAGCACGGATGGGACTCGAGGAAGTCGCAGCAGCGGGAGTGGCAGGCGTCGAGCCAGCAGAGAGAGGGACGACGAGACAAAAACTTTCGCGGCGATGGATACGTTCACCGGCCGGGCGAGATATCAGCTGATCAGCGGCCTGCACTAAACAATGTAGCGGAGGCGCGCCAACCGGAACGACAGCACCTTGTCAATTCCATGATGGCGGAAGGAAGCAGTCACATAACCGAGCTTGGATCGGCGGGAGAAGGTGACTCTGACAATGAGAGGATCGCGAGAATATTTAGGATACGTGAAGGTAACGTAAGAAGGGACGAAGGTCGGGTGAAGAGAAGAAGGAGGAAGGAGAAAAGGAGGAGAGTAAAATTTAAAATGGGGCAATTAGATAGGTGGTGAGAGTGGTTACACCCTGGAGAGACGGTGGAAGGGTGATGTGACAGGAGAAAAGTGAGGGTAAATACATGTGTAATAATTTGATATGGAGGATTGCAGGAGTGTTTGTTGATTGTTTATTAAGTGCATGGTTGGTATTTATATGCTTGGAATGAATGATGACAGTGATGAATGAATGAGTAAAGTGAACGGAGAAGGGGAGTGATAAGTAAGAGAAGTGTGACAGATGGAATAATGAAATGCCGGTGTGTGAAGTGGAGTGAACTGTGTTTATGTGATGGAAAGGGGGAAGTTCAAAACTGAAGGCGTTGGGGCCACGCCCGTAACCCATAATACTTTGTTTTTGAAGGCTTTGAAAAAGAAAATTGCATGTCATTCCATTTTCTTTTCAATGGGGCAAATGTAACACGTAATTTTGAGTGGTTTGTTTTGGTTGTTGGTGTGACGAAATGAAAGCAATAATAAGCAGCAGAGGTGGAGTGAGGTAATTGTTGGGATTGTTGACGGCGCGGGAGGAGATGAGAAGGAGGGGACTCGGATTGTGATAGTTATGGCGGACGGGTGTTCCCTCGCTCCCGAGTATGTATTATTTAAAGTGAAATAAAATGTTTGAAAGTAACGTGAAAACGAAGTGAAATTAATTAAAACGTTACAACCCTAACATCCCAACCCTTTCCTCCCCCCTTGTCTCTTGCTATTTTATATATTGAAGTTGTCCGGCATATTACTTTGAATTCGAGAATGATGCCTCAAGGTCGAAACGTGTCGTACCATTAAAAAATTTCTGAGAAATTACAAAGGTTGCTTTTTTATTCAGTCAGAAATCTTTGAAAACATCTGAATTTATACCAAAAATTTGGGCATGGGCATTTGATTATTATCCAGCAATTCTCATTCAAGATGGTGCAAGAGTAAAGGCTTTTGGATTGTAAGTCAAACAAAATTTCCCACTTTATAAAATTTGTAGTTCACAGACTTTAGTTTACTTGAATGCCATCTCATTAGACTCTCTACTCTTTAGGGTTCGATGGCGGCGAGATATTATCAGGAGGAAATTTTTGCGACCTGCCGATCGTCTACACAGCACGAATCGGTCACTTGCGGCAAAAAATCATTTTTTAATCATTATGGAATACAAAATGAAGATTAAATGAGAATTATGCTCCGATGGATGATTAAATATTGGAAAATATTGTTTTTATCAGATTTTTTTCGTCGGAATTGCTGATTGGACCAATGGTAGGTATAGGCGGTGGACGGTTGTAAAACATCTTGGAAGGCTAATTGGGTTTCCCTCCGGGTGATTATTTACATTGCTGCCGACGTTTCGGGAACCGAGTCTGCTTCCATGTTTGGACGGGGCTGATGAGCCTGTGAACCCATCAGCTCTGAAGATGGGAACCAGTAACGAATACAGAAAAAATTCAGGGGAAGGCGCGAAAGATATATTGAGCTACTCATACTTTTATCGTAATAAAAAAATCAAGTTACATGCAAGGTTGAAGATAGTTTTATTTAAACTGATTACATGCATATACAAGACAATGCTATTTTATGATATCAATAAGTTACAATTATGGTTCTGCAATGTTCGCAGCCCCGCTAGGGGGGGGGGGGGGTGCGCCCCTTCGCTCCCCGTATGTATTCGATTCCTCCACTGCAAAAACGCTTACGCACAATCGCCCTCTGAATCAAATCCGCTCATCTAGTTGCCTAACAATACGAATCCGCTCAGCTGGCAGTGTCCGGAGCATAAACGCTCACCTCTGAAGCTTGGAGAACAGGAGATGAGCGTTTATATTACACTGCCAGCTGAGCGGATTCGATTTTGTTGGGTTACTAGATGAGCGGGTTTGATTCGGTGGGCGATTGTTGAGCGTTTTTCCAGTGGAGGCATCGTATTCGCCACTGATGGAAATCAACTCTGTTCCCGAAACGTCAGTAACAAACGTAACAAATCAAATGATGTGAAACCGGAGTAGACTTCCAAGGCGCTGTACGCCGGGAAAACACGAGAGAATACTTTTATAGGTTTACAATAATTGTTTATTCCTTCCCTTGCTATTGTTTCGACCTCTACGCAACCGGCTATCTTTCATGTTTTGAGTCCCCTCCTCTGCGTACTTGTTTCTGTGCGAGCAGTTCTTTTAAACAGCATTTTTCAGTACAGAATCCCGGACAGAAAAATCTCTGCACTCAGAGGCCGAAAATTTTTTAGTCTCGCATTGACGACGAATTGGCAAGCAGCTGATCCACGCTCCCACTGCAAGGAACAGCAAACATTTCGAGCGTTAAGCGAGGGCCTTCTTCCTTGCCGGTCGAAAAGAGTTTTGAAGACCACGGAGGAAGACGTTTTGCCTCCCAATTTTAATGTCTTGGTGCCCCAGGAAGAGGCGATGAAACCCTCCCCCCCAACTCCTTTCCTCCCCTCCGCCTACAAGACGAACAACAACAACCGTTCAAACCTGAGGGTAATGGAAATGACCTCATTTTTTCTAAGACTGTAAGCGTTATGTCAGGGAATTGAACACGCAAGATTTCCACATTAACTTCGACACATTATACACAAAATGGCAAGGAAATTATTTCTACTGATTAAATCTGACTTCTAAACTTTAGGGACTCTGAAAAGTAACTCATTATACTCTCACGTACTATTTTAACATTACCCTCCAACGTTAACGTTATTCGCATGCAGTGGTTAGGCATTCAGGGCATTTTATTCCTTATGAACGGTACCATTCTTTTGGTATAATAGTTATCTCGCAATTCTTGCGATGTTTTCCCCAACAGCACACATTTGGATATACATATAATGTATTTATATTGTATTTTCATGGGTCACATACATATGTATTTTTGTTATGTATAACATGTGTAATACATATGTATTATTGGATGTATTTCCTTTGTATTTATACATATGTAAAAGTGGTACGTGTTTACACGATAAATACATTTGTATTTTTGAAATTTGAATACTTATGTAAATGTGGTCAAAAATACAAATGTAAATATCGTGTAACACTTGTTACTTTTACATATGTATGAATACAGAGGAAATAAATATGTAAATGTGGTCAAAAATACACAAAATATACATTATGTATATTTTCTGTAATTTTTGAGAGGTGGATTTTCGTGGCGTCTAGTGAAATGTTCAGAAACATTTTTGCAGAAATAATATGTTCACTGCAAACGCCAGATTTCCTCATTTCAATGATCATTCATCCATTCGAATTTATACCCAGGAAGCTTAAAAATAAATCATATACTGATCGATGTGAGCAAGGGTAGTATGGCGACCATATTTATGTTAATTTGTAAATGCACGCGAAATACAGACGTATTACATATGTAAAATTCAGTTTCCATCCGCGAAATATACACATGGAAAATGGTTCACAATACATGAAAAATACAAAAAATAGTTCTTGCACAGCGCAAAAGTAAAAGCGAAGTTTAATTTTTTAAACAATATTTTAAATTAACTGTTTAAACAAAAAAATTAAATTCTCAATTCTGTCGCAATAAGCTAGGGAAGTGAGTGGGAGTGATAATCTCGTTAACAGTTAGCTCGGCATTTCGTTCGAGACTACGAGAACGTCAAGAACGTGCTGTAGAAGGAACTCCGGCTACTGATGTATAGTTAATTTTATATTTGTTTGTATTATTATACGTATTGGAAGAATTGACATAGTGTTTTAATCCTCGATAACCGGTGCGTGTGGATGGTGTGCTCAAACCGAAGCTATGTTTTGCTGGAAATGTGCTTCAATCCCGCACGTTATTGCGATTCGTGCAAGCCAGCTCCAACAGTTTCCTGTCACTGGATAATTAAGGTAAGGTATGATTTATCTTTTATTATATTGTACGCATACATAGACTACATTAATTATGTTATTTGAGTATATTTGGATACAACTATTGGCGCAATGTGTTGACCACATTGCGCCAATAGAGGTAATTATTTTGTTTATGTTTGGCTATTGTTTTCCTATTTTGTTGAGTTATGTATCGAGGAGACTGGTGTCCACTGAAGTTATATGGTAAAACATAGTAATGTCAATCTTGTACGTATAAATTAATAGATTATGCGTCGTATAGTAATTCCGTGCTTCGCGGCTGAAGTTACATTTTTTCTTCTCTTAATTAAGAGCAGAAAAAATTGTTTAAAGGAATGTTTTCGTTCACGTGTAAGTTGTTTTATCGCTGTTTATTACCACAACCTACTGTATTGTAGTTCTTGCATTCCTAGTTATCCTATGATTTAGTCATAACATCTTTGACCTTAGACTTATCAGCGTAGCCTTGTCACTATTAGATTCCTCGAGGTTCCGAGCCGTTTTGCCCACTACTTCTAATTATTTAACGAACAAGAAGTATTGGTCGTGTAATATCGGTTCCCTTAAAGCAAAATGTAATATTTCTTTCATCTTGAAATGCAGTCAATCAAGGTGCATTTCGTCATTATTATTAACACAAGATAAATACGTAATTTTCATGCGAAAGTTTGTCATTATATGTAAGAAAAAGGTGCGTACGGGCCAAATTAATTAGGTAATTGTAATTTTCTTTTCATGCTCTTTCGCGCTTACCCAGCAGGCGACGATGTAAATAGCTTGGCCTGGACAAGAGGAGAATGGATTACGGAAAAGACGACGAAGCAAAGCCAGAAGACCAGGTGGAATTGTTAATACCGAGGTAAGCTTTGAGGGAAATTTTTTTTTACCATAATGGAGAGGTTTCTTAAAGTTAAGCCTGAAATTATCGGTTATGTATGAAATTTATTTGTTTGAAAATTTGATATCACAAGTTTATATTTTTTCTGTGTGAGTCATCCGCTACTAAATCATGGTACTAATATATTAGTATCATGTACTAAATAAGCATACCAATGGATTCACGTTTTCCTAGTTAATTTATATTTAAAAGTAGTCATATGATCTTTTCTCATATTTCTCATTCTTCTTAAGAGAAAGGCTATTAATTTTGTAAAATGAAAGCATATCCCCAAAATATATGATTTCTCAAAGGACAAGGTCAAATCTGTGCTAGCTGGGACCTCGACATAATTGGTAAATGAAAAAATTTAAAACTTATGTCTGGAATCTAGCAGAGAAGCCAAACTTTCATTTGCATTCAGAATACAGAATTAGTACTAAAATTACAGACTTCACAGAATACTGACTGCCTATATGAATTGAAAAAAATAAAATTGAAAGGCCTGTAGCTCCTCCCTGTCGATTTCTGAAACAACAATGCCTGTTCGCTGTCCGTTTGAAGTCTGTTCATAGCCTGTTGGAGATTAGTGAACAGAGTATAAACAGCCAACGAACAATCTCGGGTCACACACAAGTAGGAACAACTTACGAACAGCCTTCTAACAGTTTGTACTCTGTTTGCAGCTTGTTCCTTAATAGGCAGGCAACAAGCATTTCGGGAACAATAGTGAACAAGCTTTTAACAGGCAGGGGCCGGTTGGTAGTATGTTTCACCGAACAGGGAATGAACAGACAACAGTGAACAAACACTAAACACCCTATCGATTTACGTAAAAATAATGCCTGTTCGCTGTCAGTTTGGAGCCTTTTGGAGATTTTGAGAACAGATTATGAACAACGTACGAACAATTGTTTTAAGTTTCGGAATTTGGACAACAATTTGGATTAATGCAAATTTAATTGAGTACAAGGAAGTTTAATTGAATCCAAAGAAAATATCATCTACTTAAACAGTAATTATATACGCTTGAATTCATTATCACGATTACCATCAACCACGGATGACTGTTATTGAAGTGAGCACGCAAATTATATCAGCTATCTGCACGGATTACGCACGTCAAATACTTTACTTCGCCAATTACAGGCAGGGGCCGTATGTTTCAGCCAAGGAGTATGTACTCAGTGGTTTCAGCGGACTGGGAACGAACAGACAACAGTGAACGGACACTCAACAGGCAAGGGCCGGTTCATAGTCCGTTTCACGGTACCGGGTACGAACAGAGAACAGTGAACAGCTAGTGAACAGGTTCTCAACAAGGACGGAAAGATAGCATGGTGCTGCTACCTACCTATAGAAGATAGCAAACGCAAACAATGACGCCAATAACCGATACCGTTATCCGGACAGTTTACGATGGTTTACGAGCACATGGTCGACTATGTTGTGGTGAAGTTGTTGGTTGCGGAGAAAACAGTTATTTATTTGAGTATTATTTAACCTGTGCTAAATGCCCGCAGTGACGACTTAAGTAATTCGTGCATTCATTCAGTGATAGTGAAAGTCGTGAAGTGATATTTGTTCTTGAGTGTGTTTATTTAATAATTTATTGTGTCTCTTAAGTTTTTGAGCAAGTACTGAGATTTGTATTGTATTTGTATTATGCGTATGTGCGTTACGTCGCCAATAAGAACCGACAAACATTGTCAGAGGACTGTCTTTCTTGTAGGTTTGTTTGTGAGAAGTGAAATCATCGTGTTCATAAATATTCTTTAAAGGCGTGTTTCTCTTTTAATATCACACGTATTACATTGGCATAGTGCAGAATCCGAGTTGTATTAATTTAAGGAAGTACATATTTCTTTGATGAAGGCATGTGAAATATTTGTTTGTGTAGTGGCTTTTCTGTTGATGATGACAAAGCTTGCTTTTCTACAACTATTCAAGATTTTTGTAACTAATGGAATATGTGGAAAAGCACAATAAAAGTTTTTCTTACAATCATTCAAATGAATTTCAACTTTTAATTCTATTTAAACATAAATTATCTCTTGTCTATTATGTCCAACTTAGCAACAGCGAACAGTTAAGGAACAAAGTATGCGCATAGGGAGAGAACAGACAAATAACCGTCTTCTCACATTCTCACAGACGTGAAACAGACAAGGCGTTCCAATTTACATTCTACGAACAGTCGCCCGACTGTTGTCACTCGAACAAGGAACAGGGAACTAACAGCCGAAGAAAACAGGCAATGAACTGACAGCGCACAGTCCCCTGCCTGTTCATTGTCTGTGGTCCAACAGGTAAGGAACAGAGAATGCCGCTTTCTTAACAGGGAGGGAACAGACAAGTAACCCTTTTCTCACAGACAAGGAACAGACAAGGCGTTCCAATTTACATTCTACGAACAGTCGCCTGCCTGTTCTCTCTTGGTCTGGGAACAGGGAACGAACAGCCAACTGACAGACAATGAACAGACTTTATTGTTACAGAAATCGACAGGGCTATATTCAGATCTTACAAAAAGATATATTTTTGCATGAATTTTAAACTTGACTTCTTCTTTTCTCCTTTCAGGAAGTGGCTAATGGTGCAGAGTTGGTTTCCTGAATTCAGGTTTCTTCTTGTGCAATGGGTTACAACGCTTGTTCCGTGCTAACATTTTTTTCTATTTTCCAACTCAAACCATTGTTTGTACTTGATTTATCTTTGTGCCATTTTTTTAAACTAAGTTTCACCTACTGTTTGCTGGCCCTTAATGCTTGTTAGCAATATTCATGGCCACACTTGTTATTTGTGTGTATTATTTTATTTTTCTCTTTGAATAAATGTTTTATTATCTGTATGTTCTGGTTTCCTTATGTTTATTCATCTGTTTGATCCGTATTGATATTAAGCGGATGTGGGTCAGAAAATCAATATGTATAATTCGTGTACGAGGGCCTGCAGATACACATGTATATTACATGTAAGGATATTCAGATTTCCAATTTGTAATACGCATGTATACATACATCCTGAGGGACTTTTCAGCCACTTTTACGTGAAATATACAGACGTAATACGATTGTATTCCATTGTATACATATGTATAATTCATGTATGGGTATTCAGATTTCCAATTTGTAATACGCACGAATACATACATCCATAGGGACTTTTGAACCACTTCTACGTGAAATATACCGATGTAATACGATCGTATTCCATCTTATACATATGTATTTGGTCACGTATTTTTTGTGTATTATTGATGTTATACAGATGTAATACAAATGCCGTGTTATCTGGGTTCATTAGTTTCAAGCCTCAAGCCCTCACTCCATTTTAATAATATTTCCACCAAATGAAACCGAAGCAGTTCATTTCAGTCTATTTTATAGTGGTTTTCGGAGAAGCAAAGATTCTAGCAGTGGAAAAAAAATCACACACAAACACGGCACTTCCTACAGAAAGGTAGTCATATGGTAAATCACGGAATGAAGTGATTTGCCTAGGGCTCCCCTTCCCTGTCTCTTTCACGGGAAGCTAAACATAATTGCCAGATATCCCAGCTATCCACGATCGTTGAGGGATTTGAAAGTATTTAGCACGACGCATCTAAGAGTTACGTACAAATGGATTTCGTATTCGCACATATTCTGGGGAAAAAATGCCTTTTGCGGACGAAAGGACGGCCATGGAAAATTCCGTGACACGACTCTGTGAAGGATTCCCTGTGGCACGGGGTCCGAGACGCATGAGAACCTAATCATAAAAATCGCGGTTCAAAACGTCTTCCCCTCCTCCCCACATCCATTAGCCACTTTTTTTCCTTTGCAGCACAGGATGGAATAGTTGTTTTTCCTGGGGCACCAAGTCTTGAAAATCGCCGGTCAAAACGTCTTCCGCCGTGGACTTCTTCAAGACTCTTTTTTACCGATAGGGAAGTAGGCCCTCGTCCGACGCTCGGATTCAGGGGCGTATCCTGGACGACGCACAGTGGGGCCAAATCCATAAAAGGTGGCCATAATTAGAAAAATAAAAGTTCGGGGTTATGATTTCTTTATACATGGTTGGGAAAACACTTATTTGAGCTGCTGAGAAATAAGTTCGTGAAGCAGGTAAGTGTGCACCTCTTCGTCAAAATCACTTTCAAAGTGACATGTGCGCTGCTGGGATACATAGCCTCCCTCTCTCTTCGAAATACCCTCATCTTCTAGACTCCTCCTCAGCTACCCAATTTGCTAAATTTAAAATTTAAATAATAGAATCAACGCAACAATGTGCATAGATAAAAAATGTTGCTTTACCATAACATTGAAACAATATTAAAATTATTATTAACATAAATATTAACCAAGAAATTGCACAACTTTTATTCAAAAATAAAAATATGAACATCATTAAGTTATATAGCAGTGCTCTGCAGTGCTCTTATATAGTTATATTAATGTAGCCACAACTCTCGGCTATCAAAACAAAAAAAAATTAACGGCCCCAACCCGCCCCTTCGTGAATTAATGAAGAAATACGTAAGTAACCTCCAACCGTATGGACGCCGAAGCGCGCAGCTCGTTGACACGTTGCATGCAAGAGGGAGCACTTACTTTATAATCGGTGTAACAAAATGAGTTCTTTTGCAATAAATTGCCGCAACAAAGACTCAAAACAAAGTATGTACAAAGTCAATGCTATAATATCTCGTCCAGTAAAGAATGATATCCCTAATGTAGTTTAACCACGTTGCATGCATGGATTCGTAATTTCGAATGCTGCTTTGCAAGTGGCTTTCAGAATGTAAGTTAAAACCTGGCAGATCTGCAATACAAACGCTAAAAAATGGGTGGAGGAGCCGAAGAAGGAGAAGGACTTAAAAAGGAGCTTAGTTTTAACCGGCCAAAGTAGGTGTATGGTAGTAGTAATGACGACAACACAGCTCGAGAACTCAGAAATTTCCGCCAATAAAACAGGCCTCAATTTGGAGCTTCTTTTTACCGAGAGAGATTTAATACTGTTTTACAAGCCGTCTTCTGGCTATAAAATAAATATAGATATCTGCGAAGTGCATTCTATCTAAACAGCACGGGCCTGTTCATATTTCACGCAGATTGACTGTTATACAATAATGTTTTATAATTTCTTTGCCACCTCATTATGTTCCAGGATGTATTTTTAAGCCATAAGTATGCATACATGCTTATAACGTGTACAAACATTAAGATACATGTAGCAATATCCGAAATTAATTCGTTTAGAATGTTTGAAAATTAAAAATAGCCATAAAATGATATTTATTTAACATAATCCATACAATTATTAATCGGTTGCCTTAAAGCTTTGAAATGTATTTCATATAATTTTCAAAATCAGTTTCATATTCGTAATATTATATAATTAAAAATATTCCCCCCTTTTTACTGGACACATGGAACAATTACTGTCTTATTTTAGCAAAAATTCCAATTTTTTGGCAAAATATAAATTTTCTTTATATTTCAATATCATATTCGGAATTAGCGACCTCGAAAACTGTTATATTCCAAATTTCAAGCAAATTACATGATATATAATAATTATGACCAACTTTTAAGCATTTGGCCCCACTGTGCGACGGTGGGGGCGGTAAGGCCAGGTCGGCTGGTCGGCGATCGCCGAAGACCCCGAGCTTCAGGGACCCTCCACAACGCCCGCGTCGATCGTGAAGCTTATATGAAAGGTGTAATTGATAATAAGTCAGATTACTCGAACCAAAGTTATTTTGTAATTGTAAAATTCCAAGTATCCATTAATTTGATTTATTTACAACACATTCAGTGAAGAAAGGTCATATATAAATAAATGAAATTAAAGGAGTCGGAAGAATAAAGGGAACCTGATTATTTTCTGAAAGGGTCATTCGAAAAGCTTATTTTAGAGTTTTCTTTTCAATTTGTTTTATTAAATTTATAAGCTGTGAAATTATCACTTTCTACTGTATTTTTTCTGACGAAATTGCTATTTTTTTATTGACTTAAATCTATTTTTTAAGAGCTAGAATTGTGTCAAAATACATTTCCGGGCATTTAATTTCGTAAAATTTTCCAGGGGAGGGCCCCATCATGAGCCTCAGCCGAGGGACCCTTTTCCCCCCACACCGCCCCTGACTCTAATCCAAACCATTTCGAGTAAGCGAATGACCTGAAACAATAAAAAGACAAGGGTTCATCATATTTGTCAATACTCTTTCTATTCTTGGTTTTATTTTAAGTATCTTATAAAGAGGAACTGATTAGAAAATCGGAACCAGCCAGGAATCTCGTTAGGCGTTCGCTCTTAGTTTCAAATATTTTCTCTCGAAACCAATGGCCATATCTATGCATCTTAAGTTATCAACTCGTATTAATATAACAAGACTATTTTTCGTTCGAATACATTAATATCTTCGATCAGAATTTCTACATCAAAGTTTGGACAAAAAATGTGAAAATTATAATTTTTTCGGATAGTCCCTTCCGATACCCTCCTTTAATTTTTAATTCGGTTCGTGAAAATTCAACCCCCGGGTTAAAGAAGGTTTCTCATTCAAAATTGGACAAAAAATAAATATTTTGATTGCTTCAGTTAGTCTCTCGCGACACCTAACATTAATATCTATTTCGGTTCTATGACATTCGTCTCCGGAGTTCCGACGGTTTCCTGAGTCGGTGCGATGAGGGAAGCAGCCATGCATGACGGCAGTATTGCCTATGCACCATACGATTCTCCCTTCCGCCCAAATCTTCCACTGCCCACATGAATCCATTAAACTAGAGTTACCCTGAATCCGATGGGCCCCTGTCCTAGGCTCTCCCAAAACCTCCCCCTATCCTCTTCCCACCTCTACCTCTCTCCATTACCAACGGCCCCTTAAAAAGCCACGACTCGTACAGTAAGATTTTTAGTTGAATAGTGGACTTGGTAGTGGGACGTGTCTGCCGTTGAGTTGCTGGTTATGTTCGGTGTTCGGGAATGAAGTGCTCTGCTGGTGGACGCCTAGGACAAGTCTGGTATGTGTTAGGTTTACTCTGAGTAAGTTCATAATGTTATCTTCATCTTTTCTATATCTTTCTCTTATCATGGTAATTTAGCTATTTAATTCTTACAAGAATATGGCGTGTTATCTTATCATTTGCTCTAATTAGTCAATGCCATTTAAATATAGACACTGATATTGACTGACTACATTGGTTTGACAATGTTCAGACCGTAGCCACAAAAGTTTAGAGGAAATTGATACCGACCTCGCGAGGTGTTTCTATTTACCACTCAATTCAGTAAAAAAACAGACAGAATAAGCTTAGTATTTCTTCTTTCTCTTAAGGCTCTGGGGGGCTTAGTTTTCCAATTTACATTAAATACGACCTAATGTCCAAGTAAAAAGTTAAATGTCAACGAAATTGGTTCGAGTTTTAAAATAATTGGACTTGTTCTAATTTGTATTAGCAGCCATTGTAATTATTCAACATCTATGATTATTTATTTGAAATGTTTTATCTTCCTATCTTGACCGATTGACTTTTTTTCGTAATAATCATTATTCTAATGAATCACTTCGATCCGTTTCAGGGCAGTCATCGGGAATCCGCGCTTTACGTTCTTCGAGGCGTTACTTCCCTTACAGAACGCTGTTTCTTGTCCTTTTGCCACAAACAAGTCTTCTTTCACGTTTCAGCTAAAGCGATATCGCAACTCAATTCTATCCTTCTTATAGCTTCTTACCTTGTCATGTGCATAGATAAGCCCTGGTGCTGCTCTCCTTAAAATCTTGTAATCTGCTAGTATTTACATATTTACGCATTACTTTTGTTTTTACATCCATGATAAATCTTCCTGCTTACTTTCTCCCACGACAATTGTCATCGTTGAAAAATCTCTCATTACATGATAGGTTACCTTAATCTGACTTCTTTTTAGTGTTTTCGGAAGAATCATCTGCCATGCTTTCCGATCTTTTGTTCTTCGTATCAATCAAATCAAAACTTCAATTCAACTTCGTGGTGAGCTTTGTGCGTCGTATATAAAATCGAAAATTTTCCATTTTTTTGACTCATCGTAGGAATGGATGTAGATGGTGACCTTGTGTAGTCAGAGAATAAAGGTAATTTTAGGCTTCTCCTTCTTTGGTACACTCTTAATTATTTTTGCTAAGTTTTTCTCTTTTAATCGTCTCGCTATTTCTGTGATGGTATCGGATTCATATATACAGGGGCGGATCCAGGATTTTTTTCTGGGAGGGGCACAAGCAAGGCCGTATCCAGGATTTTGTTCTGGGTGGGGCACAAGGATACCTCGTAATACAAAACGAATGCAATGATAATGGGGCCGTATTAAAAATCTTGCATATTTTTTAGGGTCTGGGGGGGGGGCACGTGCCCCCGTGCCCCCCCCCCCCTGGATCCGCCTATGCATATATAGATTTAATTTCAAAGTTTTGCAGTGGTTAAAAGCACATTGCTTTTTCTTCAATAGCTCATGAACTTCACTCCTTCACTTTCTTTGCAAATAAATTTTTCTCCGCGCAATCTTTCACAACTCTCTCAAATTCGCGGCGGTGATCAAATTTTCCCATCGGCCTCTGACGCACCTGATCTTCGCTGCACGCACTGTTACTCCACGATCCCCTTTCGCGTCTTCCTTTCCGATTGCCATTGCGAGCGGAGGCGGTCTGAATGTTCAACCTTCCCCGAAAATCTAGCTCCGATCGTAGGTGCTCCGATTCTAATGAAACTCCTGGAAACCACACTGCCTCCACTATCTAACCCCACCGAAACTTTCTCTTTACCCTTGGCCTTCTCCTAATTAATGAAGAAGAACCCCTCCCCCTTTGAAGAGCCTCTGACATTTTCCGACATCATCGAGGAGCAGCCAGCAATGAAGACAGTGCTGGTGAAGTGATCAGTGCCCTAAAATGTCATGGTCAGTTGTGTGATTATTAGTGCTAACATGATTGTGGATTTGCGTGTGCGACGGGGGATTGTCGTTGGAAAGCAGAGCTCTTCCGCCAATGGACCTTGCAGATGAGTGAAGGTAAGGGAGCGACTCCTCTTCCAGGGCAAATAGATATTGTGTAGGGTGGCTAGGTTATCTCACGAGAAATGGCTCATTCGCGGTAGGGCCCTCCGATGGGGCTTTAAACAACCATACTTCTGCTTACTGCTCCAAGTTTAAAGCTTGCCTTTCTGGAAATACACCCCCAATAAAGAATTTCTTTCCTCGTCTATGTCATATTGTTATAATGGTTTCTTTGTATAGTCGAATTTTTTTTTCAGGTGCCGTTTTCAGGTGCTATTACCGTTAGTATCGTACCTTGTACTATTCTGGAAGTATCCACTTAATTAAGCTTTTTACAATTACCCAATTTAGTTAGACTAACAAGGGTTTTTGGTATTGTTTTTTTTTCAGGTGACCGATGTGTTCGTTATCGCCTTAGATTGTGCCTCTAGTTTTTAATTATGTTTTTAATTAGAGGAATCACCTTAGTTACCCAGAGTAATTTTCACAGAGATTAATATACCTTAAGCGTAGGAGGTTAAGGAAATTCTTTTTTTTAACAAATAGTAGTCAGGTATGGCAAACTCTTTTCTTGGAGCAAGCAGGGTATACCCTTAGAGAAGTGGTGGGAGCAATTAAGGGACATTAGCTGATGGTTTAGATAGGCATTTTAAAGTTGTTAGGCCCTTAAGGTGACTCACACGAAATTAAGCTCTCCTCATGAAACCCTACCCTGAATTAGTGGATTTCTTACAGTACGTGCTAAGGTATTTCCCAAGGTTTTTTGTTTTGTTCTTAGAGCTTTAAGGAATTGTAAAATTGTTATTATGGTCACGTCAATGTATAGGCACCTTACTGCACTCGGAATTTCTGTTAATTTTTATGTATCACACACGTTTGTAGGAAGCTTTTTTTGTAACTATGAATTGTAATAAATATTTGTGAAACCAGTTCCAGATTCGAAAATAAAGTGTTCTTATTTCATTTCCGAAGGCAGCCCTCGTCTGTTTTGAAGACGGGGCTGTAACATGGCACAGTAGGACGTCTCCCGCTGCCATTCGTATGGATGAGCAGAATTCGAGGCGTGATAGGGCCGGCCATTCGGCCTTCGTCTTATTTTCCTGTCAGTGACGAAGGCCGAGAATTGGGTCCCAGCGAGCTAGCATGATACCTCTTTGGGTGGCACCAGGAAACTCATGCACTCTTTATATTCATTTCTTCTCTCTCCCCTATCTCTTTTCCTTCTTTCGCTATCTTTGTGTTTATTTTCAGGAATCAATCGTTATGTCGACGTGTTTACCTCAATAATAATAATAATAATACCTACTGGTTTATTAATGTGTTCTGTTATTTAATTAACGTGTGGTCGTCATGTGACTTAGCACCTGGAATTGGATTTTATTGACGATGCGGTTAATTTATTTCAACGCACACGTTGCAATTTTATTAGCTTTCTTTTACTTGCTGAAAAAAGATCTTAATTTTCTCGGTAGTTAGCGTCAACTACATTTATTTTTGGCAGAAATTTCTTTCATAGCTCTGAATTAATCGATTACATGTTTCACCTCTGCATAGTGGAAAATAAAAATTAAATAAAGATACAAAGAAACGTGATTTTTCCAAAGACAGTGTATATTCACTAAAAGAAGTAAAAAATAATCTTTTCATCCATCGGGGAGTAAAGTGTGGGTGATTAATGATTTTCAATCTTAATAATGCGTGCCAGTCGTTACTCGACTACAAAGCACTTCTACAATCATTTCCAATTACATTCATTAGCATTCGGACTCAGGGGCGGATCCAGGATTTCTTTCTGGGAGGGGCACAAGCAAGGCTGTATCCAGGATTTTGTTCAGGGGGGGGCACAAGGATACCTTGTTATACAAAACGAACGAAATTATAATGGGACCGTATTAAAAATCTATCATATTTTTAAGGGTCTGGGGGGGGCACGTGCCCCCGTGCCCCCCCCCTGGATCCGCCTATGTTCGGACTTAATTCTTGGAGTGAAGAAGCTATCTTTTCACAGAAAATTTGTACTATTTGTTTGAAAAAAAAGGCGTTTTTGCCTTCATTTAATTTTTTCTCCTTACTTATACTTCAAGACGCCTGCCAACAATTCACTTTCACTAAAGAAAAAATGCCTATATTATATGTTAGGGGTGCCAGGTATCACTGGTATACGGACACTAGCGGTTATACGAACTAACAACGAAGTAATGGGTATAATTTCAGGCGTTGCTTACTATTTATTTTTATAAAGATAGGATAGTGTCCGTTAAGCGGCACTAAACAGCCGAAACGTGGGTTGGTCGATATTAAATTAGTGTGCACTTTAATGTTGATTCATTGTTAAAAATTTTCGAATTTTATTCTTTACATAATGCCGATTCGCTAAAACTTTGCGTAAATCTACGTGATTAACTTTGAAAGCAACGTTTAACGTAACCGCTTAAAGCTGCAAATTATCACGCCGTAACGCTTGACCTATGATTTACCGATGTTTCTTCGAATTATTGCTGCATGGAGCCTTAACTGGATGTGGTAAGTAGCGGCATATGTCGCGTTCATCCGAATGAATTGGACAGCAGCAGCTCTCCTGAATCATATCGCGTTATTCAAGGTAAAAATTTTTCTTCACTTTTATAATAGTCTCCAGCAAAAGAGTTTTTCTATCATGGTAATACTGTCGGAATCGTTGAATTCAATGGTAAGCTCGCACTTCGTAGTTAAACCATCTGGAAAAAAAACCCTTCTGGAAAATATTTAAACTGATGTGTGTTTTTAATGCATGGCAATCGTAAGAAATTATTCTATTAAGTAAACATGTCCAGATGGTAAAACAACCGGCCATCATCATCATCATCATTAGTCAAAAATCCTAAGATTGGTTTGACGCAGCTCTCCATTTCTCTCTCCTTTCCGCTAATCTTTTCATAGCTACATATTTCTTCTCTTTTACATCCTTTATAACCTGTCCTATATAACTCATTCGGGGCCGTCCCTTGCCCTTTTTCCCTTCCACTAGTCCTTCAACGGTTGTCTTCATCAGACCATCGTGCCTCAAAATGTGGCCAACTAAGTTGTCCCTTTTTCTGCATATGGTTTTTAGGAGGTTTCTCTTTTCTCCCACTCTCCTTAGCACTTCCTGGTTACTCACACGGTGAATCCATTTTATCTTCGTCATTCTTCAGTAGCACCACATTTCGAATCCACTCTTGACTTCTCTGCTGCTGTCAACGTCCACGCCTCGCTTCCATAGAGAAACATACTCCATATGTAGCATCTGATGAATTGTTTCCTTATTTCTATGGTGGTATTTTAAGCTGTAAGAAGATTCTTCTTTTTGTAGAAAGCCCTCTTCGCCTGCGCTATTCTACTGTGTATTTCTGTCTTGCTCCGTCCATCGCTGGTAATTCGGCTTCCCAGGTAAGAAAACTCGTTCACCTGTTCAAGCTTATGCTTTCCTAGGTTGATGTTTGTTTTAGCCTCCTCTCTTTTGCTGCAAACTAATATCTCAGTCTTCTTTTTGTTGATTTTCAGCTGATATCTGGCCATTGTCCTTTCCATCTTTGTCAACGTCTTCTTCAAATCCTTATCTGTCTCGGCTATGACTGCTATGTCGTCAGCAAATCGCAGCATGCAAATTTTTACTCAGTGGATATTGACACCCGAAGCTTTCTCCTTGATTTAATTGATGGCTTTCTCAATGTAAACATTAAAAATTAAAGGGGAAAGCGCACAACCTTGTCTCACCACTTTTCTTATTCTTGCTTCTGCACCGTTTGGTCCACATTGATCACAGCTACTTGGTTTTTATACAAACTATGAATAATTCTACGATCATTGTAGAGTACGCCGATTTCTTTCAGAATGCTAAGCATTGAATTCCATTCCACGTTATCAAAGGCCTTCTCTAAATCGACAAATGCTATGAAGGTTGGTTTGTTTTTCTCCATTTTCTTCTCTATGATCATCCTAGGAGCCAAAATTGCTTCCCTTGTGCCCCTGCTTTTCCTAAATCCGAATTGGTCCTCATACAGGAATTCTTCTGCTCATCGTTCAATTCTCCTGTAAATGATTCTTGTCAGAATCTTCGACACATGTGTCGTCAGGCTTATGGTCCTAAATTCTTCGCACTTCTCAGCTCTCTTCTTTTTGGGTATGGGAATGATGATGTTCTTCTCGAAGTCACTAGGTAAATCTCCTGTTGAGTACATATCGCAGATAGTTTTATACAGTTGAGTTAAGACCTTTTCTCCTGCATTTTTTATTAGCTCTGCTGGAATGTCATCTATTCCTGGGGCCTTATTCTTTCGCAGGTCTCTTACTGCAGCGTCAAATTCCGATCTTAAGATGCTTGCTCCAATATTATCCTTTTCAAATTCACTTTCCTCTTCGATAACTTTTGAGCTAAGCTTGCTTCCGTTGTATAATTCCTCGAGGTATTCCTTCCATCTCTCGGCTTTGTCTTCGTTTTCAATTGGAATGTTTCCATTCTTGTCCCTTATGGTATTACATTTTGTGTTTCGTTCCTTGAAATGGTTCCTCATTATTCTATAGGCCGCTTCCACTTTCCCTTTTACGAGGTTATTTTGTACGTCCTCACATATGTTCCTCATCCACGCTTCTCTGGCTTTCCTCGCTTGGCGGCAAATCTCGTTCCTTATTCTCTTGTAGCAAGTCTGTCCTTCCTCAGTATTCGTATTCTTATACTTCCTCCGTTCTTCAATGAGGTCTAGGACTTCATCCGTGATCCATGGCTTTTTCTTAACACATTTTCTTATCCCTAGAACTTCTCTAGCGGCCTCCTGAAATCCACTTTTTGTGGTAGTCCAGTTATTCTGAGTTTTCAGACTGATCTAGTCCTAACTTGCGCTCCACTACTTCTTGAAAGGCCTGTTGATTTTTTGACTCCTTAAGTTTCTCTAATTGCCAGGCTTTCTTTGCTGATTTCTTCAATTTCTTGAATTTCAGATGGCATTTCATCATCACTAGATTATGATCACTGTCTATATCTGTCCCCGGGTAGCTTTTACAGCCCTTTATCTGGTTCCTAAACCTCTGCTTCACTAAAATATAGTCTAGTTGAAATAGTCTTTTGTCTCCTGGCATTTTCCATGTGTATCTTCTTCGCATGTGATTCTTAAATAGGGTGTTGGCAACCACTAATTTGTGTTCTGTGCAGAATTCCAGGCCAACAAAAAATTTTGTTTGAAAACTTTATTATTTTAATAGCTGATCTTAATAGATTTTTATGTGCCGAATCCAAACCTGGCCTTAGTTTTTTTTGTAACACCCATAGTTTCCAAGCAATATGTTTTTTAATATTTAGTCTAATACGTTATATAGGGAAATCAATAAAACACTGTGTTAAATCATAAAATTGTTTTAATCTACTACAGCGTGATAATACAGGGTTCACTTGTCTACTGGAATTGGTCTACATTTTCTTTCCCTTTTTTCCTTGAAGCTTCTTGTGTAGCTTTTCTGCGATGAATCTCTCGCTGAACTTCTCGGTGAAGTACAAACAGTAATCCCCCATTATTTTCGTCCATTAGACCTACTTTTTCAATTTAATTATAACTATAAAAAGCTGAAAAATTGATTAATTAAATTGTAATCAGATGTTTGCGTATTTCAACACTTAAAAAATTTAATTAGAGGTATTCCTGAAGTGTTGTCATTCGCGATCATGTGATAAAATTCCTCATAATAGACCATTCATGCCAAGGACCATTTTTCGAACGTGCGGCACAGCACGCAGCTCGCTGTTGACCACGGGGAATATCGTGCTCGACAGATGTTGGACCTTGAATCTTTTAAAGCAGATTAATTGTATAAAAGCTATAATATGTTAGTACCACATTTCATTTCCAGTTCATACAACCTAATTTCTCCGCTGTATTGCGATATTTATCGTTGATACGATACAAATTGGAGGACTCTCTTTTTCGTCGAAATTTTGTGTTCTTGCACGATTAAAAAAAGGATAACCGAGTTACCTCGAGATATTTGCGTTGAATTACATCAAACGTTTTCGAGTGTCCATCCAAAAAAATCAACTACGACCGTTAGCATCAAACAAAATAAAAATCGATGTTTTGCCCCGCACGTAGTCTGCGGTAGCTCCGCAATGGAATGGCGAAACAAAGAATCGTTCATTAGTGTGTCAAATACAACAAAAACACCATGTACAAATTCGTGAGGCGCATTGAAGTTTTTAAACCTCAAGTTTAAATGGGGTATTTTATGGCAAACAATAATATTAACTCTATAATTATAGATATTTTGGGCAGCATAAAATACACGTTTTCATTTTCTCAATAACGAATACTACAAAGAGTTCTTTCCTCCAGTCGGTCTCTAAATGTGTTTCACACACTGCGCATTTAAAGGGGTTGAGAAAATCGCCGCTCGAATATCTCGAGCTTGCATTTATGGCTCCCGGCAGCATTGGAACAGGCTGCGATGGTGACCCTTTCCATTGATTCTTTCGCTCCGCTCGCAGTCTTTTCATCGCGGCAAACGAACGTATTTCGGGGAAGACAGCGCCAGAACAATCCAGTCTCGTCCATGTTGTAAATCTGATCCGGTGAAAGATTATGTTCATCCACCAACTTTGCCAGCTCATTGACGTAATCTTCCGCAGCATCGTGATCTGCTGACAGTTTTTCTCCGGTAACCTTCAGATATCGAATGCCATGGCGCTGTTTAAATTTTTGTAGCCACCCTGTCGTATATTCGCACGGTGACGTGATTTGTAATTCCTTGTGGAAATATTTAGCTTTTTCCATTATTATTCCTCCGGAAATTGGAACTCCTTCACTTCGTCGCTGCCGGAACCATTCGTATACCACCTTATCCACTTCATTGTTACTCGGCCCCCGTATATTTCTTCTTTTGGAAATTCCGGCCAACGAGTCAGACTCCGAAACGAACTGCAAAAGTTTTTCTCTCTGTCCCTTAATGTCATAAATGGTCGATTGCCCGACACCATACTCCTCACGAAGCTTTAACACACTAACACCTCGATCCAATTTTTTCAATAACTCCACTTTTTGTTGAAGGGAGAGAGTTTTCCTCTTTCTCTTGGATCCGATCGCTGCTTCCATGACCAATAGAGGTGAAAATCAATCTATTGCAGGGTTATTCACTTAACGACACAAACTGCACAACGCTATCTGATGGCAAACGCCTTGTTACTGAAGCTGAAAAGAACTGACAACGAGACCCACGGAGTTACATTATGTTGCGAGAACTATTTCACGTGACCGACAAGGCGTGTCATTGGGACATTGTGAGTCATTTTTGACCTGCGGCGAATACAATGTCTTTGGGAGAAGGGTGGAGTGGTGCAGTCGACGTTTTCGACCAGTCCGCATGACTCATAGGGAGAGTCTTAGGGCCTCGCGGCGGGGGTCGCCCGCCCAACGACCAACTCGAGAATGCAATGCATGGTGGCCTTTCATTTTTCTCTTGGATTTAATTATCGCAATCTCAGGTTCAACCGCGGGTCATTAGGAAGGGTTAAATATGTTTTGAGAACATCTACTTGTGAAAAGGGATTGCCATATCCAATATTAAAACTACTAAAGGGCTCCCGCGATTGAAGCAACTGGTAATTTCGCTCGTAGATTTTCAAAAAAGGCAAATTTCTGATCGGAAAATAGTGCTTTCACCAGGGAATATGCCAGCTGAAAAAATGTGTTTTAAGCAATACGTTGATTCTCACTGTTGCAAAATGAGCGCATGCAGATTAAAGACGTCGATAGAATTCCTCTTCCTGACGGTCGGAGCTCATTGAGTGAAAAAGAAGGCAATCGTAAGAAAATAAGCAGTTATCATTCATGTTCCTTACAGTTTTATTTTAACTGCAAATCTCCTCGGATTAATTTGAAGTAATTTTGGGCGTGCGGCGCGCACAATGTAAACTTCAATCCACTTTCATCCCTCTACTGAAGTCCGGAAAGTTCGAGGAATATACATGGTACGTTGATTCCGTGAAATCTTTTGCGCGAAATCACTACATCTAGGGATCCCGGATCACGAAATGAAATATTTTACAGAAAATAACGGCAAATTAGTTGACTATATCTCTTGGGATTAGCGAGAAGACAGCCAGGCTCTGAGACGGCGATTTAACCACTTAGATAGCCATATTTTCGGCGATGCAACTTAAAAAATAGAAATTTTGAAAAACTCCGGGAAAACCTTCCGTTGTTTAGATCATTCCGTTAAATAGATTTCCGGATTATCGATCTTCTACTGTACTATATATTATTGGAAAAAAATTGGATCGCATTCCACTCATCACCGTGCCGCGGACATTTTTGAAAATCGATTAAAATGCAACCGAAGTGGTAACAGAAATCAGCCTCCTATGCGATGGAATTGGGCCTCGTCTATGCAGTCCCATTGCTCTCAATAATCCAATCGAGGTTCATCTCAGGGCTGTGACATTCGCCCATTCAGGAAAAGGGGTGGGATAAATAATATAGTTATATGTTCTACCGGATACAAGTACTGGGAGGCAGAGATTTTTCAAAGATTGCATCTTGCCTGCCGTATCACTTTGAGGAGGGCGTTTGGAACACATCACCCTGTTCATGGGATGGTATGTCAAGGCCAATGTACAAGGCCTATCTCTAATGTTCTATCACGTTACCATAAATGCTAATACGATAGAAAAACTTTATCCTTACCTCTTAATTCTCTCTGCTGCTGCTGCTCCGTGCTTGTAAGCACCCCTGCTGGAATAGCATTTCCATCAACGCTGTCGGTAGGAAATACTGTATGTATGAGTCGGTAGGACTCATACATCCGCAATAAACAATTTTCAATTCTTGCCCCGGCCCAAGCAACTCATTACGCTCCACGTCTTTGGCCTCTCTTTCAATCTTATTACAAAAGTTTCCTTCTTTTTCACGCCTTCCATTGTCCATTCCTTTACCTCTGATCATTTTCCCCTCAGTTTCTCTCTTCCTATCTCGCCCCGCCCGCGAGGGATGGAAAGGGGAGTGGGGTAGAAAAAGGCAACTCCCCTCCCAACTTCACCATCGACGACTCCTAGGAGAAATCTGATACTCATGATAAATTAGGTACGAGTAGCTGGGACAGGGGACGCAGTCGGAGTTGATATGTGACACCTAAGTGACGGCGAGCCTATTAAATAGTAGAAGCTGGTAGAAGCCAACTTCTGGGGGCCGTGTTCCTCTCTCACGCGCTGAAAAAATAGGACTGTGAATTAGGGCGGATCGGTAAAATCGATTTTTTTCAAATCCATCTGGCCCCATGAAAAAAAGTCTGGGACCGATCAAAAATAAGGCCTGAAAAATTTGAGACCTGTAGGTGAACCCCTGACCCTTGCTCAAATGCCATTTAGGGGGGGCAGGGTATCAAATCAAAATTTTTTTATATTTTATGATCATTTCCTTTTTTTATGATTCTGCCGAGTTACGCTTCTTGAGGATAAATTTTGTGAATTTTGGCGTATCTGTCACCGTCAAGCCACAAAATGCCAAATTTGAGTGCGCGCCCGCGAAGAAAATATTCCAACGCCTACGCACCGCGGCGGGACCTGCTAGCAGGGTACTCTACGCTAGCGCCATGCTCGGCAGGAAGCAGCCTGCATCGTAACGGCGTTCATAGCCTTGCACCCAGGTGGCCTTACATAGCAGCAGCCAGACGTCACACGGGCTCCTCCCAGCATTGATACTTAGCCGTCGCGTTTTCGCGCGCTTGAAAATTTTCACTTTTCATTTTATCGCGAAAAATAGATATCGTCATTTAAAAATATAAAAGCGTGAAATAGGTACTCCAGGAGTAATAATCTTTCGATTTTGGCAATTAAAAATAAAAGGAAACCACCCTATTGAACGGTACATTTGAATACTTTTCAATTGAAAAAAAATTACAAATATACAAATTCATGGGGGATGAGTTTTTGGGTTTCCAGCCGGTTCCAAGGGTTTTTCAGATCATTCACCCTGAAGATGATTGCAGACTTTGCCCTCGAAAAGACGGTGCTGAAAAACCCTTGGACCCGGACAGGGGTGCCGACTTACAAAAAATACTGTGGGGGCCCAAAAAGGGGATATTGCCCCAGGAAATTTTATAAGTAACGAGTTTTTAGTTTTTTAAGCATTTTAGAAAAGTCATATGATCAGCATTAGAACCATGATAACTCGAATCGTGGTATCTGGACACTCCGGGGAAAATCAACAAGCCTGGCATATTTTTTCTTCACACCCATAACCAATTTTTGAGGGGGTTCGGGCCCCCTCAGGCCCCATGGAGTCGGCGCCACTGGATCCGGGTGGAAACCCGAGAACTCATCCTCCAGTCTATTACCCGGGAAAACCTTAGGTCCTGCATACAAATTCATCTTATATGGTAAACTTATTACTACGTCTTTTATGTATAAATATTTTTATATTGTGTCCATTATACTTAAAATCTAAATTTCACGAATCCTGAATCTCTTTCAATAAGTAAAATATGCAAACAGAAATTAAAGATAAAATCTTTTAGAAGCAGTGTAGTAAAAACTTTAAATGGGCTTTTCCACGCCTTCCATCACTTCTAACACTCATGAATAGTTATCGAAAAGCTGTATAGTTTTGCCATGATTATCAGAAAAACAACTGTACCAATAGCCACATCTTTTATCACTTCTAAAACTCTTAAATAGTCATATTAACGCCATGATTGACAGAACCACAAATTTCACAAGTTCCAGCAACGTTGAATAGTTATCGAAAAGAAAAAACTTTTCCGTGATTAGCGTTAGCAACTCCACCAACAAATATTTCAAACGCCTTCATTTAAGAAAGACTTCTTGAACATACTAAATAATATAATTCTGGTTTTGCATTAAGCCAACATAAAACGTGTTTTTCACAACAGAAACATGTCACTCGTGTTTAAACAAGAACACGGGGATTTCACTTCACAGAAACAAACCTGCGTGATACACACTCTTCCGACAATGCTTGTAGTTTCTTGTCGGCGATGCACAGTGGGCTGAAATCGAAAAAAGCTGGATAAAACCTCAAAATCGATTTTTTCGTGTGCGGAGAATGAAACTTTCCACAGTTGTAAATACATTAGTGCATTTTTTTTTGACGCAAACCGTTTTTCACGGGTTAATTTTTTAAAGAAATTACTTGGCCTCAAAGTTGAACGAATAACGCAAAAATTGCCCTCATTGAATTTCTTCCGAAATGCAGCGTGTTAAAACTAATGCCAATCTTTTTGTATTAATTCAATAGAAACAAAAATTTACAATGTCATCATGCGGTTTTTTATTGCCAATTTTTGGCAACTTTCACGACTCAGTTGTATTATTTGTGGCCAATGTTACGGAGGTTTATGGTTTGGATCAAACGATAATAGCTTTCCAGGAAAAGATAAGTGATTTCAATGCCATTATTGAAGAAAATACCTTTGATTCGATGGTTCAACCTCATGTGCACTCAAGATTTACATGTTGTTCGTGTTAATTTCATCTTATCAATGCTTCTTCTTGAAGGTCGCTTTCCTTCTCAATTCTGATTTAAAATGTTATCACATTTTAAAATGTGACAGCTTTGCTGCTCTTTTATTATAATTGACGATCATGAAACTGTCTCACATATTTGTCATTATCACAGCACATAAGCCTTCGTTGCTGATAAAAATTATAGAGTTACATAAAAAAGGATATTATAAGCCTTATATGTTTCGTTTGTGGCACATATTGGGTGATACAGTTCTTACCCGGGATTTCCTAGATGATTTCCTCGGTTGCTGGCTGCGGGGATTACCCTACTCAACGGGTGTTGGAAAGTGAATCTATTAAAGTAAACGATTGATATAAAACTTTTTTTTGAGCGACGTTTTTAAACAAATTTCACAATTAGAAACCTACTACAATAAAGGCGGAGTTCTTAAACAATTGTACGACATGCATTGAGTTAATGAATTTTAACAAGGGCGAAGAGAATGTTTATAATTTATTCGGTAACACTCTGGGATCTGGCTGATGTGATAACTATAGTGGCTTCATACTCTGTGTATCCGAATACAAAACTAGTTATTTACAGTTATATTACCGGATACTATAATATAGTTATATTTACTGCCAGATACAAGTACTGGGAGGCGGAGATTTATCAAAGATTGCACCTTGCTTGCCGTAGCACTTTGAGGTGGGCGTTTGGAACACATCACTCTGTTCTTGGGATGGTATGTCAAGCCGCCATTACAATGCCTATCTCTAATGTTCTATCACGTTACTATAAATGCTGGTAGGAAAGAAAAACTTTATCCTTACCTCTTAACTCTCTCTGCTGCTGCTGCTCCAAAGACGCTGATGTTTTGTCTAGTTTTATTACTAAAATATTGTTATACATTTAATGTGCTTAAATCAAGCAAGTAATTCTGATGGATGGTTACAAAATGCTAATGGTAAAAATTTTGGCATCGACATAAATTATTGCATTACAATATTTAACATCAAAGTTGGGCATTGCCCCAAAATTGAGCCATAAACCTCATTTAATAAGTTATAATAGATAAGTACACCGTGTCCACATCAGGGCTGGTGAATAGATGACGTAGAGTGCCCGCTGTTTTGTCTTGCGTTGCGCTCTCGTTGTCCTTTGCATTATTCGTACAGCGGATTTCATGGTGATGCTGTTTGTGAGGTGCTGTGTTTTAAATAAATCGGAATTAGTCCATTACATTATAACATATAAAAGTTACCGCTAGACTGGAAAATTGCAAGCATTACAACGATATTCAAAAAGGGAAACAGGCATTACCCAAGCATATACCCTCCCATTTCATTAACCTCGAATATAGACTTGTAAATGAGCATATCTGAGCAACATTGAGTACTTGAGTATATCGTCGTGAGCAATATGATGACTTTCTCGGATAGAGGTAACTTCCTCGGTGAATGTCAGCACGGATTCCGAGAGGGTAGTTTGTGCGAAACACAGCTCGTGCTCTTTCTTCACGATGTTCTAAAATCTGGTGAATCGGAAAGACAAGTTGACGCACTATTTCTAAATTTTATGAAAGCTTTCGACACGGTACCTCACAACAAACTTTTATGAAAATTACAGTCAGACCGATTAAACGAAACAGAGGCAAACTGGATGCGCGACTTTCTCTGTGATTGTACACAAAAAGGAGTAGTTCTTGACGAAATTAGCTCTGACGTAGTAAAAGTTACATCATGTGTTCCGCAAGGAAGCGTATTCGGCCCCCTTTTGTTCATTGCATACATTAATGATCTCTGCTCCCGTATTAGCAATACAATACGTTTATTTGCTGACGACGCTGTCATCTATCGCGAAATAAGTGATCACTCTATGTATTCTATCATCGGACTTCAACAACGTTCACTTGTGGCGCCAAGAGCGGGAACTTGAATTTAACCTGAGCAAATGCATGACGGTACCTTTCTTTCGGAATTCGTCCAACTATAACCATGTTTATGCAATGGATGGTATTAACATAAAGGCATTAGACGAAGTGAAGTACCTGGGAGTTACGTCGAACCTCTCGTGGGGAACACTTATAAGGAATATCCATGAAGAAATTAGGATTCGTCAAGATTTTCGGATGAGAAAGTAAAAGAAAGGTGCTAATTCGCACTCGTTTGACGGTACCTTGATATGCAGCGAGCGTATGGGATCCGATGCAGAAAGACTTAATCCGCGAACTGAAAAAATACAAAGGAAGGCTGCCGGTTTCGTTTAAAACTGTTACGCGCGTACGGACAGTAGGGCGGATCGGAAAAATCGATTTTTTTCAAATCCATCTGGCCCAATGAAAAAAAGTTGTGGGACCGATCAAAAATAAGGCCTGAAAATTTTGAGACCTCTAGGTGAACCCCTGACCCTCGCTCAAATGCAATTTAGGGGGGAGGTCGAAATTCGAAAAATATAGTATTTTATGGTCATTTCCTTTAGATTTTGCCGAGTTACTGATCTTCAGGGCAAAACTTTCGTGCATTTTGACGTATCTGCCACCGTTTAGCCACAAAATGCCTAATTTGAGTCCGCGTCCGCGAAGAAAATATTCTAACGCCCACGCAGCGTCGCGGATACAAGAGCCGCAGGCCGATCCCCTCCCCTCCCCGCTCGCTTCTACCCCTCCCACGCCTCCAATACAGCAAAATTCATCCCGCGTATGCTGCTAGGAGGTCGTTTATCTTTGATATTATAAATCGGAAGATGGTAGAAGGTAATAAAGGAAGCTTAGTGAGACGACTTGTCCCTTATTAGGCGCCTCCTCGGGGTTAAACAAATCGATGTTACCAACTGTTAGAGAAGTGATGGAACAGTTTTAGATCCGAGAACGCAGGAAAGGAGCCTACGGACCATGAAAAGGCCTCTCGAGTGGCTCTTAACTAATAGACTTAGTAATTACAGAAGAAAAGGGTGACAAGATGCTGTTGAATTAAGGTAGATAAGAGAGAAATACATGGTGCCTAATGGGCGTAAAATGAAATTTAGAATTATTTAATAAGGGAGGCTTTATGCTATTTCAAATTGGAATTTTAAGTATTTCATGTTATCGTAATTTGCCTAGGTCGCGAAGAAATTTCTTTCAGAAACATTTGGCAGATATTAACTTCGACGATATTGTGAATGTTGGATTAATTTTATCTCGAGCAAGATACCTTAAATGACATTATGCAATGGCTTGATATCGATTAAAGAATTACTAATGACATGTTAATTCAAACGTGTGAAAGGAAGTTACCTTACGTTCACGACCACCCTCTGTGCAATAATGAACTGGTAATTTTTGACTTACATATTTCGCCGGAGTGAACATTTGGCTTGGAAAAGGCGTTTAAAAGCGGACGGTTAGATTCAGGATGCCGGCATTCGCAGCACGATGTATTAAGAACATCAATCGCCTGGGCGGCAAAGCCGGAAGTTAATCAAAAGCATACTTACATTAAGCAATGAAATGATTTTTAATCAATGACTTCGTCTTTTATTCATGACCCATTGGAGATTGAAAAAGACGACCCTCGGAAATGAAAAAGAACATACAAAAAAGAATTAAAAAATATACAATACTCAAGCACAGAATATTAACTCAAATCTGGAAGATCAAAAAGACAGAGAGAAATAACTGAACACAAATGAAAATATTCAGGAATAAAATATTAGCCATTATTTTTAAACTATGTATAATTGAGGTGGTTGGTTTCCCGGGGTATCAGAAGGCTACAAACCTCGTCACCTACTGCCATCCCCACGACCTCCACCCAGGTATAAAAATGATACAATAATATTAAATATTAAGCGGTGATAGTAAATAATAAATAATGTATTGCAGTTCTCGATACCACAGTTCATGCTACGAAAATGAATTGAGATTTGGATGGAAGTAAATCCCGTGATACTTTATACTTGAGTTGAACCATTGAAGCTCACTATAATAATCGAATTAGGACTTATCATGAAAAACATATATCACATTTTTATTTAGTGTATAATGATTAAGAAATTCTCCTTAGTGTTTGTTTCGTAATAGGGTACTTAAAAACGTGAAAGGAAACGAATCAATGTGTTTAATATTTGAACAGAAAAGAGAGCATGCTCTAATCTTTCTAAATCAGGATTATTCTCGGCTAGCCACTTTTCGGGTGTTTGGCATTAATCACCAAAATACAGTATGAAATAGGACCACCGCATGCACACCGCACGGTTATAGCTAAATTCACATATAGCATAGCATTTCACAGCACGGTCATATCATAGCATTTCGCATACGTCCATAAATATGCGATTCGGTTCATTGTTTCACGTTTTAACTCGAACTTGTAAATTCATTGCTTTAACATAGTTAAGTTGACATAAGACTGCGACTATTCGCATTAAACGAATCTTGTGAACAATGCATGTGACGTCACGAGAGGAATGTATAGGGTCTCCTTTGTGGCGCCTTGACTCCCTTTCCCCCCATCCCCTCTTCTCTTCCTTCAATACCTCCCCTTAACAACCAGCTCTCCACCCTACGACGCGCCAACCGAACCTCTCCCGAACGCCTTCGCGATGCACTTCGACTCGAAATCGGGCCAACAATTTTGACTCTGACTTGAAATATTTGTTCACGGCAACCTCCCCTTACATCTTTAGTGATTCCCCGCCCCCCATTACCTCTCAGGACTGTTAGTAATAGGCTGTGCGTCACTTTGGGTTTCCCTCAATTCCCCAATCTATCATACCTAGTTAAGTTTTAGTCTCTCAGCAGTTCGGCTAGGGTAAGGAGGTTGATTCTCCGTCGCTGAAGTGTACGGGTAAGTCATGTTCTCATAAATAACCAATTAATACATGATAATCTACAAATTCAACCATACTAGTTAATAATTTTGTTCAAGAAGGTAATATTCTTTGGCAATATGATTTGGTCACTATTATTCCACTTTTTGTACCCACATTCTTGGCTTAGACTTCACATTCCTTTCGAATATGATGATTAAGAACTCCTTCTTTCATCAGTACCGAATTTTTAGTGTTATAGCTTAAATCTACTTTTTGTTTTTTACAGTTTACAGGAGCTGGAGTGAACAATCCATTAATTCATTGAATGACACTGCAATCCTTGCATCATGGTGTCAGCGATCTCTTCAACCCTTTGCCTCAACGCTTGGATAATAATCATTGGTTCTTCATTATCATGGCAGCAGTGTGCATGTCTCATGGAATTATGTGAAGTTACCTGAATGCGTTACTCATCCCATTGAGCGAGTGTTCATTCAGCTAAAGAGTGAAGTGAATGTGTCTAGGGTTCACCAAATAATTCATTGTCAGTGTTGTGTTCAATGTGAAGTGCTTGTGAATACAAGTATTTTGGAGAGTCGCTGTTGTAAAGCTGTGCTCTGTCGCCGATGGACCCGGCAGCAAGTAATAGGTAGGGAGTCTTCTCCTCTAGCAATTTTATTCAACATGAAGGTTAAGTAGTGTTTGCAGAAAATTCTTTGAAACAAAATTGATTTAGTTCAATCTTTTCTGCTGAGAAGGAAAATTCTTTGACCCAATTCGTGGGATCTCTTTGTAAATAAAAAATACTAAATGTCGGAGCTATCCTTTTTTGAAATATAGCGGTATAAAAAAAGGATTTTGAATTTAGTTCGATCGGTATGAAATGCTATTATTGCTATTTCGCCATCGCGTGACTCGGCCACCAATTTTCATTGGCTATATCATAAAGCTATTCTTTGCCGTTTTTCAGGGTATATACCTTCAATTGATCCCTTGCATACTGTCTAAATCTGTAACGCGACAGAAGCTTACTCATTATTTCTGCCCCATATACTTCGTTCGTTTGTTTATCCAATAAAAGCCCTCCCCATATTTTTCTTCGTCAACCTGTCTACGGAAAAATCGAAACCGTTTGACAGCTGAGGTAATTCACGAAACCTTTCCTGTTGTGCTGCCATATCTCGTCAGTTGGCAAAGAATATTCAAGTGTATTTAACGAATATTTATCGGCTTATCTCATGTCTAAAAGTTATGAGGCGGACGAATTGTATCTTTTCAGCTTTTGTTGACTACGACCATTATCACCAAATTACACATTACTGATAATCAAACCTCGCTTCCAAAGTCTGAATTACACATTCAGAAATATTCCCATGCAGAAACGTGTTGATAAAAACCATAAACTCATTTAGTTCCACTTTGTCAATTGAAATGTCCCTGTAGTAGAGGTGACCAAGCTAATGACAATGAACTTGGCGGATGCTGAAGCTGAAATTCATTGATTATTTCCGTATAGCTTTTCCTTGCGGTTTGCAAGAATGTTAGTGCCGAATCATTGTGGCTCCGTTGATCTATTGCGAAATCTCCTTCACTTATCCTCTCTAAAACAGAACCTCTAATAAGCTAACTCATAGTGGCGCCTAAAATCCACCATTAATTCTAACTAATTCTAATTTATTATTTATGGGAAAATTAAACCAAAACTTTTATCAATTTAAAATATGTTTAAACCTACTCAAGATGCCAGTATTTATACATTCGATCAAGAATAAAATTTGGCATTTGAAATATAAATAATATGAGTCGTTACCAAGTGATTAATTCAATTGATGAATGGCTAACGATATGACTTACCTCGAGTAAGATTCGACGATGAAGACCAAGAATGTTGTCTGTCTTCGCGGAAAGAAATCAATTCCATCTGTCCGTTCTTATGCTTTCCTTGAAATAGTAACTTTCGAAGTGACATATATATTCAGTTGGTTCGTTATGAAACATTTAGCAATCTCTTTGTAGAATGATGACAGCATCTGGTTACTCCATCCGGACATGGCTTAAGTTTAGTTTGGCTATCAGGGAAACGAATCTGCGAATGACCTGAAAAATATATACTATTATGTTATTTTTATATTTCAATTAAGAGCTATTAATTTCATCGACGTACACATGAAAGTGTAATGACATAAATTTTCAGGCTTAGTTGGCGACACTATTTTGGGGCCAAGAAATGTGTGATAGCTAATAACTAACGCCATTATAAATGAACAAATGTAAAAACGAGCAGGCAAGTTAGGATGCTTTATCGATATCTGTGGTATAGTGAAAGAAGATGATCACATTGCGGACTTAATAAAATACCATAGATCATAAGGAAGATTGAAGATCTTCGAAGCAATTGAAATCTCTTTATTTGACTCTGTATAGTTTAATGGTTTACGCTCGACGAATTAACAAGATTAAAAATATTTTTTTTGAGTCACTCGAAAGTTATTCTACGATGAAACTTAGGGCAGCAATTATGAGACTATCGAATAACACATTTGCAGCTGGCGTATATCAATATAATATTTCCGTGCAATGGAATCTTTACCACCGAAATAATACGTAGATCCGAAGGAGTATTCAGCTAAGCAATGCATACAACCTTGATTGAATTAAAGATACAATGCTCAGTGTGGTTTTTTTTTAATATTCGATAAATTTGATTACATCGATGAAAATGCTAATCGTAAAGTAGAGATTTTTTATGAACTAAAGAGAAAACAAATAATCTTATCCCGCATGTCCTAATGGCACAATGGGATTATCAACGCTCTTATCGTTTGTGAACTCACTACATATCTCCGCTATTCACTGGCTTATGCTAACATTTTACATGATGAGCTATATTTGAGACATGTTTATCCGTGAGGATAGTAGTGATTAAAATTATTTTCTCTTTTCACCATTTCATTAAAATGCTTTTGCTCACTTACCTCAGTAAATACGGCTGCATTTCCTCTCAGTAATTCTGATGATATGTAGCTTGTAGTAATCGCTCTCCATCCTCGTTTCCGCATAATGAGACGGTGACTTCAACGAACGAAGGAACGGATGAAACTTCCAGGAAATTAATTTAACAATTTTAAAATATTCAGAAGTGTGACTTTGTCGAAATGACGGCTGGTTAGGGAATGGGGTGTGCTTTCTTCGTAAGTAGGGGGGAGGGGAGGTGCTGCTTTGCGGACGACAGTTGAATGAAGACCGCTGATACCCTGTTATACTGTTATTTGTAATGCGATGACGTGTTTTGCAAACGTAGCTAATGACCTTCGCAGATGACTAGAAAATTCTGGAACATTGATCACGTGAGTTTCGACCGTTAGCCGCTTGAGAAATTCGCGCTATTTTTGTATAACAGCGGAACCAAATGAACGAATCTTATTGGTTAAGCGTATTATTGATTTTCCGCGCGATAAATTTTTCAATTATAATATAGAACGTAACTGAATTTATTGAAGTATTTTATGGTATAAAATTTTAAATCACCTATCATCTACGATATTCAGCTGTTTTTTTTCGTGTTTTCGTTGCCTTAAAGAATAAATTTGTTCGAAATTATCGTGACGTCACAGGCACACGTGACATGGCTGACGAAGTGCCGGAACATCCCCTCCCCCTGTTTCTGGACCTCAGTTCGCGGCAAGCTCTCCCGGGGTTAAGAAGTGAGTACCTTAATTACTTCTTTTGTGAATCCTTTTCACATTATTTTCAATGCACTTTCAATTTATTCTCAGAAGTGTAGGATGCTTCGCAAATACAATTTGTTTAATTCCATTCAGATATCGTGATCAGAGTGCCATATATTTTGAGTGACAATATTTAATACGCCAACTGCCTTCACATTCCAACTTTTTTTCTTTTACCACGTGTGGCATGTGCCTCGAAGTTAATTAGGTTAGTGTCAGGATAATTTTTTTAGAGAACGCGAGTGATAGGGAAATACCCTCGCCGGTTACTGGCCTACTAATGTTAGTCTCTATCTTGTGACCTAAGAATTGAATTTTTTCGAGATTTTATGAAAAGTATATCGGCTATGGAATATATCGCGTACTTGATTTGTTGCCAAAGCAAATACTCGATCATTCTTCTCGTTTCCCCCTTGACTAAGTACGTAACGATTTTTTCCGAGTGTGCTAAGCGTAAATAGTGAAAATTGCATTCCATTATGAAGTGTCGACATTTGAAATGAGTAAGTAACCTATGGGTGGTTTTATCTTTACATTTATCGTGGTTTTAGGACATCAAAGATAACGGATTGATTGTAGGTATTACGATCCTTACGACAATCCGGTAGCTTACTTCTTTATTTCAGCAGATTAGTTACTTTTTAACGCAGGTAAAAATGATGAATTTTATCGCAGTGACTGTAAAAATAAGGTATTAAATGAGGACGTGGAACAGTGTATTTCATGCCAGCCACGGTGCTTCGTTTTTCATTGTGATAGAACGTGAAATTTCAAAATGAAGCTCCCATCCGCGATTTCTTAAGTTGTTAGCCAGGAACCCTTATTCATCCTTTAAAGAATTTCTCTAATTGGTATCTGAATGGCGAGTTATTCCACGTAATATAAGTTTCTACAGGGCATTCGGAAAAGTCCTTGATACATCGGCATATATTTTGAGTGAGCCTAGGAGATTGCAATCAACTTATTTCGTTAAGACATGCATCTCCCATTCCAAAGCCGCTCCGCAATAATTGGTCGTATAATTATGCAATGAGGAAAAGTAATAGAATATTAGGGATCATAATTGGATTTACAGCACTTCACTTGGCACTTTCTTTTTTCCATTTATTTCAACTGTGTGGTCGGTAGTATGATAATTTGTTGTAGCCTTTAATATCAACATAATCTTTAATTTTTGCTCCATGTAAAGTGTGCGTGAATATTGCTAGCCTTTAATGCAAACTTTTCTTTTCAGGTCCTCGTTTAATATTGGGGTAGTGGATCACTTCCGTTAATCGTTTGGGGTTGAATGGGGCATTCCGATGAAGTTTCAAGGAAGAGGAAGGCTAAAGGAATATGGTGAGTCAATATCATTCACTTCATTTGATAGGCCTTTGAATATGTATAGATCGTCTGCTTCTCTTTGTATATATTGGTAGCTAGATAAGAACTAATTCCTGTGCGGTGCGCAAATATTAACTTATTCAGTGATTACTTTTATTTCGATGTTTCATCATTTACTCTTTTATAGTTGTATTTTATGCTACGAATCCTCAGCTGTTAACTGGTATGAATCTCCGTGACTATGTAGGCAACTAGTAGGAATGAGAGCTGTTATAAATTTACATAGTTCACGTAAATTTTGGGAGGTTCATTATAATATATATTCATTTAATCATGCCTCGTGGAGGGCGATGGAATCTCTCTAATGCACTTTCATTTTCTTCATTTCTGGTTCTTTAAATACGAAATCAGAGGTCTTACTTTTCCGCTCTTAACATCCACTTGCCCGTCGAGGATCGCTTTCATCAAGCCATCAAGATCAGTTTTTCAAGATATGTTCGATTATAATGGTGTGTATTCCACTTTAAATATTGACTAGGCTTTCTATTCTCTCCCACTCTTCTGAGGAATCCCGCATTAATGTATCACCCCTACTTGGTTTTTTTAAACAAATTGTGGATCATTCACATGTCATTGTTAATAAACTTCATGCAAAATTCTAAGCATGGAATTCCAATCCACAGAACTGCTGCGTCAAATTATTCAAGGAAGAACACGATTAAAGGAAATTGGTGGTAAACTGGTCGACCTCTTCCAATGTTTCCCAAGTTTAATGTATTCTTTTGCTACACTCAAATATTTAATAATCGATATCGATTTAAATCGATTTCAAACTTGGTCGCCCTCCAATAAACGTCTCATTCAGATATTCAATCCATCTCTTCAATTTTATTAGTCATCAGTCAAAAGTTCTCCGTTTTTGTCACTTTCGGTATTCATCACACGCTCATTAATTTGAAGAGGTTCCCATAGCGAGCCTCTACTCTTCCACGCACAGGATGATTTTATATTTCCGACCACGTTCCTCTGGTATCCCTGGATTTATGACAAATATCGTTCCTTATTCTCATTTAGCATTCCTCAGCTTTAGTATTTTTGTACTTCAGTGGTGCTATCGGTGACATTCAAGACTTGCGTGATCCATTCTGATGATTTTCTTCTCCCAAGAACTTCTTCAGCTGCTTCCAATGGCCTACTGCTCAAGCTCTTCTGACTCTTTTCCTCTGATTTCTCGGTCACATCCGATGCTATTTTGTTCTAATCTGTCTCCTGAAATTACACTTGACACCCAGTTTAGTCTGTACTTGCCAAAACTTTTCATCGCTTTCTTATGTATTTGATTTTTTATTATTTTTGGTGACATAACATCGCTATTGGGACATAGCCTCGGCCTTTTTAATCCCAAGGGTAATGTTTCTAGTATCTGAATGAAATGGTGCAAACTGAGTTATTACGGAAATATTTCACAGGCACCCGCAAACCTTTTTCCCAGAGAAGAATTTAAAATTGCATATTATAACAAATCTAACTAAAGCGCGTTATTATGCAATACGAAAGATAAAGTTGACATAAATGATAGATGTGGCATTTACAGACTCAAGTGCAGTGACTGTGAGACATGTTACATAGGCCAGACTGGACGTTCGTTCCGATTAAGAACTGAGGAACACGGAAGGCATTTGAGAAACGGGGAGATAGACAAATCGCATTTCGCGAAACACTTATGGGAGAGTGACCACAGGAGCGATTTTGTTCCGGAAATTCTCCACCTTGACAAAAAGGGAAGAAGGATGAACTGCATGGAGGAGTTGGAGATTAGGAAGCACATCAAGAATGGAATTTTAGTCCTTCTCATTCCTTTTCATGACCTTATTAAATGCTAGTCAGATAATTCTGTCGTCGAATTCATTTCCCCGTAGAATGGCTTCTAGTTTCCGCCTTTCTTCGGCAAGTTGTTTTGGTCGATGCTTTTGTTGGAACAATAACTCAAGGTGTTTATCACTCCATTTATTTGTGCTGAGTGATTAGGAGATGTCCATGGTGATCCACTGTCCCTCTTTTCCACGTGAACGCCCAAAAATGGGAATTTCTCCGTCTTTCTCCAATTGCATTGTGAACTTCATATGGTCGTTGATCCTATTTAAATAATTTTAACGAAGAAGTGCATCAATATGTTTAGTTCTAGTTTTATTCATCGCAATTCTCTGAGCAGGCTGGTTATCATTGAAGGTAATGAGTACACAAATCATCTTTCCAGTTAATTCATGGAGATGATTATCTAATCATCTAGTATATTCTTTTTTGCCATTAGTGAGGGCCTAGTATTCTGCTTCTGTGCTGGAAATCGCTGCATTCTCTTTCTTTCTGGTTTTTCATGAAAAAAACGCTTTCATTTTACATAATTTCAAGCCTTATAAAGGGGACTCATGATTACGGATTATTATTTAAAAAAGGTAACTAATCACTGCGTCATGTAGACGCATCTCATGCTACTGAAATGTTAGATTGAAAATATTCTCGAATATTATAGTAATAAAGTTGCTTCGGGACATGCACGACATCGGATATGGGCGATATTAGAGGACTTTTTGGAAATTTAACGGGGACGTTGTTGCTGCTAACAGCATTGATAACTTCATTCTTACATCTACATAATTCCCTTCGAGCCATCTCTGGGGTGTTTGGCAGGGGGTGATCAATCTTTAGCATGCAGCATGCAATTGGACTCCCACATGCACACAACACAGTAAAAAAACGTCACGCATACTAACAAATTATGGTACCATATGCTGTTACAAATAATAATAAAATTAAGAAACATGCATCAAGTTCTACATAGGTTAGTGGGCTACAGAACAAGTCATCTAATCTATTTATGAGTTTTCTCGCTGCCGTTAAATCTCTTAATGATCGTGGAAAAAAGACAATCTTAATCTTTCTCTTCTACAATCTATCTCTCTTATTTTATTCATTCGATCTGATCTTCCGTAGTATGTAGGCGTCCGTAAGATATGACTAACTTCGTTAGAAAAGACACCGCTCTTGAATTTATCTAAAAGGCTTAGTCTATTTTTCAATCTACGGTCTGACAGAAATTCCCGAGTTTATCTAAGAGGTCAGTTACAAGAACAGGACTATCGTAACCACCTTTCACGTACAGTCACTTTCAAAAGTCGGTCCACGTACCCGGTCCAGCCGTCTCTGTTATTCTCCGTAGTTGACCTTCACATATTCCTTACGCGTTCCATGTCCAATGGGGATCAATTTGACTTGATCAGGTTGTACAATTGGTCCAACTTGACTACTTTAACCCTAGACAAGAGCCCCAAGTACGAATTCAGAGGTAGGGAAGCCCTGTAAACCCCCCCCACCTCCTCCCGAAGGCCAAACCATTCCACCATCGATGAGTGCGGAAAAGAATTTATGGATTTTTCCGGCGAGTAACACATCGCGCGAGGAAGATAGAGGGACATACGAGCCGTTTGGTAAATTTATACAGCACACACAGTACAAATAAGAGTTTCGGAGCATTTCGAGCATAATACTCCAATATTTTTTTTCTCCAAATCGCCTTGTGAAAAATAATACGCAAAGATATGCCCCAATGTTAATATTGTGGTTTGTGTCACGGTTACCATCATCCATGCACGCCTTCACTCGTGTCGGTGACGAAATATTTTCAATGTTTACAAGTGAAATAGCAGTTACTCCCCAAGTTTTAGTTTATTAGCAATTCAAGTGGTACTTCAAGTGGTAACTTAATCCCATCGTGTAAGTAGAAAATATGAGAGAGTATTTTAATTACTTACCTGGCAAAAACTACCGGAAAGGTAATTGTTTTATGAGAGAAGGTAATTTTTACTTATTTTAAAAGTATATTTTTCATATGAGCAATCGGATTGGCTTGAATTACTTTATATAAGTTAAATATAATTTTTCACTGAAAGAATCAGAGAGATGTTTATGGGCATTGAGTAAAATGGCAGGTATTTAGGCCACAGTGCGTCGTAGGAAGTGTTGTCCTTTTCTTATTCGGGTAAACTCGTACAAAAGTACTGTTCAATGTTTTTTAAGAAAATTAGTGCGGGCAACATCAGCGTGGCATTAAGATTGTGAGTTAATGTATCGGAATTCCCAGTCGCACTGTGGGCTGAAAACGAAATAACCTCAAAATCGATTTTTTTGAGTGCGGAAATTGAAACTTTGCACAGTTGTTGTCAGTACTTAAGTGCATTCAAAAATATATTTTATTATAACTATTTAGACTTGATTAGGGGCGCAGCCAGGAATTAAGGCTGTGGAGTGGGGGGGTTTAGATTCGAGTAATACAGGGGTGTGTGGGGGTATGGTGTACCCACCAGGATAAGCGGTAGGTGCGAGATTAATAAATTGCGGAATTTTAAGATAAATGGTTCAAAATAGTGAGTTTTACGGCTTTGTGGGGGATATTTTATTAATCCAACCCTATTAGTACTATACTCTATTAGTAATATCAATTCAATTAAGTAAAATGGATTAAACCTCAAATTTAACTGCGCTCTGGGGGGCGGGGGGGGGGGGGTTTATCCCCCATACCCCACCCCTCGCTGCGCCTCTGGACTTGATTAAAAATTTCGCGGCTCATGGTGATTGAAGAGAGACCTACGGGTGTATGCCGCGTGTTGTATCGGAATTGTCCCGTCGTTTCATGACCACCTGCTGGCCACTTCTTCAAGGGAATGGTTTTCACGAAGAAGTGGCCAGCCCTTCCCATTCCCTTGAAGAAGAGGCCAGCAGTCGGTCGCGAAATTTCGGGGCAATTCCGATACATCACGCGATATACACCCATATTTCTCTCTTTAATAACTAATAAGATTATTTAATCTCTCCTTAATGACTATCAAGACATACGAACTTTCGATCAACATGAACATGTGAGTTAATTACTTACTGATACCAGGATATATTAAGCATTGCTTAAATATTTGCTTCTGGAAATTATAGTAGCGACTGGAATGAATATCATCCCGAAGTAAACATAATAATTTATTACACATTAGTAATTGTAATTTATCGTGCAATGAGACGCGTAGAAAATTATAGGATAATGTATATCCCAAGAAAATGCTAAGGAATAATGAATGCCTCTATCAGAGTGTTAAAAATACTTAAAAAATAGGGCAATATTCATTTATAGATTTTGGTAATAATGTGTTAAAGGCGTTATATAGAAGTTTATTTTGTTGACCACGATTACTTACTCTTACAACAATCAGACTTAAATTCCAATTTTCGTTTTTTCCATGTATATGTATTGCGACGCAATAACGTCTCGGTATTTTTAGTGCAAGCCAGACTACTCATTGTCAGACCAGAATACGTTCAGGGCGCGTAACTGAGAACTTATGCTGCAATTTGTATTCTGGCACCAGGAGTCGGGGAGGTCACAAAGAATGTTGGACCTCCCCGACGGACGGTGACAGTAAGTCAAGCTGACCCTTTCCAGGCATAGAAGGCATAGGCAATACCCGTAGTTCGAGCTCATCGGAAAACGTAGTTGCTGGCGCTGGCCGTGGGGAACGATTTTGAAAGTGACTGTACCTGGCAGCCAATCTTTGCACTGTTCTAATTCTGTTACTAACCCTTTTTAATGAGGGTCCCAAACACTGGCAGCGTATTATAAATGGAGTCTAACGATGGAAATGTAACTAATTTCCCTCACATTGTCGTCGCACTTACGTAATATTCTTTCCACGAAATCCATTTTACGATTAGCTTGACCTGTTATTTCCCGAATATGTTTATTCCACGATTGATCATTATTGTGTCTAACTCCAAGATATTTCATGGATTCAACTGCCTTTAACCCATTATAACCCAATATTGCTTCTTAGCTACATCAAAAATGTTTACATTTTCTGCTCCATTTAGGAAATATCTAAACTACGCATTGCTTTTTGGTGTAAATTGTAATATAGAAATATTTTGTCACGATAATCATGATTGAATGCAAAATTTTCTATTTTTCCAAATGAAAAAACTTGAAATTTGATTCCTCCTAGAAGAAGCTCTGGGTTAGAAAGGGTTAATTGGGTGCCCCGAATGATATACATACGTTGTAGGGAGTTATTTTTCTTCCAGAAATTCATTACTACGCATTTTTTCAAATTTAATTCTAACTGCCATGCATCGCACCACGCTTGGATAGCAGCAAGGTCATTCGTTAGTCCATCCCTATCTATGCTGGAACGGATGTCTATGTGAACTACAGCGTCGTCTGCAAATAACCGTAACTTAGTGTGTACTACTTCGCCGATGTCGTTTATATAAAGATGGAATAGGGGTAAGCCTATGACACTACCCTGAGGAACGCCAGAAGTGACTCTAAGCTCATTGGAGACTGCACAGTCCAGGGGCGCCGACTTAAAAAAAATATTGGGGGGGCCCATATCGGGGGTCTTGCCCCGTTAAGAGGTTATATTCAAAGTGTGTCGCAGCACCGTAACACTATCATAATTCACAACACTTGCTTTCAGTTAACCTGCTTACTACCTTATAATTATTTGTTTTAACACATTGTTGAATGTATTTTAAAGATAACTATCGTCAATCATGGGAAATAAAAAATACCAATGTATTTTTGTGATTTCACCGAGCATAATATAACTTAATTATTATCTTGAATTATTGAGGGGGCTCCGCTCCCCCTAACGAAACTTTGAGGGGGCTTAGGCCCCCTCAGGCCCCCTCGGCGCCACTGGCACCGTCTAATACTACTCTTTGGACGCGGTCGCTTAAAATTTCTCTCATCCAGGAAATGACATCTTCGTCTAGACTAGGGGTATCCAATTTACTATGCCACGAGGGCCACATTCCAAGTTCCGAATACCCCCCGTGGACCGGATATCAAATTTGCCAATGATTGAAGTATTCGATACCAACGCCTACTGAAGAATCCTGTGGCGTATTTCTCATTTACGAACACTTGAATGCGACTTTGACGTGCAGTGCAGCGCTGCAATGCTCCTAGCGGCGTCTCACAGAGTTAAACGAGCGAGAATCGCGCGCTACTTGAAACGAGTGCGCGGGACGCATTTTGGAGACCCCTGATGTAGACCATAAGATTCCAGTTTTAATATTAGCTTTCCGTGGGGTACTTTATCAAATGCTTTTTGGAAATTAAGAAAAATCGCGTCTACTGGAATGTTGTCTTCTCCGGAGACTAAAGTATCGTGGGCGAAAAGCGCTAACTGGGTTTCGCATGACCTACTTTTCCTGAATCCATGTTGAGTTCTCATTAACAAGTATTGCGCGTCTTGGTGTTAAATTACCGAGCTGAGTACGGCGTTTTCAAGGATGTTGCATGAGATGGACGTTAAAGAAATCGATCTGTAATTAGATGGCTGTTCCTCGTCTCCATTTGTGAATATTGGCGTTACGTTAGCGATTTTCCAGTCATTAGGCACTTCGTGTTGCTTGATGGATTTACTGAATATTTACTTGCAAGAAGGGGGCAATTTCTGAGGCTAGTTCTCTATATACGCGAGAAGGGATTTCGTCTGGACCAAGTGATTTATTTGGATTGAGCGATTTCAATATATTTTCTATTCCGTGCGTACTAATGTCAATCTTCGTATTAATGTTAACATTCAGACACTCCGTGACTTTCTACGTGGTACTGATAGCACTCGAATACCAACTTCTATCCATCAGTTTGCTTAAGATTACTGCATATACCGTCGCGCCCTTCGCCCATTTTTTACCATAGCCATTTTTATTCACTGCAATGGGCCAAGGGGCCGCATTCTCACGGTTCTTTACTTCACTGGATTGCTACCGGTCACTCTCATAAATATCATGTTATTCATTAGTTCTTCAATTTTAACCACTTAATTCCTATTATCAATGGACATGATAAACGGTGCGTGCGGTGAGCAGTTAGAATAGATAAATATCCGCCTAGAATTGTCGATATGACTCAATCGAAACATTGGTGTCTTTGTCTTTTAGCCGATGAACAATATTTCGACAAACAATCGGCCATCGATCGCAATGCCTCCAATTTGCAGTCCCACTGGCATCGCCGTCTGCCCCAACCGTTGTCCTCATACAAATCCCGCGTCAAAGAGATCGCGTTTCTTAATTTGGTGAAGATCTAATATATCGGACACTCATTTGTCGGTTTTGAGAACCACTACTTTCCATAGCTCTTGTTCTTTAGATAATTCTTTACTAGTAATTTTCCGTACTTTCAATGTAGCGGAGTTTGACACAAGTGTTTCATACAAAAATTGCAAACAGAAACGGAAACATTTCCCCCGCTACCGCTAGCACTCACGTGATCACTCGTCGCGCCATGCGTTCATCAGGGGAGTGATAAAGGTCAAAAGTATTTCATACATTTTCATGAAACATGGATATAAAAAAAACTTGAAACAGAAATTTCAAACTTTGGTATAAAACAACAGTTTCAAATGATTGGAAGTTTGAAACATTGCATTTGAAACTCCGGATTAAAAGCGGCTTCACACGCCTTTCTGTATTGCAGTACTCGCTAAGATAAAATTTGTTCCAACACAGTCTTCCATTGTACTCTTTCAATCGCACATACCTACGCCACAGACAGTCAAATTCTCCCGCGAGATTATCTCCAATACGATGGTATTTATGAAAAGTAATTTATATCTTCACTAGTTCTGTTGCCGGGAACTATAACATTTTTGGATTACAAATATCACTCGTGAGCCGTATGCCTCGTTACCAAGGATATTTTTTAATTTTTCTATTTTTTCTCTATTTTTCCAATAACCGTAATTGCGGTATCCCAGTTATACCCGGCGGTGACATATTAGTACGTTGTGACTACATGATGGGAGAAGCTATTGAACTGAACATTTTCAGTGGCCTTTTTGTTACCTATGTATCATTTCCCTCTAGCGTTTTCTTTAACTAACCTAAAAGAGAGTTTTTAACTTCAGCCACAGATCCCTTTATTTCACAGGAATGGTAGCATAGAGTTACTTGTAAAGTAAAAATCTCCTGATAGATTTTAGCAATGGCAAGGTTATTGGGTCGGGCAAAAGATCTCTCTTTGAGGAAGGAATTCTTAGAGCTCCATCACTAATAGAGACAGATTTACTTAGAAATTAAAGTTAAACAATTAACCCTGATTTCAATGCTCCTATTGCCTTCTACAACCTCGTAGAAATTCAATGAATACAATTCCAGATTCCAACTACTCCGCAGCAGATTGGGGAACAGACTGAATGACCCGGGCAAACGAGAGAACACACAACCACGTAGTGCTGCCTACTGAGAAGTCGAAGTAGTTTTTTGGTTACACCTAACAGATTAAAAACACATTAAATCAGAACTTCCTCTCTATTTTCTCTGAATTTATTTAAGTTATGAATTAAAAGGTGCGGAGGACTACGATAGTGAATCGCTAATCCCAAGATGATGCTTAGTGAGCGTGAAGCAAACTGCGGCTTTACAATATTCCATATTGCTCCGTAGTTTTGCTGCATTTTGATTTGATTTCAATTTGTTTTGATTAAGTTTTGGGGGGGGGTTCGAATCCGATATTATTATATTTTCTCATTTTGTAAAAGAATCATTCTCTTACGTCATCATAATAGGTACAGGAAGTTTGACAACACTCCGCTTAATTGAGCGTCGCTCACAGGAGATACCATTGCACTCCCATTGGCTGACATTAACCTCATGCGACTATTGCTACAAAAATTAACGGAGTTGTTGTAAACAACGCAAACCTCTGCTAACTTCGAAACCAGTGAGTCAATTGAAAATTGATTGGTACTGTTGTCTTCCGTAGAATGTTAGTAATGTATATACGTAGATCATACACGTTAATGGTCAGCAGTATATTCAATATCTTTTTATATTTATTTTTGTTTTTAGCTCTTGTTGTCGCCTTCTCCCTGCCTGACGGGAATGGCCTAAACAAAGCAACAGAAAAGAGAAAGTCTCTCGAAGTCGTGCGCAGTTGCCACATAGCGCATCGTGACTCACAGTACCCTAGCAGTTAATGAATCATTCGCTGGTTGCTTTAAAACTTTACCTTTAGGGATGATTCGACTATTGTTAGTGCAGATTCCCTCGGTGAATCAATCGTCCAAGAACGGGTTTTTCGGAGACGGAAGTCCAACTGGTATTGAGTGCAATTTGCTTTTTTCGCTGCGAAGCAGAAAAAAGTATGGACAAAAGATATCCTGTGTATCAAACTGTGTCTGATTGTCTTGGCATCAGCTTGATATCAGTGAGAAGAGTCGCGGCTAAACAGAAGGATTGTGAAAAGGAGAACACAAGTGGTGACCTTCCTACGGCACAGAAGAGGGTTCGTCTTTTGGGAAGGCCGAAGATCTTCATCGACGACTTCACGATTGGAGTAATAAGGAGGACAGTGCACGGTTTCTATTTGAGGAATATATTTCCTACGTTACGCAGAATGATGGATTACCTGCTAGAGAATGTTCCCGATTGCCCACGTTTCTCTCTCCCAAAGTTAAGATCCATTCTGTTAGACATGGGATTTAGGTACAAAAAGTTTTTACCATCCGATAAAATTTACGCTATTATGGCTTAGAATTTACGTTGTAGAAAAGCATTTTGATGGAAGCTCAGCCCAACCTGACCTTAAGTTTACCTGAAGGGTGCAACAACGATACTTTCGTCGTGCGAGTTGGTCATTTAAAGGAAGCGCGCCCTCTGCTGAGTCGGTGGCAACCACGCGCCTCTTTTCGCCTCCCCCTCCCACGACGGAGTTGCCGGTACGCGCATAGAAACATCTAGATAAATAATAAGTGATATAGACGTTATTATTGATATATAATAAACATTTCATATGTGCTTGCATTACTAACATTCTACGAAAGACAACAGTACCAATCAATTTTCGATTGACTCACTGGTTTCGAAGTTAGCAGAGGTTTGCGTTGTTTACAACAACTCCGTTAATTTTTGTAGTATAAACAATTTGTTTTCGGCAAACTACTAGTAATAGATGTGGCTTCTTTATATCAAAAGTGCAAGTTATAGGAACAAAAACTACGGGAATGCCAAGCGCTCAAAGTTGGGCACCTTGATTTTACGCGCAAAAAACGGGTACTTTTTCGAGAAAAAATTAAGTACAGGAAATACTATTGAGCCGAAGAATTTTTAAAGTACATGATAAAACGTATAACTAAATTTTCTTTCGTATGCTTTTTATTGCATTGAAATCGATTGCTTCATTTAGACGCTAGAGCTCCTCAAACTCGAGTATCTTGCTTTTTTTTACAGACAGTAAGTGACTGACGCCTTCACACGTATCGGTAAACCATACCTTTTAAACACTATTCTAGTATTCTGCCGATTAGGTAGGTTTCCATGCTGTACTCGAGAATCATTCTGGGTGCTCTCCTTCCATCAAGTACCGCTCTTTAATTCACAATAAGGCCTACTCCCTTTCATTCTTTCTAATAATTATATTCTTTTCCTCCCTCTTACTCGTTTACCTAACATTCTACCATCTCACCCTGTTTTCAACATCCCCTCCCCGCTAAGAACTCGCTCCATCCATACCGATTGTCTCCTAAGTATCTCATCTAAAAGCTGCCTCTCCTCAACCACCATATCCAGCACTTCGTCGTTCCTCCTCCTCTCCGTCCACTTTTCACGGTTTCCACCGCGACGTCTCTACCTAGCCGATCAGCTGACGGAATATTTTTAGTTCCGCGATATTTCCGCGATTTACAGATCGCGCACGAAAACGGGTTTTGGCGTTCAACTTCCCTCCCCTCATCCCTCCCCTCATCGTCCAACACTCTCCCCCACCCTGGTTCTCTCCCGAACATGCGATGTATGCGTTCGAGATGTCTGTTGCAATCTAGCCTCCGACTCAGTGGGTCATCTCCGCCGTGTCTCCCGATTCACCCGTCTAGGGTTCTTTTTCGGGCCGAGAGTTTCTTTTCTCTCGTAAGATGTACTCCGCCATTTGGCAGTAGAGAGGGTTTTCTTCCTCCCCCAAGTATGTGGTGCCAGCAGCAGTATTTTCTTAGTAAAACGACATGAGTCATATTTTATATATTTTTTTAATCTTACAAAGTGTTGTAAGTTAATGTTGTCGGAGAGTTTGACCCATATGTGTACGTGATAAACTAGGGGTAACTTAGTGAATGAATGCAAAATTTGGAATGGTGAACAGTCTTGATAATCTCAGAGAGACTGTGAAGACTATTAAATCTTCATGGAATTTAATCTTGTGTCTGTTCAAATCCATCTTGCCAAAAGACACTGTGATGTACTTTTCCTTGGTGGTGCAACCTATGCATGCACCTAGCGCGCTATTAAAAATAACTATCTATTAACCAAGATTTTGGGGAACCACACCCATCTCTATCATCGGTGGTGCCATAGAGGAAGGACCTCTATGGGTGGTGCGTTAACCGGGGAGATGTGTAATGCCTGGCCAACAGACCGTTCAAGTTTGTAACTCGCGTTTCCAGCAGCGTAGGAATGCGTCGAACACTTCTCCATTTTTCGCCGCACCCACATCTCGAATGCCTCCGATCTTCTCTCGTCCTCCTTCCGAAATGTCCTCATTTCCGCGCCGTTAAGAACTACGATACAGATCAGACTCTTCAGCAACCTTTTCCTTAAACTCTTACATAACGATCTTCTCACAAGGTCCTTCCTGTTCATGAACGCCTCCTTTGCTGCTGCAATTCCCTTCCTGATGCCCTTACTACTGTGTCCGTTTTCCTCTAATATTCTACCTAAATAGATGAATTGCTCCACCTGCTCAAGTTTTTTCCCACCCACCTTTATCTTTAGTCTCACATTCCTTGCTCAAGATGCATTACAAAACAGCATAATCTTGGTCTTCATTTTATTAATGTGCCTTTTAATAGATTGCCTATAAATTTCGTTTGAATATTGCTAAAAATTAATTTCGTATTTGGTTTTTGACAGTCATTATGAAATGTAACTATATCAGAAATTGAAGGATCAGATTGGTATTCCTATTTCAGATTCTGGCGTTCATTGCAATTTCTTTTCGTTTTACAATGTTGGCAGTTTTTAGTTTTTATTTGCATCCATATGAACTGAAAAATTTCCTATTTTGAATGTCCTTTTTACATACGGAATATTTCCACTGCATCACGCTTGAGAATTGCACTGAGCAGGCAAACCTGTTTTGCCTATTTAAAGGTGAAAATTAATGATTAAGATCAAGAAGTCATGGGCCCCTCACAAAGTGAACAAGCAGTATGTCTAGAGTTTATGAACCTAGAGGAACGGAATACATGTCTACCTATAATATCATAGTATCATAATATACATATACTTTAATATATGTAGTATACCTATTATTTGCCGTGAGCCCAAAGATCACTCATGTTGCTGCTTTCAAAAGAGAAAAAAAATGTCTGTACACAATAAAATATCCAATGTGAAATAGAGAATCCTAGTAAATCATCATCTATCGCCCATCTTCAGCGCTTCATCTATCGTTGCTTAAATCCCAGTGCTAGTTTTCAAAGAATCTCATTTCATATTTGCACATACTGGAATGCGAATGTGTTGAAGATCAAAGTGACGCTAATGACGAATGTATTTAAATTGAAGATGATGGCTCGTATCATTTAAAACAATAGTACGTAATCTATGTATGATTCAATTCATTGCTCATTCCTTATTACTGAAGACTTCAATCCCCAGGTGGCTTATTTAAACATACCATACTGCTAAGATCGAATGGTAAAACATGAAAGTTAACTGCGAGTTAGCTTTCATGTTTTACCATCATGTGAATAAGCCTTTGGTGACTTCTTCTTGCTTTTCACCTAATAAATATTCATTTAATTTCATTTAGAAATCAGTTATGAAAATAGATTTAAATAATTTTTGTTGTGTAGAACACTAGAAAGAACATCGATTAAACAGTAAGAAACATTGTGTCTCATATCACGCAATTAGAAATTATTGTAACATATGAAATATTAATACTTGTTAGTAAAAATATAAAGAAGTAAATGTAAGTCACGTGCGAAAACGTGCCCCGTGGCCGGGGCATGTTTTTGCATAGCATTAAGTTATACTGGGGCAACTTTTCGCATATACTAAAATATAACTAAATAAACATAAGAACATAACTAAATGAATATTACACTAATAAGAACACATATGTCAGGAATTAACTGTAAATTTAACACAAATACATTAAGAAAGTTCGGCAAAACTCAGAATCATCGTCGCTGTCACAGCTAAGGCAAACAAAAAACAATGATTCCCCTCTGATGCAAGAATCATGAGCCATTCTATTGCAGCGAGAGCATTTGACCCCCTGCTCGCTAGATTTGGAATTGCTACATTTTTCCCAGCAGTAAATGCACGTACAGTCGGTCTCATCTTCATCACTCGAATGGCTTTGGAATAGATTTTTATTTACTGAATTTGCAATTTTTCCATCGTTCTTCATGGTCTTTTTGTTCAGCTTTTCCTGTTTCTTTTTTCCTTGCTATAGCTCTTGCCTTCTCTGTTTAGCTTGTTCCATTTTTAACTGTATCTTAAATAGACGAATTTCTTTTTTTTCACCATTGCCTGGCTTTCTTTCTGGGTAGAGCTTTTTCGTACGGCCTGACATCCTCTGGCGATGTACCAGAAGCAGCAGTAGTTTTCGGCTAACAGATCCAAATTAGATTCAGTGGAACAGTTTTCAATTCGGTCGCCAATTATTTTACTTTAAATCAAACTAAAATGGTGATAGTAAATAATGCTTTGTCCATTACCTATATCGTTAAACACAGCAGTTAATGCTCAATCGAAACGTATTATTAAAACAAGGCACACCTGAAACGGTATATAATTGTTTTTAGTGTAAAGTAGGGAAAAATAAGTTACTCACCTGAGCAAAAATCAACAAAAGGTGACACTCCTCCACAACCCTTGCGTCGCTGTCCTTGAATTTCACTAAACAGCCGTCGACGCAGAGACGCATCATTCGAGTATGATTGGTGATGCACTATAGCGGATAGTTTAGGAGGTAAAGCCAATTCGAAAACGTGCCCCATGCGAAAACATGCCCCGGTCTCCCCTACGTCTATACAGTGCGCGGTTGTTACGGAAAAGATCTGGGAGTACTGAGCTCATCAGTGGCTCCGAAGTCTTGTACTGCAAAAGGTTTTCGGTCTGGTTATTCTTCTGTTAACTTGAGTCGCGTTGAGAACTCGGAGCTGACAGCTGTTGTTGAGACCTAGTTTATAACCGATTATTTATATGGATATCAGTACTCCTTTTGACAGCTTTATATGACAGTTGTTACACCTTTTATAAGCTGTTCAAGTAGGCGTGGAATGCTGATACGCTGTTGTGAATACATTGTTGATGACATTGTGTAATGTATGTAAAACTATCGTAATATGGACGGGCACTAGGAACCCTGTACCTATAAATGAAATATGGGAAGGACAGGCAGGGGTATACGTCATAAGAAAACGTATGAAGCGAAAATAAAATGTTTGTGTGAAATATTGTCATAACTAGATGATTTTCTTAGGCTTCAATAAACTTGCGGAGCCACCTGCCAAAACTTTGCCCTGAATCCCTGCACGGATGGATTTCGATTTTATCTATCCTTTAACCTTATTACTGAGAAAATGTTTTATAAATACACGGCTTCCGGAAACACAGCTCGCGCTCTTTTTTCACGATGTCCTTCAGTCTGTCGAATCGAAAAGACATGATTACACTTTATTCTTAGATTTTAAGAGAGCATTTGACACGGTACCTCACAATTAACTCATATACTACTTACAGTCATGCGGATTAGATGAAACAGTAGTAAACTGGATACGCTTCTTTCTGAATAATCGTAAGTAACAAGTACTTCGATATGGAATGAGCTCTGATGTCATTGAAGTGACATAAGTTGCCCCACAAGGAAGCCTAATGGGCCCCGTTTTGGTCATTAGGCAAATACATAAATGACCTATGCCCTAGCATTAGCAGTAAAATACGCTTATTTGCTAACGACACTGTCATCTGTCGCGAAATTAGTGATCACTCTGACAATGAAATTCTATAATCGAATTAAAACAACGTCCATTTGTGAAGCCAAGAGTGGGGACTCGAACTTAATTTGAGCAAATTCATGTCGGTGCATTTTTTGCGGAGTTCGTCCAACTATAACCATGCTAATGCTGTGGATGGTATCAGTGACGGCGCTAGCAGGTGCGGGGCTAGGGGCGAACCTTCAGTGCGGGGCCCTTCACTTAAAATATTAAACTCTATACCCCATCTACAAACTCGAGCATTTTGAATCCCTACCACTCTCTGGCTAAGTATGTGTTCCCCTCCCAAATTCACACTTCGTAATTACGCCGTTATGATACCATCACGCAGTTGAGTTCAAAATAGTATAATACAAATTAAATTTATAATTATATTTATTCATAAAATTATAACGTAAAATAAACATAAAAAGCGCGCTTTTACTTTAAATTACTGCATTATTATTCCTTTTTCATTATATTATTTTTTGTCTAGCATGGACTTAACAATACAATAATAGTTGAAATTGCGTTTTCAAACTATCGTATATTTTAATTTTTTTTTCACGAACGCGGGGCCCGGGGCAGTTGCCCCGGTCGCCCCGCCCTAAGGCCGGCTCTGGATGGTATTCACATAAAGGCTACAGAGGAAGTTAAGATGGCAACGTCGCGACGTTGCCATTCATCCCGCCATATTAGTGATCACTCTTACAATGAAATTCCATCAACGAATTTAAACAACGTCCATGTGTGGAGCCAAGAGTGGGGACTCGAACTTAGTCTGATCAAATGCACGATGGTGAATTTTTTTCTCGGGTCGCCCAACTATCTCCATGTATTTTCTGTGGATGTTTTTAACATTATGGCGACATATTGACACGTACGAGTTGATGTGTCGTGAATGAATGATTTTTGCGGATCGGAACGGAGCACGGATGAATGCATGAATTTAATTAGAACAGGTTCTATTTTCTCTGCATCCATTCGCATAAGTTGGGTGGTTACACGGTGCACTTTGGCGTTTATTCTCGCGTTCATACATTAAGACCCGTGCGTGTTTACGTACCGTGCAAACAGGCCTCAAGAAATATGTTTGTCAGAGCCCTGAAGAAGCTGGGATTCGTCGAAAGCGTTTAGTGGGTGGATTTTCGTATGAGAAAGTAAAAGAGAGGTGCTATTTCGCACTCGCCAGGCCACACCTTGAATATGCAGCGAGCGTGTGGGATCCGGTGCAGAAAGACTTAATTCGTGAAATTAATAAAACACAAAGGAGAGCTGCACGATTCGTAATAAACCCGCTTCGGGCGTATAGAAAATGTTACACAGATGTTAAACGAATTAGGTTGGGAACCGCTGTAGATTCAGAGGCTGCGCATTAGACTTGGAATGCTTGAGCAATTGACAATGGATATCTTTCGAAGCGAAACCGGAGAACATCATATCAGAGCCCCACCACATTCCACGTCTGACAGAAACAATAAATTGAGAGACACATTTTTCCGAACGGATAGGTATGGGACTTAGTTTTTCCCCCGTCGACAATAAAGGATTTTCCTAATTGCTGGGCGTAATTTCGTTAGAGCATATCCTTTTTATTTGTCAACGGCAGGTGACCTAACACCCCCTGCCACACGCCTATTGAGGCGGTTTGCTGGTTAGTATGTAGATGTAGATTTAGGTGATCAAACCCATTTTTAAATAATTTAAATTGTGTTATGGATTATTTCTGTAAAAGGTTTACGCACCGTCTAAATAACGACCGGATGACGAGTAACGATTAATTAATGATAAAAGGCGTTAGTTTATACATTTTTACAAATGCGCTCATTAATGTATTATGTGCTTTCGAGTTAATACTTTTCTTTACCCTGACTTTACCCCGAAACTCCTTTTCAGTTTGCTGGCTGGATAAGCGTTTCTTTTTTATAAGTATACCGGGACTAGCCACGGTGGTAACTTTACGAGAGTCACCCACAATGCACAAATTGTGCTAAAACCCACTGAGAAAATAAATCATTCGGGGGGATCCGGGTTCGAATCATGATGAATGATTTTTTTCTCCGTGGATTTTTCGCACAAAGCTGGCTGGATATTATGCTGAGTTAGCGTTCGACATCGGGATACATGTTGGCGCTAATTTAGCTAAACCTTCAAAGGGCATCGGAAAAAATGTCACGAAGCATAAATAAGCAAAGAAGCTGATTAAGTGTAGAAATAGTCTCTCGCGTACAGAAAGCTAGTACGTGATTCGATTTAGTGAATGTGGCTAATCATTTACGACATGAGTTACAGGATAAGACCGTGCTTTTTAACATTTTTTATTCATGTACTTCACCACTGAAGTTAAACTTTTGAAAAATTATAATATATTTTTTCAATCTTTAGCATTTCATACTTTCAATTTCATCACTTTTTCGCAGATGGAGTTTTCACGCTTATCTTTAACGTGTCCGTACTCGATACTAAAGTCTTTATACAAGTGAAAAATAAGAGAACCGAATATTATTATCTTATTATTCTCAAAGTTCCTCTCATTATAAATTGATAGACCCTTCACTCTCCCCTTGACTTGTAGGCACAACAGAGCCATATTTTTCGGACGTTATTGTAAAATAATGCTTCGTTGGCTTACTACTCCTCCTTCCTTATTTCCTGAAAGGATTTTATTTCCTTATTTTTTCAGCATTCAAACAAAATATACCACTTTCGTCTGTCAACTACATATTTACTCTGTATCATACAAGCTAATTCTTACGAATATTACATATTTGGGGGTATCCATTAACCCTTTCGACACAGTGGTGTTGTTTCCTTAGCATGACTGTTGGACTGAGCCCCAAGGGTCCCTTCAGTCCCCTCCGCACGGACCATTTTTGAAGGACATTGGTTAAGAAGGGTCTCACGGATAATCACACTCCCTCAGCGCCAACCTTTTCCGACTTTTCCTAGCGGGAACTCCGCATTATCTCGGACTTAAAGTATAGTTGGTCTTCCTCCTTTACGGGTTGATAGCCCTAGCAGCGGAATTGTTTTCGGGTCAACTCATGATTAGTTTTTGTGAATTAGCTACATGAATAATTGTTGTTTTCCCGTATGTTGCGGACTTTGAATTCTATTCTTCGATTTTTTCTGCGCATTGTCAACTTTTGAACGGAGCTATACCGTCGTAATTAACGGATTTAATGCATCAACAATTTATATGTTGATTTTTATATTGAAATCGAGATGTAAGTTAATAAATACGGTAAAATTTCATTTAAAAATTCTAAAAGCTCCTAAAAAGACAAAGAATTCAATTATTAGTTTATATTTTTTGATAAAGGAAAAATTGTTTATTTCAAAAACTGACTGAAAGATCGCTATCCCATACCACAAAGAGGGGTAATAGAAGACGACGTGTCCGGGTACCTGCTCCAGGATTTCGAGGGTATGTCCCCGCTTTGTTGGGTACCGATAAGACTTCGCGTAGCTGCGACCGGCATAAAAGGGCAACGAAACGGATATTTACAACAATAGTTCGCCTGCGAAGGAAAATATGTGACGAAAATTTGTGGCTTTCGTCATCCGTGTCAAAAACCGTCGGGCGAATATTTACTTTGTTAGTAGCGAAAGGGTTAATTAAATGTGGCGTTTAGGGGGGGCGAGGGGGTCAAGCTGATTCTCACCCAATCTCACGTGCGGGACCAGGGGGTCCTTGCAAGTATCACGTAAGTTTTTCATAAAAAATGATTAAACATTGCTTTCTGATAAATCTAACGAATGAAGGTTAGATTAAGGTTTTTACACCAACATACGTTTTCAATTCTGTCGCGATAATAACGCATGGATAGGGGTCATCGTTTTAACCCGGTAACGCCTGAATTAAAAAGTTTCTGCGATTTTTGTGGTAATCATATGTTTTAATACAAATGAAATTCTGAGTCATTCAGTGCAAATTTTATTCTTTTATCTCTAATAGTTACCGAGATACAGCCTGGTACCATATGGCGCCGCTAGGCGTTAAAGGGGTCAAAAAATCGAAATTTGAAAAACTTTTCGGAAATCACATTTTTAAGCCAAAAATGTTAAATATTTATTATTTTCTGCAAAATAAATTCATTTTCATCCAAAATTACGCTCAAATATCGATAATATTAAATTAATTATTAAATATTATTGTACATAAAATAGAAGTTACGTATAATTGACTTAGAAATCAAGAATAACATGATTTTAGCGTTCCACTCATTCGTTGCCGCACATAGAAATGAACAAAGCAGTCACTGCATTGCATTTCAAGCATTGTGTTCTTATTCTACTGGATCAGTTTTCAGTAGCACACTGTCCCCGCTTGGGCTTGGATTTTATTTGTTGGTTGTGCCCGTCGAACCTATCAGGGGCACTGGAAGGAAGATAGGCCGCTGTCAGTTGAATGCGGTCTTTGAAACATGAATCAATTATAAATCTATTTTTTTAGCCAAGTAGCCCATTCCAGTCGCACTTTGGTAAATTGAGCACGTCCTTGATATTTTAGGGGATCCTTGTATCCAGCTGTGATTTTACTACTGGCCATCGGAACTCAAGCTGAGCTATGCTTTTTCAGGATTTCCGCATCAGCATCCATGCGTTGTGTGTCATTTCATTTAGAATCCAAGTAAAAATGGGCCACGACCATTTTGTCCCCCTCTGTTATTTTGTTACCCTCACACTAATCTTTCCCAATTCCTTTTTCGTAGGCTTTCACATTCGTCAGGTTTACGAAGTAGCTATCTGAGCTATTGATGCCCAACACTTTCTAGCCAAACCTAATTAGCCTCCCCCGCATGAATTGCTAACAGCTATATCTCCCAAAAGAGAACATTATCGACTACTTGAAACTCAAGGACTGCTTCTCTCTGAAATATCCGCCGAATCTTCATTGCCATGCCCATAAAAGGGCGCATTTTCCACATCTTATCTGATTTATCCATAGCGGTGTAATCACCGCAATGAATTAACCTACGAAGTTGTAGAAATCTATTACGTCTCATTCTGTAATAAACAAGATTATTTCTGGCGTTTAGTGCTGCCTCACAATAGTGCCTTTGGGAGTCGTTTTATGCCAACTTATAAAAAGAATTGCAACAAATATTTTCAGTACCTCATGTGTTATATTTGGGTCATAACAGTTGCAGAATTGTACACACCTATTCGACTATAACACTTAGTGTGTAAGGACATTTTCGTCAAAGAACAGTTCAAATATTCTTGTTGAGGATGCGTCATGAAACAGTGAGTTGGTAATCAGGATTACGAGAAATCCTTTCGTGCTTTACGATCTCTTCATCATCAAAAACGCGTCCTTCCTCCCTATTTTTATACCTTTTGGGTGCTTTACGGCTCGGTACAGTTTCAATACACTTTTGTAAATTCTCAGACATTTCTTGAGATAAACTTAGCTGATTGTCCACCTTTTCGAACAACAACTTCAAATTCGAGCAAAATTGGCGTCCACTCGTTATTCCATTTTCCTCAGTCAGAAGGAAGGTATTCATCCTCTCTTTGCAGCAGCAATGCTATATTATAAGCAGTATGTGTAAGTTATTTCGATTTTACCAGCACATGAAAGTGTGAAAAGTATCGGAGTGTGATTGAAATACGTTAGACAAAAATTAGGATTAGGCTGCACTTGACGAAGTGATGCCTGTCGCGTGGTCGTCTCTTGCCGCCAGCCGTCATTGAATTTTCCCTTTAGCAAGCCCCCTTATTCCCCATCATACCCCCTTCCTAATTGACTACACGGATACTCTTCCTATTCATGTTTTTCTAAATAGGATTCAGGTATGCAATTATACCTCCCACTCCTTGAGCCCTCGTGAGGGTACGAGATTCTGAAAAAATGCGGAAAATTTATGGCCTTATGTACTTGGATGACGTCCTTATAACAAAAAAATAATTTATATAAACATTTTATATGCGTTATAACATTTAAATAACGCAAAATTTATAATATAAATGATGAAAAATAAATAATTGCAAAATAGATAACTGCTAGAAAACGAAAACAACAGAAATATTCGTATTTACGCTTTCCGCCAAAACATGGTAGTGCAAGCGCCTAGCGGTACCATATGGTACCACCAAAATATTGTGCATCATAAAATCCCAAATATTAGGCTCACATACAAAAACCATACTTAATATGAAATATACATGTTATAACAATCATAATTGCATAAAAACATCGTCGTATTATGAGTACATAAGACGCAAGTAAAGAAAATCGAAATGCTTGCACTAAAAATTCCATTTTTTTCGCATAGTTGAAAATTCTCAATTTTCAAACGGCTCAAAATACGTTAATTTCAGCTTTAAAAAAGCAAACTTTTCGGGAAAATGTAAATACAAACATTCTTATTATGTTTAAGCTCTCAAAAACCCAAATAATTTACAATAAGTGATAAAAAAGGATTGCGCTACCAGCTGGTACCATATGGTACCGCTAGGCGTTAACGGGTTAAGTTATTGATTTTTCATTTTACCACTAAGATAACCCGTGAAATATAGAAATAAGGTTCGCTTTACTGCCTTATTTGTTTCCAGTATCAATTTCAACGATTTATGTGAAGAGAGAAGGAAATTTTTATGCAAATATTGACTCTGAGTATTGATTAAAAATGAGCCTCATGTATTAATTTATCCAAAATAAACTTGATAAAGTTCAATCGTGATCTCGGTGGAACAAAGCAACTTTGCATTCCAATTTGTACAAATTCAATATAGTTAAAGAATCTTGTTTTACTTATAATATACTGACATCGTGCGGTCAATTACTTCAATTTATTGAGTTATATATTTAAATTTTGCTGTCTGCCTATTTTTAAAACGAAAAAGTTGATATGGTGTAATATTTCCCAAAATGTTTGTTTTTCTGTGTGTTTCTTTGGTACTGTTTATTCTACGAATTCTCTAGTGTTGCTATTATAACAATTAAAGTTATGTATTTCTGAGTCAGTTTACGTATTTATACAAATATTTCACTGCTAATATCAAGTGGATATGAAGAATTCCACATTAAAGTGCAATAATTTAATCTGTTTACGAGAGATTTTAATATACCTACCCTATTCAATATCACTTAAGCAAGCTCCCAAAAAAATAGATTGTTGTTTAAAAGTCATTGAACAAATATATGAATTTCTATAGATTTTTCGGTGTCTTTCTTTTTAAACAAACAGCCTTTGTGTTAGCATCCATTTCCACGATTTTTCAAGACAGACGGGTATTATAGTTTGAGTCATTCCACCTCAATTCCAAAAAAGCTTGTCCCGCAGGGAGTCAGATTTTGATGAATTCATGGTTGATAGTTTATAGTTGAAGCTTTAGGTCATACTACTATGATATAGACTACCAGTCTATGAGTACACGTCCATTGACTGGTATGAAAAGTAATCGGAAAGCCGCACGGGAGAAAAAGTAAACGTTCAAATATTTTCAAAAAATATCATTCAGGAGTTGATTTAAATTTAAGTTTTGTGAATCTAAGGCAATGAATGAGCCTACATTCTAAAGATTAAATGCTTGGACCAATTCGAAGATGCATTATTTGAGAAAACTTGATTAACAATTTTTTAAACATTTAGATATAACAATAATAGGGAAGTGCTTTTTATAAATATTTTACTCAAAGTGACTTCCGAAGGGACTTAGCTGTGAAATAAGCAATAAATAATGGCTCTACGAAAATTTGATAGTTAAATTGTGGGATTTATATGATTTAAGGCAATCTTTTGGGAAAAAAATCGATAACGTATTAAAACCACATATGAAATAACGATCTCACGGTATTTAGTTTGAGGTTGATGCAGACCCATACAGGTATCAAAATCTGAGTCTCTTAGTGACAAACGCTTGTTAATTAAGGTGGAATGACCCATGTTTAATAATCTAACCCCCGACTTTAATTTAAGTTTTTGCTCTCTTCTAGGTGCAAGCCATCCCCGAACGTGAGGGGAAGAATGAAAGGTGGAGGAGGAAGAATGAAGAAGAGAAGACGACGATGGCCTCGCGGGACATTCAATGCTAATTCCTTTTATGTTATTCGGAGATAATTGACTCGAATTTTAATCAACATTTTTGCTTTTTCAATTTCAGGATGAATATTGAATAGGAAGAACACCATTCATCGACTTGAGTCGAAGGCTGGTAAGAGTGCAGTTTTCCTCGGGCGCTGTGCATTGCCTTATATTTTCATCAGGTTTACATCAGGTTAATTTGAACGTGAAATGGTAAATTAGGGCCGCCCTGAACCACACAACTGGAGTTATGAGAGACTCCTGGTTGAAAGTGAATTCACCCTCGATTATCAAAGCACGTGCTCTAGGTAACAACAGTACACGAAAGGTAACGGCTCCAAGGAGCAAGCTTGAAAAGGTTTCGAAACAGCGCTGAAACAAAGGTACCAGAAAGTGCACTTTAAAGTTATTTACCACGAATGAGACCGGTCCTAGTTGACAAAGAATGCATTCTTAGGCAGGCAATCCAAGTGGGTATTTTTGTTTGTGTAGTTTTTTTTAAGGTATTTGGGTGGGTTTTGTACTAACACCATTTATTGCAGGAGTGAAGAATGAAGAAAGAGTAGCTGAGGCCCCGAAGATTGAAGACATCGAGGGGCCTCGAAGAATGAAGAGGGAAGATAATGTGTGTGTGTTTCGGGAATGAGTGGACATGGATAATCCCTCGCCTGAACTGATAGTACTTCTTTGTGCTTGATTGTAACATGTCTGTAACTCATTCCCTTCCAGCTATGAAGATTGAAGACATCAAACTGAGCTCGAAGAACGGCAAGAATCCAATGCGTGTGTTTTTTTAATCTATCGTGTGATTTCGTGTGATATTTTTCTGCGTGTGTTTATCTATATTTGCGTGTGCTGCGAGTATTTTTCCGTTGCGTCGCGTTAGGGCTTGCATGTTAGTGTTATTTATTTATTTGTGCATGCACTAATCTTACCTCTTCACAGATTCAAGCCATCGCTGGACTACAAGGAAGGAAGAGTGAGGACTACACTAAGAAGAGGAGATTTAAGACGCAATTATTCACAGAAGAAAGAAGAGAAGCATCGTAAGAAGACGTGTGCGATATTTGCGGCTTAGTTTTGGGCCCATCTGGCCAATGAATAAAAAATTGCGTAAGGCTAGGCGTTTTTTCCGTGCGGTAGTTTTAGTTTTTGTGCCGTGGTTTTGCATTACGGATTCCATTGCGTCATGCATGAATGTGGCTGTGGCTAGGTAGGAAATTTATAATTTCCTATCTATGCCATTGTCACGTTCTAGTGTGCTGCTTTGGAGTGATGCAATCCTCGGAAGGGTTATTTATTTGTGTATGCACTAACCCGCTCTCTCCCTAGGTCCGCAAGCCATCGCTGGATGTGAAGAGAAGAATGAAGATTCATCGGAAGAAGAGAAGACAGAAGAGGATGGCATAGCGGGACCAGAAGAAGACATTATCTTAGCTTTGGGCCCTTTAGGCCAATGAACATAAATTTGCGTAAGGCTAGGCGTTTTTTCCGAGCGGTAGTTTTAGTTTTTTGTGCCGTGGTTTTGCATTACGGATTCCATCGCGTCATGCAGGAATGAGGCTGTGGCTAGGTAGGAAATTTATGATTTCCTATCGATGTCATTGTCACGCTCTTGTGTGCTGCTTTGGAGTGATGCAAATCCTCGGAAGGGTTATTTATTTGTGTATGCACTAACCCGCTCTCTCCCTAGGTCCGCAAGCCATCGCTGGATGTGAAGAGAAGAATGAAGATTCATCGGAAGAAGAGAAGACAGAAGAGGATGGCATTGCGGGACCAGAAGAAGACATTATCTTAGCTTTGGGCCCTTTAGGCCAATGAACATAAATTTGCGTAAGGCTAGGCGTTTTTTCCGAGCGGTAGTTTTAGTTTTTTGTGCCGTGGTTTTGCATTACGGATTCCATCGCGTCATGCAGGAATGAGGCTGTGGCTAGGTAGGAAATTTATGATTTCCTATCGATGCCATTGTCACGCTCTTGTGTGCTGCTTTGGAGTGATGCAAATCCTCGGAAGGGTTATTTATTTGTGTATGCACTAACCCGCTCTCTCCCTAGGTCCGCAAGCCATCGCTGGATGTGAAGAGAAGAATGAAGATTCATCGGAAGAAGAGAAGACAGAAGAGGATGGCATTGCGGGACCAGAAGAAGACATTATCTTAGCTTTGGGCCCTTCTGGCCAGTGAACATAAATTTGCGTAAGGCTAGGTGTTTTTTCCGTGCGTTAGTTTTAGTTTTTTGTGCCGTGGTTTTGCATTACGAATTCCATCGCGTCATGCAGAAATGTGGCTGTGGCTAGGTAGGAAATTTATGATTTCTTATCGGTGCCATTGTCACATTCTTGTGTGCTGCTTTGGAGTGGTGCAAATCCTCGGAAGGGTTATTTATTTGTGTATGCACTAACCCGCTCTCTCCCTAGATCAGCAAGCCATCGCTGGACATACTGAGAAAAGGAGAAAGAAGACCCTTGGAAGAAGATGGGATGGTGCACCTTACCGAGCCGGCTTCTTGCGGCTCTGCATGAGTTGCAGCAGATAAGGAGCGGTATGACTACATAATATTCATTCAAATTTGGTTCATGAATTTTTTAATTAACGAGTTAATGAAAATGTTCAATGTTGCATTCATTAACGGAACTCAATTATGCTTACACCGAACTTTTAATTTCCCATAATGCCATTAAAATTTACAAATAAACTTAATATCCTCCTCAATTTAGTCATTGATTACTCAGTTTGAAATTTGTACTTGGTACTAAGTAACTGGAAGTGATATTATTTCATTGACCTATACCAACTTTGAATTGAATTGAAAAGTTATGAGAAAATATTTGCAATGGGCTAAATATTTTTTTGTGCAAACTTTTTTCTGGATGACTCATAATCACACGTTAACGTATTTTCTTTACAAATGTTTTCGAGTCAAAATATCACTTCCCTTAAAAGTCTCCGCAAAATATTTTCCCATTATTAAGCAGTCGGAATACATTTTATTTATTATGAGTTTCTAATTATCTGTTTATCCATTACAAATTTTATTTTCCATCATGATTTTTCATTCTGAATCAAAATTATTTAACATTTTTACGCCCTGTGAAAGGTCACCTACATCAAAATCAATCCTCAATTTTTCCTTTTTAAAGGAAGATATAGTTCCATTTAATTGGAGTTGTTTTTATTATAATAAGTATTATTAATTAATTGAATATTATTTTAATTATTTCTGCAATACGGGATATGTTATTTTTCACTCGAAGTTTTTTGTAAATCTTATTAAAAGGTGAGCCTATTCACTCTGTAACGTCCATGCATCATACGAAAATCTATATATTGATTCGGCCGTGAAGTCAATTTCCTAGGACATTGCTTTGTCTCTTTATGAGTATACATTTTTTAATTGCAGAGTTCTTTGGATGGTATTGTGTGAGTTGACTACTTGAGGCCTCGATGAAAGCACGTGCAAAGAGATCGAAAGAATAGAGCTCGTTGCCGCAGGCAGACGGTAAGATTTCATTCATTCCTCTTCCAAGTTTTGAGTTCACTTCAGAACCATTATTTAGTGATCACATAGTTACATTATAATGTTTACTTTCAGGAACCTCGATGATAAAAGTAATGATTGCGTGAAAAAATAAATATTTTCACATTTCGTACGCGAAAGTATTTAATGAAACCGCACCCAAAATTAAGATTTCGCGCTTTTTTGTAGCACTCACAAAACTTAAATCCTGCGCTGATTCTAAGGCATTGATTGTTTGACGACGACGATGGCGTTTGCTTTCATATATTTCGATTTGAAACTTCCTTTCTAAGAAATTAAATAATTCTAATGAAGGACACTTATGGGGATTGTCGTGAATCTATCATAAGTATTTACTTGGCTGTTTAATTTTCTCATTGTAATGTGGAGGTTGAGGTTTCCATATTGGCCTTGCTTTTGGTAACTCAGCATCCGTCATGCGTGCTCAAGTGATAACTTCCTCGGAGACCCTACATGAGGGAAAAATGAGATTCCGGTCTTATTTTCTCCCTTTCTCAATTTTTCCGTGAATTATATATTCAGAGTATAAGTGACATATTTAGGCCGTGTTCCAATCCATAGGGTGCACTCTACGCTCTTGCGCTCTTACGCTCTAAACGGCTCTTTCGCTCTTTCCTGCTCTTATTGCAAGTAGTGCCACCACTGTCAAGTGGCAGATTTCGAAACTGAAAAAAGTTGAGTAACAAATTTGGAGGGTAAGAAAATAGTGCAATGTTGTTGTTGTTATGGAGTGAGTGTTGCAATAATTTAATGCCTTATAAACATATGTACTTATATATATGCTTACATGTAACTTATAAATGGAATTGCAGAAGTTAAAACGAATAAAATACGGCATAGGCGAGATTTATCAATTGTAGGCTACTAATTTCGTGTAGGCAACCATGTAGTGTTCGTACATTCAGACAAATTTAAGTGGTTTTTATATCTGAAAACAATTTATTAAAGATGTCGTTAAAATGAAAAATTATCACTGTAAATAGGTACCCGTCATAATATTTGAAATACGGCAGATTTAGGGCATCCAGCCAAAGCAGAAAACTTCATGCATAATTCCAGCTTCTCCAGGGAAATTTTACTAATTCCCAGATTAATCTTACGTGATTACTGCGATATATTCGAATTTTAATACACCCGAATCTCTTACATGATTTTTAAACCATTGAAGTGATTTCATGTTATATCATATTAATATATTTACAAGGAAAAGAAATCCATTTGTTAGCATTGACATTATTCAAAGCAAGCCTGACGAGCTGCTTCAAACTCGTAACTAGATGTCGACGTCACCTGGCATTCTTTTGAGTCTTACTTGAGTTCATAGTTAGATATTTACATTCATTCAGATAGAGTACATATATTAGTATATTTCGGTTCTGTTGTCTCGTCTGACATTGCACGTTTCGTTGCGGCTGAAAAAACTCTTCTTAGCTATGGCACCTAAATCTACAACAATTACATTTTAACCAGATAATGGGCGTTGAACTGGAAAAATTATCCGTGAAATGAATTTGATATAAACGTTTCTACAGTCCCGGGTTGGATAAAAAATTCATGCATAATTCCCGACTTTCCCGGTCGCTGGACACCCTTAAATTCGCATCTATTCAAGATTCATTCGGATTCGATATTCACTCGATTCCTTATAAACGATTTAGAGAACCGAATCATTGCTCCGAATCAAATCCCATCCGAATCCACGAAAATTCCACCTCAACGGCGGTAGACAAAGGGCTGAAGAGCGAATAAGGGTGGATCCATGCGCCCTCTCGTGCTCTTCGACTATGCGCTCTTCAGAGCAGAACGTAGAGCGGATTGGAATCGCACTACGTGACGTCACTTCCGAAATGCGACGATCCAAAAGTGCGGGTGCCGGGTCTACACTAGTAACTTAAGTGACTACTTAAGTTGGCTCTGTATTTAAGTTGGTAGTGTAGGTGTCACCAGCTTCATTTAAGTACACCTCCACTTAAGTCATCTAAGAACCCAACTTAAATTGCGTAGGCAACTGTTTCCGCACGGTTGAAGCTCTTCATGTATTGTAAATACCCATCTCACATTATCCCGTTGATTATGTTCTAAGTTGTGCTGTATTGTATGATGTGGTTATTGAGCGTTCTATTTCGTTAGTTAATTTCTAGTGTTGGGGATATTAATTCGACGAATTTATTTTGTAGTGTTTCTCATCTTATTGTTGGTTTTATTTCCGTGAAAACTAATTGCTATGCCTGTTGCTCACGGTGAAACTCGATTTATAAAACTTAGAAACGTTTTAAGGAATTTTAAGGCTGACAATGAGACGACGGCAGAGGATCCGGTAAAACAGTTTATTTTCCATGGTGTCATAATCGAAAATAACGTAAACGAATGCACTCAGTAACTTCCCACACACTGTTATTGAAACTATTGCATAGGGCTTTAATGTTAGTCCTCGGGATGCCGAGGGAGATAAGATGTGGCGATTTCATTGGACGTGGGAGGAATTAATGGTTGAAATTTAACATCAATGGTTTTAATAAAGCAGTGGAATTTGACTAGCATTAAGTGTCTTTGTTTACGTTATGAATATGTCATTCCACGAAGTCACGCTTAGTAATTCTGAATTCCTCTGGCTCCATCACCTCTCGCCATATAGCGTTGCCTCAGGAACTGAAATCGGTCTTTCCTTATAACCTTCTGAATCCAAAATGGTTAATTCACGGAGTTTGGAAGTTTATTTCAAATAACAGTCGCTTTGGATCAAAGAATCACTAATTGCTCTCCTAGACCTTCATCTGTCAACATAACTGTTTCCCGATATAGACAATCACGGTGCTGAAGTCGACTTAAAGCTCAAGTGTAGCTACCGCACCACATTTAAGATTATATTTAAGTGAAGTCACTTAAGTTAAGTGTGTGTGTAGTGTATGAGCGCAAGAGCGCATTTACGGTGGATTGGAACACGGCCTTAAAAAAAAGTCGCAACGATAATGTTACAATGATTGATACTCTATTTTGTTTATTTTTGGGTACTTATTTTCCGTTGACGCTTTTTTCCTTGCTATTAAATATTTATTACGCCAATGGTGTCGGAATAATCAGTATATATTATTCATTTTTTTCGGCTGTTTGTTTCTTATGTGATTACTTGGACCTCTAGCTCTTTGCATGATCTTCAGAATAATTAATTAAATTATTTCTTTCGTATCATTAGATTTAATTATTAAATTACATCCTACAAGAAATTATTACAAACAATCCTCCTGGATAGGAGTGGTCCCTAGTAGAAAAAATTGTGTTCTTTTGGTGTTCTTTATATGTTCATTCAGTGTTCAAGTGTTCTTTTGATGTTCTTTTGGTGTTCTTTTATGTTCACCAATTTCTTGGTGTGTTCTTTTGATGTTCAATTTATGTTCTTTTTATGTTCATCTCAGTGAACACAAAATGAACATTTTTCTTTATGTTCATTTTGTGTTCCCTTTGAGTTCATTTTATGTTCACCATGGTGAACACAATATGAACATTTTTTTATGCGTTCATTTTATGTTCACTTTGTGTTCATTTTATGTTCACCATGGTGAACACAAATTGAACATTTTTTTATATGTTCATTTTATGTTCACTATGTTGAACACAAAATGAACATTTTTCTTTATGTTCATTTTGTGTTCCCTTTGAGTTAATTTTATGTTCCCCATGCTGAACACAATATGAACATTTTTTTATGTGTTCATTTTATGTTCACTCTGTGTTCATTTTATGTTCACCATGGTGAACACAAATTGAACATTTTTTTATATGTTCATTTTATGTTCACTATGTTGAACACAAAATGAACATTTTTCTTTGTTGTTCTTTAAAATAAACCAATATAAAAATTCTCATTCCTTGGAGGTGATTGTGGATAACTGCAGTTCATGTGTCATGACAAGTAGCTTTACATAAAACAAGTAATACAGATGATTTTGGAGACTTTGTCTACCAAAAATGAGTTTGAATTTCGCCATCTTGAAATCCACAAAACTGTATTTTTTAGCAGTTTTCCATAATATTTCTAGAAATTTAAAATAATGAATTTCCGGGAAAAATATCCCAAAATGAAGGCATATCATCAAAAAATGGACATTGAACGATCCGAGAATGCAATCAAGGAACACCTGAAAACACTCTCAATATGTACTTTATTGCATACTAAGCAGGGATAAGGCCTGAGCATTTGGCTGCTACTATTAAGTTCGTTTCTAATAAAAAAATCTGGAAATAAAATGATTTGACACATATCCAAACACTGACAACTGATTCGCAAAGATGTGAAAGTATTCATGGTAATGATGGGACTTCCATGAAAGCTTTTTCTTTGTTGTTCAACATAATGTTCTTTTTATGTTCATTTTGTGTTCTTTTGATGTTCAAAAAAGTGTTCATTTTGTGTTCAAATTATGTTCTTTTTATGTTCACAGATGAGTGTTCATTTTGTGTTCTTTTTATGTTCTTTCTGTCACAAAACACATAAAAAGAACATAAAGTGAACATTCGGTGAACATAGAAGGAACACAATTTGAACATTAAATGAACATAAAAAGAACACTGAATGAACACACTTTTTTCTACTAGGGGTGTCCTTAATATGGATGCCATATTTGTAACTTCTGTTTTCGTCTATTTAAATAATTTCATCGTATTGATTTTTATAATTTCATTATTGTTTACCATTTCATAAAATAATACATACATTTTTGCTATCAATTTTTAGTTATACCCATGAAGTCCAAGTAAGTCGTAAAAAAGTTATATTAATAACACACTCAGCTAACTGTAATATGATTTCCGAGAAAATTTTTAATATTGCCCAATCATATTTTTCAATTTTTTAAAGAATAATGAAAATACATTGAAATATCGCCAATTATATAAGCGTCAAATAATTTGGAATTACACACTCTTGCATTTTTTTAATTTTAAAAATTTATAGACTTAAAAATTTAATATTTTCTGAAAGTCTTCCTCGAAATGATATTTCTGGGTTGAGAGTTAACTTTTAAGGTCTCCCCTTTGTTAGATTATGAGAATATTTTTTGTTATATTCCCACAGGTCAAGCTTGTGGACAACGACAGCGATTGCTTTTGGAGGCAACTGTTCAGGTCCATGAAATGGACACCTGAAGGTTACTGCGCCGACAACTAGAGAATGGAGGATTTTGTCATGAAGAAAGGAAGAATGAAGATAGGAAGAAAGAAGACTCCAAGCCTGAAGATAGTTGTTTTTTTTTGCATTTTTTGTTGCAATTATTGTACAGGGTGTTTGTATATATTTTATTAATGCATGTTTTTTTCCAGCTATAGTTAGGATTTGCGGCAGGAGAGTAGGGATTTTATATATCGTCCAACCGCCGAGTAGAAATAACTCAGATTAGGAAGGTTTCGTGTATCGTGGCCACGATTCCGTATTTAGGCGTTTAATTAATTCAGGCGTATAAAGTAGTATTTAGGTAGGCAGGGCTGTATGAATGGATGAATGTGACTTGATGAATGAGTGAATGGAATGTGATTTTATGAATGAGTGAACGTAATGTGGTTTTATGAATGAGTGTGTGCTTGTAGTAGTAGTGGTACTAATGGTAGTGTTAGTAGCAATACTGACACTAACTGTCCTTTCCTTTCACTAAAAATCCCTACCCACCCTCCCTCCCCCTCAAAATCCAAACTGCTCCCTCTACGTGGGGAGGGGGATAAACAGAGGAAAGTCTATACCAATCAATTGTTGATTTAATGAATCATTTATGTTATCTCCTGCTTGAATTACAGTGTTGGACTTTCCTCTGGCTAAAGCAGTATGGTATCCTATTGCAATTTCTAATTCTGTATTTGTGCTTTGTATTTAGGAGGTTTGAAGTGATAGAATGTTACCTAATTTTTGGCTCGTGTAATTTTATTCTGGTTATAATGTTTTCATTTTTTGTTATTTTTATTCTTTTGGTTGAAATATGCTTCATGGTGACATTACTGATATATTTTTCATTCACTTTTTTATTATCTTAGCTGATTTTATCCACCAATGTTAGGTATTGTTTTTTATATTTCCTTATTACTATGATATGGTAAATAAGTATTACTGTGTTCTTTTAAGGAATTAAAGTAATTTAAAATTTATTTACTGTATTTATTCATTTTCACTGCTCTTGCTAATGTTGTGTTGTGTAATGGTATATTCTATAAAATTAAATGTTAACTTATATTCCCATTTAAGCATATTCTTTGTAAAATACATTTTTGTGCCTCCTTTTTGCTGGTATCGGGAATTTTTGTAAAATGCATGATTCAACTGTCTCTACATGCTAAAATATGGCAATAATTTCTCTAATTACTTTGTGCATATTTAAAAAAAAATATATGTAGGATTAGCTTGAATTAATAAAAATTTGAAGTACTGCGCTTTTTGAATCCCTTTTTTGGTAGGCTTTTCTTCGATGCTTTTATTATGTGCCCAGTCAGTGTTTCTAACCTGCCATCCATGTTGACGGCTTCCGCTGAGAGTATCAATATTGTAAGATTATGTTTGTCTCATTTACTGATGAAAAATTTATTATTATATTTTTACTCCTGGTTTTCATTTTATATACAATAACACTGAACAGTAGAAGTTAGAATATTGTTGACCTCACAATGTGGGTCCATATGTAAAATTTTTCTTGGGTTTTGCATGCTAAAAAATTTCAAGATTGAAAAACTTCTGAATACCTAGGTGAAAAAGACACAACCGCCCCTAGCTTATATTCTCCCTGCATCACTTAGCTTTTTATTTTTTTATTTTCATTGCCAGACTACACGATTTGTGGAAGAAATCATATTAGATAAGTTTCTTTGCATCTTTAAAATACACAATATGCAATACACAATATGGCCCGCCTTTTTATATATCCGCCCACTGTGCAACCGTTCGGCATGAGAGTGGGCAGGAGAAGCGTGTAGGGGAAGGGTGGAGGGGAAGGAGTGTTCTCCCTCGTCTTTCAACAAATGAGGCACTATGAAGGACAAATATGTCAGATCTTGCTATTTTGTGACGTTGTTCGTGTTGATCATGTGAGCAAAATAGAACATGTTCTAATTTCACTGTATGATCATGCACATGACGGTTCTATCGATATTTCTTTGGTTATGCATGACGAATTATTTCATTAGCATGATCATTCAGCATGTTCATTCACCGTGCATAGGGGCCTTCAGAATTTCAGCTACATGGCAGAATGCAAAATATATTTTGAACTGAATCACAAATTACAACAAATTAATGGATGATGCATCAGAAGTTGGGAGAGTTACACCAATGATCCTTATGCAAAGCTAACCACCTGTGTAGTTTGTAAACTGTGTTCCCAGCATATTTCCCGCAGCCTTTCAAAATCAGTTGTCCATTAATATTAAATTTGTCATTAATTCAGATAATAAGAGTTCATCCTTGGAACCAAGTATCGAGAACTAAGAACCAATGGGGAGAACTGGACCAATATCAATCACTGAAAAAATTTAAGAACCGACTCATCCTTATGAAACATGGTTTCATTATTGATGAGGATGAATTTATTTCCAAGTATTTGCTTTGATTTACAAGTATTTTTAACTTTCAAATAACTTAATCAGAGGATTTGGAATTCATTAAAGTAAACAAATGAACATGAGCTACGACTTTTTTTTTCCTATTATTACTCACGTTAAATATACATCTGCCACAAAATGGTTCAAGAGTAGTTGTTACAAACACCTTATAAGATAATATAGGAATCAGAATATATATCCACTATACACAATGTATGCAATGTGTAAAATATTTACAAAGTATACAATACTAGCTGATCCAGCCAGTGGCGCAGCAAGGGGGGCGTTTTGGGGGATAAAACCCCCCCCCAGAGCTGAGAGAAATTTTTAAGTTTAATCCATTTTACTTAATTGGATTGATATCACAAATAAAATACCGTAGGGATTAATAAAGTACCCCTCACAAAGCCGTAAAACTAACAATTTTGAACCATTTATCTTAAAAATCTGCAATTTACTAATATCGCACCTACCGCTTATCCTGGAGGGTATTCCATACCCCCACACACCCCAGTATTAGTTGCACCTAAACCCCCCCAGCCTTAATTCCTGGCTGCTCCCCTGCATCTGGCAACAGGGCAAGCAAAGGTGTTAGAAGATAAAAAGCAACCTGTATGGTTTTTTTTGAAGGGCTATTCGAAATGTTTACTTTAAGCGGTTTGAGCTGTCAGTACTGTTTCAAGGAACAAATTCACTAAATAGATAATATAGGAGCATCATATATTTTTAAATTTTATAAGCAGTGAAAATTTCATCTTCCATATTATTTTTCTTACGAAATTGCTATTTTTATTAACTTTTATCCGATTTTTAAGATCCAGCATAGAATCAAAATCCATTTCCCAGCATGCAATATCCTTAATTTTTCCGGGGGAGGACCAGCCCGAGTCTACCGGTAAGGGGAGCCCTTGCCGAGGGCCCCCAACCACCCCCGACCGCCCCTACAAGGAGGGACTAGTAGAGGGGGCCTGAGGGTAACCTCCCAGCAGTGGTGGGGGTCTGAACAAAATTATAATTTATCTAGTGAAAATTGATATATGTACTACTGTTGGGGTCTATATCCTATCTACACCCTATCCCCTCTGTGGATCCGCCGTTGACTGTGATCCCCTCTCCCGTTCATCCGCCCTTCCCGGCAAAAAGTAATAGCTTCAAGAAGTGAATGTGAAAGTCTTGGAATGGGCTACGATAGAATCATCTAATTCGGGGTGGGGAGAATGTTTCGGAAGCTCTCCTTGCAAGTTGCAGTGGTGAAAGTGGAAACCAATGGTTGTAGTCAGTGCAGAGGAAGGGAATCAAGGTTCAAACTGCCCCCTTATGCAGTGGCACAGAAAGGGGGGGTTTTGTGCGATAACCCCCCCCCCTAGAGCTCAGACAAATATTTAAGTTAAATCCATTTTACGTAGTTGGATTAGAATAACTAATAGAATAATGTAAGGATTAATCAAATATCCCTCAGAAAACTGTAAAACTCGCCATTTTGAACCATTATTCTTAAAAATTTTCTGGAGGAGGGCCCCGGCAAATCTCGCTTACCCTGGTGGGTATGCAATACCCCCACACCTCTAAGTATTAGTTGTGCCTATACCCCTCAGCCTTAATTCTTACCTGCACCCCTGCCCTTATGAACTTCTGAGATATCAAGTGAATCCTTTCACCCAGAAAACTCCGAAATAACCCCATCAAATTAGGATTTAAAGAATTTAAAAATAGTTCTGCTACGGCCTTAGAGAATGAAGTTTTTTCATGAAAGTGTGGCAGCTTTTTAAAATATTTGATATCTTGGTAAATTCATTCTTATGAAGATTGTCTTATTTCAATTGCAGCTTAAAATTTCTATTAGGATCATTATGATATCGGTACACACTTATGCCTCTTTGGAAAGCTAAGAGGGAATTTGTCCACCTCTCTCCTCCTCCCTGGGTTCCTCGCTCTCTCTCTCCCATGGCTCAGCCAAGAGTGTGCAGATGCAGCAGTGAGGTCATTCAGCTGATGGAGAACCTTCAGATATGCTCAATGAAAGATTTTCAAGCTCTTTCTCATGCAATCACTCTTTATCTACTGAATGTGGAAAGTGGCCGCCGTAGTGTAGACACGCAGACAGATTTTGCTTGGGATAGTTGGTGCTTTTGGGGTAAGGGGGTAGCCTATACTGATATTTGTCGATGACAATTATGTACTCTCAAATCAATGAATGAAATGCAAGTTTGATAAAAATCTTACGTCATTCCCACCCCCCCTGTCAGCCTGAGAGCAGTAGATCAAAGCTCTTTGAGCTGTACTTGGGTGTTATAGGGGTCCTTCTTTCGCACAGAAAAGAAGAATAAAACAATCTCCCTTCAATGGAGTGTGGGACAAGATAGGGATATCTTTTTTTATTAGCTATACCATACAACCAATGGAATTGATAAAGAAAATATGACTGATATTGATTAACATGCAAATGCAAGTCCATGTAGATGCATTCACATCATTTTCTACTCTAGCAAAACAACAAATTACTAATCTGAAAAATATTCCTACTCATAAATTAATGTTGATATAAGCAAAACATATTTTACAAGTAATATGTGCTTTAATTAATAATTTTCTCCAGGATTAAGAGCCAATACTCATCACTCCTAGAAATACTTGTCAATAAATTCAATGCCTATCACATGGAAACCACAATTAGGGCACAAATTTGACATTAGGCTATCCGAGAACAAGATATGTATCTCTATGGATATAAAATATATTTTAAAAATAATTAAAAGTTCACAGTAAATCACATAGCACACAAGAGTATGAGAAAATTCTCAAATCAAGGTTATAATATTGAGAAGACAACCAATGAAAGTACTGGTTTGTGTGATGCCAACATATTTGGAGACAGTAGAGTTGCACCAATAGCAGCCTTTCATGTTGAATACTAGAATGCCAGCAAAGGATCCAGGCCACCAGTTCTATTACTTCCATTCAGATTGTGTCGATAGAAAGATAATGACAGAAAGAGAATAATAGGGCTGCTACGGGAGGAGAGACAGCTTCAACATCTCTGGCAGGAGGAATTGTACCTTCAGCAGTTGGAAGGATAGGTTTCTGCTCACACCTGGAGTGTGCCTAGAACAGTATGAAAGAAAAACAATAAATGTTAAAACTATGACTGAATATTTTTAAATTTTATAGAGCAATGATATACTAAAATTTTTGAACCTTTTTTCTGACCAGAAAACTACAATCCATTCAATCATGGACACTTTCAAATAAGCTCTAGCAATAATACCTGCTTCTCAATCTTTCACATTTTAGACCTATGTATTCAATTTATGTAGAAGGGAATGATGTACCACTATAAATTGAATCATATTCTCAGGAGCCATGTGCCAGTAACAGTGCCGTGTAAGTAATACTTAGGTGTAGGTAGCATGTTGCTATAGGTAGTATGTCATGTTTCTTTTTAAATGAGAAAATAATTTTGCATACAACTCTTTCAGCACAGTTAACAAGAAATTAAATGTCTCATTCCAGAAAATATGCACATGTAGTCTCATCTACTACAAGGAAATGAAAAGGCATTGGCTATGAACAGCAATAAAAATGATTATGATTACCAAGTGAGAAAGAAGTAAAACGCTTGATATGTTTTATATCTATGTACAGTACAGAATCTGTTACTTGGGTCAATGAATAAAGATAAGGTATCTATTTTTGAATAATATTAAGTTCAGAGAATTGACTCTTAATGGACAGTTTACATTACTTAATTAATGTTTGGCGAATAAATCATCTGACATTAAGAGATGACAATGTTTTGGTTGAATATAGTCAAGTGCACCCCTGAATGAAAATATAAGATGATGTGCTTGAATTTTGAATGAAATAACTACTTTATAAAAAATAAAATAGAACAACTTGTACTGGATGAAAATTTTAAGTACCACTCATATCCAGGGCTGATAAGCTCCCACAAATAATCTTTTTCTGTGCCAGACTGGAGCCTTAGAGGAAGACTTCTTGCAACTCATCACCTTTTACTTTATCTTCATTGGGAAAAAGTGACAATGCCATTCACAGAAGACATTTGCTGGATGCACTGCTGTTTACACAGACAATCTTCATTCATTCAGGCATAAATACTTCCAACTGATTCACAGGCGTAAATGGCTCATTCCTCTGAGTTTCTGTCATTCCATGAGAAAATGAAATGGAGAAATAAGATTCTCCCACTTTCGATGACTAATACAATTTGAACACGGGCGTACCGAGCAAAGGGTTGGGGGCTACCCCCCTCCCACCCCCCCAGAAACAGAGATTGCAAAATATTATTATTATAGGGCTGATAGCAGATATAAATAGACTATATCCACATAATACCGTGCGACCCAACTCAAGGGTGTTTGGCAGGGGGTGATCGACCACCAGCATGTAATGGGATTCCCACTTGCACACCGCAAGGTCAAAAAAATGTTACGCATAATAACAAATTATACTACCACACTCATGCAAAGGCAAAACTAGCCAACTACTCATTAACACGTTCCGTGCTCATGACGTAACGTCTATGTCATGGCAGCCGCTACCGAGTGCCTGATGACGTTAGGGTTACATCATGATTCCCTTTTGCATTATATTCTGCCCTGAGTACCAGCCATTGGTGTTAGGGTATGGGAGAGGGTCAGTCACCACTTTTCGCCTGTTAGCAGTGCGGAAAGCTCCGAAAAAAAATTCAATATTTTCTGTGTTTTTCTATTTTACCCAGTTTTGCTCTGCAAGGACGTCTTTGGGGGTGGGTTTTTACAACCTATTTCATTATTTTTTTAATTTTATAATCCAGGAAACAGAAATATATTCTCACAATTGTATTTATACCTTTAAAAAAAACTTTTACAAATATTCAAAGCGATAAGAAAGATCCTTTTGCAGTTTACGAGTATATGTGAGATACTTTATTACAAGATATTTCATCTTTCTTTATGACTTTACACTCAATGATTGACAAGTGTTTATTTATTTGGTTTTACGAGAAGGAATGGAAATTTTTTTCCCTTGTTGTTATTTTTATTTTTAGTGTCAATTAATGCTATCGTGGTAAATTGCTTGGCTGGTTGCCTTATTTCAGACACACTCCAGGTATGATTAATTCAATCTTTACGATAAATAATAAATACTTCCTATCTTATACCTTTAAAGTTTCCAAGTGAATTTCATTTGCAATGATTTCATCATGGGAAAATTTGTTTTTATCACTGTTTACATATTTGCTGCTACACTTGCAATAATAACCATATTTGCATACATTTTTCAATAACTTCATTGAAGTCCTGGTTCCACATTACAATTTATTTTTTACTTTTTACATTTCATGCACAACAGCTAGACTTCCCCATCCTTACGTTCACTAACATTTGAATTAGAGAGTCATTACTTGATTTTTTCCGTGATATTATAAATCCTTACAAGCATTTTATTTGGCACCCTACCCAACAAAAAAATGCCCAAGAGATCAACTTCCCCTAACCCAGTCTCATGCTGCCAAACTCGGAGAAACTGATCCGGCCCGAGGATATATACATCCGAGGATATAAAATGGGGAATGCGTGTCCTGAGGGAAAATTACTATATGGAAATATTTAACCATAGAAGAATTTCACCACTTTTTGGCATTATTTTTCATACAAGAATTATTAAAATTTCCCGTATCTCCGATTATTGAAAAGCTCATCCTTCTTATGACTTGCATTGCTTCAGGAGAGAGAAGTCGCGTGATCAATTCATGTCATTTCTCCAAACCCTTCAAATCAACAAGAACCTATGTACGTTCTCCGACTCTAACACTCCTCTGACCGACTGATTATTCAAAATTTGCCCCGTTATAGATGCATTCAAGGAAACAATGGACAAAGTAGTAACACCCTCACGTGACCTGAGTTTGGAAGAGTATATAGTTCCATGGAGAGTTAGGCTGGGATATAGTGAATATATGATGGGAAAGCGCTAAAGGTACGCAATAAAGTTGTATATTTTGACGAAAGCAAAGGGTTTGGCGCTGCAAGTCCTCGAATACCAAGCATCTTCCAGCTCAGAAGTGTCTGGAAAAGGGCATTTGGAGAAGATGGTAAACAAATGACAGAGGATCATTTTGACTGCGGCCAATACTTTTATATGAATAACTTTTATAACAGTGTAGCCAGTTCTAGATTCCATCCAAATGGGAAATAACGTGACGGGACACTGATGAGCGGCAAGAAATGTATTCCTCTTGTGGTGCTCTGCTAGGAACTAAAGAAAGGTGAGTTGGTGGAGGCCTTTTCAGAGGATAAAATCTGTATCCTAAGGTGAAAGGATTAGAGGGAAGTGCGGATGATCACCGCGGAATTCAGTGCAAAATAATGATTGAATACACGAAAAGACGAGGGTGCACGCCAAGAAAGTCTCAGACGGTGGTTGAATGCAGGAATTACAATTGTGGCATCGATCACTGGGATCAAATGATCTCTTACTTTCCCATTGAAAGGAAATTCATCAAATGGTACTAAAAATTGGGAATCCACCTACTGAACTTACTGTTGCTGAACCGTTATTTTTTATTCAAAGAAAATTTTTGGAAAATTCCTCTCATCGACTTTCGAATTAAAATCAAAGAATCTCTTATGTCAATATCTGTGCTTTCTCAACCTTCAGCTCCTTTGAAGAGACCGTCATCCTAGCCCGCCTGATTCAAAACCAAGGGCTTATCAGGACATTTCCGATTATGTAAAAAAAACATGAAAGACGAAAAAAGAAGAGATGTAGGCAGTGCTTCGAAAAGAATGTCCGCCAGGACACATCATATTATAACCCCACCTGCCTGGCTGAGCCTCGATTGTGTCTTGACTGTTTCAAGAAGTATCACAAGAATTTGTTATGCAGAAAATTATTTACGAAGCCGGAAAAAATTATTTTTTAAATGCATACCTTTTATATTTTTTCTTTAAATATTCCTTTAAAAAAATGATATTATTTGATGCATAGTAATTAATAGATGAAAAATTATTCCAACAATGCTAATCAATTTCTGATTTTTAAAACAATATGTTTCATTGCAATAATTCTTTGCTTATACAAATTTTCCTTTTCATCTATAAACCAATGTATATCATTATAAAATCTTTTCCAGAGGATATCATATCGTTCAGTCGCATTTTCCGTCTTAGGGAACAACACTTTTGCAGGAAATATTGGTAATAATCGCAATGTTTACTTAATTAGTGCAATAAAACTTTTTAAATCGTATTTAAATCTATCATTTCCACGTTAAAAAATTAATATTAGCTGAATTTCTATTTTCTCAAGTTTTTTCCATAAAGTGATAAATTCTCAACGGGTTTTTGCTACAGTACAGACAAAAAGCAAAGAAATATCAGAAAGGTGTAGGTGTGTTGCGGAAAGGTATCACAAGTTTGACAGGATACTTAGAAAATTTTAATTTCAAATCTTTTACAAATGAACAGTTACTTTTGGAAAAAAGTGTGAAAACACGTACCCAGAATCATAAATCATAAGTAACTAATTAAGTAATTACTAGTGACAATAACCTCAGGAGTTGGGAGCGAATTAAATCCGGAAATAGGGCTTTCTATGCCAATTTAAAATTACTTAGGAATATATTAATAAGTAGACCCCTGAAAATGAAACTTTACATGACATTAGTACGGCCGGTGGCGACACATTGCTTTGAGACCTGGACAATGACAGCGTTGGTTGAAGACAGACCCAAAACCCTCAAAAGATGTACCCATCGTAGAATATGTGGCCCAGTACACGACCTGGGGGGATTGGAGGATAAGATAAAATGAGGAAATAGAACAGCTGATTGAAGGAAAGAACGTTGTAAAGTTCATCGAGGCACAGAGGATACGATGGATGGGAGAGGTTGAGAGAATGTCAGGAGATGAGATGCGGAAACGGATGGTTAAAGGGAGGCTATTTAAAGGAAGAAGAGCGAAGAGCAGATGGATGGACCAAGTGCAGTGTGACCTGGGAAAGATGGGAGTGAGAGGTATAGCGGAGAAAACTGTCAATAGGACAGAATGGGGAACAGTAGTGCAGCAGGTGAAGGCTCTGATGCCACGAAGAAGAAGAAGAATCCCGTGAATATGCCCTCGTGGACGTGGGGATGTCACGAAAAAGACTACTTATACGAAGATCAAAATGTATTCTTGGTCGTAAATTGTCTATTAGTTAAACTATACCAATTAATTTCAAATGCCAAATTCATTAACACTATCGAGACGGTGGAACTCTCTCCTTAGCATGACTGCTGGACAGCCCCATGACACTCTTCGGTCTTCTCTGTATGGATTATTTTTGCAGGACATTCGTTAAACTTTACCGGCCATTTTTACATAACTTATATATTTATTATAAATATTCCTCTAGACCTCCACTCGTAGAAAGGCGGACTTTTCACTCAAGCAGCGGTAATAGAGACAATTAAAGAGGGTAAAAGCTCAGGTTTATTTCAATGGGGAGGTAGAATCATAGGGAGATTTAGGGGGAGGGGAGCACTTGTCTCCCCCCTCCAAGATGCTTAAAAAATAGAAAAATAAATCACACTGTTATCATTACCGTCGTTTAGTCTTGTGCATTTTGGAGCCTTGATCATTTAAATTCATATGAATAACTTTCGAATTAAAATAAAGGTAAAATTTCGTACAGTAATTGCTGTATCTTGTTTTTCATCTCAAAGGTGAGAAGATCGTTTGCTTGTCAGACCCCTGTGCCCCCTCCCCAGAAAAAAATCCTGGATCCACCCCTAGGGAGAATGAGGTTTCGTTTTCAAAAAAGCCTGCGGATCCTTATTCTCCACTCATCAGTTGAATAAATGGGGCGAATATTTGGAAAACATCTCTGAGGTTGATAGGTGGGCAGTGAGTAATTTGGAGGGAGGGGTTGAAGAAAGAAGCCCTGGGGAGGAATGAACAAGTGCTGACGTAAACCTCAGGGGCTATGAGGTTGAAGCAGGAGGTACTGGCTCAGAGAATGAAGGGGAGGAGATGGAACAGGGAATTTCCAAATTTAAAGGTTACAACAAGTGAATGTTCACCTTCCAGGGGAATGAAATTCATCTGATTTTTCCCCCAACATTTTACGCTTGTGTGACATGGGAGCGGAGCTGTACTTCTTAGAAAGCATCGAAAATTTATCTCATCACAATTGACATGGCAAAAGTGTTTTGAATGACATAATCCCGTGTTCCACCGCCTCTCCTTCTTTCCCTGGGTACGTTCCTCCGCCCCCAACCCTATAGTCCTTGAACGCCATCTCATTAGACTCTCTACTCTTTAGAGTTCGATGGCGGCGAGATATTATCAGGAGGCAATTTTTGCGACCCGCGGTGGCGCTCCTCTACTTGCCGATCGTCTACACAGTACGAATCGGTCACTTACGGCAAAAAATTATTTTTTAATCATTACGGAATACAAAATGAAGATTAAATGAGAAGTATGCTCCGATGGATGATTAAATATTGGAAAATTATTGTTTTTATCAGATTTTTTTCGTCGGCGTTGCTGATTGGACCAATGGTAGTTATCGGCAGTGGACGGTTGTAAAACATCTTGGAAGGCTAATTGGGTTTCCCACCGGGTGATTATTTACATTGCTGCCGACGTTTCGGGAACCGAGTCTGCTTCCGTGTTCGGACGGGGCTGATGAGCCTGTGAACCCATCAGCTCTGAAGATGGGAACCAGGGACGTATACAGAAAAAATTCAGGGGAAGGCGCGAAAGATATATATTGAGCTACTCATACTTTTATCGTAATAAAAAATAATCAAGTTACATGCAAAGTTGAATATAGTTTTATTTAAACTGATTCCATGCATATACAAGACAATGATATTTTATGATATCAAAAAGTTACAATTATGGTTCTGCAATGTTCGGCAATGTGTCCGCAAGGGGGGGGGGGTGCCCCCTTCCCTCCCCATATGTATTCGATGCCTCCACTGCAAAATCGCTCAACAATCGCCCACTGAATCAAATCCGCTCATCTAGTTGCCTAACAATACGAATCCGCTCAGCTGGCAGTGTCCGGAGCATAAACGCTCACCTCCAAGCTTGGAGAATAGGAGATGAGCGTCTATACTCCGGACACTACTGCTAGGTGAGTGGATTCGATTTTGTTGGGTTACTAGATGAGCGGGTTTGATCACGACCACCGAGAGATTGCTGTACTGAGACCTAAATAGTGAATTCCATTACTTTTACAGGTGTGTGTGAAGAGCAATTTGTTCCTCATGGCATAATCCGTAAATTATTAGAGAAGTATGAGAGGACAGCGAGATTACTTTCCGCGCCATTGAAATGGTCATGGCTGTAAGACAAAGAGCTGTGCCATTCTTACTTATTGCCCCAGCTACCTGTCTTCCCAGGCAAGCATACGAGAGAGTCCAGGCAAACGAAGGAGGCTGAAGGAATTTTCTGCATTGGAAGAGGTGGTGGAGGAAAGCATTTGGGAGGAAGAGACATGCGACCAAGAGAATATTATTTCCATCGTAGTGAATCTTCAAATAAAAGCTTCAGTTTCTTGATTTGCGAAATGTTTGGACAGTGGTTCATAAACATGACTGCATACTTGTTTTGAAGATTATCCTCAACCCCATACTTTCAAATCAGCACTGTGTTGTGGTAAACGAGGCACGCAATGATGGTATTAATTTGGAAAAAGTTCAAATTTTAAAGGGAAGGGAAAGGGGAGTTTAGCTTATCCATGAAAGTTGATAATGTTGGAATATTGGGCGAGATTTTTCCAAAATGTCTCGATCTTGCTCTCCTGGTAGCCATTGCAGTGATTCCTTAGTCATTGCCTCTGATTTCTGAAAATCTGGCATGCCAGACAGTGATCCCTGTTATTACTTTATTGAGGAACAGCACTTCTTGAAATCTGCTAATAAGCATGACTATTTCACAGATATTCAGTGCACTTCTACTTTCTCTCTCATCTTCTGCTTAAAAGTAAAAGTACAAGGAAATGTGCACAGTCTCATTCGAGAATGTCCTCTGCGATGAGTACGATTATACTCTTGTTTTGATGGTAATAATAAACATCTTCATTCGCAACTGTTGACATCCTTAATTATGCGTCACCTCCACTCTCCTATGATCTTTATTTTTAAACAGGTCCACGGTATCCAGATAATCAATTTCGGAGAGGAACTCGTCAAGTAAATGAGTTGTCTAAAACTACCGGAGTGATTTACCAAGAATTTTGGTCAAAGCCTATGACAGCTACTTCATTCCGTTTACATTTTAAAATATCGCATTAATTAATTTCTCGTGGAATGATTTATCATATATTTGGAGGAAACTAATATGTTGTTCCTTTCCAAAGAATTCGCCGCGGCAAAAATGTGTTGTTGAATAACAAGTTCGAGCATCGCGTTTGCTTACTTTCGGTGGTTTAGTTTACAATCGTGAATATATAAGGACGTAAAGATCTGAATAAAGTAAATCTGAAATATTTATGTTAAAGATTTTAATGTAGCAAAGTAAATGCGAAGGAATTAGAATATCTAATTAGGGAGAATCACGCTGTCCAGTTGCGGTCGTTCAAGCGAACGACGAGTGGCAAGAATCTAACCCTTGTTGTCGTGACGTCATGGCCGGTTGCTCAGGCCTTGTCTCTCGGTGGCCGTGGTTTGATTCGGTGGGCGATTTTTGAGCGTTTTAGCAGTGGAGGCATCGTATTCGCCACTGATGGAAATCAACTTGGCTCCCGAAATGTCAGCAGCAAACGTAGTAAATCAAATGATGTGAAACCGGAGTAGACTTCCAAGGCGCTGTACGCCGGGAAAACACGAGAGAATACTTTTATAGGTTTACAATTAATGTTTATTCCTTCCCTTGCTATTTTTTCGACCTCTACAACTTCACTTCAACAATATTTCATGTTTTGAATCCCCTCCTCTGCGTACTTGTTTCTGTGCGAACAGTTCTTTGCAAACAACATTTTTCAGTGCAGAGTCCCGGGCAGAAAAATCTCTGCACTCCAGAGGCCGAACATTTTTTAGTCCCGCATTGACGACGAATTGGCAAGCGGATGATCCACGCCCTCACTGCAAGTAACAGCAAACACTCCGAGCGTTGAGCGAGGCCCTTCTTCCTTGCCGGCCGAAAAGAGTTTTGAATACCACGGAGGAAGACGTTTCGACTCCCAATTTTAATGTCTTGGTGCCCCAGGAAGAGGCGATGAAACCCTCCCCTACCCCCCTCCCCAACTCCTTTCCTCCCCTCCGCGTATAAGTCGAACAACAACCGTTCAAACCTGAGGGTAATGGAAATGACCTCATTTTTTGTAAGACTGTAAGCGTTATGTCAGGGAATTGAACACGCAAGATTTCCGCATTAACTTCGACACATTATACTGGCAAGGAAATTATTTCCATGGCAAGGAAATTATTTCCACTGATTAAATCTGACTTCTAAACTTTAGGGACTCTGAAAAGTAACTCATCACTCTCACGTACTATTTTAACATTACCCTCCAACGTTAACGTTATTCGCATGCAGTGGTTAGGCATTCAGGGCATTTTATTCCTTATGAACGGTACCATTCTCTTGGTATATTAGTTATCTCGCAATTCTTGCGATGTTTTCATTAGTTTCAAGCCTCAAGCCTTCACTCCATTTTAATAATATTTCCACCAAATGAAACCAAAGCAGTTCATTTCAGTCTATTTTATAGTGGTTTTCGGAGAAGCAAAGATTCTAGCAGTGGAAAAAAATCACATACAAATACGGCACTGCCTACAGAAAGGTAGTCATATGGTAAATCACGGAATGAAGTGAGCCCCCCTAACCCCCCCGGCCCCCAACCACCTTATTGCTCAACGGTTGAATAACATCAGTAGGGTGAAAAAAAGCGTCCTGCAGCACCTGCCATTTTTAATTACCTCCCCCCTACAATTAATTACGCTCCGCCATCTTTAATTACGCTATCACGTGACTTTTTAATCGACCGTCACTTGTTTTATTGATCGTCATTTGTTTCCCTTTCATCTTCTTTATCGATATTCACCTATTTCTATTTTCTCTGACGTAATTTACTTTTACGCTTCTCATTTGTTTTCTCTCGTCGTTTGTTTTACCAATAGCAAATGATTTTCGATCGTCATTTGTTTCCCTTTCATCTTCTTTATCGATATTCACCTATTTCTATTTTCTCTGACGTAATTTACTTTTACGCTTCTCATTTGTTTTCTCTCGTCGTTTGTTTTACCAATAGCAAATGATTTTCGATCGTCATTTGTTTCCCTTTCATCTTCTTTATCGATATTCACCTATTTCTATTTTCTCTGACGTAATTTACTTTTACGCTTCTCATTTGTTTTCTCTCGTCGTTTGTTTTACCAATAGCAAATGATTTTCGATCGTCATTTGTTTCCCTTTCATCTTCTTTATCGATATTTACCTATTTCTATTTTCTCTGACGTAATTTACTTTTACGCTTCTCATTTGTTTTCTCTCGTCGTTTGCATATTTGCATATTTTTTTTTTTTTTGCAATGAAAGGAAAAAGTCTAGACACTTTAATAAAATCAAAATAATGGGACTTGAGGGTTTGAAAATAACTTTCACACATAAAAGACGAAGAAATAAAATAATTTGCCAGAAAAATATTCGAGAAATGGGTTTAAATTCGTCATTTAAAAAAAACCGTTAAAGCGAATTTCAGATCGAAAGTCACCAATATTACGTGTGAACACATCTAAGATTATGGGAATCCCATAACCCAAATCGTTTTAATAGAAATGGAGAAGCCACGAGTAGAAAAATAATAGGGAAGCCACACCAAATCATCCATATGGAAGGGAAGTGACATGAATGAGAAAATATTTTTTTCCGACGACTGTGCCCGGCGTAAAGCTGTGAGAACACTATAATCATAGTCAAACATTTTCAACCTAGAGATGAAAATGAAAAACTCTATTCCCATCAAATTTCGTCTTTGAAATCAAGGCCTGGGATAGCCCAAAATACAGCCTGCGACTGAACTAATACATGAAAAAGTTGAAGTTTTTAAATTCTTTATTTTCGGTAGCAATTTGAAGAAGTTTACAGAGTCGCAAAAGTATTAATAAAAAGGCGATAACACCGTTTTAAAAATTAACTGAAAAATGTACGACAATAGAGGAAAATAATAGACCCAAAAAAATGGAAGTAAACATTTAAAACTCACATTTTCACAACTCTCCTTCAGAATTTTGGATCGAAACTCGTCTACATCACGAGGTAACACATCAAAGATTACGTAACACACATAGCCCATACAGTTTTACGTTACATAGAGATACCACGAGTCGACAAATACGAGGTCGCCCACCCCGAATCACCCGCAAGGAAGGTAAGTGGTATGAATGGCAAAATATTTTTTTTTCGAAGATCGTGCCCAGCCTACAGCTGTGATGTCAGCCTAATCGTAGAAAAACATGTTCAACCAAGGGATTGAAATAAAAAACGACAGCGTAAGTACTTTTCCCCTTTGAAATCTAGGCCTGGATGGCCCAACCCACAGCCCTGGACGCCATCAAAAAAATCTGTGAAAGTTAAACATTTTTAAAAATTTTATTTTCTGTAAAAATGAAAAGGAATTTACCACATTCCCAGAGGAAACGAAAGCACGACGATACCACAGTTTTAAAATTCAACTGAAAAATTTACGACTCTAGAGGAAAATACTTGACCCACAAAAACTAGAAGTAAAAATGTAAATGTGACATTTTAAAAAGACTCCATCAGAATTTCGGATCGAAACTCGTCTACATCACGACGTTACACATCAAAGATTATGTAACACACATAGCCCATACAGATTTACGTTACATAGAGATACCACGAGTCGACAAATACGAGGTCGCCCACCCCGAATCACCCGCATGGCAGGTAAGTGGTATGAATGGTAAAATATTTTTTCCCGAAGATCGCGCCCGGCCTAAAGTTGTGATGTAAGCCTAATCGTAGAAAAACATGGTCAACCAAGGGATTGAAATAAAAAACGACAGCGTAAGTACTTTTCCCCTTTGAAATCCAGGCCTGGATGGCCCAACCCACAGCCCTCGACGCCATCAAAAAAATCTGGAAAAGTGAAATCTTTTTAAAAATTTTTTTTTCGGTAAAAATGAAAAGAAATTTACTACAATCCCAAAGGGAACGAAAGCACGACGAAACCTTTGCTTAAAAATGCATTTGAAAAATTTAAAAAACTAGAGGAAAATAATAGACCCAAAAAAATCGAAGTAAACCTTTAAATCTCTCATTTTCAAAACTCTCCTTCAGAATTTCGGATCGAAACTCATCTACATTATGAGGTAAAACATCAAATATTATGTAACACCCATAGCCCATACAGTTTTTCATTACATAGAGATACCACGAGTCCACAAATACTTGCTCGCCCACCCCAAATCAAGCGCATGGAAAAATAGGTGATGCGAATGGGAATATATTTTTTCCCGAAGACTGTGCCCGGCCTTCCGCTTTGATGACACCCCAATCGTAGAAAAAAATGTTCAAACAAGGGATGAAAATGAAAAACGACAACGTAAGTACTTTTCCCCTTTGAAATCTAGGCCCGGGGTAGCCCACGCCACAGCCTGCGGCACCAACTAAAAATCTAAAAAAAAATTTAAATTCTTTATTTTCGGTGAAAATAAAAAGAAGTTTACCATAATAATTATTATTATTATTATTATAGAAGAAGTAAAAACACGACGATTTCACGTTTTAATTTTTAACGGAAACATTTACGGCACTGCAGGAAAATAAATGAGCCAAAAAAATCGAAGTTAATTTTAAATGTGACATTTTCTAAATATTCCATGAGAACTTCAGATCAAAACTTACATACATTACGAGGTATGACATCAAAGATTACGTAACACCCATAGCCCATGCCGATTTACATTGCGCAGGGATACCACGAGTCGACAAATACTAGGTCGCCCACCCCGAATCACCCGCGTGGAAGCGAAAAGACATGAATTGGAATATTATTTTTTCCGACAACTGTGACTACAGCTGTGATACCACATGGATCACATAAAAACGTGTTGAACGACGCGGTAAAAATCAGAAACACTCATATAACAATTTTAATCTTTAAGAAATAGGCTTGGGCTGGCATAACCCACAGTCTCCGCCACCAATTCAAAACAGGGAAAGGTAAAAATTTTATATCTTCCTTATTTTCTGATGATTTTTAAGGAAACTTTCCACACAACTAGATCGGAGAACGACACGTCACCGATGTTAGAAATTGGATTTAACCAATGGAGGATACTGAAGGAAAATATTTTACTGACAAAAAAATCGAAGTAATGTTTTTAACGCGTTATTTAAAAAAATTGGAATCGAATTTCAAAGCGTAACTCTTCTATATTACAAGATAAAATATCAAAGATTGCGGGAGAACGCCATCCCAAACTTTTACTATGTATAATGTAACTGCGAATCAATAAATATTACTAGGGCGCCTGCACGAAATCGTCCCGGCGCGGCGGATGAGGAATGGCACGTACTGGATTATATTTTTCCCGTCGACTCTTTTTGTGCCGATTGCTGATATTATTCCAGGATGTTTTAAATAGTAAAAGTATGTTATACCATAACGTAATAGTATATCAGAATCATTTCAATACTTTTCCGCTTTGATAAATAGCCACTGATTCGCAGTGGCGGATCCAGGATAGGGACAAGGGAATGGGGCTAAGTGGGGTCAAAAATACCAGCAGTATATTGGGGGTCGGAAATAATTACCATGCTATCTAACGTAAATTGGATTCCCAAGGAAGTTAACGTTTGCTATAGCCCCAGTAGCTCCCCATAGATCCGCCACTGCTGGTTGGCCCACCTTAAAATTAATTTTATCGTTATTTTCGGAGAAGAAGAAAAGAAATTTTCCACACACTTATATTTAAAATGACACATGGTAAGAAATGTTTGCAATTTTATCTACTCTTTGTTTGAAAAATAAGAAAAGACACACGAAATAATCGAAATATAATTTTCACTGGGTCATTTACAAATAATATAAAAGCAAATTTCGAATAATCCTTTTGTCAAGATATAAAATCAAAATTGATGTAACAGGCCATCCCGAGACCCATAAATAATATTCAGAGCACATGCAAGTCGCGAAGTACTACAACCCATTACATTGATTTTTCTGCCTGAAATTATGCTTGAATCTATCTTGAAATATCTTGATATACTAGTGCGCCAACCGGTAATCCCTATGGAAAGAGAAATCATACGCATCGGAACTTATTTTGTCCCAACGAATTTGACGCGCCAAAAATTGTTATTAAATCTACATCAGCGTATAATCATCTTATCTCTAGCGTTAAAAAAACACAAGACCCATTTCATTGCTTCTCCGCTTAAAAAACCGTTGGGCCACTCCATCCCAATTTCATAACAGGTACTTCAGACTCAGGAAAATTAATTATAATTTAATCATGTCGTTATTTCTGGGAAATAGAATGTGCAATTTTTCATAAACTTAGATAGAAGCGAGGCACAGTAAAAAATTTTTAAAACGGGATTTCAACAAAATACGACGCTAAAACAAAATAATTAGCCTGGAAAAAAAATGAAAATATATCTTTCACTATGTCATTCATAAAAAATAAAGAGAATTTCCATTGTAAATGCACATCAATATAAATATTACACATGAATAGAAGGATCAACAACTTTGCTATTTTCACATAGTAATTTATTGAGGCCGACCATGGTTTCGTTACACAGTAACATTATCAAGGTGAAAAATGCAAGTAAATTGACAGAATATATATAGCAGAAGGTTGGGTGGGGAATCTTGTATTATAGGAAAATCTTGTAATGTATTTCCACACCCAACCCTCTGCTATACATACTATCAATTTACCTGCATTTTTCACCTTGTTATGTTACTCTGTTACGAAACCATGGTCGGTGTCAATAAACTGCTGCGTGGAAATAGCAAAGTTGTAGATCCTTCTATTCCTGCGATTATATATTTCCACCAAGTTACGCCCGCTACTATTAATAATATTACACATCATTATTTGTGAAGCAGAACATCCCCAAACCATTAAACAATATGCAGAATCTTCCGGAAATCGGCCTAGTGGAAGACTGGCATCGAAAAATGTTTTTACGGCGACTTTAACGCGCTAAAAAATGTTATTGCTCTCAAATCATCGTAAAAACATGTAATCGCGTACGTTAAAAATTCACAAGACTCATTGCGATACTTTTAAACTAGCCTTGGGCCTGCCCACCCCAATTTTCGGGCCAGATAGATATGGGAAATCGTTTTTCCCCGAGCCATATATAGTCCAGGAAATGAAGCTCATAAAAGTGAAAAACCTTGCAATTTTTTCAAACCGAATCGATTTGCACCAAAATTTGGGATTAGATTAATTATTGCCCCTACTTCAAAATCTATACTATGCCGAAGGGCGCTTTTTATTTTTTAGGGGTGAAAACTACCCCTAAAAGCTGGAACTTAAAAAATTATTTTTTAAAGCTAAATACGTGTAAAATTTAGCTCAAATTATATGTATAATTATTTTTTTATGTTTGGAAAATAATTTTAAGGTGTTTCAGCCCATAATAATCAACCCTTATTGGGGGTTAACGTAAAAAAGAAATTTCAAACTGAATCGATTTGCATACAAATTTGTGTTTATACTAATCACACCTCCTTTAAAATTTTTTTTCAAACCGAATCGATTTGCATAAATATTTCGGATTAGACTAATCATATCCCCGTTCTTCAAAATCTATATTATGCCGAAGGGCGCGTTTAATTTTTTAGGGGTGAGAACTACCCCTAAAAGCTGGAACTTAAAAAATTATATTTTAAAGCTAAATACGGGTAAAATTTAGTTTAAATTATTTGTACAATTATTTTTTTTGTTTGGAAAATAATTTTAAGGCGTTTCAACTCATAGTCATCAACCCTTATTGGGGGTTAATGTAAAAAAAATTATTTACCCTAAAAATAAAAATTATTTATCACTCTGTATCTTGTTATTCAGTTTCTTACTCCTTTCATTATGTATTCACTTTTTTCTATGGTAACATAAACAAATAAATGTGCATTTATGTAGACATTACATGAAACACAATCAAACGGAGACTGTATGGCTTCCAGTCTTCCCACCACATGCATGCTCACAGGTCACTGTGAGCGAGAGCACACATACTCACATATGTGTATGTATATATACATCTTATGGGTATGTGTGTTTATTTTGTAGCATATTTGAGTGTATCGTTAGCTTGTAACGTAAAATACACGAATAATATGCTGATTATGAGGAATATTATGCTCTGAATTGTGGATTTCGAATTTTTCGAAAATAAATTTGATTGGTTTTTCAAACATAGCTCCTTTATTTTTTATGATAGCAAGTTCATTTAAATTGTATTTTGTAGGGTTTTTACTGACTACAAGTTCATGTAAATTAAAATTTTTTTACAGTCATTAATTTTGAAAGGGGAGGGATTTAAGGGTTTAAATAAGGTGGAGCTCCCTTGGAAATAGAGGTTTTAACTCGCTGCGCTACGCGCGCTCGTTAAGAGGCTCCGCCCCTTAAAAACCCCGGGTCCGGCTTCGCCGTCTACATTTGTGATTCTTCGCTGAATTTTAGTTCGCATAATCTCACCTCAGCTAGTGGCCGGCTTCGCCGGCCAGGGGGTAGGGAAGCGCTCCACTCATGCCTCGGAACGGCTACGCCGTTCCTCGTTGAGAGGCGGCTTCGCCGCCCAGGGGTTGAGTGTGCCCCCCCGGGGCTACCCCGCTTTATACTCGGAACGGCTTCGCCGTTCCTTGTCAGGGGTCGGCAAAGCCGCCCAGAGGGCAAGGGCATTTTGGAACTGTTTCACCGTCATTCGTTTAAGGGGCGGCTTCGACGCCCAGAGGCGGAGGGAGCCCACAGCGGCTGCGCCGCTTTAACGTCGGGGCGGCTTCGCCGCCCAAGGGTTACTGAAGCTCCCCCTCGCCTACGCCAGTTACTCCTCGGAACGACTTCACCGTTCCTCGTTGTGGGGCGGCCTCGCCGCCTTGCGGATGAAGAGCCCCCCGCGGCTGCTCCACGTAGTCCTCATAAATGGTCCTCTCCACCGAGAGGGTGCCCAGAGGGGTGTATGTGGGTTTACCGGGGATTTATAGCTTTGTACTGCCAGGGGTCATCAATCGTCCACATTAATTCCGTAGCGATGAGTGGTAATTCTTGGGAAAGCGGCGGAATCGTGACGTAAAGTACCCGAAAAGGCTACTTATGTGCAAATTTTAATTTTTTAGGCGGTTTCGGGGGGTTTAAAGATGACGATACTATATGGTCACATTCATTTACTTTCATATCTAACAGAAGTGAGCCCTATGACATCCATATTTCGAGAGTAATACAATAAAAAGCAAACCAGTCCCCGAAAAAAGTGAGTAGCGCCCGCCACTTTTATTTTTTCGCGGTTAAATGCGTTGAATCATTTATTAAAAATTCATGTTTTCTGAAAGACAATGCAAAGTTGTATGTAACTACAAAGTTTGAAAGAAATCGGTAAGGTAAAAGTTGACAAAATCTTGTGTTAATCTTTTGGAAATCGTAATTTTCGGTGATTTTCGAAATATTTTATTTTTTTTTCTGAGTAAGCAAGGACGACGAAAGAAAATTGTTGCCTACATTTCGTAGACAATGTTATAAGCATATATAATAATCATTTTCGTTACCCTACACCTTATATTAACTCGAATGGAGCGGAAGTTATGAACTTTTATTCGAAAAATCAATTTTTGGACGCCATTTTGGCTGCAATTTTCTCAAATGGAAACTAATAAATTTACTTAATTACGTGTCCACGTTCATCAGCTTTCAAAAAAAGCATTAACGATCCGTGTGTCACGCATAATTCGCGCGCAGTAAAATAAAAACCGAAAGATGGTCCCCGAAAAAAGCCCGATTTCGGCCATTTTGTCGTCCTAGTGACGACACGTGGCGGAAACTTCCGGTTTTCGGATTTTTCCTCCGGATCATTTCCGGTTTCCCGCACGCGTGCCAAATTTCAGCTCTCCAGCACGTCTGGAAGTGGTCGGGAATTTGTATCCATCAGTGAGTCAGTTACCTCAAGGGCTGTATATAATAGAGATTATCAATATCTGACCAAATATTCATTGTATAGAAAATTAAAACACGCCAAAATATTTGAAAATAAAGAAGCTACAATTTATTACCCCTGCATTTTTTTCATATCTCCAATTTTTTTGGAGTTATTTTGAAAAAAAGAGCATTTTTAACGAAATTGTAAAAAATGACTTTTACCTTTTTCCTTCAATTTTTTCAAAATTCAGAGTTGTAAATTAAAAAAACTTCTAGGATCAATTAACAATACTTAAATAAAGAGAAATAACGAAGGGCATTGATCAATTTTGTCTAGTGTGGTATTAAGGAGTTGTTTCCACTGATTTTTTCGGTGCCTCGCTTCTATCTAATTTTATGAAAAATTGCACATTCTATTTCCCAGAAATAACGACATGATTAAATTATAATTAATTTTCCTGAGTCTGAAGTACCTGTTATGAAATTGGGATGGAGTGGCCCAACGGTTTTTTAAGCGGAGAAGCAATGAAATGGGTCTTGTGTTTTTTTAACGCTAGAGATAAGATGATTATACGCTGATGTAGATTTAATAACAATTTTTGGCGCGTCAAATTCGTTGGGACAAAATAAGTTCCGATGCGTATGATTTCTCTTTCCATAGGGATTACCGGTTGGCGCACTAGTATATCAAGATATTTCAAGATAGATTCAAGCATAATTTCAGGCAGAAAAATCAATGTAATGGGTTGTAGTACTTCGCGACTTGCATGTGCTCTGAATATTATTTATGGGTCTCGGGATGGCCTGTTACATCAATTTTGATTTTATATCTTGACAAAAGGATTATTCGAAATTTGCTTTTATATTATTTGTAAATGACCCAGTGAAAATTATATTTCGATTATTTCGTGTGTCTTTTCTTATTTTTCAAACAAAGAGTAGATAAAATTGCAAACATTTCTTACCATGTGTCATTTTAAATATAAGTGTGTGGAAAATTTCTTTTCTTCTTCTCCGAAAATAACGATAAAATTAATTTTAAGGTGGGCCAACCAGCAGTGGCGGATCTATGGGGAGCTACTGGGGCTATAGCAAACGTTAACTTCCTTGGGAATCCAATTTACGTTAGATAGCATGGTAATTATTTCCGACCCCCAATATACTGCTGGTATTTTTGACCCCACTTAGCCCCATTCCCTTGTCCCTATCCTGGATCCGCCACTGCGAATCAGTGGCTATTTATCAAAGCGGAAAAGTATTGAAATGATTCTGATATACTATTACGTTATGGTATAACATACTTTTACTATTTAAAACATCCTGGAATAATATCAGCAATCGGCACAAAAAGAGTCGACGGGAAAAATATAATCCAGTACGTGCCATTCCTCATCCGCCGCGCCGGGACGATTTCGTGCAGGCGCCCTAGTAATATTTATTGATTCGCAGTTACATTATACATAGTAAAAGTTTGGGATGGCGTTCTCCCGCAATCTTTGATATTTTATCTTGTAATATAGAAGAGTTACGCTTTGAAATTCGATTCCAATTTTTTTAAATAACGCGTTAAAAACATTACTTCGATTTTTTTGTCAGTAAAATATTTTCCTTCAGTATCCTCCATTGGTTAAATCCAATTTCTAACATCGGTGACGTGTCGTTCTCCGATCTAGTTGTGTGGAAAGTTTCCTTAAAAATCATCAGAAAATAAGGAAGATATAAAATTTTTACCTTTCCCTGTTTTGAATTGGTGGCGGAGACTGTGGGTTATGCCAGCCCAAGCCTATTTCTTAAAGATTAAAATTGTTATATGAGTGTTTCTGATTTTTACCGCGTCGTTCAACACGTTTTTATGTGATCCATGTGGTATCACAGCTGTAGTCACAGTTGTCGGAAAAAATAATATTCCAATTCATGTCTTTTCGCTTCCACGCGGGTGATTCGGGGTGGGCGACCTAGTATTTGTCGACTCGTGGTATCCCTGCGCAATGTAAATCGGCATGGGCTATGGGTGTTACGTAATCTTTGATGTCATACCTCGTAATGTATGTAAGTTTTGATCTGAAGTTCTCATGGAATATTTAGAAAATGTCACATTTAAAATTAACTTCGATTTTTTTGGCTCATTTATTTTCCTGCAGTGCCGTAAATGTTTCCGTTAAAAATTAAAACGTGAAATCGTCGTGTTTTTACTTCTTCTATAATAATAATAATAATAATTATTATGGTAAACTTCTTTTTATTTTCACCGAAAATAAAGAATTTAAATTTTTTTTTAGATTTTTAGTTGGTGCCGCAGGCTGTGGCGTGGGCTACCCCGGGCCTAGATTTCAAAGGGGAAAAGTACTTACGTTGTCGTTTTTCATTTTCATCCCTTGTTTGAACATTTTTTTCTACGATTGGGGTGTCATCAAAGCGGAAGGCCGGGCACAGTCTTCGGGAAAAAATATATTCCCATTCGCATCACCTATTTTTCCATGCGCTTGATTTGGGGTGGGCGAGCAAGTATTTGTGGACTCGTGGTATCTCTATGTAATGAAAAACTGTATGGGCTATGGGTGTTACATAATATTTGATGTTTTACCTCATAATGTAGATGAGTTTCGATCCGAAATTCTGAAGGAGAGTTTTGAAAATGAGAGATTTAAAGGTTTACTTCGATTTTTTTGGGTCTATTATTTTCCTCTAGTTTTTTAAATTTTTCAAATGCATTTTTAAGCAAAGGTTTCGTCGTGCTTTCGTTCCCTTTGGGATTGTAGTAAATTTCTTTTCATTTTTACCGAAAAAAAAATTTTTAAAAAGATTTCACTTTTCCAGATTTTTTTGATGGCGTCGAGGGCTGTGGGTTGGGCCATCCAGGCCTGGATTTCAAAGGGGAAAAGTACTTACGCTGTCGTTTTTTATTTCAATCCCTTGGTTGACCATGTTTTTCTACGATTAGGCTTACATCACAACTTTAGGCCGGGCGCGATCTTCGGGAAAAAATATTTTACCATTCATACCACTTACCTGCCATGCGGGTGATTCGGGGTGGGCGACCTCGTATTTGTCGACTCGTGGTATCTCTATGTAACGTAAATCTGTATGGGCTATGTGTGTTACATAATCTTTGATGTGTAACGTCGTGATGTAGACGAGTTTCGATCCGAAATTCTGATGGAGTCTTTTTAAAATGTCACATTTACATTTTTACTTCTAGTTTTTGTGGGTCAAGTATTTTCCTCTAGAGTCGTAAATTTTTCAGTTGAATTTTAAAACTGTGGTATCGTCGTGCTTTCGTTTCCTCTGGGAATGTGGTAAATTCCTTTTCATTTTTACAGAAAATAAAATTTTTAAAAATGTTTAACTTTCACAGATTTTTTTGATGGCGTCCAGGGCTGTGGGTTGGGCCATCCAGGCCTAGATTTCAAAGGGGAAAAGTACTTACGCTGTCGTTTTTTATTTCAATCCCTTGGTTGAACATGTTTTTCTACGATTAGGCTGACATCACAGCTGTAGGCTGGGCACGATCTTCGAAAAAAAAATATTTTGCCATTCATACCACTTACCTTCCTTGCGGGTGATTCGGGGTGGGCGACCTCGTATTTGTCGACTCGTGGTATCTCTATGTAACGTAAAACTGTATGGGCTATGTGTGTTACGTAATCTTTGATGTGTTACCTCGTGATGTAGACGAGTTTCGATCCAAAATTCTGAAGGAGAGTTGTGAAAATGTGAGTTTTAAATGTTTACTTCCATTTTTTTGGGTCTATTATTTTCCTCTATTGTCGTACATTTTTCAGTTAATTTTTAAAACGGTGTTATCGCCTTTTTATTAATACTTTTGCGACTCTGTAAACTTCTTCAAATTGCTACCGAAAATAAAGAATTTAAAAACTTCAACTTTTTCATGTATTAGTTCAGTCGCAGGCTGTATTTTGGGCTATCCCAGGCCTTGATTTCAAAGACGAAATTTGATGGGAATAGAGTTTTTCATTTTCATCTCTAGGTTGAAAATGTTTGACTATGATTATAGTGTTCTCACAGCTTTACGCCGGGCACAGTCGTCGGAAAAAAATATTTTCTCATTCATGTCACTTCCCTTCCATATGGATGATTTGGTGTGGCTTCCCTATTATTTTTCTACTCGTGGCTTCTCCATTTCTATTAAAACGATTTGGGTTATGGGATTCCCATAATCTTAGATGTGTTCACACGTAATATTGGTGACTTTCGATCTGAAATTCGCTTTAACGGTTTTTTTTAAATGACGAATTTAAACCCATTTCTCGAATATTTTTCTGGCAAATTATTTTATTTCTTCGTCTTTTATGTGTGAAAGTTATTTTCAAACCCTCAAGTCCCATTATTTTGATTTTATTAAAGTGTCTAGACTTTTTCCTTTCATTGCAAAAAAAAAAAAAATATGCAAATATGCAAACGACGAGAGAAAACAAATGAGAAGCGTAAAAGTAAATTACGTCAGAGAAAATAGAAATAGGTAAATATCGATAAAGAAGATGAAAGGGAAACAAATGACGATCGAAAATCATTTGCTATTGGTAAAACAAACGACGAGAGAAAACAAATGAGAAGCGTAAAAGTAAATTACGTCAGAGAAAATAGAAATAGGTGAATATCGATAAAGAAGATGAAAGGGAAACAAATGACGATCGAAAATCATTTGCTATTGGTAAAACAAACGACGAGAGAAAACAAATGAGAAGCGTAAAAGTAAATTACGTCAGAGAAAATAGAAATAGGTGAATATCGATAAAGAAGATGAAAGGGAAACAAATGACGATCGAAAATCATTTGCTATTGGTAAAACAAACGACGAGAGAAAACAAATGAGAAGCGTAAAAGTAAATTACGTCAGAGAAAATAGAAATAGGTGAATATCGATAAAGAAGATGAAAGGGAAACAAATGACGATCAATAAAACAAGTGACGGTCGATTAAAAAGTCACGTGATAGCGTAATTAAAGATGGCGGAGCGTAATTAATTGTAGGGGGGAGGTAATTAAAAATGGCAGGTGCTGCAGGACGCTTTTTTTCACCCTACTAACATCATCCGCCAATATTCCAAATTCTCCCCTAAGTATGGTGTAAAAAACTCCGCAGAGCTGGCAAAACTTTTATCCCCAAAAACTCTACCACAGAAATGCATACTTGTTTCCTTCGACGTGTGCAATCTATTTACCAGTGTACCTGCTGAAGAAGCCGCGAGCCTAGTGGAAATCGCACTCATCAAGGCTGGTGCTCCCCCCCCTGTGATTAGTGAAATAAATACTATGACAGAAGTGTGTGTGAAACAAAATTACTTCCAATTCAATAGTAAAGTGTATAAACAGTGCAACGGCCTCGCTATGGGGTCTCCTTTGTCCCCTCTTCTAGCTGAGTTGTATATGGACAATTTTGAAAATACTTTGTTTAACCACCACAGTGAACTTTTTAAAATACATAAATTGCTGGTACAGGTATGTTGACGATATTTTCTGCATTTGGTCTGGCACAACGAGACAACTTGATTTGTTCACAACCCTCATAAACAGCATTGACAAATGTTTGCAATTCACAAAGGAAACGGAGGAAAACGGAGAACTCAACTTCCTCGACATCACCATTCGGAAAGCCGATCAAAAACTTGATTTTTCCATCTTTAGAAAACACTCATACACGGACCAAGTCATTCCCTCATCATCCAGACATCATTTTTCTCATAAGATGGCTGCTTTTCACTCCCTCATACACAGACTGCTCAACATCCCCATCTCACAGGCCAACATACAAAAAGAACTCAACACCATTAAACTAATAGCCGCCAACAACGGATACTCCACCAATCTAGTTGAAAACCTCTATAAAAAGAAACGCCGTAAATTAACAATGAAAAACATCTTCCCATCCCTTCCCATTCCCATTTAATTGGTCGGTTAGGGTAGTGGTAGCTTGCACGATTCAAAAGATAGACCTCACCCGAAGGATCGTGGTTCAAGTCTGCGTCATGGCATTATTTTTTTTACATTCTGCCTCCAGCTCCTGACCGGAACGGACGCATCCCTTGCGCGCTCCCCAGGGCCACCTGACTACCTGCTCTTGCTACCTGCGCTTGCTGCTGCTTGCTTGGGTCTTGCTGCTTGTGCAATATAGTGCAGTGACATATATTGTCGTAGCTTATTTGTTTATTAGCGTAGGATATTTAAATTAGTCTTAGTTTTTATATAGGGGTGCAATATTAATTGTTAGTTGGTGTGGGTTTTGTGTGTGGTGTGTGCGAGTGAGTGAATATCCTGATTTTGTTTGATCCCGGTTCCTGCGACGTGTGATTATCGAGTATCTGCTAGTAGTGATAAGTAGAAAACTTACGTATATCTCAAATTTTTCTCTTCCCTTTAGTATTATTTATTGCATAGTTATTTGCACGTTATCTTTATTTGTGTCGCTGCGCCTTTACTAATCTGGTGTTACGGTCGTTAAGTAGAATATATATTTGGCTGCTTTAGATTTAATTTTTCTATCGGAATAGTGTCTTAATATTATTTAAGTAATTTTGTGATAGTTGCCCTCTTTCTTTTACATCAGGTGTGTAATCCTAACTCTTAATTCTTATTATAGGCTAACGATATATTTACATATATTGTTTTAATATATTTTTTTCTGTTATAAAGCTCTTCATATATTATTTGTTTTACCGTTGTTTTGAGGTCTATTTTGACTGTTAGGATTTTTATTGTAATTTTCGTAGCGCAGCACTCTCATTGTGATCTTGAAAACTCTCGTTCCGTTCTCCAGTAGTGGTCGTTTTAGCACATATCTCCCCTTGAAACACAGGTAGTTTCTTCCGTCCCTCTGGTTGTTAGTCATTGACTCACCCCTTCACTCCTAGCCCTCTCAAAACAACACCTGCGTCCTTGAAGAGCTAGGCACACCTCCCCCCTTGCTATCAATCCCTTTTGCTAATCCGTTTCTTCCACTTTCGGTTAACTCGAGTGACTATTTAGAGGGTAGGAGGTTGACCTTTTTCTTCTTCAGTTATTTTCCATTGCATTTTCGAGTGCGGTTTTGATATTTTTGCCTTGTTAGCGTTTTTCATGTGTTAGGATATACTTTCACCAAACGCATTGTAACTGATCACACTTTTATCTCAAGGACTCATATACTCTTTTTTACTTATTTATCCAAAGTCTATTTATACTTATTTATTTAAAGTCTATTTACGCGTATTTATATATTGTTGTTAGTACTTTTATTACTTATTTACCCTTATTTATACATTTTTGTTAGTGTATCACCCTTTTTATAGCTTTGCTCTTTCGTGGGGATCATATTGCGGGGAATTTATATTTTAGCTAGTTAGTTTCGTCTTTGCTCTCTTGTTGATTATTATCGTTAATCTATTTGTCCCACGTTAAGTTATATCTTAATTTCGTTAATTAGTCTTCTTTGGAACTATATAGTTTTCTAGTTTTAAACCCATTAATCGTCTTAATCCATATCTAGGTAACTACATTCCCTTATTTACGTTTAAAAAGAGACAAGTTAATAAGTTTATCGGTTTGTTTTACTCTCTCTCAAATATCTATTAAGCGTAAATATCTATTAAAAAGAGACAAGCTAGTAAGTTTATCGGTTTGTTTTACTCTCTCAAATATCTATTAAGCGTATCTCCCGTCAGGTAAGCTTTTCTGAAATCCAAAGTTGCGATAGTGATAGGATGCCTTCGAATAGGTCACCCGTTGCCGGAGTTGAAAACGCCGGTGAATGCGAGGCTCTCGGAGACCGCATTACCGCGTTGGAGACGATGGTGCGGGAACTTCGGGCCCAGTTTGAAAGGGTGGCTGATACCGCTGAGGGGAATGGTCCGAGGGGTGGTTCTTCGAAAGGTCGCCGTGCCACAGGGGCTGCACGGGTTCGCCCGATTGCAAATAGCGGCTGGTCGATCGAGAGCCTTCCTCGAGGTCCATCTCTCGATGACGGGGTCACGTCACCCCGTAAATCTGAGTTTTGGAGGGTCGTGTCTCGGAGGGACGGTGGTAGTGTCACTCTAAGACGGGGTTTGGGGGATGCTGAGGCAAATCCCGTCCCCGTCTCGAACAGGTACCAGTTGCTGTCGGATGGAAACTCCGAGGTGCCTGACGTGCCTACTCCTACCCCGAAACCGGCACCTAGGAAGGGGCGTCAGAGTGGGAAGGGGGGGATCATAGTGTTAGGGAGTAGCAATGTCCGTCGTGTGATGGTCCCGTTACGGGAGAGGGCAGACCGCGAGGGTGTAAGCGACCGTGTAACGTCATGGTGCATCCCTGGTGGCGGTGTTCCTCAGGTGACGCAGGCGGTTGGTGCGGCGGTACGGGGCACGAAGTGCTCCAGGCTGCGGGTCGTGGCTCATGTCGGCGTCAATGATGCCACCTTCCGTGGATCTGAGGAAATTCTAGATTCCCTCCGGGATCTGAATTCCGAAGTGAAGCGGGTGGGTGGGACCATTGGAGTCGGCATTGAGCTTTCGATTTGTAGTCTTGTCCCGAGGATCGATCGTGGTTCTCTGGTTTGGAGCCGAGTGGAAGGCATAAACCAGAGGCTGCGTCGTTTCTGCACGGACATCGGAGCCTCCTTCGTGGACCTTAGGCCGGCAATCCGATCGTGTCGGATCCCTCTGAACCGTTCGGGAGTCCATTACACGGCCGAGTCGGCTAGTCGTGTAGCGAGTAGCATATTTGAGCACTGTAGGTCTTTTTTAGAGTAGAGAGTAGGGCAGAGTGTAGATATATTAGTGGGTTGAAAAATAAAGGGGTAAGTTCAAAACTTTTCACAGACAAAGATTCTTCCAGAAATGAGAATAGAGAAGTAGAGAGAAAAATCAGCGTTTCAGGTATTACATTTAAGCACGAGAAGCGTCAGTCGAGCAACACGTTCAAAGGCAGTCAAGGCTCAAGTCATTTTGATAGTGTGACAATAAGGCATGCATTTCCATTTATCAGCGGTATAGAGCCTGTAAATAGTCTATTCGACAAAAGCAAATCAGAATTATTCCCGAATCGCAATATTACCACTTCCGAAGTTTTAATCGTGGCTGTGGTTAATTGCCGTAGTTTAAGAAATAAGATTCCCGAATTCCACCATTTAATTCATAGTACGAAGTGTAACGTCATTTTTGGAACAGAAAGTTGGCTAACAGATGATGATTCAGACAATGAGATCTTCCCAAAATCGTTCACTGTTTATCGGAAAGATAGAATTAATCGAGTTGGGGGCGGAGTTTTTATAGCTGTAAAGAATTCAATCGTCAGCCAAGCGATAACCGTAACCGAGACCAGCGTTGAATCTGTGTGGTGTTTAATTAAATGTCCAAAATTCAAAACTATTTTATTATGTTCGTATTACAGACCACCTAACTCAGATATAACGTCAATGTTGGATTTTCAAAATCAAATAAACACCGTAGCATCCAATTATCCGGAAAGAAACTTGATTGTGGGTGGAGATTTCAACGTACCTTCTATAGATTGGGAGACTTATAGCTTCATTCCTGGTGGGAGGGATAAAGTGATCTGCGAGGCTTTATTACACACTTTCACATCTAATTCATTGTTTCAAATAGCATCCGCACCAAACAGAGGAGAAAATATTCTTGATTTATTAGCGACAAATATACCACATCAGGTAATAAACGTTGGCACTGTCGAAGGAATAAGTGACCATAGGGTAGTAACTGCAAAGTTTTCTCTAAATACCGCTGTAAACTTTAAAAAAGAGCGTAAAGTTTTCATTTTTAAAAGAGCTAATTTTGATGGGTTTAAGAGTCATATGAAAAATGCTTTCCCCGAGTTTCAAGAATCAGTATTAAAGTTAAATGTAGAGAATACTTGGAAAGCTTTTCTTTCGCTCGTAACTTCGGGAATAAATAGCTACATCCCTAGTAAAATAGTAAAAGAAGGCAGCGAACCGAGATGGTACGACGCGGAAGTGAGAAAATCATTGAGGCGACAGAGAGCGTGTCATGCTAAAATGAAAAAAGTCAGCACGGATTTATCCGCTAATGAACGCGAGCTAATAATTAAAAAATATAGGATGACTAAAGCCGCCACGAAGGAAGCGTTCAGGAATGCGTTCACGAATTTTAAAAGAAAAACACTAGTAGAGCAGTTACAGGATAACCCAAAAGCATTTTGGTCATATGTTAGGGAAGTTCAAGGTAAACGATCTACCGTATGTTCGCTGAGAAACGACAATGGAGATGTGTTGACAAGCAGTTACGATAAAGCCAATTTATTAAATTCCTACTTTAAGAGCGTGTTCACGGAGCCTTCCGAAAACTCACCCGAGACCGATGACAATCCCTGTCTAAATAAGATGCCAGCTATTGACATTAGTACGCTCGGTATAGAAAATATATTGAAATCGCTTAGTCCAAATAAATCACCCGGTCCAGACGAAATCCCTTCTCGCGTATATAAAGAACTAGCCTCAGAACTTGCCCCCTACTTGCAGTTAATATTCAGTAAATCCATCAAGCAACACGAAGTACCTAATGACTGGAAAATTGCTAACGTAACGCCTATATTTAAAAGTGGAGACAAGGAACAGCCATCTAATTACAGGCCGATATCTTTAACGTCCATCTCTTGCAAAGTCCTTGAACACATCGTAGTCAGCTCGGTAATGAAACACCTAGACGCGCAAAACTTATTAATGGGAAATCAACATGGATTCAGGAAAAGCAGATCGTGCGAAACTCAGTTAGCGCTTTTCGCCCACGATATTTTAGTCTCCGGGGAAGACAACATTCCAGTAGACGCGATTTTTCTTGATTTCAAAAAGGCATTTGATAAAGTACCCCACGGAAAGTTAATAATAAAACTGAAATCTTATGGTATAGACGAAGATGTCATTTCCTGGATTAGAGAATTTTTGAGCGACCGCGTCCAAAGAGTAGTATTAGACGGTGCAGTCTCCAATGAGGTTAGAGTCACTTCTGGCGTTCCTCAGGGTAGTGTCATTGGCCCACTCCTATTCCTTCTTTATATAAACGACATTGGCGAAGTAGTGCAGAGTAAGTTACGATTATTTGCAGACGACGCTGTAGTTTACAGAGAAATCCGTTCCAGCAAAGATATAGATGAACTAACGAATGACCTTGCTGCTATCCAAGCTTGGTGCGATGCTTGGCAGTTAGAATTAAATTTGGAAAAATGCGTCGTCATGAGTTTCTGGAAGAAGAATAACTCCCTACAGCGTAACTATGTCATTCGGGGCACGCAGTTAAAGGCAGTTGAATCTGTGAAATATCTAGGGGTTAGACTCAATAATGATCTATCGTGGAATAAACATATTCGAGAAATAACCGGTCAAGCTAATCGTAAAATGGGTTTTGTTAAAAGAATATTAGGAAAGTGCGACGACAAAGTGAGAGAAATTAGCTACTTTTCCCTCGTTAGACCACATTTGGAATACGCTGCCAGTGTTTGGGACCCTCATGAAAAAGGCTTAATAACAGAGTTAGAACGCGTGCAAAGAAGAGCTGCCAGGTATGTGAAAGGTCGTTACGATAGTCTTGTTAGTGTAACTGACCTCTTAGATAAACTCGGATGGGAATCTCTGTCGGACCGTAGATTGAAAAATAGACTAAACCTTTTAGATAAATTCAAGAGCAGTGTCTTTTCTGACGAAGTTAACCATATCTTGCGGACGCCAACGTACTACGGAAGATCAGATCATATAAATAAAATAAGAGAGATAGATTGCAGAACAGACAGATTCCGAATGTCATTTTTTCCACGATCAATAAGAGATTATAACGGCAGCAATAGAACGCGTAAATAGATTGCATGACTTGTAGTGTAGCCTACTAACCTATGTAAAACTTACTGCATGTTTCTGAATTTCTATTTTATATTCTATTTCTAACAGCATATAGTAGTATAGTTTGTTATTATACGGGACGTTTCTTGGACGGTGTGGTGTGCATGTGGGAGTCCAAATGCATGCTGCATGCTGGTGATTGATCACCCCCTGCCAAACACCCTAGAGGTGGCTCGCAGGGTAATTTGTAGATGTAGATGTAGATCCCTCCTTCCAGAAGAAAATAGCAAAAAATGGCGTAGTATCCAATTTTTGGGAAACATTTCCCATAAAATAACCTCTTTATTTCCCAAAGACAGAATAAATCCGGCCTTCTACAACAAAAATTCACTACGTCACTTCATTAGTCACGCAAAAGACAAAACAGACCCACTACTCAAGAGCGGAGTGTATAAACTCACGTGCAATACTTGCCAAAAATTTTACATTGGGCAAACAGGGAGGAAATTCCAAACACGCATCAGTGAACATAAAGCATGTTTCAAAAATAACAACCCCACCTCGCTGTTCGCCAAACATTTACTCGAGAACAATCATGCCAGCACTTTTGAGCCGGAGATCCTCCATGTGGAGAGAAAAGGACCCAAGCTGGACGCCTTAGAGTCCATGGAAATTTTAAAAACGGTACGTCATGACAAAGAGTTGCTACTTAACGATGTCATTTTCCTTTCCCACTCCCCATTACTCAACCTACCTCTCACACCCGTCATTACTGACCATAATCCTAACCCTTATCCCACCCCCCACCTAACGACTTAGTGTGACACACCGCACCGCCTTCCCAGCCTTCCTCTTCCTGGGTTTTTTCCCCCCACCTTCCCTCGCCCTCACTCAACCACCCACCTCTTGTCCAACACCCGTTCCCTTGTATCCCAGGGTATTTAAGGCCGTGCTCTCCTGTATATGCACCTGATGATGTCGCGCAGCGATGAAACTGGTCGTGCCAATAAAATTCATGTGAAATTTACAAAGTTTTTTCATTCCATTATGAGGAAATTTCACGAAGTTACGCCGCAAACCATTCAATTAAAAATTAGACCATTAATCAGCAAGCCATCCTAAGTTGATAAAACAAATTGATGTCACAGACGGTATATGTGATCACAGAGTAATTTTTGCAGCCTTAAAAATCGGAATAGAGTCATCTGTAAAACCAAAACGGAATATTTAATTTCGGGCATATTTTGGGGTAAACAGAAAGGCAACAGATGAAGTATCTAGGAGTTACGATGGCTTCGAACCTATTGCTGGGGACACAAAAAAAATATTTTTTGAGAGCCCTGAAGAAGGTAGCATCCGTCAAGCGTATTGAGAGAAGATTTTCGGACGATAAATTAAAAGAGAGGTGCTATTGCGCAATCGTCCGACCATATCTTATATATGCAACGAGGATGTGGGATGCGATGTAGAAAGACTTAATTGTTGAACTTAATAAAACACAAAGGAAAGCTATGAGATTAGTCAAAAACTGCTACGTGTGCTCAGGAATCTTAACATAAATGTTTAGCCCATTAGGTTAAGAGCCGCTAGAGACCCACCCACTGCGAGCGAAGCTTATATTGCTTGAGCAATTGAGAATGGATATCTTTAACAGTGACACCGAGAACATGATATTAGAACGCCACTACATTTCCGGGTCCGACAGAAACAAAAAATTAAGAGAGGTATTTTGCCGAACGGATAGGTGTGGAAATTAGTTTTTCACCCGCGCGATAAAGGACTTTTTACATGCAAGCGGCTGGTGTTCTAATACTTCCCAGCGTTTACCTATTGAGGTAACTTACGGGGTAGTAAAAGCAATAATAGTCTGTGCATTTAAATGATGAAGATATACCGTTAATATAACACGCTAATGGCCAAAATTGACGTCATCCTTATCTTCAAACTTATTAATAACGCTCACCCTTGATTATCTGTGATGCATTTAGGTGGGATAAATGAGCCGGCCGTGGTGTTTCCCTTAAGTTGCCAGGAAAGAAATCCGAAGGCTAGGCCAATAGATTTCCAAATTTTTCCATCTCGGGGATTTCCATCTATATTTCGATATGATAACTGAAAAGTGATTTAAAAGTTGAAGAAATGGATAATATTCATTCGGTATTACACGAAAAGTACCGGTACTTATAGTAATCGTATATGTAAGTGAAAGAGTTAAAATACTAATTTATTTCTACCTGTCACTAACATCAAATGAGAGTCATAAAATTAATACCTTTCTCCGTCTAAAAATTCATTACTGAATTTTTCTTCAGTCACCTGCATAGAGTATGTTGATATCAAGAATACATCTTTTAAAAATGAAAAAAGTATGATTACGGTATTATATCAATAGATAGATTAACAACTTTGCTATTTCCACATAGTAGTTTATTAACACCGACCATGGTTTCGTTACAGAGTAACATTATCAAGGTGACCTTAGCAAGGTGACCCTAGCAAAGTTGTTCATCCTTCTATTCCTGCGATAACTCAAGATATCTTTTGCGCCCTTGAGTTTTCTCTGTATCCGCTACTGACCACAGCTCACCAAATGGATGTAAGGATCACGGGGTTAGATGGGACTTTAGTGGCACGATTGTACTCGCTGAGGGTTCCTCTAAGGGAGTGAATTTATCCTTTATTAAATTCTATTTATAAGTATTTCCCTGACAAACTTTTGTCATTTCCAATCCTATTAATGAGATTTCAGTTTCAATACTGATCTCTGCTTTTGGTAATCGACTTGTACCGAGCAATGATTATCATAAATCGAGTTACGCAATTTTCTTCGTTGCTGTGAACCACCCCCGAGTAGAGTTTTCAGTTCGTAATTATGCCAAGTAAAGTCAAGTTACTCATTTCCCCTGCTTGCTATTATAACATTAGTCCACTCTCGCCAACGTTATTTGCTCATTAAAGATAATGATTAGGTATTGAGAGCATTTTTCTCCGATGGACACCCGAAATTCTCATTTACGCCAAAAATGTTGCAAAAACCCCATCGTTATGCTAAACGACCACAGCAATTTTAACCCTATATTTGCCTAATAGACAATAGAAATGCACTCTCAATACTTATAAACCCATGTTCCCTTATTGGTTTAGCTCGCGTATAAATTATACGTATGAATCAGTGAAGACGCTTTTGGTAATCTGTCAGACTGAGTACATGAACTGAAAGTGGAGCCTCTCCATTTGTTGCAATACTTTTGAATCCGACTGTACATATAATACTGGATCTTACTGCACCCGGTTTTTTAGGGTAGCTACCTTACTCTACTAAGAAGTGACAAAATATAAATATAACTAATAACTTACCATAATAGGTGGATATTGAGGGGAGCACGGGGGCTCGTGCCCAAATATGCAATATTTTTAATACGGTCACATTATCATTGCGTTCGCTATGTATTATGAAGTATTCTTGAGCCGCCTAGATCAAAACCCTGGATACGATCGCGCTTGTGACCCACCCCCAGAAAGAAATCCTGGATCCGCCCCTGTTGACCATTATATGTATAAATACTTCAGGAAATTCCTCTACGAGGTGTGTAATACAATAATGTCCCACGTTGGGCGCACAAGATAAAATACACACTTAAGAAGAAAATAAATATATTTTCAGCGGCACTTACCACCTTCCTCAGAGTTAGGAAATATTTTTATTAAATTGTCTTGTACTGTGTGTGCCCAACCTGGAATATTTTCATCTTATATGTATAAATATTCGAGGCTGTTATCCCAATGCCCCTTCCCCTACATCTTACTGTTTAACAGGGTTATATACTTAACAAAACACAATGCAAATTAGCTATGCAAATGAGGCTCTAATTTGCATGGTTGAACTGACCTGGCAGATCGCTGCTGAGTTCTCAGTCAGCCACATAGCCAGAAAGGTATGAAGAGTAGTGGTGTTATGTGGTTTGCCTGCAGTGATACTCTTTTGTCGTCGCTTTAAAGGTATCAGATAACGATACACTCGTTACAAACTTTTCAGCTACTTAACTATGAAATATTCTTTCAGCATTAAAACAAATTATTGATTACTGGAAGACATAATGAAATGTAACCAAATAATTTGAAAATTGGAGTGCTGGAGGGCTTGTGGTCTTCTCAGTAGATGCGTTTCAGGTATTCACCTCCAGGGGTAAAATATGGGGGATGTTTATGACCCCAAAACACCCCTATGTTTATAAAAAATTAAAACGTACATTATTAAAAACAATTTATACTAATGAAGCATTACCAGTACTATCACACTTATACACAAAATCACATTCATCCATTGTTATCCAATCCATTTTTAAAGCCTTACATAACTAAATACCTCAACATGCACACCTGAATTAATCTAACTCCATAATATGGACTCATTGTCACGATGTCTGAAGGCCTGCCTAGTCTGAGTTATTTATAACCGACAGTATTATATTATTAATGTATAACCCATATTCTCCTGTTCCAAATCAAAACTGTAACCGGAAAAATACAAGTTCCTAATCTTTTGTTTAGCAATGTCATATTATCATTACCTACCAAAAATGGATTAACAATGTTAACATATTGCCTATTTGCATACAATTGAATGAGTTAAAATATTGTTATGCATACAATGCATGCCCAATGTAATTGCACCTTGATGGATTATTTCTGAATATGTTCACTTTATTCAGGTAAATTGTCAACTGACGAATATGAAATTTGTCAATACCTTAACGAAATTCCATTTTACTGAATTTGTACCAGCTCTTTGATTTTCACAAAAAATACATGTAAAATGTTTTATTTTATGTCATCATTCTAAAGATATTAAATTATTTTATATTTACAACATCTCCTTAGTAGCATAGTCAAATGTATATAGAAAATAGTATAATCGCCTTTACTTATACAAAGTAGTAGGGAAAAATTACATGCACACCATTTTATAGCATTTAAACTATTAAATTAATGATTTCAAATGCTATTAAAATAATATCTTTTAAAATATCAACAAAATATCAACAACAATAATACAAATCGACCTTAGCAATGGGTACAATTTATTCTTGTCAATTAATTATATTTTCATGGTCGCAATATGAATAGCTGCCTATTCTTAATCATTTCTTATCAACTGTAAGATGCAATATTAAATTCCTACTCTCCTGCCCTAAGTCTAAACTATAGCTGGAAAAAATGCATGCATTAGTTACAAAAATTAAAAAAAAGGCTCCGTACAATATTATCGAAAAACATTACAAAAACAATAATGCAAATAGTACTAAGCACTGGAATAAAGATCACAGCAACATATCATATATTATATTCAATAGTTTCACATATTTAAGTACAAATCACAAATGCACCAACTTTTTTAGCCAGGGATAAGTCATATTTGCATGTAATCTAATAACCTTTACCGTTTACAACTCCTGCGCAAAAACCACAAACTTTGGAAAAAAAATATTCCATCACATTCCCAATAAGGGTGCAATTTTGTAAGCATTTGGCGCAAATTAATGAATTATCCCTGTTACACCCCCTCCCCACGATGAGGGAACAGTTTGGATTTGAGGGGGGCATGCACTACACTACAACCAAAATTAATAAGAATAAAAAAACTACACAAAATATAAGTAGCAATTCATAACAATCAAGCACTACTACTACTGATATCATTCATTCATTCATAAACCACATTCCATTCACTCATTCATCAAATCACATTACATTCACTCATTCATGAAAGCACATTCATCCATTCATACAGCCCTGCCTACCTAAATACCTACTGCTTTATAGGCCTGAATTAATTTAACGCCTAAATACGGAATCGTGGCCACGATATACGAAGACCTGCCTAATCTGAGTTATTTCTACTTGACGGTAGGGCGCAATATTAAATCCCTACTCTCCTGCCGCATATCCTAACTATAGCTGGAAAAAATACATGCATTAATAAAAAATATACAAACACCCTGTACAATAATCGAAACAAAATATGCCAAAAAAAACAACTATCTTCAGGCTTGGTGTCTTCTTTCTTCCTATCTTCATTCTTCCTTTCTTCACGATAAAATCCTCAAGTCTCTAGTTGTTGGCGCAGCAACCTTCAGGTGTCCATTTCATGGACCTCCACAGTTGTCTCCAAAAGCAATTGCTTCCGTTGTCGATAGGCTTGACCTGTGGTGATATAACCAAAACATTCTCATAATCCAACGAAGGGGAGACTTAAGAAGTTAACTCTCAGCTCAGAAATATCATTTCGAGGAAGACGTTCAGAAAATATTAACTTTTTAAGTGTCTAGAAATTTTTAAATGCAAGAGTTGGGTACATTCAAATTAGTACATTTGATCGGCGATATTTCAATGCATTTTCAATATTCTTTAAATATTTAAAAAATATAATTGGGCAATATTAAAAAATTTCCCGGAAATCATTACACTGAGCTGAGTGTGTTATGTATATAACTTTTTTAACGACTTACTTGGACTTAATGCGTATTACTAAAAATTGATGGTAATAAAAATATATAACATCCTGCATTTAATAAATGTACTGTTATATGAATTGGAAAACAATAACGAAATTATAAAAATCAATACGATGAAATAATTTAAAAAGACGAAAACAGAAGTTACAAAAATGGCATCCATATTAAGGACACCGCACCTATCCGGGGGAATGTATTTTAATAATTTCTTTTAGGATGTAATTTAAAAATTAAGTCTTATGATACGAATAAAATAATGTAAGTTAATTTTCAAGATCATGCAAAGAGCCAGAGGTCAAAGTATCACATGAAAAAAAACAGCCGAAAAAAACGAAAAATATATACTAATTTTCCGACACCATTGGGTTAATAAAAATTGAATAGCAAGGAAAAACGCGTCACCGGAAACTATGTACCAAAAATTAAACAAAAAAGGGTATCAATGATTGTAACTTCTTTGTGCGACTTTTTTGAAATATGTCACTAAATTCACGGAAAAATTCAGAAAGGTATAAAATATGCCCGGAATCACATGTTTCCCTCAGGTAGGCTCCTCGAGGAAGTAATTACTTGAAGTAGCGCGCATGACGGTTGCTGAGTTACCAAAAGCAAGGCCTATAAGGAAACCTCGACTTCCACATTACAATGTGAAAATGAAACAGCAAAGTAAATACTTATGATAGATTCACGAAAATCCCCATAACTGTCCTTCATTCGAATTATTAAATTTAATGAAAATGAAGTTTCAAATCGAAATATATGAAAGCAAACGCTATCGTCGTCGTCAACCAATCAATGCCTTGGGATTCAGCGCGGGATTTAAGTTTTGCGAGTGTTGAAAAAAGCGCTAGGTATTAATGTTGGGTGCGGTTTAATTAATTATTTTCGCGTTGGAAAAGTGAAAATATTTATTTATTTTCTCACGAAATCATTACTTTTATCATCGAGGTTCCTGAATGTAAAAATTATAGTGTACCTATGTGATCACTAATTAATGGCTCTGAACTGAACTGAAAAGTTGGGAGAGGAATGAATGAAATCTTACCGTCTGCCTTCGGCAACGAGGTGTATTCTTTCAATCTCTTTGCACGTGCTTTCATTGAGGCCTCAAGAAGTCAACTCACACAATACCATCCAACGAACTCTGCAATTAAAAAAAAGAACACTCATAAAGAGACAAAGCTATATCCTAGAAAATCGGCTCCATGGCCGAATCAATCAATAAACTTTCTTATGGCGCATGGACGTTACAGAGTGAATAGTTACCTTTTAATTAGATTTAAAAAAACTTCGAGTGATAAATAAAATTTCCCGTACTGCAGAGGAAATTAAAATAACATTTAATTAACTAAAAATACTTATTATAATAAAATAATTCCAATTAAATGGAACTATATCTTTGTTTAAATAGGAAAAATTTAGGATTGATTTTGAAGTGAATAACCTTTCACGGGACACAAATTATTTAAATAATTCTGATTCATAATGAAAAATCATGATGGAAAATAAAATTTGTAATGAATAAACAGAAAATTGATTTAATCAGAAAAAAACAAAAAAAACTAATTATAAATAAAAGTTATTCGGACTGCTATATAATGTGAAAATATTTTTCGGAGAAGGTTAAGGGAGGTGATATTTTGACTCCAAAACATTTGAAAAGAAAATACGTTGATGTGTGATTATGAGACATCCAGGAAAATGTTCGCATAAAAAAATATTTTGCCCATATCAATATTTCAGCATAACTTTTGAATTCAATTCAAAGTTAATTGGTGAATGAAATATCACTTATAAGTCCAATATGAAATATCAGTAGCAAGTACAATTTTGAAACTAAGTGGTCAACTATTAAATTGCGGATGATATTAAGTTTATTTGTTAATGTTGATGGCATTTAGGCAAATCAATCAATCAATCTCCTCTTCTTCGTGCAGTATTCACTCTGCCTTCCTTGAAGTCCAGCGATGGCTTGAATCTGTGAAGAGGTAAGATTAGTGCATGCACAAACAAATAAATAAATAACACTAACACGCAAGCCCTAAAGCGACGCAACGGAAAAATACTCGCAGCACACGCAAATTTATATAATCACACGCAGAAAAATATCACACGAAATCACACGATAGACAAAAAAAACACACGCAATCGGATTCTTGCCGTTCTTCGAGCTCAGTTTGATGTCTTCAATCTTCATGGCTGGAAGGGAAAGAGTTACAGACATGTTACAATCAAGCACAAAAAAAAACATTCTGTTCAGGTGAGGGATTATCAATGTCCACTCATTCCCGAAACACACACACATTATCTTCAATCTTCATTATTCGAGGCTCCCTGCGATGTCTTCTATCTTCGGGGCCTCAGCTACGTCTTCTTTCTTCATTCTTCAATCCTGCAATAAATGGTGTTAGTACAAAACCCACCCAAATATCTTAAAAAATCTACACACACAAAAATTCCCACATGTATTTCCTGCCTAAGAATGCTTTCTTTGTCTCCAAGGGACGGTCTCATTCGTAGTAAATAAATTTAAAGTGCACTTTCTGGTACCTTTGTTTCAGCGCTGTTCCGAAACCTTCTAAAACTTGCTCCTTTGAGCCGTTACCTCCTTAGTTTAGTTGCATTAAGTGATTAGTGACTCATATTTAATATTAGTTAGCCGTTTCAATCCTTGTTACGTGTTATTTCTTTTTTATAGGTGCGTATCAAACAGCTTTACTTGACATTTTTCATGAACTTTTTGCTTTGATGAGCCATTATTTTTGTAAATTGTGTTTTTTGCTCCAAGGGTTTTTTCCCAGAGCATAATAAATATCTATTCTATTCTATTCTATTACCTTTCGTGACTGTTTTTACCTAGAGCTCGTGCTTTGATAATCGAGGGTGAATTCACTTTCCACCAGGAGTCTCTCATAACTCCAGTTGTGTGGTTCAGGTCGTTCCTAATTTACCATTTCACGTTCAAGATAACCTGATGTAAACCTGATGAAAACCTGATACGGCAATGCATAGAATCCGAGGAAAACTGCACTCTTCCCAGCCTTCAACTCAAGTCGATGAATGGTGTTCTAATTTCTTCAATATTCAATCTGAAATTGAAAAAGCAAAAATGAGGATTAAAATTCGAATCAAATCACTCCGAATAACATAAAAGGAATTAGCATTGGATGTCCCGCGAGGCCATCGTCTTCTTCTCTTCTTCATTCTTCCTGCTCCACCCTTCATTCTTCCCCACACGTCCGGGGATGGCTTGCACCTAAGGAGAGAGCAGAAAATTAAATTGAATTCGTTGGTAAGATTATTAAATATGAGTCACTTAATGCAACAAGCATTTGCCCCCATAGAGTTTGAGGGTGATGTAGACCCATACAGATATATATACTTCGTGCCGTATGTTTTGAAAGTACAGATTTTGATATCTGTGTGGGTCTACATCAACCTCAAACAAATACCCTGAGCAATTTTTTTAAATGTGGTTTTCATACGTTATCGATTTTTTTCCAAAAAAATTGCCCTAAATCATATAAATCCCACAATTTCACTATCCAAATGCCTTAGAGCCATTTTTTATCACTTATTTTACAGCTGTGTCCTTTCGGAAGGCACTCTGAGTAAAATATTTATAAAGTTCACTTCCCTATTATTGTTATATTTATATGTTTAAAATATTGTTAATCAAGTTTTCTCAAATAATACATCTTCGAATTGGTCCAAGCATTTAATCTTTAGAATGTAGGCTCATTCATTGCCTTAGAATCACAAAACTTAAATTTAAATCAACTCCTGTATGATATTTTTTGAAAATATTTGAACGTTTACTTTTTCTCCCGTGCGGCTTTCCGATTACTTTTAATACCAGTCAATGGACGTGTACTCATAGATTGGTAGTTATTATCATAGTAGTATGACCTACAGCTTCAACTATAAACTATCAACCATGAAATTATCGAAATCTGAGACCCTCCGGGACAAGCTTTTTTAGAATTGAGTTGGAATGACTCAAACTATTATATCCGTCTGTCTTTAAAAATCGTGGCAATGGATGCTTAAAAAATGCTGTTTATTTAAAAAGAAGGACACCCAAAAAATTCTCTAGAACACGGACACGGAGGACGAAAGCCGCAAATTTTCGTCTCATATTTTCCTACACAGGCGGTTCGAATGTCGCAAATATCCGTTTCGTTGCCCTTTTATGCCGGTCGCAGCTATGCGAAGTCTTATCGGGACCCAACAAAGTGGGGACATAGCCGTACCCTCGAAATCCGGGCGCGGGTATCCGGATACCTCGTCTTCTATTATCCCTTTTTGTGGTAAGGGGAAGTGATCATTCAGTCAGTTTCTGAAATAAGCATTTGTTCCTTTATCAAAAAAATATAAACTAATAAATGAATTCTTTGTCTTTTTAGGAGCATTTAGAATTTTTAAATGAAATTTTACCGTATTTATTAACTTATATCTCGATTTCAATATAAACATCAACATATAAATTGTTGATGCATTAAATCCGTTAATTAGGACGGTATAGCTCCGTTTAAAATTTGACAATGCACAGAATAAATCGAGGAATAGAATTCAAAGTCTGCAACATACGGGAAAACAACAATTATTCATGTAGCTGATTCACAAAAACTAATCATGAGTTTACCCGAAAACAATTCCGCTGATGGGGCTATCAACCCGTAAAGGAGGAAGACCAACTTTACTTTGAGTCCGAGATAATGCGGAGTTCCCGCTAGGAAAAGTCGGAAAAGGTTGGCGCTGAGGGAGTGTGATTATCCGTGAGACCCTTCTTAACCAATGTCCTTCAAAAATGGTCCGTACCGAGGAGAAGGTAGAGACCCTTGGGGGCTCAGTCCAACAGTCATGCTAAGGAAAGAGCACCTCTGTGTCAAAAGGGTTAATGGATCTACCCCAAAGATATAAGATTCGTAAGAATTGGCTTGTATGATACAGAGTAAATATATAGTTGACAGACGAATGTGGTATATTCTGCTTGAATGTTGAAAAAATGAGGAAATAAAATCCTTTCAGAAAATAAGGTAGATGGAGTAGTAAACCAACGAAGCATTATTTTACATAAACGTCCGAAAAATATGGCTCTGTTGTGCCCACAAGTCAAGGGGAAACTGAAGGGTCTATCAATTTATAATGAGAGGAACTTTGAGAATAATATGTTAATAATATTCGGTTCCCTTATTTTTCACCTGTATAAAGGCTTTAGTATCGAGTACGGACACGTAAAAGATAAGCGTGAAAACTCCATCTGCGAAAAAATTATGAAATTGAAAGTATGAAATGCTAAATATTGAATAAATATATTATAATTTTTCAAGCGTTTCAACTACAGTAGTGAAGTACATGAATAAAAAATGTTAAAAAGCACGGTCTTATCCTGTAACTCATGTTATAAGTGATTAGCCTCTTTCACAGAATCGAATCACGTACTAGCTTTCTGAGAGACTTTATCTACACTTAATCACCTTCTTAGATTATTTATGCTTCATGTGGTATTTTTTCCGATGCCTTTGAAGGTTTAGTTAAATGACCACCAAAGTGAGTGAGACATGTATCCCGATGTCAAAAGTCAACACAGCATAATATCCAGAAAGTATTAGAGAAAAATCCACGGAGAAAAAAATCATTCGCCAGGATTCGAACCCGGATCCCCCCCCGAATGATTTTTTTTCTCTGTGGATTTTAGCACAATTTGTGCATTGTGGTTGCCTCTCTTTAAGTTACCACCGTGGCTAGTCCCGGTATACGAACAAAAAAAAACACTTATCCAGCCAGCAAACTGAAAAGGTGCTTGGCAGGGTTGGCTTATCACTAGCTAGTAACCTACCTTCCATAAATTTCTACGAAATATAATAGTAATTGAAGGTCCGTGATTTCAAATGAAACTATCGTTGAATATGTAATTTACTGCGTTCTATGGTCCTAACTTCTTTTTTCGCAAGATTTATCGCACACGGACACTATAAAATTAACCTGAATTTACTCATTGGCGGTATACAAAGAACTTGAATCAATTTTTTCATGCGGCAATGTTCCAACAAAATAATCCAGTAATTTTCCTGGGCAATGATTAGTCGATTCCCAATGAAATTATTCGAATCAAAGACATTTATATTAATGTATCAGCTTTAAACTAAGGAGCCCCTTTTCATTTTTTCCATAAAAACCAACACAAACTAATACTTCAGTTTTCTACGGACAAATAATATTTGAATGATAAGCTAATTTTTATGAAACAGAATCACTACTACTATATAGTTTTTCTATCATTGTTCTCAGTGCATAACAAATGACGTTATTTAATCAACTTTCTTCTCTTCGGCAACCATTATTATCCTCTGTATTGTGAAATGCTTTAGTACAAATATCACATACTTCAGACTACGGAAAGTAAAAGTTTCAACATTTCTGACTCTCGACAAGAGGGCAGGTGAAAAACTCTGACGGAATGAAAAAGGAAAATTACATGCGTTCTTGTCAGCGTAAAGAAAAGTATTAACTCGAAAGCACACAATATATTTATGAGCGCATTTGTAAAAATGTGTACAATGACGCATTTTATCATTAATCAATCGTTACTCGTCATCTGGGCGTTATTTAGAGATTGTCGAATCCGTGAAATATCTAGGAGTTAGACTCAATAATGATCCATCGTGGAATAAACATATTCGGGAAATAACCGGTCAAGCTAATCGTAAAATGAGTTTTGTTAAAAGAATATTAGGAAAGTTCGACGACAAAGTGAGAGAAATTAGCTACTTTTCCCTCGTTAGACCACATTTAGAATACGCTGCCATGGTTTGGGACCCTCATGAAAAAGGCTTATTAACAGAGTTAGAACGCGTGCAACGAAGAGCTGCCAGGTACGCGAAAGGTCGTTGCGATAGTCTTGTTAGTATAACTGACCTCTTTAATAAACTCGGATGGGAATCTCTGTCAGACCGTAGATTGAAAAATAGACTAAACCTTTTAGATAAATTCAAAAGCAGTGTCTTTTCTGACGAAGATAACCATATCTTACGGACGCCAACATACTACGGAAGATCCGATCATATAAATAAAATAAGAGAGAGATGTTGTAGAACAGACCGATTCAGAATGTCTTTTTCACCACGGTCAATAAGAGATTATAACGGAAGCGATAGAACTCATAAATTGATAGCATTTCTTGTAGTGTAGCCTACTAACCTATCTAAAACTTAATGCATGTTCCTTAATTTTATTATTATTTCTAACAGCATATGGTAGTGTAATTTGTTAGTATACGTGACGCTTTTTTGACCGTGTGTTGTGCATGTGGGAGTCCAATTGCATACTGGTGATTGATCACCCCCTGCCAAACACCATAGAGGTGGCTCGCAGGGTATTATGTAGATGTAAATGTAGATAAGCCCGCTAATATTTCAGCAAAAAACCACTCGCGTGTACTTTGTCGGTAGACCTTTAAATACGAATAGGGAGACTGGGAAGTGGATGCCAAGGGTCATTGATGGCTGTTAATTAGAAAGAGAGGTTGTTTGTTAATAAGAAAATCCGTTTCCAAACGTTGAGCTAACGATGTTAGTCCATTCTCCGTAATAGTATATGAAATGAACTAAAAAAAGATAGCCTTTCAGCGTACCTCTTGCAGTGCCCATCGATTGCATAATAAGAGTCATTCGCAGCAATATTTATTAATTTAACCTTCTGTTGATTATTTTTCATCACTATTTTATCTATTATCCAGATATAAAAGTGACTGTGGCCATATCTCAACCACACGCATGCCGCGTCGCCGAACTCTCCGCCGCCGACAGCCATAACCGGAGTCGACCGCACGATTGAAAAAACGATTTAAAATTCGGGGTTTTGTCAGTTGCTTCAACATTTTACTTTAGATTCCAACGTTTATAAAAATTCGTGGTATAAGTATATTGGCGGAAGTCGGCGGGAGTATCTACTTTTTCTCTACGTTTATGTAAAAAAAATTGGATGAAAACATGCTTCGCCATTTTGTTGTATATCTATGGTTAATGACAAAATAAAATCTATGAAAACCCTCCTTATGGAAGAAAAAGTAGAATTCATTATGATAGTATAACTTTTTGTCAATAAAATTATTCGTAAAAGCATTGCACGAGGATAAAGTTGGCAATTTTCAGAACAAATCGAGGGCGGTCGTTTTGTCTCAATTTCTTCAACTTTGACCTCAAATATATTGTTAACGTGATGGCACAGGAAATAAATAATCTGGCAATTTATTTGAGAATATGCACGCGAAGTTTCAACTTCCTAGCTCAAAAAAATTGTTAAATGTCCAAGGGAAAAAGCAGGTAATGATGATGTTCATCTTTGAAACGTATATATATATATTTTTGGTACTTAATTATTATAATATATTTTCAATGTATACAAAGGAATGAATACGTCATTCTAGTTGGCGTTTGAGACGAACTCAATTTCTTGTTACCTCTTGCGGAGTTCAGTTTCTGGATAGCCATATGATGAGAATGTTGAATTTTATTTCTGAGTGGCGTGCCTTTTCCTTCTCGTGTAGTAATTATTCCCAATTTCCAATACCACGAAGGAGGTGATTTAAGCATTTAAAACACGTAAATTATTCGTCGCGCGTTATGAAGAAGTGCATTGGTCTATTATTAAGAAAAAAATATTAATTTGGAAATCCCTGGGTCAGCGTATGTGAGTGTTAAGTGGCATGTGTGTGGAAGCATGTTGTGTTGGTTGTGTTATATTGTGCAGTTTCTAGTGTTACCGTGAGAGTTACAGAAGAGGAATAACATTGCTAACGATACTCGGATCTCAGGAGTTGGGTTCATTCTCGTGGCAACATATAAATGTCCAAGGGAAAAAGCAGGTAATGATGATGTTCATCTTTGAAACGTATATATATATATTTTTGGTACTTAATTATTATAATATATTTTCAATGTATACAAAGGAATGAATACGTCATTCTAGTTGGCGTTTGAGACGAACTCAATTTCTTGTTACCTCTTCATCGTTTTGTTATTGGCGGTAAACCGATTTAAATTAGCAACCTTATCGTCTAAGAGTTGTAATTATGAGATGGCGGGTAGCTCCTCAGAAAACACGTGTTCCCGTCCATGTATCACGTGACGCGGGCAATTTAAATGTCAATGAGGCCGGGAAGAAAATTCATGCTCTTAACAAAGTGAAATAGAATACATTAAGATATTTTAAATCCGAATCACAATACAAGTCCACTAAGCTGCCCCTGAATGATTTTTCTTGGCCCCCAAATGCACAGTAACAAATCCACCCTCCCGCTAATCGTATTGAAGTTACGTGACGCAATATCACATTACCATCGACGCTAAGGCATTTGGCACCTAAGTATTGTCGTAACCTACCCTCTACCAATCATTACTCTAAGTTTTCCTTTCGCAGTATCCGCCACAATATTTCTATAGATTAGATAGAATAAGCGGTCATATCCACATGCATCCACACGTACAAAATGTTTATAAGAGGCCTTCAAAATTAAAGAGAATTTTCATAAATACATTATTAGTCAAGGTTTTTTTTTACCGATTGATTTAGATTCACATGGAATATTTTTCTTTTCATCCCATCAGCTTAGTGCTCATGAGTCCTCTTATAATTAATTACCATATTGATGGGCGGTGTGTTCAGTGATTAAAAGAATAAGTATTTGATTGTATCGATCCATAATTAGGCCAGTGGTTCAATTTTTGTGAACATTCCTTTTTCATTTGGGTTCAGTAGAGCGTCATTATTATGGAAATTCCGGTTGGCGAAAAATAATTTTACGTGAATATAATTTACAGACGTCCTTGTAAGATGATGTATGATTCAAACATTGTGTCATAAATTCATATCGATTCATCCATTTTGATGCCTAAAATGTCCATGCAGTATAAGACATTCCCTGTCAAGGAGTAGCTGGCAGGCGTTTACATGCAAATAAGGGATTCTACTGTTGTTTTCTAACCTTAGCATATTGTTTATGCCATAACCTTGAAAGTCTGAAATGTATGAATCTAGCTCTCTCACTTTAATATTTTGTATCTAACATTTCAATACAATTTATGGGAATATAAATTACGATAGAGTGTTATTAAACCGGATGTTCAAACTCCGGATCTTTGATACTTTGGATTCTTATCTGGAAGAATGTAACATTAAGTGTTTACCAAGTACATACTTGTATATATGACTTTTTTTTAAATACTGCGTAGAAGGCATACGAAATGGTTTTATTAACTTGCTAATAACTTAGTAACAGCACCAAATGAGGTCGTTTGATACATTTAATATGAAAGAATTGAACCAAACCTCGGATTAGCGACGCTCAACTGTACTTCGAACGAACATAATCAGCCTGAAAGGTATGGGGGATGGGTTTTTTTAGTTGGAGTCAAAGTTATTCATTCCAAGTTGAGGTCGTCGGTTGATATAGGTTCTAGGAATGAGTTTGGAGGGGGGGAGCGAGAAAGTTCCTCACAAATAAGTTGAGGAATGAATGTCGAGGAAGGAAAAAAGTCGGTTCCAAAGTCGCTGGTTACTTTTATGCCACATTGGCGGAGGGCGTATGTAAAAATGATTGTAATTTATTTTTTGGCCTTTTTTTTCTTTTTAAACTAGAGATACGCAATTACCATAACCTAATGTTAATACCCCAGCCTCATTATTAATATGGGATATGAAGAAAATTATCTGGGCAACTAGTCACAAATAGAACATATTTAAGGATACATTCTCTCCATGAGAGGGAACACTCATCGAATTCTACATCTACATAATACCCTGAGAGCCACCTTAAGGGTGTTTGGCAGGGGGTGACAAATCACTTACATGTAGCATGCACTCTTGAGGCATGTTCTCATAAAGTTACCCCATACCGGTCCTCAGATCCAATGGGGTATTTAGCAGTACTGGCGAATCCTTCGAGAATCATTCAAAAATGTGAGATGTTATCAATATCGGTATTTATGATCGGCGTAGAGTGGCGCCCGTGAGAAAAAGTAGACCTATTGAAACTCAAGAAAACAAGGGTAGAAAGTAGGTGATTCATTTATTTTTGGAGAATTTAGTCGTGGGGTTTTCGTGGGTCTTACGTTACATTTCTATGTAGATGGTAATTTTACTTGAAGATACGTAAAAATGAATTTTTTCACTCACGTAAACTCGTATATTCCCGTAAATTTATATTATGCTGGCTGGCGCATCCCAGGAGTGAGCACCAAATTTTCTTCTTATCCGTGATAGCAGTCCTGATGAACACAAGAACCAATGCATAGAAAAACGCCTACTTCATCGTTACTGCAAAATAACAATAAAGAGAACGACACGAAAGAGGAATCAAGAAATTTACAAACCTGACAATGATTGTATGAATCTCCCATTGTTTCAATAAATTTGAAGTATTATCGCTATCTACAAAACTTCTTGTGAATCGAATTATAAAAAAATGAATAATGGAACTAAATATCTCAATAACTGACAAGATTTTTTGTATGTTAATTAAATCTCGTGGAGAAACAATGAGGCAAATCGAAAAATTGAATAAATACTCATCAACTTTTATAGGAACGAACAGTGAAAAACAATCCCGTTAGTCATTCGATACAACCCTAAAAGCTCCGTGAACATTAATGAGGGATGCCCGTTGGGGTGCGTCGAAAAGTGCGCCATTGAAAATTTGGGGTGGGGCGTAGAATTATCTTTGAAGGGATTTACGAAAATATAACTATTGTAATCGCTCAATCAATGCCTCGATCCAAAGGTTGGTTTGAATACACGTAAATATGGAAAGGATCTCTGATTGGACAGCTACGTATAACGCCAATCTCCGATACTTTCAATCTCAATTGCTGATCTGAGAGAGCCTAATTATTATTGTAGAAAATATCGCATGGATAAGGTAAGGGAAATAGACTATAGAACCGATAGATTTAAGATGCCATTTTCTACTTGTACAATAAGGGACCGTAACACCTACGGTATTTTAGCTCTTGGATAGCTTGACTCGGACTAAGTTAAATAGACTTTGCATGTAATAGTTAATTACATGTTTGTAAATACTAACTATACGCAAGAAATTTTTGGCATATTATAACTCGTGCATATATCACTCACTAACTTTTCATTTTCTATTACTGACAATAAGTGATAGTTGTATTTGCATGGTAGCACTCACCTAGGTTCTGGTCTAGCGGCGTGTCGTGTGTTCTTGGGCTGTGTTTACCAATTGTCTGATAAAGACTAGGATGAGTGCTGCACGCCTGGTGTGGAATCACTCCATGCCATACACCATGGTGGTGGCTTGCGGTGACTTCGCATACGTACTTAATGACGGCACTTAATGCGTAGGAGTTGTGCTTTAGCAGTTACGTAATCACGATCACTCGCGTGTGTATTTACTCCGCGCGCACTTCTGCACCAGCACTCCCGTTTTCTTTGAGCGGTAAAGCGATGATATGCATGTAGGTGCGCTATTATCATTGCCCAGAAAAACGGTAATTTAGAAGTTGAATAATGAGTAAAAGAGACTGATACTAAGAATTGTTTTAAGTTTTTGTATTATTACTTATGTTAGAATCCGTCAGGTTATCCCAAAGTTTGAAGTAATGTAAGTTTTTACCAATTTCTTGAGGAGCTATTCACGCGATTTCGTAGTAGTAAAATTGCATCATAAAATTCCAATAGTCGAAAATGTGGTTGTGTTTTGATGGAAATATACCGACAACCGGCGCTCAAAGCAATGAAATGCAAATTATGATGTCAATTAAAATACAAATTGTAATATTTTACTCACTTAATCAAGTGAATGTCGTCCTGGCCAGCCGATGTTTGCGTCATGGTGTCTCGTAACTCAAACATGGCGACATTCCGATGTTGATGAAGTTAAGGATTGCGTTCCGTTGCTGTAGACACTGTTACACTGACAGAGTGGGAGTGGTTCGAAACGATACAAGAGAATGAGTCATAGTCTGCTGACAATGAACAAGGCCGATAAGCTGGGGGGGGGGGGGGGGGGGGGAGGAAATAGTCTGCAATCGAAAAATGTTGTTTGGAAAAATTAATTTATTAAAATGAATTTATAAGAGGCATTACATTTTAAAATAAATTTAAATGACATTCAATTTATTAATTTAACACGGAAACTGTGTTTTTATGATTTTTAATGGAAATAAATCAGGCCAATGCTTTCGTGACGCCATTGCCGTCCTTGGCTCGCCATTCGTCCAGACTGTTCGCCCCCGCCCACCTTCGATTGTTCGCAGTTTCGCAGTAACCGTCGTCGAGTTAAGAGGTAAGTAAGCAGCCATATTTAAGTAATCTTTTTCCCCACTTCATAACTGTGCCATTACTATTTCATTTTAGTCTTTAAGATACCAGTTAATTTGTGGTAATCAATCCTTATAACCATTTGATAGTGATCTTTATTTTGCCTAACATCTTGTTTGATTAGTAACTTAGGCTTCGAAGATAGCGCTTTCGTGATACCTTCGCCAACGAATGCATGCTTTAATTGCATTTAGCCTGACAGCACTATAGTTTTCCAATGCGTGACTTATTTTTATCGCTTATTTACGTTAACGGGCACCCTTGCGACTGTGAGACGAGATACGTCTAAAATGTTCAGAATTGAGTGCGATCCCTTGTAATCTAATTTCAGTTATGCTATCAGCTTGTCTCACGTATGCTAAGGTGGTAAATGGTCCTTTGCAGCAATCCACAGGCCATGTTATGATTATTTTGTCACTACGACTGACTATTATTCATTTTGTCTGGTTGGAATTTGTGCGTATCGTCGTAGTTCTTTCCCCACGGTCATTCATACGTGCTGCTCGGATGATTTGGTAAGGGATTTAATAACAAGTAAAATGAAATTGTCCGTTTGCCATCGTTAGCTACAATTAATTGTATTCGAGTTTTCACGCCTTCTTAGCTCTTGCCGCCAGGAAGTTCCGAAATAATTTTCCGGGGCCTTGTCGCCGAGATATTTGAATTTCTGTAAGACTGCCCCATTTGACCGCAGATTGCCCTGCCTTCCTGGTATCAGTCACATAGTGTTGTGCTGAGTCTCCTCGACTCACTTCTTGATACATCGCTTCGAGAGTTGTCTCTCCTTTTTGCAGTCGGCAAGTGCTTGTAATTGCTTAAACTTATTACGATTTTTCGTGAACTTCATCTTAATTCAACCAGCCAAGACCTTTCAGTTTTCTTACTTAATTTTCTTTCTTTACGTTTTCCTTGCATAGCCAATGACTTTGACATTAAATAAGGAAAGATGATTGAATTAGTTAGGGAATTAACCATCATTTTTCATTGATTTCATTTTTTATACTTACAAACTTTTCCGTCAATGTAGGAGCCATATTTTAATGCAAAAACATTTCATAATTCAGTTTTTATGCATTTTGTGCTAATGGATCGTGCAAAATGACAAAATTACGTTAATTTGCCTTTCTCTTGTTATTTCTAGTGAATCGAGTTCATGTGAAAGTAGTGGTGTGCCATTTTACGAGTGACATTTTTTTTAATTCTCCTACCTTGGAAAGAGGTCATGAGGAATGAACGGTAACCAAATTTATTCTTTCAATATTTTACAACATATTCCATGTTATATGCCAAAACATCGCCATTCGTAATCTAATTATTAACATTTAATTGAATTAGCAATTTTTTACATTCGTAAGTCAACCAACAAACTTACATTTGTTTGGCTCGTGGGGACATTGGTGAATAGTATTCTTAAAAAAATTCAAATACCAGACAAGGTGCATGGATCATTGTGTGTTTAGGTTTTCTGACGCAGATCTCAAGATGGATGTGGTGGGTTTTTCATTTTCTCTTGCGTAGTTTCCTTGTTTCAAAATTTATCATTAGACCTCTCGGTGGATTCTATTCCATGTACACTTGAAAATTCGTTATGAATGTGAGCATCTTCCAGATACGCATGTCGAGTGACCTTCTGGGTAGTTGAGAATTGGTGACTTAGACCTTATAGATTTTGCTGTTGCTATTTTTTGGGAAGGTATTTTGATTCCGTTGTACCATGAGCACGTTAATTCTCAATTGTACTTATTAATGAATCTGAATTGAATCATTGAATTGAACGCTTGCAGCTTTTCATATGTTCTTACGTTCGTGTATACATTATGGTTCAACGCATGGCAAAGGCTCCTAATATGATCGTTCTACATCTACGTAATACCCTGCGAGCAACCTCTGTGGTGTTTGGCAGGGGGTGAATAATCACCAGCATGCAATTGGACTCCCACATGTACACCACACAGTAGGGCGGATCGGAAAAATCGATTTTTTTCAAATCCATCTGGCCCAATGAAAAAAAGTTGTGGGACCGATCAAAAATAAGGCCTGAAAAATTTGAGACCTCTAGGTGAACCCCTGACCCTCGCTCAAATGCAATTTAGGGGGGGAAGGTCGAAATTCGAAAAATATAGTATTTTATGGTCATTTCCTATAGATTTTGCCGAGTTACTGCCCTTCTGGGCCAAATTTTCGTGCATTTTGACGTATCTGTCACCGTTTAGCCACAAAATGCCTAATTTGAGTCCGCGCCCGCGAAGGAAATATTCCAACGCCCACGCAGCGTCGCGGATACAAGAGCCGCAGGCCGATCCCCTCCCCTCCCCGCTCGCTTCTACCCCTCCCACGCCTCCAATACAGCAAAATTCATCCCGCGTATGCTGGTAGGAGGTCATTTATCTTTTATAATATAAATCGGAAGATGGTAGAGGCTCATAAAGGAAGCTTAGTGAGACGACTTGTCCCTTATTAGGCGCCTCGTCCGGGTTAAACAAATCGATGTTACCAACTTTTAGAGAAGTGATGAAATATTTTTAGATCCGAGAACGCAGGAAAGGAGCCTACGGTCCATGAAAAGGCCTCTCGAGTGGCTATAAAGGTGTGCGAATTATGGTGACGCTACCCTTCCATTATGTGTGTGATTAAATGGATTTAGCGGTACAACAGGAAGTACTAAAACTTACGGAAAATGCGAATAGGGCAAAAGTAGGGTTTTTGCTTAAGTACAAACCTGAAGTACTTTTGAAAGAACATTTGAAATTATGCGATATTTTTGCGTGTAAGTGCAAGAAGGAGCATAATGTTCCCCCCAATGAAGAAGTATGTTGAGATACCAGCGGACGAAACTAAAGATGATGGCTGCTGGATTGAGTCCTAAAGAAACTCGACAACTGAGGAAAAAAAGGGAATCGTCGGTAAGCGTTGAGTCGACATCGTCAATTCTTGTATGGGAAAATAGTATCAAAAATTTTCTTCATCAATTCATCCGAAGAAAATTAAACTGAAGAGAAATCATCCGATTTTTATCTCTACGTTCCTCATCAAATAAAAATTCAGGACTAAACTCAAACTGGAACTTCTGCGTGAAAAATGCGTCTGCCAAATGTGATAGAGGTATATGCAAGAACCAAGAAACAGCAATGATCGTCCTTGCAACTTTAGTTGACGCCAAAATCATAACTTCGTAAGAAACATCCAAGGAAGTTTGCAAGATTACTTACGTAGACAGAAAAAGATGCTAATTATTGTGAATACGAAAAGAGAGGTATCAAAGGGTGTCAACAAAGGGTTACATTTTTATGGAGTGAAAGACTATACTTTTGTCTGATGAAAAAAGGCATGAGCACTTATCAATCCAAGTTTAGAGGGGAATGCTTGATGTTAGTTGAAGAAACAGGGTCCCACTTTTGGGTTTGCCTCCCCCGTCGGAGGATTAGCAAAAGTTTACTCGGAATGGAATCTGCGATTCTCGATTCCTTTCCGAGTGAAAATTAGATACACAAAAATAAAAAGGATTTGAATGCGATGGTGATTACCGCCCCAAAAGGAGGCATCATCCCTATGCTACAAGCATAATTCCAACATCCCTTGCTATGTGAGTAAACTCTTCTCGGGATTACCACCGGGTTAATTTTTCCAAAATGGCAAACATTTCAAGCTCCGACTCGGGGCTCATCATCAGGGATAAATGTCGTTGAATCCCGAGAAGAGTTTACCCACATCATTCGCCGGGAAAGCATCAAATCATATTTCATCCCTTACAGAGGTCTATTTGCTAATTGCACTAAATTGACTTAGATTTGCGGCATAAACATTGGGAGGGCAATCTAAGGACCGAATTTGCGTTGTTGCAAGTATGCGTTGGGCGGCCGATCCGAAATTTTTTAAAGTGCTGGATTTTAACATCAACTTTAAGGACTACTCGCTGATGACATATTGGAGAGAGACCACAGTACCTCCGGCTACATCTGACCTTAGTGTTAAGGATTTTCAAAAATCTGTTGATGAACTTTCAAATTTGAAGTTAAATATTTCTTTTTATTATAGATACGGACGAGAAATTCGTGAAGAAATTCACCAAAACTTTGTTGACAACAGCGAAAGACGAGGAATGACACTGACATAAGAAATACAGATTGGAAAGCAGGTAATTGAAAAATTCTTTCGTGATTGTTCCTCCACAGACGATACTGAAACATTAAATATTTAGACTAACGAAGTAAGACGCACTTAGTGTGAATTTTGGTGCATTTGGCGCGTGGGAGAAGCTTGCGGGGAGGGGACGCGAGCGGCTTTCGCCCAAAATCCATTTAATCACATCTGTCGGACAAAGCCGAAATTGGAGCGCATATCCGAAGTTAGCACACCTTTATAGCCACTCGAGAGGCCTTTTCATGGACCGTAGGCTCCTTTCCTGCGTTCTCGGATCTAAAAATATTTCATCACTTCTCTAAAAGTTGGTAACATCGATTTGTTTAACCCGGACGAGGCGCCTAATAAGGGACAAGTCGTCTCACTAAGCTTCCTTTATGAGCCTCTACCATCTTCCGATTTATATTATAAAAGATAAATGACCTCCTACCAGCATACGCGGGATGAATTTTGCTGTATTGGAGGCGTGGGAGGGGTAGAAGCGAGCGGGGAGGGGAGGGGATCGGCCTGCGGCTCTTGTATCCGCGACGCTGCGTGGGCGTTGGAATATTTCCTTCGCGGGCGCGGACTCAAATTAGGCATTTTGTGGCTAAACGGTGACAGATACGTCAAAATGCACGAAAATTTTGCCCTAGAAGGGCAGTAACTCGGCAAAATCTATAGAAAATGACCATAAAATACTATATTTTTCGAATTTCGACCTTCCCCCCCTAAATTGCATTTGAGCGAGGGTCAGGGGTTCACCTAGAGGTCTCAAATTTTTCAGGCCTTATTTTTGATCGGTCCCACAACTTTTTTTCATTGGGCCAGATGGATTTGAAAAAAATCGATTTTTCCGATCCGCCCTACAGTCCTAAAAACGTAACGCTTGCTGACAAATTATACTACCATACGCTATTAGAAATGATAATAAAATTCAGAAGCATGCATTAGGTTTTGCATAGGTTCGTAGGCCACACTTCTAGTCATATACTCTATTTATGAGTTCTAACGCTGCCGTTATAATCTCTTATTGATCGTGGAAAGAAGACATTCTGATTCTGCCCGTTCTACAGTCTCACTCTCGTATTTTATTTATATGATCTGGTCTTATCCTATCTTTGAAAATATTTCTAACGATATCAGTATGTTATTAGATGGATGTTCCTTAATGTCTCCACTTTTGAATATTGTTTTGTCACATGATCAATTTTCTAGTCATTAGGTACTTTGTGTTGCTCGATGGATTTACTGAATATTAACTGCAAGTAGGGGGCAATTTCTGAGGCTACTTCTCTGTACAAGCGAGAAGTGATTTCTTCTGGAGTAGGTGTTTTATTTCGACTGAGGGATTTCAATATATTTTCTATTCCGTGCGCACTTATATCAATAGGCGGCATCTTTCGACGTATGCTGAGATTGTCATCGGTCACGGGTGAGTTATCGGAAGGCTCGGTGAACACGATCTTGAAGTAGGAATTTAATAAATTGGCTTTATCGCAACTGCTTGTCAACACATCTCCATTGTCGTTTCTCAGCGAACATACGGTAGATCATTTACCTTGAATTTCCCTAACATACGACCAAAATCCTTTTGGGTTATCCCGTAACTGGTCTACTAGTGTTTTTCTTTTAAAATTCGTGAATGCATTCCTGAACGCTTCCTTCGTGGCGGCTTTAGTCATCCTATATTTTTAATTATTTCCTCGCGTTCATTAGCGGATAAATCCGTAATGATTTTTTTCATTTTATCATGGCACGCCCTCTGTCGCCTCAATGATTTTCTCACTTCCGCGTCGTACCACATCGGTTCGCGTCATTATTTTACTGTTTTTCAAGGGATATAACTATTTATTCCCGAAGTTACGAGCGAAAGAAAAGCTTTCCAAGTCCCCTCTACGTTTAACTTTATTGTAGATTATTGAAACCCCGGGAAAGCGTTTTTCAGATGACTCTTGAACTTATCAAAATCAGCTCCTTGAACAAATGAAGACTTTACGTTCTTAAGGGACGGCCCCGAATGGGTTATATCGGACAGGTTATAAAGGATGTAAAAGAGAATAAATATGTAGCTATGAAGAGATTAGCGGATAGGAGAGAGAAATGGAGAGCTGCTGCACAAAGGTTAAGAAAACACTTAGCTGTTTCACAAAATAAAATATATTGCGACCGGTTTCGATACAGCGTATCATCACCTGATGATACGCTGTATCGAAACGTAGTAGTGTGCGTAATATTTCTTTGACTGTGTGGTGTGCATGTGGCGGTCCTCTTGCATGCTGCATGTTGGTGATTGGTCACCCCCTGCCAAACACCCTATAGGTGGCTCGCAGGGTATTATGTAGATGTAGATGTGGATGAAACCGGTCGCAATATATTTTATTTTGTGAAACAGCTAAGTGTTTTCTTAATCTTTGTGCATCATGAAGGAGTTTCACCATGTTACGCCAACCACCATCGCATTTATGGAGAGCTGCGTCAAACCAATCTTAGGATTGTTGACTAATGATGATGATGATGATAAAATTTTCAGCGGTGTTTAAAAACAATTTGCAGATACTACCCTCCTTCGACGGTGCTAACGTTTATTACCCGATGGGGTATATTTGTCGTTAATAAATCAAGACTTCTTTCTCCTCCGTTTGGTACAGATGGATGTATTTGATACGGATGAATCTATTTGTAACAATGAATTTGGTATAAAAGTGTGAAATATATCCTCGGAAATCACTTCATCCCTCCCACCAGGAGTGAAGCTGTACGTCTATAAATATATACTAGTAGAAGGTACTATCGTTTTCAAAAGCATGTAGACACCCAGGAGTTCCACTTAACTGACGGGGCCGCGTCGTGAAAACTTGTGAGGTTGGCACATAAAGCGACCTGCATCCCTCACTCGCATGTCACCAAGAGCCGACGAGGACGGAGGTGGACGCGACCTAGCTACCGAAGCTGAAGTCAAACTGTAGGAGAATGAGCCCAATCAGAATTAAGATTTGCGGATGGAATGCACTGGGGTAACTCACGTCCACACTCACGTCGCGCGATCTGAGTGTTTTCTTTCGGGCTCCGTGGCAGGGTTTTCCTATCTTTAGATTCATATTTGGGCTCGCCGTTTATCTCTTACAAATACGTCGCTCCGTGGCCGAGTAGGTCTATACTGTGCGCGGTGGTAGCGGTAAAGTTCCATGATTTTCGTTTTCTAAGTGTTCATTTTTAGTGTTAGTCTTCATAAAATTTCATTTAGAATGTCAAGGGTCCGACTTGATTCCTTCTTTTCGGTAGCTTCTTGAGGTATGACCTTTGAAAATAGAATGTAATGTTTTTTTGTCATTTTCTAAGGGTATCAGGGGATATTCTCAAAGTTAATTTGAACGGAGCGTTCATGAACGAAGGGAATTCCTTAATTGGCAAAACATAATGTCCTCCCTCCTAATATCAGCTAGCCTTGTTAGTTTGCTCCTTAACGCTTTTTTGCAAACTTTAATTATCATGGGCCGAAGTGGGGAGGTGCTCATAAGACTCTTTAAAAATAAAACTTCGAAAACCTTGTAGTTTTGCGCACAGTATTGAACCTGGTGTTTTTATTTTTCTATCGTATTTACGACTGTTTAGAGTATCGCCGCTTTCTTTGATTTTGGATTTTTATTTAATCTTTATCAGCACTTTGAAGGCTAATGCAAGAAAAAAATGCTCTAAAAATGTACCCTCATTTAGTGCCTTTGAATAAATTTCAAATACTTTTTAGCCTTATTATCAAATGATATATTTACTTGCATTTCTTTTCTAGAAAAAAAATACTGTAGGTGATAGAGGTGGAGAAGAATAACGATAAATTTTCAATTTTTATCTCATTTTATGCAATTATGATCCTCAGCAACGTTATACATGCCGTTGAAGTTCACGCAGAACCTTCTATGATAGGCTACCTCCATACAGCATCCACCACAATATCGACCAGTTAATCCTCTAGCGGAGGATGTAAATTATCTCTTTTTTTCGGATGTCATCTCCTTGAGCGACCCCTACACTTCAATTCCAGCGGTGGCCTAACAGAATGTTTGTCCTAGTCTCCTTTCTTCTGCTGCACAACTTACTTTCATTGATTTTAGCTGATATTTTCCATCGTCCTTTCCATATTAATCGATCTTCTTCAAATCTCGCTTTGTGTCGGCTATGTCTAATATGTCGTCCGCATATCGAAACACAGGTACTTACTCTTTCTCCTTAAATATTGCCTCATGAAGCCTCCTTTGATTATATATTTCATTGAAAGTATATCGATTGAAACGCTTTTAGCCAAATGTCGCTAATAAGTTCCATATTGAAATTGATTTAGTATATAAATCAAATGTGGTATTAAATATTTCTGCAAATTTGAGCTTTGAAATCAACCTAAGCCTACAGGTCCAGCCGAAACAGATTAAAACAATTAATTTCAAACCCCTGCTTTCTCTACCTCATGCTGCAATGACGCATACTTTATCTTATTGTCAATATTTGTGTTACGATCGTTAGTGGCTTACACTGCGATCGCGAACTTCACTCTGACACCCGGGGGAAAAATAGGGATGATAAGCCAAGGGGTGCAAGGGTGGTTTTCATAGTTTTGAGAAAAAATAATTTAAATTTGAAGTAATTTGGAGTTATTGTGAAAAATATTTGATGAAAAACTTCAACAGAGTTACATTATGCATAGTATTACTTAAAATTTGAAAGGACTAAAACACAATTTGCAATGAATTCTGTACCTTTATCAATGATCAAAGCAGTCAATGGTATCATTTGCACCCTTTGATCTCTCACCCCCTCAATTAAAAAGAGCATTAATGGAAGTTTAGAATAAAATATGATGGGGCAAGTTTAGAACCTAAACTAAATTTTTGCTAAATCCGACGCAATTTCGGTCTTACGTGAGGGAGGCTCAAGGTAATAAATCCACGGTAAGTTAACTCAAAAACGCCAATGAAGGAAAAGATAGCTAAAATTTATTGAAAGCGAACGTCCTTAACTCTATCATTAAATTCTTTGTTCGGTGAATGTCCCCAGAGTAATACCTTTACCCTTCGTAGCGTGTATAAAACTCCAATGAGGCAATCCATACCTCTTGCCACAGCATAAAGATTTACGTTAAACCAATCAACCCCAGGCACCGATCCAATTCACGCCAGAGTTTATAAATATCTAACCAGAGGTTAGCGTGGTAACTTTTCTAACTATTTTCAGCCACAAGCGGTTATTTTATGGAGCGGGAGCCGTAATTCTATTGGGGCAACTTCCTTCATCCCTCCGCTATCCATTTTGATAATTATAACTCGTTGAGTGTATTTAAATTTATTCGGAAAGTCACCTATGAGGATATCCTTATAATTTAACGGCGCACTAAAATAATGGATGCATAAGGAAACTCATTGAATGAAATATTTTTACTTTGTCAACAAATTCGAAAAAGATAACATTGTAAACTCTATTGTCGACTCTTGGTGATCCTCATTGGAAATTCTCGCCTTTCCCGAGAGTCTCCACGGGTGTCGAGAAGTCTTGTTTGGTCGAGATTTCTCGAGTCTCGTCAAGACTCTCGACCCAGGCGAGACTCTCGCCGCGCCGAGAGTGTCGTCCCGACCATGCCGAGAAATGGAATCCTCGTCTCGACAGCCGAGAATCTCGGGCGGTCGAGAGTTTCGCACAGGCCCAGTTCCCACCCGGCGGGCTCGGGTCCAAATCCCGGCGGTGGCGGAGAATTTTCGGAGACTGCCCAATATCTGCTTGAATTTTGTGTGGAGAACATTTGAAGCGCAACACTCCGTCCTTCGGATGGGACGTTAAGCCGTGGTCCCCTTGGCGCCTTTCGTTAAGAGCTGGCTAATGCCGACGCCGAGTTTCTCTCCACCCTTCCTTACCTACCCTTTCCTCATGGCGCAAATGACCTCAGCTGTCGGTCGCCTCCTCCGAACACCATACCAAAAGAATTTTTAAAAATTCTTCAAGTCTCTTCATGGAGGTGACAATACGCCGGGGATTTCAAATTGGTGTTTGTATGCGGGAAGCTTAGGTAGTATGCAATAACATATGATTGGCTCCAAAAGGATTTAAGAATACTATGATTTCAATATTTACTATTAATCTGAGGTTCGAAGTATCAACATTTCAACTTTTTCCTAAAAATAAGACAACTAATAGCTCTAAATTAGAACGCAAACACGAAGGAGCGTGCGTTAGTATTATAATAAATGCCCGTCATCAGTGTCACAACGTAAATACAGCGTGAGAGCTCGTTGCTAGTGGCTATAGTTGTTTAAATGCCATTATATATAGTACAGGAGAAGTACATTCCTCAGCACTGATTCACATCAAGGAAATTTCATAATGCTTATTGTGATGCTAAATTATTGCAGGGATGCCAATAAAAAGAAATTTCGCATCAAAAGATGGGGTTATATTAATTATTAGTAAGATAATACAGTAGAAGATCAATAATATGGAGGGATCGAGTGTGGAGGCTAGAGTTTTGGCTGACACTGATACCCCATGGGCCCGGGTTCTAGTCCTGGCTGAGGCGAAAATTTTTCAGAGATGGCCTGATCCCTGATTGAGGGTTGCATGAAGGGACTTCGAATGCAACAATCTGTCATGCAGATGGGACAATAAGACATGCTCCCCTCGATGTCTCTTGTTAAAAGGTAGCTATCGCCGATAGAGGGGGTTCCTATCAGCGTTTCCCTCTCAACCCATACCTCATGGTGCAAATTACCTCAGCTGTCGATAACTTCCTCCAAATACCATACCATCGATAATATGGAACACGTTGGACCTGGGTTATTCCGAAAATAAGATTCTTCTGGCATTTAAGTCAATTTCTTAAGAGAGGAATTTAACTGATCTACGTCTACAGAATACCCTGCAAGTCTCCTCTAGGGTGTTTGGCAGGGGGTGATCAATCATCAGCATGCAATTGGACTCCCACATACACACCACACAATCCATAAAACGTCACGCATACTGACAAATTATACTACCACATACTGTTAGAAATATTAATAAAATTCATGAACGCGTTAAGTTTTACAGAAGTTCGTAGGCTACACTAAAAGTCATCTAATGTATTTGTGAGTTCTAACGCTGGCGTCGTAATCTTTTATCGATGGTGGAAAAAAAGACATTCTGATTCTGTATGTTCTACAGTCTAACCCTCTTATTTCATTTATATGATCTGATCTTCCGTAGTATGTTAACGTCCGTAAGATATGGCTAACTTCGTTAGAAAAGACGCTGTTCTTGAATTTATCTAAAAGATTTGGTCTATTTTTTAATCTACGGTCTGACAGAGATTCCCAACCGAGTTTATCTCACGGGCCATTTACACTAACAAGGTTATCGTAACGACCTTTCACGTACCATGCGAGGAAAAAAGTATTTCAACAGCGTTAGTGCCGCCGCCATCGCTTCGCAGGAGAATGGATTCCCTTTCTAGCGGTACATAATCCTTGGAATGAGACGAGGGAAATTCAAATACGGTCTTTTTCAGCCACCGAGGTCGTGACGGTGAATTTGCCTGCCTCGAGACGAGGCTCGAACGTATTTTGTATTCCTCTCTAGAATGTTGGCGCATTCGATATCCTTAGGAATTGTGCCTTCCTTTTACCCGCTATCTCACTCTAACCCTCATTTCCGTTCCTTCTTCGGTCCTACTCTAGCAATCGCAATAAAATTCACTGAAAGCCCATCTCCACTTCCTCATTTTCTCGTATCTGAACATTTACGGGATAAATATTCGCAAGACGTAATCTGCAATGCGGCAATGGCGATGAGCGATTTTGAGCATCAGGAATTACTCAAAATACACTGGTCAACAAAAAACTTTTTTCAATCCTAGAGATGTTGTTGAGTGATTATTGAGGTGCTTTTCGTCCTGATTCCAAATCTGGGGTCAGATGTTTTCTATCACGTCTACTTTCTTTAGGACAACCGAGCTAAATAAGGGTTCAAGGATATTTAAGCAAATTAATCGTGATTTTAAAAAATGTTAAAAAATAGGTACTCTCATAGGATTTTCTCATATATTTAGTATCTGGTGAGTTCCTATTAAGTGTCAATCAGTAATGTTCAAACATGTTGCTGAAATTTGCTTGGCGCTATTTTTCCATATGTAAAATATCTTGGTCGAAACACTCACTCTGTTCATCTCTAGCAGCGCTGAGGTTTGGGGGAAAAAGGTATGGTTTGAGTCGATAAAAATAATTTTTTAATCCATATTGCAGTCAATTTTTTGATACGATTTAATTACATTGATATAGCTACCATATCATGATAATTCTCACCCATGATATTTCCTAAAAAATGTTCAGATACATTTCTGAATGCGTTCCACGCGCTTTTCTCTGTTGACCTCACTTGCAGTTGAAATTCCGAATCCTTAAATCCCTAATCTGTGCCCCGATACACATTCCTTATTTGATCTTTGCCTCACTTAATTGAAGGACTGTTTGTTTCAAATAAGTAAAACCAGCACCATTTTTGTCCATGGCTTCAACGAAATTTAAAAAAAGTCCTTATTTAATATGCTGAGATGGCAAAAGAATATTTTTTGGATCGACCAAAGGCTGACAAAGGACATTTTTGGATCCAGGGACGAGTTCTTTACGTTCCCGACAAATTTTTTTCATGTAATTATTTTTTCTGTCCCTGATATCCCATACGCAGATGAAGAAACAAAATTTCGTATAGCCAAGCTGTAATCCTAGTAACATTGCAATTAAAGTGGGCACAAATTTTCCATTTATATTTTTGGTAGTGACTTTTTTCTAGAAGTAACTTCAGATTCTCGTAAATTCTTTCATTTCAGTTTCATGAGTTAACACTATTAATGGGAGCTCATTGCTCATTGCCATGCAAAATTTTTCAAAATAACCTTTGGAGGAATAAATGAACAAACGCTAGTCATATGTGTTTAATTCAAAATTAAGAGTATCCATAACAGAGAGAGCATCATTGCAAAAAGCAAATCGTTTTTTGGAGAAGAAACCAAATCAAATTCGTCACGGCGAGAGCGGGATATCAAAAGTTTCGAACTTGGACCGAACAATTTTCAACCCTTTAATATTGATCCTAAGATTTTACCCAGCATTTTGGTTTAAATTTCAATCGTGCAGTAGATTGTTTAAATACTTTTGCGTTTTAAAATGAGGTCCAGCAATTTTACTCGGTCCAAAATTTGGGTCCTTCGAGTCTCCGAATCCTTCATTATCACGTTCTTGATTAATTTCTGAATCTTTGCTAACATTAACATACTCCATTGGTTTCGGCACTTGTAAATTTTCGGAGTGATGGAACGGTAGTATCGCTGATTCAAAGTTGTCTGGATATTTTTCTGTGTGTTTTGACTTCGTTGTAATTCCTTTCATTTTTGAAATTATAATATGATCTGCCAAATCATGGGGACGGCAAATTCCTTATAATATTTTCCCTTAGTCCACACAGTAAGAAGCTCAACACTGATGCCACATAACACATGGGTAGCCCATCCTTTATCTTGGCCACCCTACAGGCAGTCAAAATAAAGCTTATAACCCTGTCTGAAAAGGGAGAAATTTTCCACCTTTGAGCCTTAAAAGTAATTTCACCGTATACTTAATAAAAGTCATCAGGATGGTTCACGCACTATCTAAGCCTGATTAAAGCCAAGCCACTTCTCAGCGATTACATTGTAAAAAGCTGTAATTTCCTGCGAGCAGCGAAATTCTCTATCTTCTACTATCTTCATAGAAAACAAACGTCTTCACGCTCCTACAGCTGGTCACATGATGATGTGAAGTGGCAACTGAGGCAGCATTGCTTTGAATAAAACGATAGGATAGTACAATTTTAAACATATTATGACATAGTAGGAAGGCATGGCATCGTAGGACATGCTTTGGCAGGAAATTTTTATTTTCACTTTCTCATGCTATCACGATACATAAATGAATTAAATTACTACTTTCGTAAAAGCAAAAACATACATTAAGCTGTCCTAAAGAAACTAGATGTGATATGAAAATTCTAATCACAGATTCAGAATAATCGCAAAAAAATACGCCTAAGATCACTTTACAACGTCTCCAGAACAAAATCTATGTTGACCAGTGATACCTAAACAATTATCACTTTAAAAGGTTTTTTAGTGCGTCAAATACGATTGCTAATTTCCTCAATGATATGCACATGATTGCTAAAAATTTAATTAATGACACACAATTTTTCGAGTAAAATTCCATAAATCGCAAAACGAAATGAACATTTTATTTTTTCCCAACCAGTGGCAAAAAAAACTTTATTTTCTGCAATTTGATACCTCACTTTCTTGTCAATTTATTTGAAAACCAATTTTTAAAAATTAAAACAGTGCATAATATTTTGGTGTCAAATTACTTTCGATTATATATATGGGTTAAATAAAATATCTAAATTAATGAGGACAAAAAAATGAAGGATGAAAAATATACTCCAATGAATTCACACTTCACGTGGGACAATATCTCTCCTTTTATTACCCTCGAAATCTCAGCAGCACTTTGACGTATTATATGTCAGCATTTACATCTCCGGTTGTACACCTAAGTCCTAGTCGGTCACTTCTCAGGTGGAGGTCTTCTCCGATTCTCAATGCCTCATTACCGTCCCTGTTGCGTTTCTCCGAGTAGTATACGGTACTTCAATTTTTATTCTTCCTTCGCTACGTTTCCGCTACTGTTAAGCCTGCCTCCAACATGCTGACTACTTTTCCCTCTTTCGCCTGCTGACAAAGGCATATTAAATCAAGATAGGAAAATATCCTTCTCGATCGAAAGAAAAACGCGTTCTGGCAATGTGCTCGTCTGTCCTTCCGGAAAAGCTAAAACTTCTTCAAAACCAACTGCATTCAAATACGTGGCCCATCGAATATTCTCGTTGACTGTCTTGTTTACCTTAAGAGAAAGCTTGATATGTCTCGTAGTGATTTTTGTCGTTTCGTTGAGATAGGTGAAGGAAAATTCAGAGGAGCGTTCCCAATGTGCGCACATGATGCCGTCAAATGCGTCTCTATTCTATGGAGTTCATCGCGAGTCATGCTTTGGGGTGCGGGAGACTCAGTGGTCGCGTATTTGGAAGGCGAAGAAATGATATGAATTTTACTTGTTTGACTTTCCCTCACTGACCAAAGAATAACAACCTCTGGAAAGGAAACCCACTATCCCGTGGAGCGATAGTGGCGGCACAAACTTTGTCGGGATACTTTTTTCCCCCATAGTACATGGCAGCTCTTCGTTGGACCTGCCCAAACTCTGTTATAAAGCCTTTTTCATGAGGGTCTCAAACATAGGCAGCGAATTCGAAATGGGGTCTGACAAGGGAGAAGTAGCTTGTTTCTCTCACTTTGTCGTCGCATTTTCCTAATATTCTATTAGAGCTTGACATGTCATTTCCCAAATATGCTAATTCCGCGACGGGTCAAAATTGAGTCTAACTCCTAGATTATTTCACGGATTCAACTGTCTATAATGGGTGTCCCGAATGTTATAGCTATGTTGTGGGGAGTTATCCACAAATTGAGTCGATTGAATCTACCGATTAGTGTTTCTTTATCGGCATTCTTCCGTAAATGCAGCTCCGGGACCTTCGACTCACAAGCCGCGTGATTTGTCTTCACGTAATATTTTGCTCCCCCCTCCTCATCTCAACACTGGAGACGTGTTTAATTCAATTTATTGTAGCTAAGCCATTCCAAGGCAAGAGGGGCTACCTTATGTGTCATTTCCTGAATTTGACTTCAAAGATCACGTGACGACGCGAGTTCTCCTCCCACGGCATTCACATTAACTCCCGTTCCGTTGAAAATAATAGCTTTTCACTTCACAGAGTTTAAATAATAATATCCAGGGTCCAACCATGTTTTTGTACGCAAACCGAGTAATAAGTCGAGTCAGGTAGTTGATCAGCGTAAGCAATTTTTCCTTGGCTCCATTCGTCTCGCAGAGGTGGTGAAATCCTACGAAATAGGACAACGCCTGCTGCTGTTACCATTTTGAATCACCATCGAGTTTGCATGCGTAATAAAAATAATATTTTATTTTCCCGATGACCTTGTAAGCCAAAATGTGCGTACAAAACAGTTACAAGGGGAGTGCCAGGGTTTGGAAATGAAGTTAGGAGTGGGACGGCGCGTGTTTTCAGCACCACCCAATAGTGTCACAATAACCCAGATATAAGACTAGATGACCAGCCATTCACGAGAAAAACGCTCCGAAAGTCTCAGTCCTACTGTATATAAAGGCCGTTTTACACGGTACACGGAATTGCGTAATCTGACGTACGTGCGAAGCGCAATCAAAATTGCGTCGTGTAAAGCGGTGAATTGCTAGAACACATGCGAGAGTGCGTAGATGCGAGACGCCAAAATAGCCCCTGTTCTAATTTCGTTCATGCATTCGCGCAATTCCGCGCCATTCTAGAAATTAATGCAGCTCTAACCTGCGCAATTCCGTGCCCCGTGTAAAACAGCCTTAATACCCATGCGTCCGTTCCATCAACCGAATGGTGTGGTGGCCGAGATGGCAGGAACAGTAGGCCGAAGGTTTCGTGTTCGAATCCTCAACGCGACCTTTATTTTCATAATTCCGATTTTTCATATCCTTGTTAATTTCATTGATCAATACTACTTTTGTCATACTACTTAAAACTAGAGATGGGTCGAATAGCAGATTTCTCGAATTCGAATATCGAATTCGAATATTAAATCATTGCTCGAATATTCGAATACCTCGAATTTCGAATACCTCGAATACTAAATGATGAATGCCGGAATGTTTGACTCGGTTGCCTATGCAGCAGGCAACACAAGATTTTGGGGAGTAATTTTGATTTACTTTAAATGATTAGAACAGGAATTTAGCTGATTAATGAATATTTTAATTTTATGGAAACAATTGGGCATATAATTAATTCAACTAACATCGCTTTACCCCCACTTCTGCTGCCAAGTGCTAGCTGACAATCTGAGGCATTTTGCAAAATACAAGCTCTTTTCCACCGGATTTTCTTCAATTATTTTCAGTCCATCTTTGGGAGTTCTCACGAGATAAGAAGATGAATTGGAATTGCTATCAGGGAGAAACCAAATATTCTGTGAAAATGTCCCTTTGTCTGGGACTGTAACAATAAAGATTTATAGCACCACTCATTAATTGTAACTTGATATATACTTTCGGAAAAAAATACCGCATCAACTTCCGAGAAGCTCTGCTGCTCATATCGAGTTTCGCCAGAATGCTAAGTCTCCGTCGTATTTTCACATATATTTCTTTGCGTAAAATGCTTAAATAAACTCAGAAATACGTCGTGTTTGGTCTTATTCTTTTTGAAATTACGCGCACATTACTAATATTTCAATTCGATAAAGGTGTAACATCAATTGACGAAAGTCATTCTTAGACACCTTTTGTGCTAATAGATGACTCATTCAGCGGTTGACCTCCACAGAAATGGAGAACTTCGAAGCTGGTAGGAAAAAAAGGTCAGTGGGGGAGAAAAGGGAGGGCCGGAAACACGTTTCTATTGTTCTCGTGCAACCCCGTATTTTTTCGAAGCTAAGGTCTTCGTAATATGATCCCTGCGCGAGCTGTGACCTTTTTTTATTTCGAAGAAGAGGAAATCCTCAGAGGGGTGGGCTAATGCTGAATGGAGAGGGATACCGGATCTTGGGAAATGCGCTAATGTAAGTATCCCACGGTACTCACACAGCAGTTGACCTCCAGAAATGGGGAACTTCGAAGCAGGTAGCCAGAAAAAGGTCAGTGGGTGAGAAAAGGGGGGAGGGCGTGAAACACGTTTTTATTGTTCTCGTAACTCGATATTTTTTTCGAAGCAGGGGTCTTCGTAATGCGATCCCTGCGCGAGCTGGGACCTTTTGTTTGATTTCGGAGAAGAGGAAAGCGTCAGAGTGGGTGAGGCGAGTGCTGAATGGAGGGGGATAGCGGATCATGGGAAATGCCCTAAGGTTGCTATCCCACGGCACTGAGGTTCTCCTGGTGGGGGGAATCGGGGATTTTCGGATTTTTTCACCCGACCTTTTTCGGTTCCCCTCGTCGAACTCTTTTCACCGCTAAAATCCACGAATTTGATGTAATTCGTCAACTTGCGTAAAACGGCGCTGCGAGCACTAAATGACTACAGTTCTCTACATTTTTCCGAGTCAACTACCAACGACGTGCGTGCGACAGTGTATGACGTGAAATTCAAAGTATTCGAGGTATTCGAGGCGGTACTTTTCGCATAACTATTCGAAACCTCGAATATCGAATACTTTCTAATATTCGAGGTATTCGAGTATTCGCGGATACTATTCGCACATCTCTACTTAAAACGTAAGGCCGCTGTCGGGCGGCAAAAGAGGACAAGCCCTGTATACAATAGGGTAGTTTCCTTCATCAAAGAAAACGAAAGGCATTGATTGCGATTTGTTACCCACCATTAGTGTGTTCATAATATGATTTATTTTATGAAATACCGGTTTTCCGGCTAATTTTTAGAAATACCGGTTTAGACGAATGGCAAGGGTCAATTTTATCCTCATTTGAAAAAGGCCAGATTGGCGCCCATGCGATGCCACTCCACGTGACATCACAGGGGCCCAGATGCTAGACGAGTAGTCAGGAGTTCTATATCGTCTGAGATTACCAATGCATGCATAAGGCACACAGCTCAGGGAACCATCTCTTAATAATCACCTATTAAAACTGCCTAAGGTCGGAAAGTTTCCTTTGTTTGATAAGGTATTAATAATCCTTATTTAAGCCAAGTATTACCTGCTAGCAGGGTACTCTGCTACCTGCTAATATCCTGCGTCGAATCAGGGCTCAGAGCCTCGCCCCAAGGTCACCTCACTTGCGGCAGCGGGAACCAGAACGACGTCACACGGAGTTTTCCCGGCATTCATACTTACCCGTCGCGTTTTCGCGCGCTTGAAAATTTTACTTTTCATTTAATCGCGAAAAATAGATATCATCATTTAAAAATCTAAAAGCGTGGAATACGTACTCCAGGAGTAATAATCTTTCGATTAAGGCAATAAAAAAATAATATGAAACCACCCTATTAAGGCTAAAGATGGGAGGACGCTAACCGAGCGAGAAGAGGTACAGAGTGGTCGGAAGGTATTTGTGGAGGATCTGTATGACGGGTGTGCACTGGATGTATCTGGATGTACGGGGGTGGACCAGCGAGCTCCTCAAGAATCTAGGTGAGGACAGCAAGGAAAGGTTTTCCGATCTAGTATGCTGGATCTATGAGGAGGGATGTTGGCCGGAGAATTTCGTGAAGACGGTTTTAATTCCGCTACCGAAAAAGAAGAAAACTATGGAATGCGGAGATTATAGGGGTAAGATTCTAGGGACTGTAGGGCTAAGATTTTTAATATTGCTATAAATACTATTTTAGGGCGAGAGTGTCTTTAGAAAGGTGCAAATGTCGACCGTCTGACCGGATTACGGTATATGAAGTAGTTGATGACTGGTCGGATATCCAATTCATCCAAAACATCTCGGTGGGCATGGAGAACAGCCAAGTTGTTCAATCGCTTCTGTCCCATTGTTGATCGAAGATACGATTTCAGATGAAGGGCGCTAAATGTGCGATCTGCTGTCACTGTCGTTATTGGAAATACTTGGAGAAACTTAATGCACTTCACTACATCGCATATCTTTTCTCTAACTGCAGGCACTTGTGTAATACTTTCTTACATCACGCATGTTTTTTTAAGACCAGCTGTTTTTTATTAGCGATATCGGATAACATGTGCAAGTTATATCGCAGTCTCTCAATGTCTAGGTCATTTTTGAAAATTTCAGTTTATTTTTACAAAATTTTACCCTCTGTTTACTAAAAGCAATTACCCTTGTTCAACTGCAATAACCTGCGTGATTCCAGAGAATGCAAACCGCTCAGTAATGCAAGATTGGTGTTTCACAAATTTCATTGCAAATAGCTTTGTAGTATTCCTTTAGGGTTTGGAAAGTGTGCGGTGAGCTGGCTTCGTCGTTTTCATATTTCTTTGGCATAGGTCGATTCCGAGGAAGCGAATAATCATCAGGTTGTGAAGGTTTCTCTTTTAAACACAATTCCCAAAAGTGTCCAAAACCATCACGCCTTCCATTCAATGTACAAATCAAGCCCTCATGTATTTTTCCCAGATCAGCAACACTTAGACGAGGGCATTGAATCTTTTCATTGACACCCTGTAAGTGTCGTCTTCAATGCATGCTAATAAAGACGTAGAAATAAATAAGTATTAAATTTTAACATTGGCTCAAGGTAGCCTGCAACATGGGCGCAGCCAAAAATTAAGGCTAGGGGGGGGTTTAGGCGCAACTAATACTTGGGGGTGTTGGGGTATTGCATACCCACCAGGGTAAGTGGGAGTTGCGGGGGCCCTCCTCCAGAAAATTTTTAAGATTAATGTTTCCAAATGGCGAGTTTTACGGCTTTCTGAGGGATATTTGATTAATCATAAGACTTTTATATAAGTAATACCATAGAGTAAGTATATTATATACTTACTCTGGTAATACTAATCCATTAAGTAAAATGGAATAAATTTAAAATTTTCTCTGAGCTCTGGGGGGGGGGGGATTTAAACTTCAAAACCCCCCCTCGCTGCGCCACTGGCCTGCACATTTGTAACCTGCCTCTCTTTTGTCCTCTGCAGTAAATGCTTTAAAAAACTCTAGAAGTTCTTCAAAGTTATTCACTATTCTCAAGATACTGGAGGCTCGCATTGTCCATCGAGTGGGGCAAAGAGGTCGCAGACCAGCTTGATCGTTGGCGCTCTCACAGCGTATGCTTCTGAAAGGTCCCATCCTTTTGTTGGATTCCCTTACGGCAGCGGTTCTCAAACTGGGGGTCGCGACCCCCAGGGGGGTCGCGGGCCGTTCGGAAAGGGGTCGCGAGATGTATACGAATAATAAAGTGAACTATGTACTTAAACTTAGACAACCATTTTTAGGGGGTCGCGGCTAAAACGTATGGACTAAAATGGGTCGCAGAAAGAAAAAGTTTGGGAACCGCTGCCTTACGGTGTTTATTAAGTCCTTTGGAAAAGCCGTAATATCCCTCATACACGTGCGAGCGCGGAGACTGTCTACCACTGCCAAGTTTATACTGTTAGTAGTGCCATGCACGTAACGTGCTTTTTGTTGTACATCCGAAACTAACTTTTGTAGTTCTTTTAACCTACCTCTCATATTCGAGGTACTGCCCTTGAAACTGTCCACTGTTATCCATTGACAAATCAATACGAGCCAGAACGTCTTTTATAATAATAAACAGAGTTTGTTATTCAGTGTGGGGTCTCATATAAGCCAATAAAGTCTTCGTTGACTATTGTATAATCATGAACAGTACGGATAAAAAATGACACTCCAGTTGCTACATCGGCTAAGATGCGTTTGGTGGGGCCATGGAGCAGGTAGTCCCAAGATGGGCGTGGCACACCCTCCGTGGGGTCCCTAATCCCGAACCCTTTCCTCGACGCGTTCACCCTCGCTGGCCCATCTCTTGGACCCTACGACCGGGGGGGGCCTACCTCCCAAAAAGTGACCTCTGTGACTGCAATTTGGAAATCAATCAATCAATCCAATAATCAAAGAATGATTGTTTGCATCGTACTCCGGTCAATCGTACGATCAAGTGCGTCTTTGAACCGTGTTTCTGCGATGAAAAATAACGATTTTGTTGACTTTGCAAAAAACGTGGCTGCGGCTCTTGTTTTTTACGCTACGGCAATTTACTACAACAAGGTTGATGTAATATTTTGTAGTTTGAGTTTCGGTTGGTTCTTTTCCAGACTTTTGTGCATTCTGCGGTGAACTTATAGCCAGTGCCAATAATATTTCATATGTTTTCTTTCTCTGGAACACGCGTTTTAGACGATATTGTCAGTTGTTGCCGCTCCTCAATTCGAATAGGTGCCTCATATTCTAGCCATGCATATTTGTTCAACCAAGACATCTGAAATGATCTTCCCTTGCCGGAATGCCCAGATTACGGATAAGAACACTTTTCGACGCCTGAAGACGATGAAGCAATTGACGACGCAATGATTGTCGGAGGTTGACTTGCAGTATCATCAACTTCCAAGCGCGCCTTTTTGGAAAAAAAATTATCCATTGCTAACTTAATTCACAATAAAATAGGAGACTGAAGTGAACAAATAAAGTAAAGTCATATAAAAGAGTCCTCTAAACACTTAAGTCTAAACACTAAACACTTCTGCACTTAAAGAAAATATCCACACCGAATCACTGCGCCAGCCAGGTGAGATTCATATTACCGCTGTGTCGTACATCTTGAAGTGTAAAGGCAACGCGAGGCGGAGGGTTTCACGCGCTTCTGCTTTCTGCCTCAGTCCTTTAGCTCTCGCCGCGGCCGTGATCATTACCGGGAAACAATAAGTCATTCTTCCATCAAATTAACAGGGAGTCCACTTGCATTCCTGTTGGCCAGCCATCTGAACCCGAAGGTCACACCCTGGGACAAATTCAAAATAAGTCGCAACACCAAAAAACTATCATGATTCACACCACCTGTTTTCAGTTAACCTGCTTACTACCCCATAATTACTTATTTTAACTTATTACTGAATGTATTTTAAAACGTTACCGTCGTCAAACAAGGGAAATAAGAAACACCAACATATTTTTGTGATTTTTAAAAGCATACTATGACTTAGTATTTCCTTGACTTATTCAAACAAATTTTTGCCCATTGAGTCGGCGTAACTGGTGCATGCTTGTGATGGCAATAATAATTTGGCATATAACAAACATTTATTGTTTAATTTCGCTGGCAATTCGCTTATTTTGAAGTATATGAATTTAAATTACAATAAAAATTTTAATTTTATGTATTGCAGGGTGAACAAAGAAAGCTGTGTATGAGGAGAGAAATGACTACACAGTCACCTGGAGCATTAAAAATGGTGACACAATGAAGGAGAAACAAGATGTATTTAACACTACGGAAGGCGTGTTTGCATCGGATGGATGTCCTATCGAATAGGGTTTGCGGTGATGTGCAGGACGCTGCGCATCGCTGAGGGTTGTTTCTTATTGTTGAGAATTTTCAGCAATTCCGTGACTATTTTGTGTTTTCCCCCAAAGAGTTCATCAAACAAAAAGCTCATGAGCAAGGTATACATCTGGGTATGATGGTAAAATGAGATCACTCTTTGATATGTGTGATTCCAGAGAGTTGACCTTATCTCATTATGTAAGAGTTACGGTGATTGGAAAAGTGGTATAGACTCATGAATAATTGGGTCTTGGTATGAGATATCTCGTGAACGTTCACAAAAAAACAATGGTACAAATAGCATTAATGCAAAATTCTAAAAGTCGACTGAAAAACCAAAGGTACTAATAGGTATGGGGACAAATTGGCCCTTACACACAAAAAATAAGCCGGCATAGGGAAGATGAAAATGCATGCATGAAGGTACCATATGTTGCGTGCATTACGATTTCTTTGATTTCGAGATGTTTTTTGGTAACTTAGAATATTTTATTTTGTATATGTGCACTAATACCCTTCTTACAGGATGACATAAAGAATAAAGGCAACTATTAGAGCTCGAAGAAAGAAGGCGATATGCGCGCGAACCTTGCGTTTTTCGATGCGTTGCGTAATCGAGCGGAAACTGCGATTTTATCGTGCGAACGGCGAGAGGATGCGTATGATTCGTGTGACCTCCAAATTTAGGAGGAGAAGACAGAAGACTTTATGACAAGAGGACCACACAAGGAATTGGGGCCCCTGTTTTAGTTATAGTTATTTTGTGTCGAACCAAGGTTTTTCATGCGCTGTATACCACTGTAGTGTACGGGATAGAAACTATGTCACTGGGAAGGAAATGTGGTAATTTCCTCCTTGTGTCATGGTGACTTCCCGTGTGCTGTAGTGGGACGTATGCGATTCCTTGGGGGAAGGGTCATTTATTTTCCTTGTATGTACTCTCTCCCCAGGCTCAAGACATCGGAACTTCACGTGAAGAGGACCCCAGCTTCACACCTAGGCAAGCTTTTGGGCCCTTAGGGCCGTGATTATTGCGTCGAGTAAGGCTAGGTTTTATAACGCGCGATAATTTTAGTTTTTTTGTGTCGAACCAAGGTTTTGCATGAGCTATATACCATTACAGTGTACTGGATAGAAACTATGTCACTGGGAAGGAAATGTGGTAATTTCCTCCTTGTGTCATGGTGACTTCCCGTGTACTGTAGTGGGGCGTATGCGATTCCTTTGGGGAAGGGTCATTTATTTTCCTTGTATGTACTCTCTCCCCAGGCTCAAGACATCGGAACTTCACATGAAGAGGACCCCAGCTTCACACCTAGGTTAGCTTTTGGGCCCTTAGGGCTGTGATCATTGCGTCGAGTAAGGCAAGGTTTTATTACGCGCGTTAATTTTAGTTTTTTTTTGTGTCGAACCAAGGTGTTGGATTCGCTGTATACCATTGCAGTGTACGGGATGGAAACTATGCCACTGGGATGGACATGTGGTAATTTCCTCCTTTTGCCATGGTGATTCCTGTGTGCTGTAGTGGGGTGTATGCGATTCCTTGGGGGAAGGGTCATTTATTTTCCTTGTATGTACTCTCTCCCCAGGCTCAAGACATCGGAACTTCACACGAAGAGGACCCCAGCTTCACACCTAGGTTAGCTTTTGGGCCCTTAGGGCTGTGATCATTGCGTCAAGTAAGGCTAGGTTTTATTACGCGCGTTAATTTTAGTTTTTTTTGTGTCGAACCAAGGTTTTGCATGAGCTATATACCATTACAGTGTACTGGATGGAAACTATGTCACTGGGATGGAAATGTGGTAATTTCCTCCTTTTGCCATGGTGATTCCTGTGTGCTGTAGTGGGGCGTATGCGATTCCTTGGGGGAAGGGTCATTTATTTTCCTTGTATGTACTCTCTCCCCAGGCTCAAGACATCGGAACTTCACATTAAGAGGACCCAGCTTCACACCTACGTTAGCTTTTGGGCCCTTAGGGCTGTGATCATTGCGTCGAGTAAGGCTAGGTTTTATTAGGCACGTTAATATTAGTTTTTTTTGTGTCGAACCAAGGTTTTGCACTCGCTGTATACCATTGCAGTGTACGGGATAGAAACTATGTCACTGGGATGGAAATGTGGTAATTTCCTCCTTTTGCCATGGTGATTCCTGTGTGCTGTAGTGGGGCGTATGCGATTCCTTGGGGCGAAGGGTCATTTATTTTCCTTGCATGTACTCTCTCCCCAGGCTCAAGACATCGGAACTTCACGTGAAGAGGACCCACTGGGCCTTCACGTGGGGCGTATGCGATTCTTTGGGGGAAGGGTCATTTATTTACTTTGTATGTACTAACCCGCTCTCTCACTAGACTCAAGACATCCCCCTGGCCGGATAAATGATACACCTTAAAATTACGGGACCTACAAACATCTGAAGGAGGAGCGTTTCAACCCAGAACTGATTTCGGTAAAGCAAAGTTTTATAATTTTTCATTATTGCTTTTTTTACTTTGATGTTAACATTTATTTGTGCCACTAGGATACCATAATTGTTTTTACCATAAGAGTTAAAGTAAATTTTTCTTCTCTAGTAATTTTTCCCTTATAGATCAGTTCAACTTCGATTATTGTTTTCTGTGTGCCTTAAACCATACTAAAGTAATATATACTGCATAAATCTACGTTTGTATTATTTTGCATTGAAGGTGTACTCAAAATGAATTCACGACTACCAATTTCAATTTCAATTTATTAGTCATTTTGTTCTATGAGTTTTTATTCTTATTTTTAAAATATGCATCTGAGGTAATTTTTTTTTAATTCGTAGTGCATATTTTCCATATAATAGAATTTCTTTTTCATATTTTACCCTGCATGCACTAACACATTACGACATCTACATCAATCCGTGTTTGCAAATCAGTTTATATTCGTTCCTTTAGTCTACTTATCTCATTACCTTGCATCAACCAGATGGGTCTGATCATTACATGCATTCTCTCCATTTCCATTTTTTACGTTTCTGCATTCCCAAGCACAGCATTGCTCTTTAGTATCCATAATTTACATTCTTCATTTTTTCCATTCCTCATTGGTAAATGAAACTGTTCTCTTGAGAGTTTCCAAAAGCTCTTTTTCCGAATAGAACATCATTTTTGAAATCATTTATTTTTTAGATAGTTGAATTACGCTGATTAAACTTTATGCACGACAGATTGTGATTTTAGCCATTCAGTTTTCTTTTAAATTATAAGGTTAATATGATTTATTGTGATGTATCAGTTCTAAATAGATATCTAATTTGATAGTTAAATATGTATAGTTTTGCAATTCTCTTACAATATCCATGACTTATCTTCAGGTGTGAGACAATTACTTGTTCTATAAGTTATTTAACTTAAGTCTAATTAACCATTCCTTCTTAACCAATTTAAGGAATTGTTATTTTTAAAATGTCGAGTAGACGTAAATTCACGAAGGAAATTCAATCCCTGTTCCATTTTTCTCTCCTCAGTCGCAAATCTCGGAGGATGTGGACAGACAGACAGCTGGTGGAAAAATCGCGCTAATCCGCATTCCGTCTGCACTGAAGACGCCAAACGGTAAGAAAATAATTCCATTGCACATTTTCAGTTGCTTCGTTTATTGTTTTAAATTATATTATTACAATTTAAAAAAATCATATTATTACTTCGGTAGAATTCATTTTTATTATTCTTATAAGAGTCTTTAGTTCTGATATATTGCGATCGTTTTCATATATTTGATGCGAGAATTGTGTTCCTGGCAATAGTGGATTATAATTTTGGCGACCTTTTGTTATCATCCCTTGTTTTGCCGGTATTTTTTTACAAAAATTGGAAACACTTGAAAATCAATGATATCATAATATTCGGAAATAGTATACTTATTATTCTTTCCATCCCTCCAATTTTCCAAGGTATCTTTTACGGTTACATCTAATTTTACTTCGTCTAATTCAGTCGCTGTCGATATCCGAAATTTACCACACGGTCGTGGTAATGCTGTAAGTCATTTCCTGCTAATTGGACAATGAAAACTACGAATTTCACTATATAAAACGCAAAATTTTTCTCAATGATTTTCCATGATTCATGATTGGTAGCCTTCAAATATTGCCTATCAAGTTCGCCACTTGCTTCGCTTTTTTATTGAAAGTTTCAGTTCAATGTTCCCAAAAGTTTATTAAAAAGTTGATTTTTATATTTAGGTAGTTTCGCAAATTGTACATAATTCTAGCGAAATATTTATAGAGATTATTCAATATGACCGTAACACTGCAATGCGATCCAGGGGCGCAGCCAGGAATTAAGGCTGGGGGAGGTTTAGGTGCAACTAATAACAGGGTGCGTGGGGGTTTGGTATACACACCAGGATAATCGGTAGGTGCGAGATTAATGAATACCGGAATTTTAACACAAATGGTTTAAAATGGTGAGTTTTACGGCTTTCTGAGTTGTATTTTATTAATCCCTACGCTATTCTATTGGTTATATCAATCCAATTCAGTAAAGCCGATTAAACTAAACCCCCCCAACCCCCGCTGCGCCGCTGACGTGAGATAATGGCTAATTCAATAAGAACTATGTAGTATATCGCATAACTTAAATCAGGTTTTAAATCTCATAATATACAACAAATTACGGAATGAATCTATAACACTTTCCTTAGAATTAATTCTGACGAATATAGTTCAACAAGAACGGCCGTCTCCTCTTCCAATGCTTTACTTTCTGTTTTCTTTCCTCCTATCCCACCTTGTTGCTGCTTCGTCTTCTTCTTTTTCTAACTAGCTATTAACCAACTTGCGTTCACACACGCATAAACTACCACCAACCATGGTCAGATAACTGTGGTCAGAATCCCCAACCACAGTTAACCATAACTTAAGTATTTCAACGTAAATATTTGCTCTCAATTATTAGTAATACCCGTGAAGTCCAAGTTTGTCGTAAAAATAGTTATATAAATAACACACTGGGCTCACTGTAATGATTTCCGGGAAAATTCTTAATATTGCCCAATCAAATCTTTAAAATGTTTAAAGAATAATAAAAATGCATTGAAATATCAAGTATTAGATAAGCATAAAATAAATTGTAAGTACCTACTCTTGGATTTTTTTTAATTTCTAGACACTTAAAAAGTTAATTCTTTCTGAACATCTTCCTCGAAATGATATTTCTGAGCTGAGAGTTAACCTTTTAAGTCTCCCCTTCGTTGGATCATGAGAATTTTTTTGTTAAATTACCACAGGTCAAGCTTACGGACAACGACAGTGATTGCTTTTGGAGACTACTGTGGAGGTCCATGAAATGGACACCTGAAGGTTACTGCACCGACAACTAGAGACTTGAGGATTTTATCGTGAAGAGAGGAAGAATGAAGATAGGAAGAAAGAAGACACCAAGCCTGAAGATAGTTGTTTTTTTTGCACTTTTTGTTGCAATTATTGTACAGGGTGTTTGTATATTTTTTATTAATGCATGTATTTTTTCCAGCTTTAGTTAGGATTTGCGGCAGGAGAGTAGGGATTTTATATTGTGTCCTACCGTCGAGTGGAAATAACTCAGATTAGGCAGGTCTTCGTATATCGTGGCCACGATTCCGTATTTAGGCATTAAATTAATTCAGGCCTATAAAGCAGTATTGAGGTAGGCAGGGCTGTATGAATGGATGAATGTGATATTATGAATGAGGGAGTAGAATGTGATTTGATGAATGAATGAATGGAATGTGATTTTATGAATGACTGAATGGAATGTGGTTTATGAATGAATGAATGATATTAGTAGTATTAGTGCTTGATTGTCATGATTTGCTAATTATATTTTGTGTAGTTTTTTTTATTCTTATTAATTTTGGTCGTAGTGTAGTGCATGCCCCCCTCAAATCCAAACTGTTCCCTCATCGTGGGGAGGGGGTGTAACAGGGATAAGTCATTAATTTGCACCAAATGCTTAAAAAATTGCACCCTTAATGGGAATGTTATGGAATATTTTTTCTTCCAAAGTTAGTGGTTTTTCCGCATGAGTTGCAGATTGTACAGGTTGTTTGATACAATGCAAATAAGACTTATCCTTGGCTAAAACAGTTGGTGCATTTTTGATTTGTATTTAAATACATGAAACCATTGAATAAAACATATGATATGTTGCTGTGATCATTATTTCAGTGCTTAGTACTATTTGCATTACTTTTTTTGTAATGTTTTCTGATAGTAATGTACAGAGCCTTTTTTATTTTTGTAAGTAATGCATATTTCTTTCCTGTTATTGTTAACACTCGTGGCAGGAGAGTAGGAATTACTGTTGTTAAGAAATGACTCAGAATAGGCATGAAAATATAATTAAGTAACACCCTGACCAGAATAAATTGTACCCATTATTATGGTCGATTTCTATTATTGTTGTTGAAATTTTGTCTCGATTTTTATTTTTTTGATTGATATTATTTTAATAGCATTTCAAATTATTATTTTAATAATTTTAAAAGCTATGAAATGGTGTGCATGTAATTTCTCCCTACTACTTTGTACAAGTAAAGGCGATAAAACTATTTTCTATATACCTTTGGCTATATTTTACTAAGGAGATGTTGTATAAATAAAATATTTTTAATATCTTGGTGATTGATGACATAAAATAAAACATTTTACATGTTTTTTTTTGTGAAAAGCAAAGTGCTGGTACAAATTCGGTAAAATGGAATTTCGTTAAGGTATTGATAAAATTTCACATTTGTCAGCTGACAATTTACCTGAATAAAGTGTACATATTCAGAAATCTTCCATCAATGTGCAATTACATTGGGCATCCATTGTATGCATAAAAATATTTTAATTCATTCAATATAATGCAAATAGGCAATTTGTTACCATTGTTAATTGGATTTTGGTAATGATAATGTGACATTGTTACACAAAATGATTAGGAGCATGTATTTATCCGGCTAAAGTTTAGATGTGCAACAGGAGAATATGGGTTATACATTAATTATATAATGCTGTCGATTATAAATAACTCAGACTAGGCAGGCCTTCGGACATCGTGACAATGGGTCCATATTATGGCATTAGATTAATTCACGCGTGCATGTTGAGGTATTTAGTTATATAGGGCTTTAACAATGGATGAATGTAACTTTGTGATTAATTTTTGAAGTACTGGTAATGCTTGATAAGTATATAATGTACGTTTTAATTTTTTATAACCATAGGGTGTTTTGGGGGCATAAACTTCCCCCATATTTTTCCCCTGGAGGTGACTACCTGCAACGCATCTGCTGAGAAGACCACAAGTCCTCCAGTTCTCCAATTTTTAAATTATGTGGTTACATTTCATTATGTCTTCCAGTAATCAATGAATTGTTATGATGCTGAAAGATTATTTCATCGTTAAGTAGCTGAAAAGTTTGTAACCAGTGTATCGTTGTCTGATACCTCGAAAGCGACGACAAAGGAGTATCACTGCAGGCAAACCACATAACACCCAAAATCTTCATACCTTTCTGGCTATGTGGCTGACTGAGAACTCAGCAGCGAGATTCCAGGTCAGTTCAACATTGAAAATTAGAGCCTCATTTGCATAGCTAATTTGTCTTGTGTTTTGTTAAATATATAACCCTGTTAAACAGTAAAATGGAGGGGAAGGGGCTTTGTGATAGCAGCCTCGAATATTTATACATATAAGATGAATATATTCCAGGTTGGGCACACACAGTACGAGACAATTTAATAAAAATATTTCCTAACTCTGAGGAAGGTGGTAGGTGCCCCTGAACATTTATTTATTTTCTTCTTAAGTGTGTATTTTATCTTGTGCGCCCAACGTGGGACATTTTTGTATTACACACCTCGTAGAGGAATTTCCTGAAGTATTTATACATATAATGGTAAGCAGAGGGGGGGGGGGCACAAGGGCGACCGTATTCAGGATTTTTTTCTAGGGGGTACAAGGATACTTCATCATACAAAGCAAACGCAAAGATAATGGGACCTTATTAAAAATATTGCATATTTTTTTAAGGGATTGGGCGGACATGAGCCCCTGTGTCCCCCTCCAAAATCCACCTATGATGGCAAGTTATTAGTTATATTTATATATTGTCACTTCTTAGTAGGGTAACGTAGCTACCCCAAAAAACCGGGTGCAGTAAGATCCAGTATTATATGTACATATTTGAGTGCAGCAAGAGGTATCTCACATGTCACTAAGTGTAATACATCGTCGGGGTATTAAATATCATTTAGTATATTGACCTCCTCAAGAGTGGCTACATTATGTTCCGTTCATCGTGAACATTGCTTAGCATGTTTGGAATGGGAATGACATTGCATTGGATGGATGTTTCCATAGGCGGATCCAGGGGGGGGGGGGGGGCCCGGGGGCACGTGCCCCCCCCAGACCCTCATAAATATGCAAGATTTTTAATACGGTCCCATTATCATTGCATTCGTTTTGTATTGCGAGGTATCCTTGTGCCCCACCCAGAACAAAATCCTGGATACGGCCTTGCTTGTGCCCCTCCCAGAAAAAAATCCTGGATCCGCCCCTGGATGTTTCCTTTCAGTTGCAACACTGGCGGCAGAGGGTATGAATTGTTTGTTGGATGCTTATGACTAAGTGCTGACAGTAAGGTAATTTTCGTTTTTTTGGATGTGGTATGTTTCCATTAGACCTAAAAATTTCGTCATCCATTAAATATTTAGAATTGCAAAAAATTCAATTGCAAATGTACAATTCCATGAAATGTGTATTTCATAATCTTTCTCCATAAAAATTATCTATCGCCAATGCAGTTATTTTTGATTTCGCAAATCACAAACAACTTTTTTTCCATATCGAATACCATTCAATACAAACGAGTGCAAACGTATTGGTGTAGTGTAGGTGAAGGCTTCAAAAGAGAATGAAAAATAAGCAAATCTTGTGCAGGAGCAGTAGTTGAGGGAACAAGCATCATCTTGAGGATCACTTGGGGTTATTAATAATACCCTTGTGGGGGGGGGAGGAACCTTCGTCGATATCCGCATAGTTAAAACACCACCTCTAGGGTGTTTGGCAGAAGGTGATGCATGCAAGAGGATGCTCACATGCATACCACTCTGTCATAAAAGTAGAACACATTTCAAAAATATATACGTCCACATTTATACATACTGATGACTTCACCTCATGGCGGCACCAAACTGCTTTTCTATGGCTTAAGTATCTGTTTTCAATAATATGTAAACGGGGACGGGGAAACCTGGTAGGTTGGCTCATGAAGGAACCTGCATTCTTTACCATCACAGCACCTACGCCCAGACGGACGCAACTGAGATATAGCGAAGCTAGAGTCGAATTCCAGGAATCCCGATCGGAATTAAGATTGAGAATCAAGGCTGCTCAAACGGTTCGAAAGTCACAAATAGAGCGAGAGGGTGCCAGGGTGGGGATGAGTTTTTCGTAAAATGCTACTTTCTTTTCTACGTTTAGGAGGAGTGGGGGAAGGGGTTTGGGTGTCTGGAATTTTTTAAAATTCTAAATAGCTTACTCGGGGGTTTTTAAGGGTCCTGAAGCCATTTTTGTCACCAGCATCAACCAAATTCTTTCCCTTGTGGTTAGAATTACAATCGGTATGAGTTTGAGCATTAGTGAGGGGACTAAATATCTGCTAGATGGTATGAAACGGATGTTATGGGGGTACAGGTCATGGAAAAAACAGCAAAAAAATTGACAAAATCGCTTTCTTTGTGGCCCTCTCAAAAATATTTTATGGAAACTAGCGGTTGAAATTTTCAAAACGACGCCATTTCACCTTATGCCGCTGAGAAGTTGTGAAAAAATTGGGCATCTGCTCCATCAAGAAAGCCCTCAAATGCCGCAAAATGCATTGGAAAATATGCTTTAAGCCTCGAGACATTTAAAAAAACAGTGGAAATCAAATTTTCGAGCTAGCCGTCCCTAGTGGGCTTGAAGAGTGGGGAGGTTAGTTCTTTTTGATCCCAAATCCTATTCCCCAGGTCCGTGAAAAATCCCGGTGGGGGTACTTTTCACCCTCTTATTCAGCAATGCCCTTCTATGTCTCACTAATATTTGGATACATAGCCTATTAATAAGTCTATCAATCATGTGGCTCAGCTAAGACATTTTTTTATGAGAGTTCTACAGTCCACTGGATTCAAGCCTACGTTCAGTGTTGGAGCTAGGTAGTCATAAGAAGCGTTTTAAGTTTTAAAAATATGACAATTTCGTTATTGATGGCAATTTCACTGTTAAATTGATCGATTGAGAGAAATAATGTGAAATGATATTGTCAACAAATGGATAGGGATCTTCATTACTCGGTGTAGTCACATGGTGTAAGCACGACGCAAGGTGTACGGGAAAAACCAACTTTAAACTAGATTTTGTAAAAAGAATTCTCGGCAAATGCATTAGAGAGGTGTAAGAAGTACGCTACCTCACCTCTTTTAGAAAATGTTCTAGCGTGAGGGACCCTTATGAAGTAGGGCTGATAGCAGATATCAATAGACTACATCTACATAACACCATGCGACCCACCTCTTGGGTATATGGCAGGGGCTGATCGACCACAAGCATGCTTTAGGATTCCCACATGCACACCACAAGGTCAAAAAAACGCTACGCATAATAACAAATTATACTACCACATTCATGCAAAGGCAAAACTAGCCAACTACTCATTAACACGTTCCGTGCTCATGACGTAGCGTCTTCGTCATGGCAGCCACTACCAACCCTACAAACACAAAAAGGATCAAATCTGTATTTTAGGGAGATTTCATAATACATCAAATCTAGATTTCCAAATCCTTTTTAAATACGGATTAAATCTGTTTCCGAAGTTTCTGCGCCACTAGCGGCGCTAGTGTCGGTGACGTAATTTTTCAAAATGGCCGAAACATTAGTGATGAAGTGTGAAAGTGTGTTTTGTTATTGTTACTAAACGACTAGATTTGACTGACACGAGCTGCATATGGTTTATTTGCTCCATTATCTGTTATATTTATCCTTTACATCCATCGATTGCATAAGTATCGTATTTGCACCTCACAGTAACCTGGATCTTCCGTATGTAGTGAACTTTATCATTCAATATACATGCATAGTTTTTTTTAAAAACCATATTCCATTACGTTGGTGCACATTTATGTATTACGTTGGTTCATTATGAGCTTCATTTTATGACTGTATCGTAATGTTTCAATTTGTAAAGTGCCTCTGAAAATAGTAACGAGGGATGGTCTTGGCAACAAAAACGACGACGAGGAGAAATTTTTCGTTTCTCAATGTTATTCGAGACTCAAATCACCGATGGCGGCGCTGCAGGCGCTGACAATATGGCCGACGCAGCGAGGTTAGGGTTCTGATAATAGCATAGGCGTAGTAGGAGCACAACTCTGTGGTATTAAGTATCGTCGAGGCATCCCGCTGTATCAATTGAAATATGTCGAGGAAGATTTTTCTTGGTTATGAAGAGGTATATAGATACCTAGGGGCAACAAAGAATGGCGGCTGTGCCACGCAGGGAGAGTGTATTTTAAATTAGGGAATTGTTCATTTCCGTTGGTTGCCTAAGCCAGCAAGGCGGTGAATTGAAAGTATTGGCTTTGGAAAGTATTGGCTATTGGTAACGCATAACATATATTACTTACAACGTTATCACAATACTAACAAAATAACACTGGACGGCATGATTATCGGCCCTGACACCATTCCTTCTGCTTCTACTGTAAAATGACCTCCTAAATCCGAATATGAACTCCGTTTTTTCCCATCACCCACCATTTTCGGGGAGCTCCCCCTCCATTTTTTATCACTTTTCAGTCATTTGGAGGAATTAAAACGATTACTTTAGCATTTAAATTTTTTCTAAGGGTTTTGAGGGGTGCAAATATGGCAAGGAGGTAGATTCGGGGGGAATAAGTCTCCGTAAATAGTGTGAAAACGCATTAAGAATTATCAATTTTGCCATTTTTTCGCAAATTTTCACGTATTTTTTAAAATTTCCAGCTGCCATTTCACGTCTTCCTCCACCGAATGATAAAAATATATATAAAACAAGAAACAGCAGCAATAATAAAAATATTTTGCTGCATAGCAACAATGATTAAAATTTGTATCAATACCTCGAAAGGTTCACTTTACTACGCTGGCCCTCACAATGCCTCGCCCGCTTAGCCTTGGACGGCAATACTCTTAGCTTTCGCAGCCAAAAAGGAAAAGTAATACTTCCTTATTCCACGAAAAATATAAGACTAAGATTTTATATTCTCATTTCAGTTAAAAAGTATTCTTTCTCCTTAAGAATGGAGTTGCACAAAGTATCAGCCTCTCTAATCAATTGTGTGTATTGAAGTTGTCGTAATCTTCCCTCGGTATCTCTAACAATCGCAGAGTCAACATTTTTCGCTGTTTCGGACAAGGATGATCCTTTTTTTCCAAGTAGTTAAAATTGTGCGAAACAGTAGAAGTTCAGCGTGGAGGTTTTCGGGGTTACATAGATTCATCTCTGCAGACAAATCGGATCGCAAATCAATCTACAGAATCTACGCGGTAGTAACCCCGAAAACCTCCACGCTGAATCCTCACCACACCGCGAAAGCCTACACAAGGATTACAGTAGAAGTTGTTTCACTCCGGCTTTTTCCAAGTGAATGTCAGTATATGGGCTTGAGTTGTGATCATTACCGAGATTAAATGTGTAAAAATCATCCTCATCGCTTCTACTATGTTTGCGGTGAATTGACTTAAGCATCGCAACAATTACCTCTTCTTATAATTTTTAAAACTGCTTATAAATTTTACTTTGGCGGTCAAGTTGGCGGTCAGGACTAGAATTAAGCTCCAAGTGTTTGTTGCACCACTTGTTACAGTAATTTAAACAAATATTTGGTCAAACCACTGTAGCATATGGCACATAGTTTCGCGTAAATGAATGACAATCCCTTAGAAAAGGGCATAAAAATCTTTTCCTGTCAGTCAGCACTGAAATTACTTTTTATGGAAGGTAAAGGCTTGTTTTTTTCTGTAATTAAATGCATTATTGATAGAACTGATGATGCCATGTGACCCAAAAAATGGAGACTGTTTATGGATTCGTCAAAGACAAGCTCTAAAGTGGACCTGTTGGCCAATGGGAATGAGTTACCTTCTGTCCTGTCTGCATACTCTGCTGATATGAAGGAGACGTACAGATATTTCTGTTGAATCCTTGAAAGAATTAATTATCGTGATTATAATTGGTAAGTTTGCGCTGATCTGAAAGTTGTCGCTCTACTCATGGGACTGCAATCAGGCTTCACGAAATAGTGCTGCTTTCTTTGTGAATACAACAGCCGCGCCCGTGAAAATTCATTACATAGTACGGAATTGGCCTCTGCGAGAAAGCTTTACTCATGGTTATAAAAATGTTGCTTATGTTTCCCTGGTTTCGACAGAAAATATTCACTTGCCACCATTGCACATCAAATTAAGACAGATGAAATACTTTGTGAAGGCAATCGAAAAGACAGGAGCTGAATTTCAATTTCTAACTTAATTTCCTCGTCTTACAATTAGTGAGGCTAAAACCAAGGAAGGAACTCGTGGACCCCCAGAGTAGGAAACTTTTCAAAGATTCGACGTACATGAAACACCTGAATTATAAATAAAATCGAGCTTGGCTTGGATTCTGAAACGTGTGTTAGCTGTGAGAATGAGCTCAGAAACGTGTGAACTGCTGTCAGCGTATTAGGCCACGGGGTTTAACGTGTCACTAAAAATGCATTTCCTTCATTCACACCTGGATATTTTCATAGAATATTTAGGAGCAGTTTCAGATTAACACAGGGAAAGGTTCTATAAAGACATCATCAAATTTGTGAGGAGATTTTCAGGGAAATTGAATGCGGGTATGTTGATATATTAGGCCTACTGCTGTTTTTGCATGAGAAACTTCTACTTCACTTCACACTGGTTATTTTTTTCTTTGTTGATGCGCGTGTGGTATTGAGGGCACCAGCATGGTAGCGTACCTTCTCAACTGTTGGCACACATTTTCATTATTTTTTCTATGCCGTGTACCTAAATATTTTTATTATTGCTGATATAATCTGTTGATATGTATATTTTTCCATCATTGTAGGATATTTGGGGTAGGGGAAAATAAAATAGGAGCTGAAAAATGAAGAAAATAAGTAAAAAAATTGCGAAAAAAGGAAAGGTTCATCATTTTAATGGGTTTTTTAAATCATTAACGGAAATCAATCCCCCCAAATCTACAACCTTACCATTAATTATCATGTTTTAGAACTTTTCACCTCTAAAAAACCTAATAAGAAATATAAATTCTAATATAATCATTTTCATTCCTCCGAGACATATGAAAGTGATGAAAATTAGAGTGGGAGCTTCCCCCTGAAAATGGTAGGTGATGGATGAAAGCGGATGTCATGTTCGGATTCAGGAGGTCATTTTGCATAATAATTAGCAGGAATGGTATCAGGTCTCAAAAAAATTGTTTTTGCCGTCGAGTGTAATTAGAGAAAACACAATATACCCAACAATGCCAAAGATTTCGCAACGTGGTTTCCCACCGTCGGGGTTTACCGTCAAGGGGAATGATGAATTGCAGTGATCAAAATCAATTAAAAGACCTCAAACACATTTATATAAATGCATAAAATACATTACTAACGAAGTTATCGAAGCTTAACACTAACAATTTATCCAGAGAAAACTGACTACCTACCCTACCTACCCTACAATGCCTATGATTTCGCAACGTGTTTCTATATTACCAACGTTGTGTAGTTAAGTGACGAATGGTAGCAATAAAACCAAACTAAAAGCCTCAAGCACAATATCAATGGATAAAATATATTGCTTACGACGTAATGATAGCTTCATGTCAACAAAATAACTACAGAAATCAGAGAATACCGAACAATTCCAATGCTTGATCAACGTGGCTTACTGCGGTAAATGCCTAGCCACCAAAGGTTCCCTCGAAGCTCTACTTTCGAATTCGGCCGATAGTTGGCGTCTCCCTTGTCTGGATTCTCGCAAGGTCGGTAAAAGGCAGGTCGTGTCACGCTCCCATAGTGCATTTCGGTTTGATCATCTTGGTTCCCACCTGTCTGTTGTTTACATGGTGTTTGCATAGGGCATATGAATTAATTTCAAAAAATTGTGTGCTGCAGTGCTCCGATTTGCTCCAATTCCACGAAAAACGGAGTATGAATATTTCGTTTTCCTTCTGATCGTAAAAGAAAGGCTCCTTGGTCGATAGATTGCAGAAGAAACAAATGGAAATCTACAATAACATCGCACATTGTGAGGTAAGGAAGTGACAATATTATAAGTATTTTTTGCCTGTATTTGTACTTTGTAAATATTTATATATTCAACGTAAGTCTTAATAATTCTAGCAATAGTCTATGTCAATGAGGGAACGTCACATAGTAGAAATATAGGCTTCTCAAAAGTTGTTGACAACGCTGTTGTCACCAGCATATTTTGATACGGATTCATCACGCTTTGCCTTGAAATTATGTTAAGTAATGCAAAAGTGCCAAACTTTTCAATGTTATTTATTACTTCGGGTCATGTTTCATACGGAATAATACGGAAATGGTGCATTTTCATTGTAAATTAGTAGAATAATCGGATCGTATGTAGGCTCGCTTGCGCCAGTATACATTTCTTCAATTCAGTTTTATACGTGCAATGGATAATGCCTTCTCTGTTCAGAAATTCCTCAATTTTTACGAATATTATTATTTAGGTTTGTTTCACTGCGGAGAAGTTAAGAGTGTCGTCAACAGGATGGTCGCAAACTACATAAACAAACTGCCGTTCCAACAGCGATTTCTGGAAAAAGGTATGTATTCTGAAGATAAGTTATACAAAGTTTGAATAAGTTTACATAGTTTTAATATTACAAATTGGCGACAGTCGAATCTAGTCTTTTCTAATAATTTCAGTTTTTTATGCACTTTTGGAAGTCGTAATAAGATGTCCTGTTAAACTCTAGAGAGATTGTAGTGAATTATAATATAAGAATGTGATTATGATGAGCCTGGATGATTTATTTCTCTCTCCATCAATGCAACATTATTAGTATAGTTTGACTGCATATTGAGATGCACCATATCTTTCCTTTCGGGGTTATCTCCTGCATTTAGCTCGGTATTAATCATTTCGTTTCATTTAATACCCATTATGTCTGTACCCCACCCTGTATCTATAGTGCATTTCAACCCATAATATATCCATTAAAATTAACACATGAGCGAGGTATTCTACTGGATTTGTAAAACTACTTCCTACAATTTAACAGGCTTTATGCTTCAGTTATTTACATCCATGATTGTCTTGTCATTGTTAATTGTCTGAGTCTAATTGCTCAATTTGGAATGCATTTGCTCCGTGCAGCATTTGCTGACTTAAAATCAGTGATTGAGTTTGGAATCCATCCTATTCTAATTAATGTTCTGATGTATATTCATTTATTGCAGTTATTTGTAAAATCTTTAATGTACCTAAAGGCTCACCTGAGTGCACACTGACATCACTGTGTCAGATTATTTGCTGTGATTCTTGGAATATTTGCATGCGGATTATTCTAGTATTACATTCATTATTGGGATTGGCAATATTTACATTTTCTAACTAAATAACATAGGCCTCAACTTTAGACAATTAATAAGCATTCAATGAGAGTTTATTATTATCATATGGACATGTTATCACTTTCCTAGGTTCCTTTGTCATCTATGGTTTGGTGAATTGTGAACATGTTAGCCATGAGAGTTGTTAAATGATTTGAAGAATGGAATAACATCTGTGTTAACTATGGGAGCAAGTGAGTCTCATTCGGAACATTGTGGAAACAGTCTATGAAGATGAATGATTGGCAAGCATGAGTAAGTAGGAGCATTTTTCATTTGTCTTGCCTTTTCGAAATGTATCCAAGGATGTCCTTATAATTATTTTCTTTCTTCTAGGTTGATCTGTCTTCAATGGTGGAGCAAATGAGATACCCATCAGGGACATTGCTTTAGGAAAATCTTAGTATTTTTGACCTGTGGGGATGGTGAAGTCTGATTATCTTTGGTAACGTTGGTGAAGTAAGTTTGATAAGCTGTCTCTAATCTGTCTCTTAAGTTAGATAAAATCAGGGCAAAGCTGTTATAATGCAAGTATATAATGCAATGCAAATTATAATGCAATGCTGGTATATGCTATTGGAGTATATGAGGCCTTATGCATTGCTGTGAACTTGTCATTTTGCAGGCATATGGTAATGGTGAATGGCATTTCAACTTTATTTGACATATTTGGATAATGTGTGAGACTACTGCAATCTGCAATCCTTGGAAATTATGTAATATGTACTGTTTCCGATGGTCTTTTTAATTGTATTTCAGGTTTGCAAGGATTTTATTAGGATCTCACATCAGGAGGAATATCAGTATATTTAGAAGTTGATGATTTTAAGTATGGAATTGATGTTTAGTACAATCCATTTATTTTAAGATATTATTCTATGAACTACAAACACAATTACATAGTTCTGATTTTTTCGGGATCATGGTTTAAGTGTTGTTGGGTATTCTATACACTGACCTATAATGATAACTTGGATGAACATAACTTTTTCCTTTTGAATGTTGATTTCCCATGAACATACTTGTGCATCTCAAATTGAATGGTTTGTTCAATTAATTACATTGTTAACTCTTCGGTTTACTTTGTCTCATGGTATTTATATGTTATGTTTTCTAGCAGCCTGGTGCAGTGGATAATCATGAACTATTTGAAAAACTGTTCTTCTTAATCCGGGACAGGATACTATGCATTAAGTGGCAGGCTGGATTTGTAATCCTGAGGGTGATACCTGTTGTGTGGACCTTACTGCTACATTTGCCAGCATTAGCAAAATCATCATTCCTTAAAGTCTAGACATTATGGCAGTGCACCTTTAAATGGATGTTTTAAAAGCCTTAAATTATGTGCATCTGTTTTGAAATTAGTTTGATCAAATTGTACTACTATTTCAACAAAATTATATTTTATTTATTCTGGAAAAATATTCTATTGCCCATGACTTTCTGTTTTAATGATCAAACATTACTTTATATGACTGTAATTGTAAATAGTTATGTGATTTACTGAACTGTGGAGATTGTAGTGAATTTTATTATAATATAAGGATGTGATTACGATGTGCCAGCTTTTTTTATTTCTATCCAGCAATTCATCTCAATAAGTAGGTATTTTAATTGTTAATGGTCTGGGTGTAATTTGGAATGCATTTGCTCTGTGCTGAATTAAATGCAGTTGCAGTCAGATTATTTGTCATGATTCTTAGAAAATTGGTAAGCAGATGGTTCTAGTATTACATACATGATTTGGAGTAGCAATGTTAATAAATTCACAACCCTCTTAGATCAGTCATCCTATCGCTTGGTTTGGGCATTTTTCGAGAGTCGAACCAAGGTCCTCAGACTAAAATACCGCCATATAATATAATTTTAATAATTTAATTTTTATTTAATAAAATAATAAAAGTATTATCAGGTATGCTATAATTTCCTATAACCTTGGGAGATTTCATGAATCTAACTTCATAAATGAAGGAATGAAACATGGTTCCTTGTACCTATTCACCCGGATCGCTGAAGACAATTTTTGTTGTGTGGGTTGGGGATTTTTTCAGAGTTGAACCGAGATCTTCAGGGTCGAAAACCGCCCTTATTATCTAGTATAATGTAATTAACTATGATCGTGGAAAATTCCATGCACCGGACTTCCTAATTAAGGAAGTGAGACATGGTTCCTTGTACCTATACACACAGAGCGCTGTAGAACGAATGTTTTTTTCGCTTGGCTTGTAAATTTTTCCAGAGTCGAACCGAGGTCGTCAGACTGAAAACCGCCCATGTTATCAAGTATACTATAATTTCCTATGACCTTGGGAGATTTCATGAATCTAATTTCATAAATAAAGGAATAAAACATGGTTCCTTGTACCTATGCACCCGGAGCGCTGAAGTAAGAAAATTTTTGTCGCGTGGGTTGACAATTTTTCTAGAGTCGAACCGAGGTCTTCAGTGTCAAAAACTACCCGTGTTCGGAAGTATATTATAATTATCTATGACCATGGAAAATTTCATGTACCAGACTTCCTAAATAAGGAAGCAAGACATGGTGCCTTACAACCCATGCATCCAGAGCGCTGCAGTGCGAAATTTATTTTTCCCGTGAGTTGACAATTTTTCTAGAGTCGAACCGAGGTCTTCAGTGTCAAAAACTGCCCGTGTTCGCAAGTATATTATAATCATCTATGACCATGGAAAATTTCATGTACCAGACTTCCTAAATAAGGAAGAAAGACATGGTGCCTTACAACCCATGCATCCAGAGCGCTGCAGTGCGAAATTTATTTTTCCCGTGAGTTGACAATTTTTCTAGAGTCGAACCGAGGTCTTCAGTGTCAAAAACTGCCCGTGTTCGCAAGTATATTATAATTATCTATGACCATGGAAAATTTCATGTACCAGACTTCCTAAATAAGGAAGAAAGACATGGTGCCTTACAACCCATGCATCCAGAGCGCTGCAGTGCGAAATTTATTTTTCCCGTGAGTTGACAATTTTTCTAGAGTCGAACCGAGGTCTTCAGTGTCAAAAACTGCCCGTGTTCGCAAGTATATTATAATTATCTATGACCATGGAAAATTTCATGTACCAGACTTCCTAAATAAGGAAGAAAGACATGGTGCCTTACAACCCATGCATCCAGAGCGCTGCAGTGCGAAATTTATTTTTCCCGTGAGTTGACAATTTTTCTAGAGTCGAACCGTGGTCTTCAGTGTCAAAAACTGCCCGTGTTTGCAAGTATATTATAATCATCTATGACCATGGAAAATTTCATGTACCAGACTTCCTAAATAAGGAAGCAAGACATGGTGCCTTACAACTCATGCATCCAGAGCGCTGCAGTGCGAAATTTATTTTTCCCGTGATTTGACAATTTTTCTAGAGTCGAACCGTGGGCCATAGACTCAAAATACAGACGTATCATAAATTTCCATTTTATTAACTATTTATAAAAAAAATTTCATGTCCCTGCATCGATTACGTTGTGAGATAACCGTGTTCCCTTTTACCTATGTCTCCCATTTAAATGCACGTAAAATTTGAATTCCCGCCGCGCTTGAGAATCAAGATGGCGGATTACATTGGTCAAGTGCGTGACACGACCTGGCTTTTACCGACCTTGGATTCTCGAATTCGGTGGGCTTATTGAACTCTGAACTCCGTTTCCATATTTCCCTTCAGATTCCTTCTTTTGTACCTGGTTTCTCCATTAACTTTTTTCTTACTAAGCCCATGGTCCCTACAAACACAAAAAAGATCAAATCTGTATTTTAGGGAGATTTCATAATACATCAAATCTAGATTTCCAAATCCTTTTTAAATACGGATTAAATCTGTTTCCGAAGTTTCTGCGCCACTAGCGGCGCTAGCGTCGATGACGTGATTTTGCAAAATGGCCGAAACATTAGAATGAACTGTGAAAGTGTGTTTTGTTATTGTTACTAAACGACTGGTTTTGACCGACACGAGCTGCATATGGTTTATTTGCTCCATTATCTGTTATATTTTTCCTTAATATCCATCGATTGCATAAGTATCGTATTTGCACCTCACAGTAACCTGGATCTTCCGTATGTAGTGAACTTTATCATTCAATATACATGCATAGTTTTTTAAACCATATTCCATTACGTTGGTGCACATTTATCTATTACGTTGGTTCATTATGAGCTTCATTTTATGACTGTATCGTAATGTTTCAATTTGTAAAGTGCCTCTGAAAATAGTAACGAGGGATGGTCTTGTCAACAAAAACGACGACGAGGAGAAATTTTTCGTTTCTCAATGTTATTCGGTGGGCTTATTGAACCCTGAAGTCTGAACTCCGTTTCCATAATTCCCTTCAGATTCCTTCTTTTGAACCTGGTTTCTCCATTTACTTTTTTCTTGGTTGAACTGTGCTTTTAGTGTCCTCAGGTATGTTAACTTCAATGGCTTTGTTATTATGAACTTGTTTTCTAACTGAACCTTGCAATATAAAAATTTTATCATTTCTCTCCCTAAAAATTCACTAGAGTGACCGTTATTGGGCCCATGGTTAAACTGTGACTTCAATGGGCTCACTTATATTGACTTAAATGGCTTTGTTTTTATGAATCTGCTTTCTATCTTAACCTTGTATTATAAGCATTTAACTCTGCCGTGAGTGTCGTCATGTTTGTTGATTTCAATGCCTTTGTTTTTATTGATCTGCTTTCTCCCTGAACTAGTACTTCAAAAATTTATTTTATATTGACTGCAAAGCCTTTCACTTTATCCACCTGCCACTTTTCTATGTAGTATATTGTGTTTATCTTTCCTCCCTTTCTGGCTGTGGCAGGCCAGTGCAAGGGGCAGGAGGAGGCAAATGATGCTCAACATCAATTAGATTCATAGTAATTTGGAATTCATATATGTATAATGATAATAAAAAATACTTGTGATTTTTTAATAATCATCAATTACTCTATCTCAAATTTTTTAATCCATATTATTAACCTTTTTCCTCAAGTCAGTGTATTATTGCGAAGTGGTTACTTAATGTATTTTTCCACCTAAAAATCTATGACATTGATATGGGCACATTAAAAGCTAGTTGAATTAATAAATTATTAATTTCACTTTAATTTGAAATGCTTGGAATTTGTATGTGATATAAATAGATATTTGTACCTTTTTAATAAAATATCAATTATTATGAGTCATGTTTTCTCAATCCAAATAAACAATCTTTTTCCTTCAAGTCAGTTTATTATCGCATAGTGGTTAGTTAATTTTTAAAGATTTTGCTTATTGGGTGCTTGATGATATAATTATTGTTGGAGCTAAGGGGTGAATAGGTAGAGATCTTATTGTGGTGGTCAGAGGGTTTTCCCTCCAGGGAAGCTTCCTCAATATATTTCATTAATTGTAACGCAAAGGTTCCTTGATAAAAGTTCAAATGAAAAGCAGTACTACAATGTATCCCAGGAAAATCTAGATACTGAAATCTGGATTTAATCCCTGAAAAATCTGTATTGTGGGGCAAGATATTTCATGTATTAAATCTAGATATAATATGAGAAAAAGAGGACATAGCAACGCCTTTGCAACAGATTAAATCTAGATATAATTGAGATTTCGTGGATTTCAAAATACGTGTTTAATACAGATTTAATCCTTTTTGTGTTTGTAGGGGTTGAACTGTGCTTTTAGTGTCCTCAGGTATGTCAACTTCAATGGCTTTGTTATTATGAACCTGTTTTCTAACTGAACCTTGCAATATAAAAATTTTATCATTTCTCTCCCTAAAAATTCACTAGAGTTACCGTTATTGGGCCCATGGTTGAACTGTGACTTCAATGGGCTCACTTATATTGACTTAAATGGCTTTGTTTTTATGAATCTGCTTTCTATCTTAACCTTGTATTATAAGCATTTAACTCTGCCGTGAGTGTCGTCATGTTTGTTGATTTCAATGCCTTTGTTTTTATTGATCTGCTTTCTCCCTGAACTAGTACTTTAAAAATTTATTTTATATTGACTGCAAAGCCTTTCACTTTATCCACCTGCCACTTTTCTATGTAGTATATTGTGTTTATCTTTCCTCCCTTTCTGGCTGCGGCAGGCCAGTGCAAGGGGCAGGAGGCAAATGATGCTCAACATCAATTAGATTCATAGTAATTTGGAATTCTATATAATGATAATAAAAAATACTTGTGATTTTTTAATAAAGCATCAATTACTCTATCTCATGTTTTTTAATCCATATTATTAACCTTTTTCCTCAAGTCAGTGTATTATTGTGAAGTGGCTACTTAATGCATTTTTCCACCTAAAAATCTATGACATTGATAAGGGCACATTAAAAGCTAGTTGAATTAATAAATTATTAATTTCATTGTAATTTGAAATGCTTGGAATTTGTATGTGATATAAATAGATATTTGTACCTTTTTAATAAAATATCAATTATTGAGTCATGTTTTCTCAATCCAAATAAACAATCTTTTTCCTTCAAGTCAGTTTATTATTGCATAGTGGTTAGTTCATTTTTAAAGATTTTGCTTATTGGGTGCTTGATAATATAATTCTTGTTGGAGCTAAGGGGTGAATAGGTAGAGATCTTATTGTGGTGGTCAGAGGGTTTTCCCTTCAGGGAAGCTTCCTCAATATATCATTAATTGTAACGCAAAGGTTCCTTGATAAAAGTTCAAATGAAAAGCAGTACTACAATGTATCCCAGGAAAATCTAGATACTGAAATCTGTATTTAATCCCTGAAAAATCTGTATCGTGGGGCGAGATATTACATGTATTAAATCTAGATATAATATGAGAAAAAGAGGACATAGCAACACCTTTGCAACAGATTAAATCTAGATATTATTGAGATTTCGTGGATTTCAAAATACGTGTTTAATCCAGATTTAATCCTTTCTGCGTTTGTAGGGAAGTGGCTGATGACGTAGACGCTACGTCATGACTCCCTTTTGCATTATATTCCGCCCTGAGCGCCAGCCACCGCTGTTAAGGTATGGGAGAGGGTCAGTCACCACTCTTCTCCTGCTTGCCGTGCGGAAAGCTCCGAAAAAATTTTTTTTCGATTTTTTCTGTTTTTTTTCTATTTTACCCGGTTTTGCTCTGCAGGGATGTCTTTGGGGGTGGGTTTTTACAATCTATTTCATTATTACTTTCATTTTATAATGCATAAAACAGTAATATATTCTCACAATTGTTCTTATATACCTTAAAAAAAACTTTAACAAATATTCAAAGCGAATAAAAAAAAAGATCCTTTTGCAGTTGACGAGGATAGGTAAGATACTTTATTACAAGGTATTTTATCTTTCTTAATGACTTTTCACGCATTGATTAAATTGTGTTTATTTAATTGGTTTTTACGAGAAGGAATACAAATATTTTTCCCTTGTTGTTATTTTTATTTTTAGCATCAATAAACGCTATCATGGTAAATTGCTTAGCTGGTTGCCTAATTTCGGACATACTCCAGGTATGTGTACTTTAATCCTTACGATAAATAATAAATGCTTCCATTCTTATACCTTTAAATTTTCCGAGTGAATTTTTTTTGCTATGATTTCATCGTAGCAAAATTTGTTGTTATCCCTATGTTTTTTTGCTGCTACGCTTGAAATAATAACCATATTTGCATAAATTTGACAATAACTTCAGTGAAGTCCTGGTTCCACATTGCGATTTATTTTTACTATTCACATTTCATGCACAATAGCCAGACTTCCCCATCCTTAAGTTCACTAACATTTCAATTAGAGAGTCATTACTTGATTTTTTCCATAATACAGTGGAACTTGGTTAGTACGTTCCTCCTTAGTACGTTTTCCTCCTTAGTACGACGATTTCTCTCGGTCCCGGTACCATCGGAACAAAATACAGGTAAAAGTATTTGGTTAGTACGTTTGAAAAAATTGCGCTTTCCTGGTTAGTACGCTCAACTGCTAGCTGTGACGCAACCCGCAATTCGTTCTCCAGTATCTTCTTAAGGGTCGTAAAGCTCCGAATTCATGATTTAATTTGTTATTACTAGCCATTAAAATTCTTGCATTCATTCCACGTATCTTTCTTCGACCGTGATTTATCCAAATGCATTTCTCAATTCTTATGACGCGATGAATTATAAAATATGGCCATTTATGGGTGCGGTCCGTTGAACGCTACCAATGCTTCGGAGCGCCACCAAGCGGTCCGTTATTCGCTACGGAGCGCTACAGGTTAGGCTGTGACGTCACGGCAAACGTCATACACCCGTTTCCCGCCTCGCTCCGGACCAGCTCCAGACGCTCCCCTGAAAACTTGGGTCAGCGGAGGAGCGAGTCAATTTTTGGCGGAAATTCGAAGGGAATGCACTGAGGCAATGGAGAGTTTTACTCACGTTGCAGATGATGGACGCTGAATGTGGACGCCTTTCTCCTATATATGTGACTACGAAGTAACGGAGTAGACGCACTTAGTAAATAGATGTAAATTTAATTGTGATTTAAATAAATATATAGCAAGAACTAAATATCGACAAACATTCTCGTATCTCCCCCAAAATGAACTCAAATGTCTTTGGAAGCAGCCTTTACATACAAAAGGCAACAAAAATTATTAAAAGGGGCATTTAATATAAAGAAAGGATTGTAAGAACATATATCGACAAATTTACTCATTCCATAAATTAAAATCTGAAGAAAAATAGGATATACATGAAATAGATTAATGTTTTTTAATAGTCGTTAGCCATTATAAGTTAATATGTTTCAACTGGGAAAACGGTAGAGTACCTACTTTTTCCTTTACTAGGGTAATGAGTTTCATTGAGAAGGGTAGGCGAGGGTTGGTGTGAGAAATACAGTCCAAAGTTTCTTCCTTTACTATGTGGAGCCTCGGTATTGAAAAATAAAATTCATTTTAATGATATTCAAACATATTTATTAATATTCAATGATCATAGTCACCTCAATTCGCAATTAAAACCTCATCTTCGATTTCATAATCCCAGTTTGCCCACCCTCGTTCATTTCCGCCGGCCTCGGTGGCGGCGGGGTAACGTTCTCGCCTGCCAAACAAGAGGTCGCGGGTTCGAGTCCCGCCTGGGTAGGTTTCCCCGGTCCAGGGCATGGTCGTTTGTGTACGTTTACTTGTTACATTTGTTGAACACCCCGGTGTAAAATGGCCAATAAGAGCTGTATCCGATGGTTTAAGAATAAAAATTAAAATCTTGACTTCGCTCCTGACCGGTCCGAAAAGAAATAGGGAACTTGCATACATTTCAGAAACAGTTGTGAGCTCCAAAATCATGTAGAAATACATGTTTGCGTTTCACAGTGAAAAGTTTTTATTACTTTTTGATGTCGTTAGCGATATTTTATTCATTAAAGTTCAAGAGAATTTTCAAATACGAGTGGGACTCGAAAACGCCCGATGATTGGCTAGCGGCAAATTGACGTCATAGTTCAGTACGAGGAAGCGAAGGAAGCAGCATAGGCATTTGGACACAAGCGACGGCTTGGTTGTGAGGCATTTCTTAGTTCCAGTACAGTGAGTCCTCGTTTAACGTTCCTGAAAAATGTGACGATAAACGAAATGACGTTAATCGAAACATATATCCCACAAGAAACAATGTTAAAAGTGAATATCGGCTTCTATACGCGAAAAAAATTTAGCGTATCATATCTGGGGCATTTTTTACGATGGGAATTCGATATGGTGGTCGCCCGGGCAACATCGACGCAATTAAAGGAACCAACCGATGTGCATCTGAAATGTTTTATAGTTCATAACAAAGTGAGACTTGCGTATAACATTGGCGAAAGCGTATACTCATGTGAAATGTGTATTCTTTTGGCAGTCCGGTAGAGAGTCTTACGGTGAACTTATTTCCACCTCGAAGCTGTCGATGATACTTTCAACTTAAAAATACCTTGCCTGGAAGGCGACAGGAAGCTCTGAGGAAGCCAAACTATTAATGTTTCAATTTAGTAGCGATAATATAGACGAACTTCCAACACAATCTACCATCTTGTAACTCAAAACCCCGAAACCACTTCCTATTCTGCAGAAAGAATCGGTCAATAGCATTTCGATTAATATAATAAATACAACGTCTTCAGGTGTTAATAAGTTACTTTTGTAATTAGAAGGCCTTCCTAAAGTAACATTAAAATTTGAATATTTTCCAAACAGAGTCTTTAATACATTTTGGGAGCTTTTCTCGCGATATATCTGAAACCTACTCTAAATTGCGATCGGTTGTCACTTAAAAATTCCGTATCGGAAATCCTAGAGGGATGACCTTCGACGATGACCATTATCACCTGCACTCTCACTATCACTGGAACCCGTGGTGAAAATATCATCCCAATCCAATTTCTATTTGGTTTTAACTGGGAAAGAGCAACATAGAACTGCACATTCTTTGGACAACTTTGGGTTTGACTTTCCCTCAAACATCCCATTTCCCCTGTGGTGCACATCATAGTCCTATCTTTATACGATAGCCTAACAACCTTTAAATGGATCCTTGGTTTATCCTGACAACCAACTAAATGGAAATTGCTGATCCACACGTCTTCCTCTATCTCCACAGTTTCCAAATCAAGGGCCGCGGAACATTCCTCATTGTGACTCAACTTTTTCTGAAAAGCAAGCCGGAGTAGAATAAAATCAAAGAATGCTGCGATTCATTTTTTGTGACCACCTCTGGATTCCATTCTTTTTTCATCTACAACTTCCTTTATCTTTGGGACAAGACGATGTTTAAATATTTTCATTAATTTATAACAAAATATAAGTTCTAAAAATACCCAAAAGCCATTTTATTAATCCGCACTGACGAGTGTAAATTAATGTGGAAGATGAATGCTGTAGACGTAGTAGTTTTCCTTAGGTTGAGTTGCAAAGTTCATGAAGTTGACAAAACGGCTAATTTTTCGGTGCGCGGAGTCATTTATATTGCACTGGCCGTGTGTACATTTTTCAATTTTTTTGTAATAAAATAAATCAGAATGTAGGATAAAATTTCCTTTAAAATGACATATAGTTCATTATTATAGCATGCAGTGAAGCCAGGGTATAAATTTGCAAAGTACTGCGGCACATCATTTTGACGCCGACAGTAGAAGAAAACGCTGTCTTCTTGGCTGGCACTCGAATGCATGAGGATCAACGTTGCTCTGTATTTTCATATTTCCTCTCTTGATTTTAAACATCATGGAATTTTCTATGTCCTTCCGTAACTGAAATTGAACAAGTGCCATAAATAATTTGAGTACATCATAACCATCGAGAAACACCTATCTCGATTTTTGTTGTGAAGTTGAGTTTTTATTCTACGGCGGCCGAATTATCGAAAAATCTCAGTTTCAAGTTATTCAGTCAATGAAATATGGATATATTATTAATATTAAAGTTATCTTCGCTCACATAGCACACGGGTTTATCATTCCGTTTATTATACTCTTATTTTTCCGTAACGCTCATCCCGACGGACGGCATGCATCGAGGCTTTTCTTCTAATTTCCTCCGTGGGAATGCAGACGAAATTTTTTTCTGGGGTGTTATTGCACAGAGGAACAATGCACCACTTGTAATTTTTCCTTACTTCACCCATGTTCTCCTTAAAACGCAACGTGGCTCTTCCAAACCTGCAGTTTGGGCTTGGATCTTGGACTCCTACTGAACTATGACGTCACGGCCAAAGATTAGTGGGGGCGGTATTTTTTAGCCCGCGAAACTCGGGAGACTTTTGGGAGTCATTTTCTAGGGTAAAAACTGAATCTTAAGCGGAAAAAAGTATATTGCGGTACTAAGTGTTTACTGTAGTATATCAGCATACTGTTTATAAAAAGTATGCAATTTCCCTATTCTCGTAGCGAACGTAGCGCCTATGGACCGGTGCTCCGGAGCACTTCCGTCTGTAGCGTCTGGTAGCGAAAGTAGCATTCATTGGACCGCACCCTATCAGGAATGTCTGACTATGCAAAACTGCAGCCAATGAGAAGCCCCAATTTTCCCCACCCCGAGCTCCTCACCTTCTGTTGCCTCTGGAGTGCCCACTGCGCACAAATTTCACGAGTGGGCAATTGTTGCTATTGCACGAGTTATCATGATGAAGAAATGAGCCTTATCCAATTTCCACTTTATCTAAAGCAGTACTGCACGACGTCAATGCTACGTAGTACGTGCGTATTTGACTACTGCTGCGGGAGCAGACGATGCTCTGGATCTCCACGCGAAGCTTAGCTTAAAAATACTTGATCTCGGCACGAAAGGAGACGACATTAAACAAATTTTAAAAGTAAATTTCAACTGTATAATATAAAATCTTCTTGTAATTACCTCGTAATCTAATAATCTTGCGTGTTATTATTCGATATATCGATCGCTATAACAATCGATATGGCTTTATTCAAGAAGCGCGAATGTGTACGGCTGTTGCCGTAATTTAAGGTTAATATAATTTTGTCCAATTTTTATGATGTTTAAAAACAACCCGTTGATCATACTCAAGGTTGTTTTTATATTCTCCGAGTATGCTGTGACAAAAAAGAAATGACTTAGCTATACTTGTCCTCTTTCTATAAATACATAGAGGATAAATCACGGGAGAAAGACGCCGTTTTCATGTAATTGTCTTCGGGAAATCTATGAAACATTGTGATTTTTTATTCACATGGTATTGTTTTTCAATGTAGCGCCCATTTTCTTTATTTTAAAGGTGGAAAGAGTTCAGGAAGGCGATCCTACGAGAACTACTGATAGTAATTGTAATTATGACGACTTTTCCACAGATTGCAATTACCCCGACTGCTATTTTTTTACTTTCCTCGTTAGCACGTTTTCCTGGTTAGTACGTTCATTTTTTGTGGTCCCTTCAGAAACGTACTAAACAGGTTCCACTGTATTCTAAATACTTACAAGCATTTTATTTGGCATCCTCCCCAACAAAAAAATGCCTAAGAGAACAATTTCCACTAACCCAGTCTCCGAACTCGGAGAAACTGATCCGGCCCGAGGATACATACATCCGAGGATATAAAATGGGGAATGCGTGACCTGAAGGAAATTTACTATAGAGCGTTCCACATTTAGTTGACAGTATGGGCTCTTATGGAGAATTGTTTCCCATGTTAATCTCCATAAGGCCAGTAGCGCAGTGTTGTCAATTACAGGTATTTCGCATTCAGATATGATCTGTTGTGCAGTTGACATGTATTTTCTGGGATTTTCTCTAGCTGTAATTATTTTCAAATACCATGCTGCAAGAAAGAGATGCTTATATCTTCCTGCTTTTCCATAGTGGATGCTTAGCGATGAATTAAATACTCATCATAATAATTAATTAATACATAATATTACCCGCGCAGTATCCCGAGAAGAGTTTATCAAATTAAATACTCTGCTGCTCCATTATGCCACAACCCAAGCCACAAAATTCCCATGCTGGTCTCATTGCATAACGTAGGAGTTTCCTCTGAGAAAAAAGGAAATGCTAATCTCATGAACATTCCAAAATATGCTCTCCTCATAAGTAATTTATTGAATGATGATAAGAACAAATGCGCTTCCTGAGATACTTTTTTGGTAATTGCACTTGAAAATCAGAGTAGACTCTGCAGGTGATAATCGTCTAAGAACACAAGAAAAATGTTTAGTACAACTAAAGTATGTCCTTTTTGACAAAAAACTGATACATATATTAGAAGTTTGCCATACCATTATCTTCACGATGAAAATAAAAGGAAGGCGTGTCACCACACTCATTTCCGAGAATTACATAACAGCAAATAAATTCCGTAATGGGCTCACTCACCAGCTTTACTTTATTATTAACTAGCTGACCCGGCGAACTTCGTATCGCCTAACAATCAATGAACTTAAAGTTTACTTACACCATTTATAAATCAAGAGCGGCTGTATCGTTTTTAATCATGTTTAATTTATTATAATAAAATAAGGATACAAATTCAATAAAACTACGTAAATGAGTACCAAAATTGCTTGTCAGAAGGACATTTTCTTTATTGAATCTATATAGGGTGGATCGGAGCACGTCTACGCGGATATTTTTCAGCAAATTTTATTACGTTTTAGCTTAAGAAATTTTGGGCATTGTGGTTTAATAAAGCAGTTCATGAAATAAAAATTATACGCATTCAGTTGTTGGCTATTTGCGTTATTAGCTGTAAAAAAATGTTTTTAGGTCCAAGTCTGTTGCATACACTTGGCCCATTCAGGGGGGAGGTTGACACAACCCCAGACCGACGCTTGGCTGATGCTCAAAATCGTGCAAGAAGAGCCCCTATGAGGCAGCATTCGCATTAAATGACTTAAGGCGCGCCAGTTTTAGTATCTCTGTTTGAAAAAAATGCACTGCGTAAACGTACTGCATGCGTAAACGCACCACGGTGAGCTCTACACATTCGGGTTTAATTTCTTGCGTCAAGCACCTTCTGAGAAACAACAGTTTTTGTTTTGTTATCAGGCGCAAGATGAAGCGGATGAAGCTAAATAAATATAGCGAAGCAAAGCAGTGACACAGCGACCCCCCCCCCCCCCAAGAGTTTAGAGAATTTTTTTAATGAAAGATTTTGTTATTAATATTAGGGGGACGGATGACTAACAAACAAAACATATTTAACTATTCACACAGCCGCAAAAGCCACTATTTTGAACCATTTATCTTAAAAAATGTCTGGGGGAAGTGCCCCCACACTTCCCGCTTACCTTAGCAAGTTTTCTATACCCTTAGACCCGTGGTATTAGCTGCGCCCAAAACCCCCTATCCTAGCTACGCACTTGAAGCGAAGGAAGAAATACAGAGGATGGTTTATCGACTCGTGAACATAGCACGTTAAATTGACCATGAGAAAATCATGGGTTTTCATTAGCACATGAGCACAAAAAACACAAAAACTGAAAGACTGACCATGCGATTTTTTAATCGTTATCACGAATGCAACACGAATTGGAAATTGAATACGTTTAATCTCAAAAGGGCATATGAGTTGAGATAATGGAATCCACGGAATAAGGACTTCCTCACCTTTGAATTTTCCTTTGAGTGAAGTTGCGTGAATCACATTCATTACCAATTATTTTAATCACCAAACACGTTCCGTTGGATAGTTATGGTTGGTTTAGGCTTCGAAAGATCATGAACACAGAAACTACATTTTTCTGTAAATCGTGCCTTGGTAAGCTAGGTATGTCCAAGGACTTAAAATATTCAGATAGGTAGTTGGTGATTTCGTCTTCGTTTGTTACACATTTAAAAGATTCGAATTCATGCAGAGTACGAACTATTTGAATTTACCTCGTTTTAGTCATCCGCATCTTCGTTCTTGCTCGCTAAATCAACCATCTTTGATTCTTTTGGTGATCAATCATATTCTGGAACTCTTTGTTGATGAGCTCACTGAAACTAATTTGCAATCATTCCAAGGAAATGAGTTAAAACTACTCGATTCCTCGACAGTAACACGGACATTACCGTTTGTCAACAAATGCTTGGAGATTTGTTTACAAACACAGTAGTGAAGTGTCAACTCGAGCTTGGCCACGGCTGGGCCTACAATTAGCTCGAATTAAATTTTTAAAATGTAATTTCAATTTAATTAATATTTTGAATATATTTAGTAATCAAAATGTTATATTGTTACTAAATTCAGTTATTAAAGTGGTAAAAACAAAACAAATTATTTAATTTGTAGTTTTGACCGACTTATCAATTGTTGTGTTACTATAACTCCTAAAAGCATGTCCATAGGAAAGAGATGAATTTTTTTTGTGAAATTATCCTTTTTTTAATAGCCTATATGTTAACCCCGCCTAAGACGAATCCAAAGAACCAAATCTCATTGAAATCGGTGCAGCCGTTCTCGAGTTATAAGTGTTCTAACTAACACGATTTTCGACTTTCTTTTATATACATATATAGATTGTGATAGATTTTGAAAAATAATGAGATTCATACTTTTTCGTTTTTCGATCCGTCGCTTATTTATCAAGCTATTGATGACAAAATATTGGCTGGCTCAACTCTTACATAGTGAAGTTGTTGATAGAAGTGGGTAGCCACCACTCTGCTATTCCTGTTCATGGGCATCATGGAGTTTAACACTCTCGTGAGAGATTCTTTCCCCCATGAAATATTTTCCCTTAGCAAGTTAGTGAACTGGAACTTTGACCATGTCACCAACTCACAAAAAGTGGATGGCAAATTTTACCTTAATAGGGAAGACTTTCATTTTGTCATACCTTATCTTTTCTTAACTTGTATTAGCATGATTTGTTCTGTCAAATCATAAAAATGTAGGCAAATAATTCAACCGTAAGTAATTTAGAAAGGCAAAGAAAAAACCCTTATTGATTACCCTGCTTTCCTTACGGTGATAAGTGATGGGGTGATTTTCACAAAATGCAGTACAACTTCTGGATAATGAACCTTCATAAGGCAAAATTTAATGAAAGCTTCCATATTATGAAGTCATAGTCCAGGGCCCATTCCATACATGATGCAAACAGAAAAACTTCCCGTCATGAGTATCAATTATTGTGAAACATTCCTAGAATGAAGTCTGCGTGAAATACAGTTAGGAAAATGACTTCTACATAACTATGTATTTCTCCACAAACACATAATGATTTTACGAAGTGCTTACACACAATTTCACCATCAAAATTCTGCAGCATGCTCAGTTTCTCTTTATTGTGACCAAGAGCCTCAACTTTATGAATCCAATTGTGCATTTTCACATGATGTGCAGTTTTTTAGAAGCAAGAATGCCACTGTGGCCAACTATGCTTTTTGCCATCTTCCAGCTGATCACATCCATTGAATCTGGTTGGGATGGATGGAAAAAGGATGTTCTCAGGCATTTGTTTAAGACCTCTGTTGCAAAGGAATGTCCAAAAGTCTCTCATGTTGCAAATGAAAGCCATGAAATCGTGAAGTTGAAATGACTGGTCCCAATAGCCTTCCCAGAAATGCATGATAATGAATACAAAACCTACAGGCAAATGTTACACTTTCCAATTGGATTTTTCATTTTGAGGACTTCATTACTAAACTTTAAAGAAAATTATTATTAAGAAAGGATTAATAAAGACATAATTTACCATGTGATGATGTGCAGCTTGAGCTTAAATTAGTTTGAATTCAATAAATAGCCATTCACCATGTAGATAATTGGCTTTACATCATCTTGTGAACCAGGGATAGACACCACCAATAGGGTTTAACCTGTTTAAACAAACACAATTTAGACTTTTAGATTTATATAATTTGCAATTATAATACATTATATAGACAGTAATTTGAAGAAAAACCCCAATCACTGGATTACGGGGATCTAAATCTTATACTTAGTTTTTTCTTATTATTTTACACATTTACAGAAGGTAGCATAGCAATTATAGGTCTGTTATTCTACAATAACAGCACATGTTATAGGCGGCAACAAGTAACATGACTACACTACCATTAATTCAAACCAGCATTACTGAAAATTTACACATCAAACCAACAGTTTTTTTTAGTTCATAGTTAAGTTATGTACATTTCAGGCAATAAACTGCCTTATAAATATGTTCGTTATTTGCGTAAATCGATTGAGAAGAGCGAGTAGCACTGGAGAATGTTTACACATCAAAGAAGATTGCTCATTCCCATTTCCGACTCCACATTCCCGTCAAGAGAAGGCAGATGGGTGGGAGCAAAGGCTAGCAAAAAGACTGCATTCCAATAGCAGCTCACTGCTCTCCACCTATCCTCTCCAATCTCGTCATCTAATAAACACACAACTTTGTGTTCACACAGTCATCTTTGAAGGAGTATGTTAGAGTACTAGGAAATCTATACAAAACTCTCTTTAAAGCTTTATAAGTCTGTAAACTATAATAAAATAATAAAGAATCACAAATTATGGCCTCCGATTCTGCCACACAATAGACAAAAAAAAATAATATGGGGAGATATATACAGGTGAATTTCAAGAACCATGTTGGCCTTTCATTTTTTTCCAGCTGGGAGAACTTCGCTCACTCGAACACAAACACACACACACACACACACACACACACAGCTACGCCATACAATAATGTCCATTCAGAATAGGTAAACACACAATGAACTTTTCCTTCCCGACTGGGTTTGCGTTGCACCTCTGGCAAATTTCTAACCCTCCAAGGGTGGCTCGAGGTAACGAGATCCAGGGGCTGCCCCGCCACTTCCCCGGCTATCCTTGCCCACGCTACCGCTGGGCCCTTTGCTGGCCTGAGACTGCCGGTTGTACTGCTGGCAGTGCTCAATCACCATGGCAGCCAGCTCCTTGATCCGAGGGTACGGCTCACTATGGGAGATGACCTCTTCGAGCAGTGTCAAGCCTCCCTCGGCCTCCACCAGAGAGCAGTACTTTGTTGCTGCGGACATAGAATAGGCTTAGCTATCATTCAACCAATTAAGGGTCATAATTATTATATTTGACTAATTTTAACACAAAAATTGAAATGAATATAAAAATACTTCAGTATAATGAAATGAAGGTTTACCAAAAACACCAATTCAATGAATAGCAAGACTGTCTCCCCATTTTTGGCTACATGCGGTCACTTTCTCACTCAGAAACGTGAACGTTAAAGCACAAAGCAATAAAGATTTCATCAACACAATTATAGTTGAGTATGAAATTTACATTTAAAAATACATTCTTTGTGTGCCATCTTTGTTAAATAAAATATTAATTACAACCTACAAAATAAAACTACAATCAGATCCGGATAAAATGTCTTTGCATTCAATATATTTCTGCAAGAATTTTTAAGCTGATTTGAACTTTTTTCATGCCGGTTAATGGGAATGATTATCCCAACACCATGATGATTATCATCGGCAGTACTTTTCAAGTTTTTGTATAGAATTTATCTAATTATACTAAGTCATTCCTAAATCACCAATCACTTCCTTATCTTTCACTTCCTGAATTTGACTTCAATGATTACCTGAAGACTGAGTAATTCTAAGGGCAGGTGCTATGATGGTTTTCAGGGAATGTTTTTCCAACACTTTTCCTTTTTAACTCTACTCCCGGTGGGCAGTCCATTGTTAGCCCAATAGTAACCTTCTCCTATTCCCTTATTTTTTTATTTATAAATTCCCTTTTCAAAGGAGGAGGCCCAACATTTCCTCAAGATCCTTTCTACGTATTTCAAGATCAGTTTCCTCAGAGGAACTGTGAAAGAACGGAGGATGTGTTTCCCCAAAATTTCTTCGATTGGAGAGCAAGAATATTCTTTCACTGCGGAGAAACATCAGGTAACATTGTAATGCAGATATCACTGATCCCATGAAAGGACATGTGGATGGCTATTTGAAACGTTGTTGATCACAGGATGTTAATATGCTGCTATTTTATACTGAAAGAGAATGACAATTGAAGTTTTGACCACTGAATCACAGCCCACAATTATTAATATCATACTAGGAAAAAAATCCCTGCATGTTCACAGGAAAATAGATGAACATGGAAAAATACAAAAATTCGGCAGGAATTCCTAGTTGGTTGAATCCAACAGCATCACACTGACAAATTTGTCAAACTCCAGAGATTTTCACAAATTTTCACATTAATTCCAATTCTATTAAAGATAAAGGCTTTTCACTTTGAAGAGTAAAGCTTACAGTTATTCAAGGTCCAACCACGTTTCATTTAAACATTCATGGAGAGGTGGGGTAAGCCCGCAGAAAAGGCAATGCATGCTGCTTTTCCGATCGATTTGAAATGCGATCTCTCCACTAGAAATAAGATTATCTTTTTCACATGATATTGGAAGCAAAAATGCATACACAGAAGGCTATTTAACGGCTCTCGAGGCCATCATTTTGCCGAAGTGATAAAAAACATCAAGTTGGCAGTTCTAGCAAATCTTCCATTAACTAGATATTCTGTAAGTCAGAAATCCAGATTAACAACCTCCTACTGTATCTTTATATCACCTGTCTTAAATGATGCAATGAAAATAATTTTTCAAGCACATAGCCTCCTTATATCAATTTCACAGAATAAAATTATTAAAAATGAACTACGGCCACTGAAAAATGAGTATAAATGGAATAATTAATGTTGACAACAGTACACCATTATACCATTCCAAATAGGAATGTTGATTTAGTTAATAGCCATTATAATTGTTTAAAAATATCATTCCAAAAATCTCTCATCATATTTCATATTACTTCTCTTCTTTAGCTCTTTTCTTAAAAATTATTTTCAGACCATTTTTAGAAAGAGCACTTTAAATTAACGAATTTTTTTGCTGCATTTGACATCTTTAGTGACTTAAAAATTACAATTTTTATTCAAACAAAGCTGTTCCGATCTTTATAAACTGTTAAAACCTCAAAAAAAAGGTACAGAACTTCGACAGTAATTGTACGGAAGTCTTTCCCAAGCAGAAAGACTACAATCCTCATCTCTCCAATGGGTGGCTTGTCCCTAATGATATAATAACGTAATGTGCATTGGAGATATTATCCAATGCACATTCTGCACATAAATATGGTGAAAATTTCCAAATGAAAACAGTCAAATTTCAAGAATGCATGAATACGAGATCACAAAATAACCCCTTCCCAGTTTACTATCTTAACTGCATGAAAGATATTTGAATTGGCACGTTCACTTGAGCATTTAGGGTGAGGAATTATTTGGAAGTTGGCGGAGCCCACAGGCTTCGAAATGGAGAAAGGTGACGGATTTTTTGGTCCACTTATAAGGTAGAACATTGTCTAAAGCGTTTCAGAGATTTTTTCTTTACCTCTGCGAGGTTATAAAATAATTCCAGTGATGTTACTGCAGTAAGCCTGCTTCAAAGTTCACTAATGCAAACCCACACACAAGAAGTTCAGTTATAATGGAGTAAACTTCTGGCCCGAACATCTTCGTTATGTACAGGCTCCAGTATATTATTAGCAACCCAAAAATGGGAAGTTGGCCTTCGGTGGGAAAAATATTTCACCAAAAATACTGTTGGATCAAGATCCTGGGGGTCCTCGCATTCACAAAGACTTAAATATCCAGGCAAACTATTCACTCACACAGAGGGTCAACATTTCACCAACAATATACTCACGGTAAACTCGTGTTAAATTGGCCAGAGCCCACACTGCCCAGTGTTGGCACTCAGGAGTATGATACACCTGCACCAGATACATTATTGGCTCAAATGACCTGCAAGTGAAAATAAAGTAATAAATGATATTTACTGGAAAGCAAATAGAAAATAAGAACTACAAAAGACATGGCCAAAATCATAAAAAAATAATTTTATGAATGGACTTTTTATTTTCTGAATATATGGAAAGTTTCAGCTAACAACCACAAGGATTAAATGAAAATAATGTCACTCAAGAATCAAATAAACCAGAAAACTCAGTGAATAAAACCTAAGATCTACTTCATAACTTTATTAGTCTACAAATTATAACAAACTACAGTAGAGCTTCTTTAATGTGTTTCTGTAGGGAACAAACAAAAATAAACGTGCTACCCAGGACAATGTGCTAACCAAGGAAGTCAATAATAGAAATTGGAGTAATTGAAATCCGTGGAAAGGTCGTCATGATAACAATTACTTTCCGAAGTTCTTGTAGGATCACCTTCCTGAACTCTTTTCACATTTAAAATCAAGAAAATTAGCACTAAACTGCTAAAACAAAACCATGCGAATGAAAATCACAATGTCTTCATAGATTTCCCAGAGGCAATTACATAAAAACGTCGTCATTCTCCCATGATTTGTTGAATACGTATCAAGAGGGGAAGTTAAGCTAAGTCATTTCCTCTTCCTCACAGATTACTCCTAGAATATGATGATAACCCTGAGTATATCAATTGGTTGTTTAAAAAAAATCATAAAAATTGGGCTTCTCGATTTTCTTTACCATAAATCCCGGCGACAGCCATACACATTTGTTCTCAGAATAAAACCATATCGATGATTACCATATTTCTCCTAATACAGTCCCCCCCCCCCCTAATTTTGAGGCTTCAGTTTTGGGAAAAGTTAAAAAAATGCGTTTGAATATAGTCCCCCCTTTACTTTTACCACAGGCATTGTTGGAAAAAAAGGGGGGACTATATTCAGACATAAACGGTATATTGATTGATACATTGTAATTGATATGACGATTAATAAGACAAGATTATTATAAGCAGATTTTTATATTCTACAGTTTCTCTCATCTCTTAAAAAATTTGTCCAATGTAGTCTGCTTTCTATTTCTTGTACCAAGATAAAGTATTTTTGTGTTTAGTTTTGCATGGAGATCCAAAGCATCGTCTGCTCCTGCAACACTTATCAAGCAATGACGCATATACTCCTTGCATTTGGATGTATACAGTCATAGAGAAAGAGATGTGGGATGAATGTAGGAAGGTATATAGCTGATAATAATAAAATAACTAATGAATTCCGAGGTTTACACATACTGAAGATACTAGGAAACGACTAGCAGATTGCATTATGGCAAATAATTGAGCGTACTACCCAGGAAAGCACTACTATTTAAAGCATACTAACGAAATAGTTTTACCTTATTTTGAAGGTAACGCAAGCAAAAGAAATCACCATGCTAAGGAGGAAAGTACTAACAAAGTTCCACTTTATATCAGCTATATAAGTATAACATCCCTCTCAGCACAGTTGAAATTTTAATGCTCTAAAGTAGGAATTGATGAACAGTGGAAACAAGACACCTGGGGCGGGCTTGCGGGTCACACTCCAGGGGCAGGATTCTAAGCGCTAGCTTTTTTCCTCTGCCTGTAGGAGGGGAAGGACAGGAAGGAACAAGGAAGGAGGCACCGCCGCGATAGGAGCCCGACGATGCCTCCTGGGAGGGGATAGGGAAGGAAGGAAAGGGACGAGGAATCCTGCACCGTCACAAAGGTGGGCGGGTCCTACTATTAGCAAAACCAAGCGTACGCAATTAATGTGCCAGCGATTTTAGTGGGTTTTCCTATGAGGAAGAAAAATCCATCGATCGAATCGCTAGATAGGAATTGATGAACACTCGTCATATGTGTAATTGCACATAATGCAGAGATAACAATGCATTTGGAGGCATTCTCAAATATTCGTGACCATTACCACGTTGGCCATAATTTTTCAGATTTGAGAAAACTTATGCACAAAAGAGCTATTAAACAAATGAAGAATTTATTCATTGATAAACCTAAATGAATTAAATACAATATCACTAGACCTAAGACTCCACCCAACTAAACAAAAAGCGATAATGCCTGAATGGGAAATAATTTCATTATAGTGGATTGCATTGTACCCAAAGCAAATTATAAGTTTAATCATGGAAAAACTATACAGTGATTGAATTAGGTCACTTTTTCATTGATTCTTAGAAATCTTTCAGAAATCTTAGAAATTATTGTTATCAATGCGATCATATCATGTCCAAATATCCGAAATGTCCTTACCGATAATTGATATTGCGTTCGGTGGTGAGGTCCCACCTCTCGATGGCCGACACCATCCTTCGAAGCACATCCTCCCGTCGAGGGCTCGTGATGGTCCAGACATCAGGGCCATCAGACGCCATGTGAGAGAGCACGCCCGCTGCATTGTAGCTTACCTGTAACACACACACACACACACACACAAATGCTCATTAGGACATTAGAAGAGAAGGAGAGAAGAGGGATTGCACAGCGAAAGGGGCCTTGCCACGGAGAATTCCCAGCATTGGCATAGACAAACTGAAATGCTGGATGTCGTTTTATTTCCACGCAATCAAGACCATTCCAGTAAAAAGGGTGATGAGTGGGCAATGACAGCTGCCATCACACTCAACTCGAATTGTGGTTTAAGCCAACAGGGCACTTGTAAAAAATCAAGGCATACCATACATTGGGCCTGGAATGTAGAACGCTGGGGAATACTGCAAGACCTCAATCCCAACTTTTTGATAAAAGAATAGAATTCTGAGAAATACATTTGCATTTTCCACTACATCTACATCACAACTTAAGGGAATTTAATTAGAAATATGATCCCTTACAGAAATAAATAAACCATTGCTACCTTTAAGTGTATATATATCAGTGACATGCATGTAATTGGCCATAAATCTCTAAATTCTCAATTATACGAAGCCAGCAAGACCGGAAAATTAGCACTTCGTAATATTGAGTTTCGTAATTTTGAACCTTTTTAATAACAGAAAAAATGTTTGCTTTTGTTCCCGCCACCCTTATTTGTCTTTAGTGGTTTTTTGCTTATACATTTTTGGTGGTTATTTACGCTAGAAATTTATTAATGCTTTTTGTTTTTGATTTTATGCTGTGAAAGATTGTTAAAAAATCATACTATCCTAAACTGCCTATCCTTTAAAGAGAAATATCAACGATCTTAGCCCTAAAGAAATTCCCGTCCATTTTAAAAAATATAATCAAATAACGAATTTAAAATTTTTGCATATGAATTTAATCTTAGAAATTTGAGGCAAGTAGCGAATAGCAACTACATATTATCTACGCGTAAGATGATATTTGTATCCAATGCCTACAAAATTTTAATGGCTTAACCATCATTTATGTCGCCCTCTATCGCTCAGTGACAAAAAAGAACAAGAGTCGTAGCCTGTTTCCAAAATAACCTACGTAGGTTAAAATTTGTAGCTGCCTCCATATTGTCAAGTGTGTGTACGATCTTTTTAATTAGCTATTTTCATTATGATTCAGTGACAATCTTAAATTGCATACAATATGATTTTCTACCGGCGAACATTTGACGTAAATTCTTTTCGAGCTCTCCATCCGCATGCCGTGCTCCATCATCTTTGCGGACGTTAAAATGGAAGACTTTTTACTCGACATCAAGGCTATTCATACCGGGTGTGAAGTGCCATGTTTATATAATAAGTCTCTCTTCATTTATGCTGACAGGAACAAGGTTTCTATCAGAGAAAGGCTGGAGAGGCATCTTCCATTACAGGGGAAATTAAGAGAGAAACATTATTATCCACATTCATTTTTTTCCTAAAACATACTTGTTCTCATTTCTCATCATATTTAGGTGAAGTATTGGTTAACTTGCGTGAATTCCCAAAAATTATACCCAAAAATGTGTACCTTAACCTCATTTAGTTTTCGTGTTTCTATCTCCATCGTATTGAAAATTATGCCAAGTATCATTGATATAGAAAAAAGATTTTCTTAGTTTTAGCACTAAAAATTAGTCACGCTGTAATCGCACATAAATAGCATCTTGGAAAGGACAAAGCTATTAAATAATTTCGAATGAAAAGCCTGCGGAGAAGAAGAGAGACAATTTTATAAACCCAGCACCTCTTACCCCGTAGGTATCAACGGCCATAATTACAATCGAAAAGTCTTCAATTGAATCATTAGCAGAGAGGTAGATGAAGTGCCTAGACGAATTTAATTCTATCATTAATTAGGTTTTTCTCCCTTCCGCACAACTACTTATTTCCCTTTGTGGCGCTTTGTCTATTTCTAGTGCTAAAACTATAAAAATCTTTTTTCTATATCAACGTTACATAGCATCATTTTAAATACGGTGAAGAATGAAACCCGAAAACTGAAGATGGCCCTACGTATTGAGACATCATTTTCAAGAATTCACGAAAGTAAACCAACATTGCAAAATTACAAACATTCTCGATATTTATAAAATAATGAGCCCAAAACACGACATTTCATTGCATAATTTAAGTTTGTTTATCATTTTTGTACGTAGTAGTTTAATAAAACCAAAAAAATAGGCTCATAATTTCAGATTGACATCCTATTTTGGCTCAATATTTACAAATGTTAAGTAGATCCCTAATTGTTTAATCCATGGATATAAAATAATTAATTTTAAAAGGTTGGTGTTTCGTTTAGTTTTCCCCAATATGCTTCCTAATTTGGCAAGAATGACTAGTGTCAATTATGGGATTAGTGAGACAGGTAGCCCAGCCATGTCTTTGGGTGAACAGAGTAGAAGGGAATGCTAATCTACCAAGTCTCACATGAGCTAGGGTAGACGAAAAATATATCAAGGAATGACAAAACACGTGTCGTAGACAATGAAATGAATGTGGATAATAAAGTTTTCCTTTTCGTTTCCCCGATAATGGAAAATACTTTTCCAGCCTCTCTTTAGTTGAAACATGTTCCTGTTGCCGGGAGGGTTAGTAAGAGTGGGATGGGTATTTCCTGGTGGAGGAAGTGGGGGCAGGATAAAGAGAGGTGGAGAGTGCAGGAGGAAGAGGGGGTGGGTAAAAGGCCTTCAGCCTTGCCTGAGACTACGTTCGGGGTGGGGTGTTTCTTTACGACACACTCAAGCTCCGTCACCGAAGGGAGGGGTGGAAATGCTAGTGGAGGGGGGTTTGGGATGCGTAATTTGGGTGTCAGGAAGATCAGTAAAAGGCAGTAAGAGAGAGTAAACAAAGGTTTTGGAGAATCCTCTGATTTTGAAAGACTGCTTGCAAGAATTGGAAGCAAGCATGTTGTGATCATAATGATTCTTTTGTTTCTGTAAAATAAGAATTCCCGCTTGCAAAGTACTTTTGAAAAATATAGAACCACTCTGACACATCCAAATTTTGAAATTAATTCGGAATCATGTTCAAACAGGGTTCATAGAAACTTTCATTTTCAATTTCCCTGACTTTGCCCTGAATTCTTGTCCATTTCCCTTACTTTATGTATGAAAAAGCAATAATACATGAAGACTTGGTAGAAAAATGTAAAAAGCATACATGTAAATTACTAACCTCTATTCCATCACTGCAAGAATCCAGCAGATCAGAAAACACAGACACAAAGTGACTAGTCATTAAGCGTGACCTTAAGTTTTTCACTTCAGCAACATTTCCCAGAAGCCCCATCATATTCCTCAGCAGCTCTTCTTTTTGAGGGAATGTCTGCAATTATGATTGGACACGTTATTTTTTGTTATAGGACACCATAAAAACACCTAGCAACCATACAGACACAAGACACCTTGCACATTCTACCTTGCACAGTGAGGAGAGGGAGAGAGATTCAGAAGATCTAGTGCGTGCTTAGAATCACTCAAGGCCTCCTGAATGAGTATGAAACCAAAATATCTACTGCCATTATCCAAGGAAATAACCACAGACTAGTCAGCAGTGTAACTTTGTACAGTTATCTGCAAGTGTGAAGCTTGAAAATACCAGAGGAGAAAGATAATTTGCCTTCATTGGAATTCAAACATTAGCACCCAGTGCTCAATCACTTACGCTAGCCTAGGTATCCTCTTCCTCCACCGAGTTTGTCCCCTAAAGCCAAACAAACTCCACAGAGAAGGAAGATAGCTTGGCAGCGTAAGTGGTGCAGTTCCTGGGATAAATTGGTATGTTTACCATTCCCAAAAAAATCACAAAGAAAGAGCCTTTTGAAGAGTTTAGTTTTTCAGTAAAATTGCTACACAAATGATTTTACCTTACCTATACGTAGGCCTAGAAAAAGACATATTTATGCAACCACATGACATTGATTTAGACTCACGCTGAGGCAACCAAGGAAGAAGTCCATCCCTCGACCATCCAGAAAGCGCTCGCAGTTGATGGCCGTTTCATCCGTCACATTCCACATGGTCGACCACGCCACTTCCAGAACATCATCACAGATTTTCCTCTCCAGTCTATCCTCAATCAGGTCAAGCATCTTCTGTTGAGTGCAACGAGACAATGTTAATTAAAATCCATGCAGAAGGGTACAGAAAAGATTATGTAATTCCAAATAAATAGGACCTCCATTTACAGCATGATTACGATGAAATAACTTTTACAACTCTAACTTTAATGAACATACAGAGGAATTCACTTTAAAATTGGTCCTCTGAAACAGATTAATATTGTTAAATGAGGGCCAACTGTAATTAGCTTGTGTGTCCACTGATGAGTAAAAAAGTGAGTTGAGTTTGAAATATAATGCAATTTCCATTTGAAATATGTTGAATTCTGAACACTTTTATGAATGACAAATGATTCCTTTTTTTTATGGACAATCTTCTTCGACAAAAATCAATCAGACCTTTCATCGGGAATCAAACCATGGATCTTTGGTTTTCCAGGCCACAGCACAGACCACTACACTTTCCAGGTTACCTGATCCCCATGGCAATTTTACAGAATTCACTTTTGAATATTTCATTCCAATTTTTTCATGGGGAGATTGAAAGATCCCTAACTACTACCAAGAGTTGGAAATTGATTAGTAATTGCGTAATGAGTCCAGAAAAATGATACGAATAACTATCCTATTTTGATTATTTTTGTTCATATAGATAAACTGAGTTATGGGAGGTTCAAACCTGGGCTGAGGGAGGTTCAAACATCCCGTAACTATTCAATAATGTGTATAAAATCTGAGTAACTATCTCCGTTTGGTTGAAGCAGATTCTGACAAATGGTGCCACTTTCCTGAGTTGTATCTGTAATGTTCATTGATGATTATCCTGTACCAGAAGCAATTGCAAATGATTCAAGCAAGGAACTCTAAGGGAATAAGGCTGCAAAAGGAAATATTCATTTGCTTGAGCAATAAGAATAAAACTTTGACATGAGGATGCAATAATAGATAACTTACTTTAATAGCACCCAGGTCGCCCAGCAACTGCTTTTGGTAGCCATCAACTTGGCAAGCCAGTGAATTGAGAAGATAAATTCCAATGCGTTGAACAAACCCCTCTTGCTCCATTTCCCAGACAATGTGCAGTAAAATGAGGATGAGGCGCTTGTAGTCAAAGAGCTGTGAACGAAAGACAAAATGCAAAGGTTGAGTAAGAGGGAAAATTTTTTGACAGTTCCACAGATGAGGACACAACATTATTACAGTCATATTGTAATTACATTAGCTACAAAAGACAAAGAACACAAGCCAGCCTTTTTTTTTCATAATTTCAAAAAAAAAATATATATTTTCCCAGTTAAAATATCTGGAATTCATGAGCTAATTAATGGTCAAATTTGGTTAGATGACACGGCACGGCGCCATGCTTTCAAACAACCATAGGTCTCCATGGATGTCTTCAAACAAGTCATATCTCATCGTTGACGGCACGGCACCGTCGACTGTCGTCATGGTCACTATGCCACCCATTTCAATCTGGCCTTATCTTCGGTGTGAAATACACAAAGTGCTACATTGAAGCAGCTTCCAGATGAAATGACTTTTCGCTGGCTGCCGGTTACGTCACGGTGCTGTGAGATTCAGGCCACTTTCAGACAAGACGACGCTTGCTCACTCTATGATATTAATTCAACTTGAACCATTTCCTTAATTAGGTTTTATCAGAAATTTTGTACAGTCAAAATTGTATTAAATGCTATGCAAAATGCTTAATAAAAGTATAAGCATTCACAATATGTGTACCAAAAAATAATAACACACCTAGAAATGTGCAAAAATTGTAACATTATGATAACACCGCCAAGATTTTCTATAACACCGATATCACAAACAGTTTTCAAACAAATTTTAGCAAAAAATAAAACCTCTTTCACTTTCCTCTAATTATTAGTAATGCTTCACTGCGTTTATGAAACAACTTAAACTAAATAAAAAATTGAGAATTACTTCATAATTGGATTACGTAAAACGTCAATTTCATCACGCAACGGAGTCAGAGGAGGAATAGCCAATCATGCCTGCATTTGAGCGTACATATACATCCTTCTTAGTGTTGTCCTCATGGAGGCATAAGCATTTTACATATTTTAATGCTCACTTTCAACGATAGGTTTTTGTAAAAATAAAATTAAAAAATTGAACCAACGAAATGTGCAAACCTTCATGAGGATTTAAACAGAATCGGATTTAAAGAGAATCACAGATGATCTGTGCTGTGTATTCGTAAATCGTATAATTGATAACTTTGTATGTATCATCGAATATCCATTAGTGTAAAAGCTCATTTGAGGCATTTGGCAATTCGACTATTTGAGCATCCCAACCCTAGAAATAATCTAAATTAAAAAGTTTTAGAATGGTAAAATTTTTTCCCTGGTGATATGATTATTATTGTTAAATCCAAGAATCTCACCATTACAGATTTTATTTGCATCCAATTTACACACTGATGCTCATGTGTACATACATTGTTAACCTGTCATTGAGACAATACGTCAATTGAGTGGAGACAAGCGCACAGGCTACACATCTTTGGTAATAATGAGGGCAATAAATAATGGAATGGCTTCAGGGGAAAGAGTCATTGAGGCCAGTACTGCATACATTGTATGAGTACATACTGCCATAATATATTTGAAAAAGTGATTGAGAATGTGTCCATAGAGAACTATCAACAATTACTTGAGCAAACGATAATATTCCTTGAAGGAGTCCCCCCACGAGGAATTCTATTTAACCAATCAGGCCCGATGCCTAGTGCATGATGGATGTCCAATTACATGTATTCAACTATGTGAAGAAGAGCTTTTCAAATGATTTTTTAGGACCTGGGCTTGCCATTCCTTGAGCCCACGAAAGTTAGAAAATGTGAAGCAATAAGCCTTTAACAAGGACATTGGACTCTATAGGAGACCACATTACTGGTGGCTGGCACAATTGACCCACAGGACTAGAAGCCTTCTTTTCCCAAGAGATTAGCCCCAATGAGAAATGCAATCAATCAAGACACTTTTCCAGCCAGACACCAATTTTCAGCTGCTTCCTATGAATTTTAAACCATTCCCCATCATTAATTGAGGCTCAGAAAACAGGCACATATACGAAAGCTTGCAGTTATAACAATGCAAATATCAGCTTTGAAACAAATAGGGAACCAGTGAACATTGGTGAGTTTAAGACATTTCAGCTTCCCACAGCATGTCATTAAAGATAAATAATATTAAAGAGATTTTGAATTACAGGTCAGGCATCACTGAAAGCAAAAAACCGTCCCCCCCCCCCTATTCTCAGCCTCTTTGATAAAACATAGCTTGAGTAAAAAGTAGTACATATTTTACAGAAGAGCTACAAGGGCTATCATAGGTAACTTAGCCACAAAAATTATCACAGAACTTACAAGTAAGTAGTTCAAGGATTCAAGTAGCACCTCTTGCAGCCTCTGGCCAAGATTACTACATGAACACGAAACACTCAGTAATTTAAAAACTAATTTTGAATTCACCCTTTGAGAAACCCTCCATTTATAAATCTCTTTCATTGAGAGCAGCAGCTCACTAGAAGCTTCATGCTAACATGTTGAAAACAATAAATGAAAAAACAAAATAAATTAAAATATACGAGAAGGGTACTTACAACATCCTGGGGGATTTTAAATTGACACAAGGTTAAGCAGCCATTTCTCATCATGGTGTCATCATCTCGGTGAGTGCTCATGCCATTCAGCAGTGTGCAAATGATTTTCCTCTTCATTCTCATTGCAAACGAGTGCTTGTCTTTACCCTTCACGATGTAGAACAGAGTGGCACTGAGAAATGAGAGAGAGAAAAGTATGCAGGCAACATACATATTAAGATTGAGAGGTTCCTACTGTCATCACGGATCACGATCACAAAAATTCTTGCTACGTGCTCTCAACACCATAGAACAAGCTTCATGACAAACAGCAATTACAAAAATTTATAAAAACTAGATAGCCTGGGTGAGAGTTTGAAGAGTATAGTATTTTATTTTGAATTGTCATTCTCCACTTTTTGCCTCAATCATGCCTGTCATAATTGTTGTCTCCATTATCAACATGACTGTTGAGTTGACTGATATCCTCAAAAACTTGGATTTAATGTCAGATATTAAAAATAAGGAAATTCTTTTCCCATTCCAAGGAAAATGCACTGGTAAACACTTTGTAACTATGTGTTCCAAGGCATATTTCTTAATTGACATTCACTGAATTTTGTATACTTGTGATGTTCAATGAATTTTCTTTTGGTTCCAAGAATAAAGATGTTGACCCAATCTCATAAAGTAAGGACCTTCCACTTTTACAGGTTGACATAACCCCATAGCTGAAAATCAAGTGATGTGAAACATCATCAAAGAATGAAAATGAGAGTGCAGAAAGATATGATTAATTTACTACTATCATGCCAGTACTCACAAAAAGATTTTTGTTTCAGCATCAACCATTGCTTAAATGATAACACACATTCTATTTTCCGGGATAATAATTACAACATTTAAATAAAAAGTGATCAAGGAGATTCGATGACAGAAAATGAGTGAAGGAAAATTTCTTACCTTCCAGATATCTGAATGTGCTTCTCATGGATGTGGCGATCCATAGCTTCTAAGACAACGGTGAGGGCATGGCAAACATTTTGGCACGTCTCATAACGGAATAAATGATACAAATCGTTCAAGACCTTCTGAAGAACTTCAGGGCGGTCAATATAGGCAGCAGCTGCAGTTAGGATCTGGTCCTCATTTGCATCACCTGAAATCTAAACAGAAAAGGTGACGCTTCATGATATGGTCAAGTTATCTAACTCTATTGCAACCATTTTTTATGATATATTTCCTGCCAATACCATGAAAAGTAGGGAAAAAAGACAGGCTGAGAAAGGGAAAGAATACAATTGTTATTTAGACTATTGAGATAATTGAGGCCACAGAAAAAGCTGTCCCAAAGAGAGGTGCATGAATTTTTATTTTTGAGACTGGCAGAGCCACCTCCATCACCTCCCAACAATGAATGTATGCTTTCAACCATTTCTCTCCTCAAATTATCAAAGAGAGCTTTTCACACATACACCCTCAAATGGGTTGATGTCACAACTTAGCAAAATACAGACCAAATTCCACAAGAATTTATTAAAGTGGTTTCCCAATTCCACCAGAGAGCATTGATGAGCAATGAGATGAACGTAAAAGTAGCTACCTTCTTGGCTGGGATATCGTGACGATGGCAAGCACCATGGTGGGTGGCATAGAGGCCTAGGAAGTCGAGAGGGTTGTCCACACGAGAGCTAAGGCCAGGGATGTCAGTCTGAGGTGCCACGTTTTCATACCCATTCTTGGGCTGCGTCTTCGGAGCAGGACTATGCTCGGCCACACCTGCAGAACACAATTCAAAGGATGCACTGATTACCCCCTTACTATGATCTACGTCTTGGATGGACTCAAAAAATACATTAAGATCGGCTAATTTTTTATTCACATTTTTAACATGCCAGGGAACTCTGGATGGAACAATGTTTGATATAGAAAAGCATCATAAGTTTCACTATATATTTTACCCATTTAACCACTTTGATTGGTATCTCTGGATTTTTTATCACATCCCAGTCCACACAAATTGAATTTCTCACTCTAAATACAGTATGCTGAGTAAAGGGCATGGAGCTCTACGGCTTCTATAGATCAAAATTCGAATAAAACCCTCCAATGGCCATATTATTTGGCATCCCTTGTCAGTGAAAGAGACCTTGTGGTCAAAATACATAAACCTGATGCTCGCCCTCCTCCATGCTTGTGTTTGTTTTCATTATTGACTACGCTCTTTTTGAACGGTTCTCCTTGAAATTCGGGACCTACAGTGAGCAAGAGAGTGTTTTGAGCACTTGCAAATGTGATTGAGATAATATCCTGAAAACCTTAGTAGGGTCCCATCAGCTCTGAGAAGGACCCCAGGATCTAACCCAGGTGTCCTTAGCAAGGTCCCATTAGCCTGGCAAAGGATTCTTTTCGTAGGTTGTGGTGTGTGTGTCTGAGATGGTCCCTGGCAGAGAAGTAAGATTCTCATAAACCACACAGAAGGATGTTCTGGTGGAGACGCTGGTGTTGCTCCCCATTTTGGAATCCCCATCCTGGCAAACCAACGCAGTAGGTGTTTTTGTCTCTTGCATTGGAGAGAGGAGGGACACTACTTCAACTGTCAAACCATATGTTGAGAGTAAGAAAAATGACTCCATGTCGATTCAAACTATGTACATATAAGAATTATGTACAGTTTTTTTTTTGGCATATCCTCTGAGCTCTTTTGAGAATTGGAGCTCAAGGAAATATGGCATCAGTGGTCATTCTCATCAACATTTCCCCTCGATTACTGGAGACCTTTTCAGGGTGAATGATCATTTCTCCAGAGTTTGTGGAATATTTTCTGCAAATGTTGGGGGGGGGGGGGGAAGGAGTGAAGTAACGAAGAAGGAGGGGACTTGCTCATCAGATTTTCTTTCTCTCAACCTTTACATGGGCACCTCAAATCTTTCCCACAACCGGGCAGGCTGCTGCACCCATTGGACCCTTACAGCTCATTCTTCACTTTTACTTAAGTGGGGTAACCTTCCAGCAGAAATATCATGGTATTTTATCAAATAATGCCAATTTATAAAAATTGATGTTATTTTGCATATTTTTTATGTTCATAAATTAAAAATTGTCCTATAAATTTGTTACAAAAGTTTGAATCTGGAATAATAATGATTTATTACTTATAAAAAACGATATACGGTGGAAATAATTTAAACTCAGAATCAATAAAAGAATTAAAATCTATAAATATTTACCTTACATTCTGGTGACTGTAATCACATAAAAATAACATAGCTGCATAACAGCGCTGATAGGCAACAGATTCTTGTCCTGTGTGACTTTCGCCATTAACCATAGTGGATGTAGTCCCATGATCTCAGGCTTACATCTGTTTTTTAAAGTGATTTTCCTACTGAGAGTCATAAATTGTTTTTTTCCAGCTTTCAAAATGGGATGTAACCATCACTAATGTATATAGTAGCAGTGAATAATTCATTCTGATCATAACTTCACTAATCAGGAGATCACTTGTAGTGATGTGTTAGTTGTTTTTTTTTTTACATACCCTCATGGTTATTGATAGACTTGAGTTGCTTGCACTGGTGCTTCGAATGGTTGGGTGATATTGGGAGGCATCCCCATGGGGTTGAAGAGAAGGGTTTCCCAACAGCCTGAGTTCCATTAGCCACAGTAAAGGGCAATTAAAATTTGCTTCCAGCTTAGGCCTACTATTGATGCTTAAATCTCTTTTAATGGTACGATGAAAAGGTTCTGGGTGAGATCAAGATGTCATACGAAAGGGGACTGCTAGTACATTAGATGTGAATGCATTCAAAAATTGCCAATACCTGATTCTCCTTTAATTGTCAGCTCTGATTTTATGCTGTGGTTGATGGTAGAAAAATCGGAGTGTTCCATTTTAGTTGACAATCGTCTCACATGCGATAAATGTGTGGTTTACATGACTTATTGGCTCAGTTATGTGTTGTTCCTTTTGAAAGGTGAATATGGTTGCCTGGCAGCACTGCAAGTGGTGATTTTTAAAAACTGATAATAATATGCACCAAGCTACAATAATTCTAGCTGCAGATATGAGAAACCTCTAACGTAATATTTCTGAACCAAACAATGAAGAGCCAACTTCTCGATTTTTATGGGCTTGGAAATTACCTGGGATAAATCATTTATTGTTCCTTACAGTTCCAACAACAGTAAGGCTATAACTCAGAAGGCTCTGTCCAAGCTCCATATCAATGAAGTACATAATTGTTGCACATTACATATCAGTTCCCCTGTTAATATGGCTCAGTTAGGTGCTGCACAACTCTTCAATCCAACTCAGGCAATGCTCTCTCTTCTCTTGATAGCGTTACTAATTCGTATGAGGAGGGGAACCATGAGAGGAAAATGAATTTGATGCAGCATTTCCTGGAAGAAACAGCTATAGACCCCAGAAGATGGTTGAAATTTTGTTCTTCTACATTGCGATTGATCTTCCGGAGTTGGATTCAAAGTTGTTCTTACATATGCTGTACTTACATATATAAATCCTTATTGTCAATTCATTTTCCATAAGAGCTTTTTTTTCAAGTATTGAGCATGAGTCCTCTGGTGAGAAGTAACTTCTCATCTGAAATGCCAGCTCAAATACCAGCTTGTGAAAAATGAAACTGCCTAAAACTGATCTGCTCCTTTGGCATGGATCTCCAGAATTTTTCAATAGAATTAATAAAGCCAGGTCTGACAACTTTATTACTTTCACAATGGTGACTGCACCTCAAGGAAATTTAGCGACTACCACATACTTACTCCCATACGCTTTTATGAAGGAAAGATATACTACCAGTCTATGACTTTCAGAAATAGAAAATGTTTAATGTAAATTAACTAATCAACTACTTAATACCAGTTAAAACTGGCATTTATCACCAAAATGTTTGTCATTAGTTTTGAGGTCCATTGCTTAGGAATAACCTTTGCTTAGGAATGGCAGAATAAAATCATGCAAATAGACTGAACATAAATTTAATTCCATTATGAGGCAGTAGATCAACACAAAGATGCATTATTTTCACTGTGCTGATTGTGAGAGGGGAAGTTTGGGCTTGCATTGAAACATAAAATTGGCTCACCAGTCCCAGCCAGATTAGTGCCAGATATGTCCAGAGAAGACAGCATGGGCAAACTTTCCACAAGTAAGGCCAATGTTTGGTTTTCATTCATGAACGTTCCATGCTTCTCGTTTGATTGTGATATATCAAGATGCCTGGAAGGATAAAAGATACAAAATTAAAATTACAATTGTATGACCCACAATACAACACAAATTGTTCCTTACATACCTCAATTTTTTCAGCAGGCAAATAGAACCAATGGTCTCCTGTAGTCGGCGTACATTGTGCAATATTAACGAAGTTAGGTTGTTTAATTCACATAGGTATGACAAGTCATCTAAGTCATAGCACCCAGACAAATCAAGATGAGTTAAATTGTGCAAGGATTGAACCAGCAATCGAAAGAACCACACTTCAACTTGAGTATTTAAATTTCTCACTGCCAGCCGACGGAGGTTAGGCGCTTTAATTATGTATCCCCTCTTGAAAAAAGGCGACGATGAAGATTCGCCCACTTCTTCAGGCGAATCAGGGTGGAGTGTATCATGAAGGATATTAACTGAAGGTCCAATGACTAAGGACAACAAACTGTCACCAAATTCATTAATAAACGCAAGAGAACGCTTTGTGATGAAGATGCAATTGCATAGATCTAGTTCTATCAGCCTATGGTGCAATAAGATACACAGTCCATAGTCTGTAATTTTTGCATTCCGTAACCTAACTCTCCTAAGCCTTGTGGCTTGCTTATTTTCAAAAATTTTCACGAATTTATCTTCCAAACTATGGCCTGTCTGCTGATAAACCTCTAACAGTTTTTCACAAATTTCACTGGGCAGGGTCAAACCATCTTTCAGTCTTCTACCTTTGGATTCAGGATCCTCGAAGCAAATTGTATCTAAATGACTTACAACATACTTAGAGCACAAATCCAGCAAAGACTCAGGAGCACTATCTTTGCTCACCTCCTGGAAGGACAACATTTTCACAGGAACTGGAATTTACATCCAGATCACCTAAACATAAATAAATGAGAGATTGCATGATCAGAAAGACGTGATGGAATTAAAGTATACTAATTCTCAACGAGACATACAGTCAGACAAAAAATATGATAAGATAACGATGGAATTCATCATTACTGAACAATTGTCCTACAAATAACAATGCCTAGATAGGCGACAGCGATAAGCAAATAACGCGGAAGAAAAGCATTATATGAATAAATACGTCGGTACTTCAACGCTGAAGGCAAAATTCACGTCAAAATTTGAAGGCCAAGTGCGTATTTATAAGTGCGAAATATATGTAGTCCTATTACGACAGCACATCACCCATGATTGTCACAACATTGGGGCTTTGTCACAATTGTGAAATCACAATGGAGTCGTGATAGAAAAGAAAAAAACGAAATATTTTATTTTGATCTCAAAAAAACTGCATTAAAGTACTTACCACGAAAAGATTCTAAGAAGCAGATGTTCTGCCATTTACTATTCCGTAACCTTCGCAACATTCGCGATCGCTCATTGCGCATGCGTTGACAGTGATGGCGGCGTACAGGACTAGGTGAAGTGTTGGTACCTATAAAATATTTACTTATTTATTGCTGAATGATATGCTTACTCTCGTGTCGTTTCTAGATTGAGGGAGTTAGATGAAGCCTTGGAGTGTGATGAAATTGACCTAAAGAAACTCAAGCAATTATGCTTCAATGGTATGTCTCAGGAATACATGGAGAAACGCCTCCTCTCTCTTTTTTCTCTGTTAATCATTTTATCAAGTTTTACCGAATATGCTCTGTTAATCTGTTTTATCACCTAAGACATTGCATAATATACTGTTTAGTTTAGCTAAGAGATGGTTTGTATTACTTTGTGGGCCTGTAATTATCCGTTTAATTTCCAAAATGAATTTGTTTTCAGGGATTCCGGATGAGCAAGGCAGAAGAGCGTTATGCTGGAAATTGCTTTTAAATTATCTGCCTACGACTCGGAAAACATGGAGCGAAACCTTGGCAAGGAAAAGATTGCTATACAAGCAATTCATTGGTAAAGTATTTTGTATCTCCATTTAAATAATATATCAGAATTAGTAAATACAATGTATTCAATATTTTGGCTTTGATAAAAGCCTCTCTGAACTTCAAATGCTATAAATAGTGTAAACAAGTGTGATTGAAATAGTTAGCCGACAAAATTGCATAATAATCAACCCTGGAACTTTCATTGCCCTCTTTTGTTGCTCGAAATTGCATGCATCAGTCTCGTGATTTAGCTCAGTTGATGCTAAAAAAAATTACACAACTGTTTTTGAGTTCAAGTATTCGGAGCATGGGCAATGAAGTATAATAATTTTGTCAGATTGTTAGGAGGCAAAAGCTGTTGATGGATCATTTCACAGGCCTGGGCACTTTGAAAATGGTATTGAAAAGCAATATTATCAATAGTTAGAGAGGAAAATGTCAGGCATTGTTAACACTACATTGATATTAATTTTGAAGTACACGAAAATAGATTTAATGTGGGCAATTAATGTCCAGAGTAGAAAACTGAACTTGAAAATCTATACTCTCCAGAGAGGTATATGTATTGCTATTGTTGGTAATTTTTAAGGACTTAAAACAGTAGTTTGAAAAGGGAATTCTATGAATTATAAAATACTTGGAATTGACATTGCTCCTTTGACTCCATTTCTGTTATGTTACCTTGGCATCAGAGGTAATAGTGCATACCTTGTTCTTATTTTCATTAATAGCTTTTTGGATAATTTTCTATCTAAAAGCAGTCGGAAAATTGGCCATAATTAGGAAAGAATTGGTTGCAATGGGGTACCACTATGCTCAATTGTTTCGATTGTGTTTAAGTTTGAAACATATCATTTAAGTCGAAATGGATATGATAGTTGTTGTGACTGATGGCCGGTAAATAATAAAGATATCTCTCGCATCGATCACCATTTGATACTACTCGAATTTATTAGCAGAGATAAACAACAACAACAATACTCATCTCTATGTAAATATAGGCATTGAATCATCCATAAATATAAACATTAATATAAACATTTAATCACATTAGTTCTCCCCCACTTATTTGAAGACAACATAGTCTTTAAGATAGGTCGGCTTTTGCCGGTTCCTGGGAAGGTGCGGTAGGAGGCTTCTGGCCGAAGGAGACGGGGTTGGTCGAACGACTTGCGGAGGAGAAGGTGCCAGCGGCGCTTGGTGGGTTGGCGGCAATTGATAATGAGGCGGCACCCCTGCAGCTCCTGCTGAGGATGGCACACCCATTGTGTGTTGTGGAAACAAAGGCGAGAATGTGACTTGTTTCTTCGGAACCAAGGTGGCTATCAGCTGATTGATGTGACGTTTTATGATTCGACCGTTATCCAACTTTACGATGTAATGGCAATTGCCGAGCTTCTTTAATACGATGCCAAACTGCCAACTGTGATGAATTCCTGCATAAATCTTCACCTGTACTCTCTCCCCCAACTGGAGACTGCGAATTCGTGAGTTAGTATGTTTTGTTGGGGCAAAAGCTTTGCAGTTGGGAAGCAGGGCATCGAGACGAGTGCGGATCCTCCTCTTTAAGTACAGCTCTGCAGGAGTCCGACCTGAGGCCAAAGGTGTTGCCCTATAGCGGAACATAATGTCCCGTAACTTGGTGGTTAGTGGAGTAGGATCATCAGCAGCAGCTATAAGCCTCCTCTTCAATGTCTGGATGCTGCGTTCCGCAAGTCCATTTGTGGCTGGGTGATTAGGTGCGCTGAACTTCTGGAATATTCCACGCTCTTTGCAGTATTTTAGGAACTCTTCGCTCCTGAAGATGCTTGCATTGTCCGACACCATTACGGAAGGGTAGCCATGTACTGAAAAGATGCCCTCCAGCGTAGCGATTGTTGTGGCAGAGGATGGAGCGTCACGGATCATGCGGACTTCTGCCCACTTCGACCTTGCATCCACACACATTAGGAAAAATTGGCCATCAAATGGCCCTGCAAAATCGATATGCACCCTCTCCCAATTCTCATCAGGCTGATTCCAGGGATGAATAGGTGCTTTTGGCGGACTGTGACGGACCTTAGCACAGGGCTCGCAACTCTTAACAAGACGTTCTATATCTTTGTCTAACCCTTCCCAGTACACGTATCTCCGGGCAAGTTGCTTCATCTTCGTGACTCCCAAATGCGACATATGAAGCTCTTTAAGAATTTGTGCTTGGAGTGACTTCGGAATTACTGCACGATCAGAGCGGAACAACATGTCACCAGAGACAGTGTACGGGCTATCCTTGCGGCTGGTCTTGAGCTCCTGTAGAAGCGCTTGCAACTCTGGATCCTTGGCGGTTTCCTCAGCAACAATATCTGCAGTGATTGATGCGCTCGAGATTTGTAGCAGGGTTTCAGCATGCAAAGCGTTGATTTCTTGATCGATAGAGATTTCTAGAGAAGGACTAGATGTAGAGGCTGGGGCGCGAGATAAACAGTCAACATTCTCATTCTCTCTCCCCTTCTTGCATCGAACTGTGTAATCAAGACCACTGAGAAAAGATGCATACCTCAGTAAACGCGAAGAGGTCATCTGTGGTAGTGGACGATCTGGGTGAAAAATCCTTGAGAGTGGCTCATTATCTGTGACGAGAACGAAACGCTTTCCGAAAATGTAGTTGAAGAAGTGCGTTGTTGCATATATAATGGCCAAGGCCTCTCTGTCAAGCTGACTATAATTAGACTCAGCCTGCGTCAGAGCTCGTGAGGCATAAGCAATTGGGCGCTCATGACCATCAATATCATGGCTAAGTACTGCAGCTATCCCAGTTGGTGAGGCATCAGTTGTGAGTATGACTTGCTTTGATGGATCGAATGGAATGAGTAGTCTATCCGAGCACAACTCTGATTTGAGATTTACGAAGGCAGCTTCTTCAGCAGCAGACCAAACGAAGCGTTCACCCGTTCTTAGCAAGCGGCGTAGTGGATAGGACTTTGAAGAGAAGTCTGGAATAAACCTGGAATAATATGTTACTAAGCCCAGGAATCTCCTCAACTCACCTAAATCCTTTGGTCGTGGCATTTGAGAAACTGCTTGAATTTTAACTGGGCACTTTTGAATCTGATTATGCGACACTACATGACCAAGATAACTGATGCTTTCCTTGAAGAATGAACATTTGGCACGATTGAGATGAAGATCATTCTCTCTGAGGCGTTCCAAACATGCAGTAAGATTTCTGGTACATTCTTCAAGATCTGAACCATGACAGATAATGTCATCGAAGTATGCCTCCACCTTTGGTAAGCCATTCAACAATTGACCTAGAATGCGATTGAATTCCGCTGGAGCAGTCTTAATCCCGAAGCTGAGGCGATTCATTCGGAACGTGCCTTTGTGTGTTGAAATCGTTTGAATCTTGCTCCCTTCTTCATCGACCCGTAAATGCAGGTAAGCCTTGTACAAGTCCAATTTGCAAAAATACTTGGAACCTCTGAGGCTGTGGAGAACCTCGTCTATTCTGCGGATGGGGTAATTTGATGCAACGAGTCTAGAATTCACCCCACATTTGTAGTCTACGCATAGCCTCACTCCTCCATCGGGCTTAGGTATTACCACGAGTGGCGATCCCCAGTCACTTGATATAATGGGAGTGATGACACCTTGTTTTTCCAATGTGGATAACTCTCTTTCAACTCTCTCTCTCAATGCAAAAGGAACATCTCGTTCACGGTTAAAAATGGGTGTCACGCCTTCTCTAAGTTGAAGATGTACTTCGACGTTTGGAACACACCCGATTCTTTCTTCAAAAATTTGTTCATATTTCTTGAAGATGTCTTCTAGTGAGGTAACTACTTTCACATTGACAGTGCGAAGACCTGATTCATGGTTATCTATTTCTTTTAGACTAATTCCAAGTCCACGAATCCACATCCGTCCGAGTAGAGCATCATGCCCTGCTGGTACTATAAATAGATCGGCGTCCATTGACTTCCTATTATAGGTAACCGAGACAGTAACTTTGCCTTTGGGTTTGATAACGTGGTCTGAGTATGAGCGGAAAGAAATTGATGTCGGTTGAAGCGGTATACTAAGTCCAAGTTTGTTGAAATCGGGTTCTGAGATTAAAGAGAAACGCGCACCTGAATCCACTTCGAACGACTGCGGCTTGTTATTGAGAGTGACTGTTACGATGTATTTATCGGTGTCTGGTCCAACTTCATACAAATCCTCAGTGTCTTCGATGCGAGTGATGCCATAATCATTGTTTGAGTGACGATCTTCTTCTTGTTCTTGAGAGCGTTGAGACGACAGGGTGTTGGTCTTCGATTTACGGAGCAGGGTGGTGATGCAGACTTTGGAAATGTGACCGATTTTCCCACAGGAAATGCACTTTAGAGATTCGCGCATTGTTCTGCAATCTCGCGATTTATGGTTTGTGCGACCACATTTGAGGCAAATACCATCGAGACCTAATGACCGATAATTAATACGCCCTCTAGAATTGCGGGAATGGGAAAAATGACGCGGATGAGAGTTGGACTGACGGCGATTATCTTGAGACTCGGAACTCCGGCGACTGCGACGTTTTCCTTCTTGACGACGATAAATCTTATTTGTATCTGCGGCTTGATCCGATGTCTTCTCAGGCGATTTACTCAACTGTCCCGATTCGAAGCGAGATGCTTCTAGTGCTGTGGCTTTCGTCAGGATTCCGTCGAAATCCTTGAGATTTGTCTCTTGCAGTATCGCTTCTCGTATCCAGCTATCCTTCAGGCCTCTGATAAACTGAGCACGGAGGAATATATTAGCTATTGAGAACTTCTTTTTGCACGTGGTAGTAGGACAAGTAGCGTAGAAATCACAGTCTTTCAACTTTCCCTTCAGCGATGCGACGAAATCCGAGATTGATTGATGCGGCTGTTGAGTGATGCTGAGAAAATAATGCTGTGAGACGACCGTTGAGACTGATGGTGACAGCATTTTCTCGAAATGAGCCTTCAAGGTTTCGAAATCGATTGCTTTAATAGGATCATCTGGTCCCAGAAATGCAGCAAGATTATTGTAGTGATCTTTTCCGATCGATGAACGCAGGAGTTGAGCCTTTTTTATATCATCGCTGACGTTCTTGAGATCGCAGTAATTATTGAAGCGTTCCATATACGAAGAAAACTTTTCAGTTTTTGCGTCGTAGGCTTCAAATGGAATTATCTGCGGAGCTGGTGTGGTTTGCTGATTTTTGATGACGGAAGTCAGCGCAGAAAGTAATTCTTTGAGCTGTTTTGAGTCCATTATATCCGGGTTAAATTTACGTAAATAAGCGTCGACAAAGTTTTTTCTGGTCTTTGAACTTCACAATCTTTCTTTTTTAATCCTCGTCGCCAACTTGTTGTGACTGATGGCCGGTAAATAATAAAGATATCTCTCGCATCGATCACCATTTGATACTACTCGAATTTATTAGCAGAGATAAACAACAACAACAATACTCATCTCTATGTAAATATAGGCATTGAATCATCCATAAATATAAACATTAATATAAACATTTAATCACATTAATAGTCTGTGGCTTATTTCCCAAAAATACTAAGAGGTAATCTAACCCTCTGTACCAAGATAGCACAAAGCATGTATCACACCTGTTATACAGCTGTATTCCATCCGTAATAGATGATGTTTAGCTCATGCATACAGATGTATATCCAGTGGCGCCGACTCCATGGGGCCTGAGGGGGCCCGAGCCCCCCCAAAAGTTCGTTACAGATGTGAGAAAAAAATGTTTCAGGCTTGTCGATCTTCCCCAAAGTGTCCAGATATTGAGATTCGAGTGATCAGGGTTCTAATGTTGATCATATGACTCTTCTAAAATGCCTAAAAACCTAAAATTCACTACTTATAAAATTTACCGGGGCAAGGTCCCCGGTTTGGGCCCCCCCAATATTTTTTGTAAGTCAGCACCCCTGTGTATATCACATGTAAAACTAGTTCAAAAATCCTACCGTACAGCTGTAATACTCAATGTCTCATCAGCTGTACATGTTGGAGTAAATCTTGAAGTTAAGTGTTTGTGTGAATTTCAGATGAGATGATAATCACCCCAGGTAGCTGCTGTCAGGAAAATGATGGCAGTCGAGTAGATGTGACATTTGCTGACCACCCCTTGAACCTGAATCCTGACAGTCAGTGGCAGACATTTTTCAAAGACAATGAGGTCCTGTTACAAATTGATAAGGATGTCAGGTTAGTGCTTGCATCTGTATTGTTGCATTATCTTCTTCTCTGGGACTAATGCTGTCATTATGGAAGCCTATGGCCCTGCACACTAAAACATTGTGGCACACTAAACATAGAAAGTTATTATTGCACCATTCTTGGAGGTATTCTAAGTCACAATAGGGTAGTTTCCTTCATCAAAGAAAACAAAAGGCAATAATTGCGATTCGTTACCCACCATTAGTGTATTCATAATATACAAATTATTTCGTTTTATAAATGCCGGTTTAGACGAATGGCAATGGTCCATTTTTATCCTCATTTGAAAAGGGCCAGATTGGCGCCCATGCGATGCCACTTCACGTGACGTCACAGGGACCTAGTTTCTATAGGAGAAGATAGGAGTTATACATTGTCTGAGGTTACCAATGCATGCATGAGGCGCAGAGCTCAGGGAAACATGTCTTAATAATCACTTATTAAAACTGGCTAAGGTCGGAAAGTTTTCCTCGTTTGATAAGGTATTAATAATCCTTATTTAAGCCAAGCGCTACCAGGCGGCAGGGCACTAGGCTACCCGCTGGCAGCCTGCGACGTATCAGCGCTAAGCCTCGCCTCAAGGTCACCTCACCGGGCGGAGGGGGAACCAGAAATACGACGTACGGAGAGATTTCCCATCATTCCTACTAACGCGTCGCGTTTTCGCGCGCTTGAAAATTTTCACTTTTCATTTAATCGCGAAAAATAGATATTATCATTTAAAAATCTAAAAGTGTGAAATACGTACTCCAGGAGTAATAATCTTTCGATTAAGCCAATAAAAAAATAATAGGAAACCACCCTATTGATAGAAATCAACCCATTGCTTAAATTCTTGACTGTGGAATGCAAATAGATTTGTAAGTTATCTGCGTAAAGGTGATACTTGCAATTTAGTCCTGACGAGCAATCATTAATGTAAAGTGAGAATAGAAGTGGACTGAGGATGGAGCCTTGATTTTGGGGAAAACCCTGCCTATTCATAATATTTTACTTGTAATATGTAATAGGTAATATTATATCTTCTAAGTACCTACCAATTTATATTGACACTCGGATGATTCAGCCACAGCACAATATTTACTTTGTGCACTCTTGCAGGCTATTGAGAAAACAAACTCAGAAAATTACTATTAAATTTATTGCCACCCTATCAAGGAGTCATATCAAAGCAGCACGACAAAACACTCAAGAAACAATGTGCAGTTTCAAGTAGAGAGCAGAAATACTGTGGGAGTGTGTGATTTTTATTGTTTACGTTCCATTCATATGGTCCATATTAATATTGCCAATGGTGTGTTTGGTTTACCATTGTTATCTTTGTTTGTTGCTACCTTCATGCCTTTTTTTGTGCGTTGTAAGTAAAGTAAGTGAAAAGAAAGATGTTCATGTTCCTTTTATATGCTCTGCTACATATCAGTGTGATTAACTAAGAAGGAAGGAATTAGTTAATAATTGCAACAAATACTCAATCAAATGTTGACTCAAAACAGCATTTCCGAAATTTTGAATTCATCACTCTTTTTAAACAGTCATTATTCATTATTTTTCATGGTAATGGCATGAGACAAAGATTTTTTTAGTACCACCATCTGAAAAAGACAAGTTAGTCAAGCAAAATTCAATGCCAGTTCTTTCTTCGTCTTGAACACAGGTGTCAACACTGTCCAAGCAAAACGGCGTTACTTATTAGTGGAACTTCGTAATAAAGTTCTTCTTTTCTCAAAGAATTTCTCAGAAGGTGGTCACATAAAGCCACCTTTTGATGCTGGCTTGTCACCACTCTGCTTATGCTCACTTTCCTCTCCATTTCTTCACTCCCACACATTTCACTCCCGCTGTTCTGAGCGTCCAATGGTGCAATCTTTTGCAGGGATTGTGCTCATAGTCACTAGCCGGGCAGAGTGCTGGAATAACTCATTAATGTTTCTCTTTGCATTTGAATTGTAGACGCCTTTGCCCAGACATATCGTTTTTCCAACAAGCGACTGACTTCCCATGCCATGAAGTCGTGCAGAGCAGTGGTATCAAGAGACTGCACAAGCGTGTCCAGCACACGATCCTTAAGTCTGCTAATGTGGAGCGCAAGGGAATTGGAGTGACCAAGGCAAGTATTTCATTTCCTCTTTCTCCATTGAAATATTTAGCATCAGCAGTTAATTTATATTGCTGAACAATCAGTGAACATGTGAAAAATCGTTTTATTATCATTGCTTTGATAATTACATATGAATTTTCATTCTTTTCTTGCTATTGTTCTTCTAGTAGCAGGTATGTATTTGCATGTCATGTATTTTGGTGAATGCTTTTACTAAAAACATTTTTTTCCATGATGGATTGTTATATATACTTCTCTGAACAAAAGGAATGTATTGAGCTATTGATGAATCACTGCAATACAGCTGCATCTTAATTTGCATCATAATTACTGCATGATAATTTGCTCTCCTAAGTGGGGCACCAGTTCGGCCACGAGATGTTGCAGATTGTTTCGTTTAATTTGGGAATGGGTTTGTACTACCCTAGTGCTGGAAAAGCATTGCACCTAGGACTAGAGGGTTGTAACATGGTGCCCATTGTGTTAGCTTCCCATCCTGTAGGCCTTCATTTGAATCCTGGTGGTGGCAGAGATTTTTTGGAGACTGCCTGCTCCCTGCTTCAGTACTTTGTAAAATGCCTTTCAAATGTTGAACTCTGTCTGTTCAATGAAAGATGAAGCTGTGATCCCCTTCACACTTTTCATGTAGAACTGGCCACTGCTAATGCTTGGTTTCTTTCCACTTTTCCTTTTTGGCATAAATGACCTAACCTGTCACCTCCTCCAAGTTCACACCTACCTACCTACAATGTAGCTGTGTACTTTTGTCTGAGAATATCTTTTAAAAATCACCTAGCCGTTGGAAAAATTTGTGATGGTGAAGAGTGTGGAGAAGATTACAAAAAGAGCTGCGTTTTGTTTTTTTCTTATTTCATGGGCCTTTCTACCCCTGATATTCTGTTTTGCTCACTTCTTAACTTGGTAAACATGTTAAACTGTGCAACAATAGATTGCTTACCAAGAGTATGAGCTCAATCAGTATAAATGAAGCATGTAGGCATAGCACCTGCTGCATAGCAGTTGTCAAAAAAAGTAAGTGCAATGAGAAACTCAGACTGTTATTTCATCCTAGCGAATTTTCAGTATAAAGTTTGGGGTAAGAATAATTTGGTGATCCTCCCATTTGAACAAAAAACATCTACCTGAAGCAGCCTAGGCTATTTTCCTGTTGTCATATTCTAATCACTCTATCGTCACTCTATCACTCAAGTCTATCCTTCTTCTCAACACGAAAATAACATTCTGGATAATTTTTTTGTGCCAAGGTTTCATTCCCATTCTAATGCTTGTATTCCAAACAACTGTTATGGGGCCACCTCACACTTTACCCAGCAGTCAATGTCAACAGTGAGGAAATCATATTCAAAAAGAAATACCAATAAGCAATGGTTGAACCTTTCAGTCTGTGGACACATTTAGGAGGACATCTGAAGAGCATCGTATGGAAGACTTGATCAAAAATCTTCCTGACACTCATGAAACATAGAAGGGAGCATCGCCTACATTTCAGAGCACACATTGTGCCATTGCAATGACTAATATTCCAGATGCACTAACTGAATGTTTGAAATGGAATAGGCAGCACTTGGGTGGTGGAATAATTGCATATTAGGAGAAATAGTCAATTTCCAACCCTATGGAGCACATCTAGTTCATATTTTTTTAAGAGAATTTTTTTGGATTTTCTAAAATTTGTCATTTCTCTCAGCCTACTTGTATTATGTGCATATGTGTAATATGTTTAATGCATTCCTCTGTACCTACTTTGCATGTCACATTTTTAGAATCGCAGTTGTGCATGTATTGTTGAGAATGTTGCTTCGAAGAGTATACATCCTGGGTAGAAATTTGTTTGTAAACTGTATCTTTCTAACTCTTGCCTTTAGATAGCCCTCTCCGTAAAGAAAGCACAGGAGGATTATGCCCCCATGCCAGAGGGAAGTGAAGCTCATTGGGAAGTGGTGGAGAGAATCCTTTTCCTCTACGCCAAGCTGAATCCTGGCCAGGGTTATGTGCAGGGAATGAATGAAATCATTGGACCTATTTACTACACATTTGCTCGTGATCCTGACTTGTCGTGGCGAGGTAAATGTGAAAAATTGTCACACATCTGTAGGGCTCCTCAAAAGGCTCTATTTCTCTTCAATCTCATCCAAATTTCATCCCTTCTAAATATTACTGGTAGATATTTCACCATGTAGATGTATATCAATATTTTTCATGAATGCTGTGTGAATATTCCTTTGTCTATTTTCTGATGTTTTTCATACTCAATATAGTGAGTCCTCGTTCTACGTCACCCCGTTTAACGTCATTTCGCGATAACTTCACGAAAATTTTGAGACCGTCATTCGTTTATCGCACCTTTGCTTCGCGATAACGTCAGGTCTGGTTAGGTCTTTTAAATTTCGCGCGAGAAAAAATGCGAAGTGGCGGGCGTTGCAGGTTGTTCGTTTTGTGGGCGGTAATACAGTCAGTCTAAACGAAGTGTAAACTGTGTTTATTGTCAATTTCGATTAAGTTTATAGCAAATTTGCTGCTAAATGAATTCTTAGGTTGGTGCGCAAATGTTAAGTGCGTAAATGTCAAGTAAAGTTTTAGCAAATTTTACTTGACATAACGGTTTTCTGGAACCTGAAAAGTGATTTCTAGGAATTTTTCCGGGTAGAACTCGGATTATTTGTCGTCACTTTTTCGCCGCGTTCTCAATAATCTTGGTTCCTGTAACTGCGACGATGTTTCAGCGATGATGATGCCCAGGCGATGATGCCCAGGTGACCACCATAGCAAAGCCGAAAAAACAAATGTGGGAAGATACAAAAATGGAGAAGAATGTACGTCGCTGCTGGTATTGCCGTCAATGAAGACAGGGACTCGTGTTTATGCCATAGTTTGGCATTCCCATCGTAAGAAATGGCCCAAATATGATATGCTAAAATTTTTTCGCGTAGGAATTGTGAGGTCTAGGAGCTGATATTCACTTTTTACATTGTTTCTTATGGGATATTGTGCTTCGATTAACGTCATTTCGTTTATCGTCACATTTTTCAGGAACGGTAAGTGACGTTAAACGAGGACTCACTGTAATAGGTTTTAATTTAATAAAATATGAGTGAATGAGACACTCCATTGTTATTGTTTAAGGCTAGTTCGATTAATTTCATGGTAAGTGTGCTTTACTCCAGATAATTTATTTAAATATGAAATAATATTATTGTTGCTTTGATTATGAAAACTGTTGCCTTCTCCATGTCTTTCATGGGCATGTTCTCTTTTACAGCCCTTTGTCAATTACTCTTTTTCCACTCCACACCCTGCAAATTTGCCTTCTTCGCTCAATTCCCAACATCTGGTGGGATAGTCTTGATAGTTTCTCAGTATTTGCCCTTAATGGTGATAAATTAGTTTATATTTTGCCTGATAAGATCAACATGTAGGCTAAATATCAACTTTAGTTGTTTATATTATTGTGTATTTAAGTTCTAAAGAAGCAACAGAAATCAAGAACCGGTGCTGGAACCAGTGTATCAGGATTGATTTTTATGCTGATTTGATGTTCAACAAAATATAAATAATGTTGTTGTGGACGAGATCAAGATTTTGTCTGAAAAAATTTCTTGAGCGGCTGTTCATTCGGCATAGTAAAGAGCTAAAGAATGAATGATAATCGAGAACCAGTGCCGAGAAACGATGTCTTTTCGATGATTTTTCCCTATTTTGATTTTCTATAGAATGAAAATGATTATGTTGTTGATAAGCTTAACATTCAAGCAGAAAAAAGTCTCAGCTGTGAAAAATTGAGCTCATGTAAGTGCATTATGAATATCTGGAACCGTGAACAAAAGCGAATAACTGAATGGGAACCAAAACCGAAAAAAATAGAAACCTACTTAACTCTGAATAAATAAATAAAAAACACATGAAACAAGTCCTGTTGAACCAATTTCACTCTTCACCTCAAATGTCCTGAAGAAGGGCTAGGGGAAATATTATCGATGAGGAGGGATGGTGGGGATGGAAGTCTCGTATTTGGGGAGGGAAACCAGACTTAGCTCAGGGGCGTTGGGAGGATAAAGAAATGGGTGAGGAGAGGGGGTAAAGGAATGGGGAACAAGGTACAAAAACCCCAGTTGGCTGGTACTGTTTTTGGTATCACGTCAGTACGTTAACTGCTATTTTGTAACTGACATTACATAAATGGACTCTTTATAATCACAACATCTCATAATCATGACCATTGAAAACCAGACACTTCGTAACTATTTCATCAACGCAACAGTTCATATGAACACGTTCCGTAACTGAAAGTGATGAAATCAACTCATGGAGATTACGAGTAGTATTAATACTCAAACTATCAAGTGTGCAACAATAGCTTGAACTTGCATATGTCAGGATTTTTTCCATCCTCTTTACATGTTTTAGATAGTGTTTTAACTTTATCCTTGCCTGAAACATTATTTAATAGGGATGTGTCGGTTCCGGTACCCAGTTCTCGGTACTGCCACTTCTTGGCCTGTGGTACCAGTATCAAGAAACAATCGTATAAAGTTGGTACGATGGAACCAACTGGTGTGGATTTGAATTTGGTGCCCAAAGCCAAAATGGTCTGGAGCATGTTCAAGGCCAGGCCAGTTTCTTGCCCGAAATGCTTTCAGTTTTCATTCATAACTTAAAGTTAGTTAAATTTCAACTTTCTTATGGGTTCCTTTGACAAAAATGGGCTATGCAAACATGAAACAGTCAAAATATTTTTTTATTTACTTTGGCAATAGTTCTGTCTTTGCATCTGCAATCACTGAGCATGTTTTTTCTTCTAATCATCACATGACTTTTACTGAATAAAAATTTTGAATAAATTTCAACCCAGTGTAGCTCTAAAAATTGGTGGTCCTTATGATTGCTCCGAAAGTAATTCATAATAGTAATTATCTTATTTGCCGTGGCCGGCAGTGAAAAAAAGACTTAAAAAGCGCATATATGTATTACTTTCCAATCACATGGCATCCTACTTTTTCTTTTGAGAGTTGCTCGCTGACATGCGCATTTGAGAGTTCGTAAGTTTTTTGCTCTTGTCACATTTCTGTAGCCGCTTTCAGACGAGCCGACTTTTCACTGGCTACTGTCCATGGCACGACACCGTGCTTTCAAATTATCATGGATGGCTTCACGAGTTGACGGCACGGTGCCCGTTTCAATCTGGCCCAGCGATGCACCGTCTATGGCGTGAAATACACAATGCTACACTGAGGCCACTTTAAGACGAAACAACTTTTTGCTGGCTGCCATTCACATGAAATTCAGGCAGCTTTCAGACGACTTGGCTATGTATTGCCATGTACCGTATTTTGATATAGAATACAGAATATTGAACTGACTCACAAGTTATAACAAATTTACAGATGATGTCGTCAGAAGTTAGGGAAGTTTCACTATTGATCCTGATGCTATGTTAACTATGTATCCATACATTATGTAAACTGTGCTCCAACTATATCACAAGCTCCAAGTGTATTTCGTGTGGCCCTTCAAATCAACATCAACACTACTGTTTTCAATGAATGCCTGTTCAGTACTGCAAGCAATATTTCTGTCAAAAAAAGAATAGATTAGACCCAGGTAGGGTAAAAATGTTGAATTTTTAAAAACAAAACCTGAAGAAAGAACCAGTGGCTGCCTGATGTAACGTGACATATTGGTCGATCATGCATTCTTCAACAACATATGTATTATGAAAACTTTTTTACTTGGCAAATTAAATTATAGAGACTATGTTAAGTTTTTTTACCGAGCTTTCCTGTTTATTTGAATCTTTAGTGAAATTATTTTCATTCATTTATTGTGGTTTTTCATTTAAATTTGACATTAATTCAGATAATTAGAGATAATTTCTTGGAAACGAGTATCAAGAGCCGAGAATCGATGGGGGAGAACCGCTCCGGTATCAAGAACTGAAAAAATTTAAGAACCAACTCATCCTTATTATTTAATGATGTTTTTGATCTGCTGAATTTGCAGTTATTTTTACTTAATCCTTGGCATTTGTGACTTAATCCTTGGCATTTGTGACTTAATCCTTGGCATTTGCTTATGTACAATCAAATTATTTAAACAATGAAATGTTTAAAGTTGAAATATATAAAAATGGCTCTTTCTGAATGACTTGAAGCAGCTTGAGCCAAGTTGATATTACATATTTTCATATCGGTAATTGTTAATATGCAAAATACTTCGGGGATTGAATGCTCCAAAATTTGAAGGAATAAAAACTTGTACTTCTGATTAATTTCAATCTGATTGACCAGAATATGATATTAACAACTAGCGGACTACTCGACACTATTATTTGTGGTCAGCTTCGTTATTTGACCTAACTATGGACCTTAGTGGGTACCCTCAGGCACATCTAATAGCACCGTGGATGTGATCATACTTGGGTCCGTCAACTCCTGTGGATGTCTAGGCACTCATCTCCATCTGGCATGGTGCTGTCCCATTTGCCATATAAAATGTTGAATGTTGATATTGCACTGTGGATGGCGTACAGCAAAAAGTCATCCGTCTAACATTGCCTAGCGTGACTCACCCCACTTCCAGGGTAACTTGCCCCTCTTTCTCAGTGACTCACATACTTTTTCACGGCAAGTTACCCTCCCTTCTTGATACTCATCTCTTTCGAGAATGGTGGAACACTTTGAACCAATAATATTCCCCGCAGGAATTAACTAAAAAACTTGGTCGTAGGAGGAGTAAGAAGCCCCTAGTCAATGTTACAATGGATGAGTGGGGTGACAGGAGGCTCAGATCTAAGGCGACGGACAGTTTCAGGTGCACAGTTTGTTTGCCTGCTGTGTTAGGAGGATAGTGTTAGTGAAGGGGTGCTCTTTGGAACCCAAAAGAGGTCATTATTGGCCACAGTGATAGCATGGGGAGGGGAAGGGGGCAAGGAAGATAGGGGAAGGGCTGGGGTACTTGTGGACGGGGCTCATCCTAGACAGTCCCATAGTCAGTTTATTGTTTATTATAGTTAGATTGTCATTGCTGTCACGTTTTTGAATCAGCTTCATCCTCCATGGCTTGGTCAATGCCCAAATAGTAACTTAAAAATTAAATCATAGTCATTCATTACATTGACCTTTTATGAGTATTTATCACAGCAAGAAAAACATTATCACTGTGTATTTAGGAATTTTGTCCTGCATTACCAAAATAATTGCCATAGAAAGTGAGTGTGGTGGCATTTTTGAGGATAATCATGCACCTGCCTGGTGACATATACAGCACACTCCAGACTATCCAGGCTAATGATGGGGAGAGACTAGGGATGGACGGATCCAGGATTTTTTTCGGATCCGGATTCAGATCGAATCCTTGATTTTCGGAGCCGGATCTTTCGGATCGGATATTTTCAGATCCAAATGCATTTTCAAATTCCTGATGCTGAGATTCCCTCAATGATTGTTCAATCTCTCAGGAAGAGTCACACTATCTGCCAGTTGTATTTTGCCTTTTTTATTTTCCACGGCTGAAATTCTCCTTCATAACCTCTGCAAGGGCTTTCAAACAAAACGGTTCATTGGTAGGACAAGAATTGCATGCGACGGCACATTCGAAGATAGAATCCCTTATTCTCTTTCCACCCTTATTCACTGAAGCTATTATTTAAAATTTCGGATCCAGACGCGATGTCTTCCGCGACTTTGGATCCGATGTATCCAATGAAGGGCAATTATCACGGCAATTATCACGGCGTTCGTGATCTTTTTAGCGGTGATAAAGTAGTTGTACTCGTATTATTAATGCTCCTTGTAAGGCCTGGTTTTGAAAAGCACACATCCATCGCTTTGTGATCACGGATACTGAAAAGTGGTTTGCGCGAATGCTTCAAAACCACTGCTCGACGTCGGAAACCACACTGTCAGGCACCACGCCATGTAATCGCCTCTCGCACAAGTTGCCCAGGTTGCAACTGCTGCGCGATGTGTATCCGTGATCATGGAGTGCGGTCGTGCGGTGCAAGGCTTGGAAAACAGGAACACGGTGCTCCCGTGAATGCAGCTAGCACGCGATTGCTTCCATTTTACGAAGAGGATTCTAGCAGAAATGATAAGCCAGGTGTATCCTAACATTTCTACAGTAATTCCGGTGATTTTGTGCCCGATTTCATTGTTTTATAATGATCGCAGAAAATATTGAGCGAGAGTGAAAATCATGTACGGATAATCCGCAACATGGATATACCACAGCCGAATAATCAGGAGTCTGCTGTACATGCAAGGCGCTTGACAATGTCCCTTTTACAAGTCATCTAACTTACTAAATAAAGACATTGAAGTCCCTTCAATTCCCAAAATTTGTTTCTGCTTTACATTCTTCAATCATTTTACCTTGCTACTTTGAAAAAATTATTCTTTGTTGAAATTAATACAGAATTATAGAGTTCGGCCTATTTAGATTAGATAGATGATGATTATTAATAAATCAAGTTAATTGAACTCAAGAATGCAATTTTAGCTGAAGGCATAAATTATAGTATTGGAACTCGAACTCAACTTGAAACTACCGAGTTAGCTTTTGCCAAACGTATTCAGAACTTGGCTTGAGTTGAAAATGTGGTGTTTGCACTGCTCTACTATTTTTATGTATATTGTCTGGGTCATATTTTGGAGTGGTGTTTTGCAATTAGTTATCAATAATGTTTTGCAGAGCATGCAGAAGCTGATTGTTTCTTCTGCTTCACGAATCTCATGGGTGAGATTCGAGACTTCTTCATCAAATCGCTGGATGAGGCCGAGTGTGGCATCAGTGGGATGATGGGAAAGCTGGGTGATACACTGCGGGCAAATGATCACCAGGTGTGGAGCCGGCTGCAGCAACAGGAACTACGGCCTCAATACTACAGCTTCAGGTGAGTTTCAAGTGTGCTTTTATTTTGTGGAGAGCTTTGATTAAGACAACAGTCTGCCTTCAAATTATGCTCATTAATAATCAATTCAGTGATGATGGCATAATAATATTTGTACATATCTGAGATATTTTCTCCCAGCATTAGTCAGTAAATAACGTATCTTTGATTCAGAATTATTCCAACATTGTGAATGTGAACACATACAGTGAATTTATTCATCTTCATTAGGGCTAATAACAAAAAACCAAGGATAAAATTGTAATACTATTTGTTGTGGGAGTTAATATTCACAAAATTTTGTTTTTTCCATCTATGTAAAAATAAAAAAAATGTTATATGACGTGTGGTTTTGTCCTTTGTTATTAGCCCTGATGAAGGTGAATAAATTCACAGAAACATTGGTATAATTCTTAGTCAAAGATTTATTTTTTCCTGACCAACACTTGAGAGATAACATATCTAAGTTGTATTAGTGGTTGACAGTATATTTATTAAAAAATAATGCCATCATGTTGAACATTGTTGGCTCCTGACTGAAAGTCTTTGTGTCACAATTAGAAAAATTTTGTTATTTTCTTAGTATGAGTGTGCTTGATTTTAGCTTATTTTGTGCAAAGCAACAAAAAACTTAACGCTTTGCCTCTTTGTCCAGGTGGTTAACGCTGCTGCTATCTCAGGAATTCCATCTCCCTGATGTGTTGCGCATCTGGGATTCCTTGTTTGCCGATGAAAAGCGTTTTGGATTCCTCATACATATTTGCTGCTCAATGATCATGTGAGTATGATAATAGCACGTACAGTGGAACCTCGTTAAAGCAAGTACGGGCTATAGCGACACCCCCGCTATTATGGAAATAGCCGATGCACCGTCAATTGACCCTATATTATACGTGTTAAAAAATTCGTTTTTACGAGGCCCTTTTGGTGTTGGCTCTCGCCATTACGAGGGTTTCACCGCCGGAAAAACTTACATCAAGACTCCTTAATCTCTGTAATTGCTAGCGATCTGTTAGAAATGAAGTTAATGGAGCGCTCAGTCTCAAATTTATGTGGTAAACTGTCGTTCGATAAATAAGTAGTTAATTTTGGTGAAAATATTGTGGCATTAGCATTCGCGAATGCTTGATCTTCTTTTGTTCCTTGGGCGGCAGAAAGCTGACGTCAGCATACCCGCACGTCCATGAGTTGCATGAATAGATGGCATTTGATGGCAGACACCATGGCCAAAAAAACATCAAACACGTCTATGCGAGAAAATAAAAATAAAGGAGTAATATGAGAGTATCGAAATTAATTTATCTTCCTATTCCCTCTTCACAATTAAAGAAAACAAAAGCGCCCAAGGAATGCAGACTATGTAGAGTTATAAGGAGCTTTTTTCGGGTGGTTTTGCCCACTCCAATCTGCGGGAACTCCGGAGAAAGGGGCTACGCCTATGCCTAAAGCGGAGTATTTCAGGGATAGATTTGGAATCGAGAATTTCAAGAGTTCGGAAGGTTGATTATACTAATGCAAAGCACCAAAGGGTTATCTCCCCTCATAATTGCTGGTGATGCCTGCGGTGTAAACCCGAAGTCGTGGAAGAAAGGACTCCGATCATAAGTATCTTAAGGAGTATTCCCCACGTGATATAACATAGACGAAACGGAACTTTTTTTACATCCTTCTCCCCTACAAAATCCTTGCAGTACGAGGTATTTCTTGCAATGATGCCTCTAAAGGTATGTAGTGCGCCTTAGCGATGATGTAGGATGTACGATGCAATGATACTGAGCGTGAATTGTCTGGATGGACGTATTTATTCTCCGTTGCGAATTCACAAGGGTGAACTATTCGCGTCAGTGCTCGGAGTCGTACTGGCGCTCTCTTCCGTCACATGGATAGCCGAGCATCCCCTGGTGGCCGCTGGAAGAACTCACAGAACAACTGACTCTCGTTTTCAGTGCCGCGGTAAACTCTGTGTATTATTTCAAATAGGTCGCGAGCGTAACACTCAAAAAGGAACTTTTTTTAACAACGGCAATTTTAATCACATCATTTTTCAAGCTTAGCAAACTTTTTACCGTAGATAATGAAGATATTATATTATCTGATAGAAAAAGTCTTCAAAGGCAGGAACATTACACAACCTTCCACCGTTTTCGACTGCAGTAACAAATGCAATACGTTATTTCACTTCACTGCCACTTAATGTACAGGAACAATAAACATTCACCAATGGAAACATTTGAGGCATTAAATAACTGCAATACAGTTTTATTAGTTAGTTTTTGAATTTTCAGTGGAAAATACCAAAATAATAGATTGATAACGTAAATGCACTAATTAAGTGCATAGAAAAATGGCTTCATCGGTTGTGCATTGGCATAATGATTGACAAAACAATGCTTTGCATGATATTAATTCAGTGCGGGGCTTATAAATTGTTTGAATAGTAAGTCGTTGTTTGAGTAAGGAAATTTAGTGATGCAAAAAAACATCACCTTTCGTCTGGATTTATACTTATGTTTATCGGATAGAAATTTATCTGTCGCCGCACCACTCCTGTTCCTGTAAACTGTTCGTATATTGGCTATTATTTGCTCCACCTCCGGTAAAACGAGAATTCGCTATAGCGAGTGTTTATTGGTGCACCGTGGGGTGTCGTTTTATCGAGGTTGCACTGTACATATGTAATTGGGTGCTGAAGTGGTACATACTTGTTGCATTTTCATATTGAAAAGGAGGGATTTGATGGATGGGTCCTCAAACTCATTCATATACAGATTAGCAGTTTTTCAAGTGTGGTTGTTGAATTATTCCGAGTATGAGGCTTTACAGTTAGTAGTTCGTAGAAAACAGCCTCTAAACATGTACTGCTCAAGTAAAGTCACTTCCAACTGATTTACTCCTTCTTTCTTCGTGCTTTCTTCCTTCACAACCATTTGAAGCTAGGCCTAAAAGCAAGGAGAAGTGGACCGGAGTGAAAAACTCATGTGCGGATAATGCTTATCATCTTATTTTTGTGGTTTTCATTTTTTCAGTCCTGGAATGCCTCTTTTTTTTGTTTTACTCAAAAATTTTCGTATGTGAAAATTGTTTTCACTTGTAATTACAGCATCCAGCTCTTCTCCTGTTTTTGGACATTGGTTTCAACTTTTTCATTTGTAGAAGTAACAAGACATTATCAAATTGAAATATAGAAATGGGAATGAAGGTCAGAAACAAATATATGCGATACATGGTGTGTAGACTCACAATTAACAATGGGAGTCTGCCCTCCCCAGAAGAAAAATAAAAGATTGGTGACATTCTACCAACAAATAGAAAGATTTTCTTTGAATAAAATTTTTTCGAGTGAAAAATCATGTCATTATGGGTCTGAATATAATTCTGCAAATGGAAACTACATTAATGCAAAGAAAAAAGACTATGTATTCCCATCCAGATTTGCGCTTGCTGCATTTTAGTCTCACTCTTTACAACACCTGGCCTTTCCTCCTTCCAATCGTTGGGTGCATCCAGGGGGAGCTCTGCTCACTGAGAAGGTGGTGAGCAAACCACCGCTCTCCCCCTGGATGTGACTGCCCATTGCCTAGTGAGTGGTCACGATAATTAGTGAGCCGCCTTATCTGTGTGCGTACTCCCAGGCATTATGAAGCACTTGCCGAGTAGGGGAGCGGCACAAGTTCAAAATGGTGCCGGAAGAACTGTCGAGTCAGGCAGCGGTATTAGTTATACGTTGTAACGCATTGTGCGGTGGATGACTTATATCTAATGTAGGCACATTAAATGCTATTGGCAGAGGGTCTTTTGTTATTTATTTTTAGTTTAAAAATCTCTTGTTTCAAGACTTCAATGTCAGCAACCAGATTCCTGACGAGAAGTTTGGACGATCGGCACTGAAGGCATTTCTAATAAATATCATGTGACTCGTGAAGAGTTTAAAGTGTACCGGGACTAGCCGCGGTGATAACTTTTACGGGAGTCACCCGCAATGCACAATCGTGCGAAAGATCCACAGAGAAAAAATCATTCGCCTTGACCGGGATTCGAACCCTGATCCCCTGATTTCCTGTCGAGTGCTTTAGCCAGTTAAGCTATCGAGGCATCATTCTTCCCTGTGGATATTTTCGGACACTACCGGACAAGATGAGAGGCTAATGCCAAGGCTAGTGTCCGAAAATATCCGCAGGGAAGAATGACGCCTCGATAGCTTAACTGGCTAAAGCACTCGAACGAAAATCGGGGGATCCGGGTTCGAATCCCGGTCAAGGCGAATGATTTTTTCTCTGTGGATCTTTCGCTCGTGAAGAGCTGTTTGCCATCAATCCTTATGGCCCGCACATTTAGTGATATATATTCGGAAAAGAGTCGGAAGGTATGATCTTATCATAGGAATTAAACGAACGATCCCTGCTTGAATATTGTGTGGAGGACATTTCAAGTGCAACACTCCATCCGTCGGATGGGACGTTAAGCCGTGGTCCCCTTGGCGCCTTTCGTTCAGAGCAGGCTAATGCCGACGCCCGGTTTCTCTCCACCCTTCCTTCCATACCCTACCCTCATGGCGCAAATGACCTCAGCTGTCGGTCACCTCCTCCAAATACCATACCAATTAAACGAAAATTTGCAGCCGCTACTCAAAGGTATATCAGGGCTAAAGTTTTTAATTTCAAGTTCCCCACCGAAGCGCTCACTGAGCATTTACCATCCAGGGGGAATGTGATCGCTCAGTGAGCAACGATGTCATAGTCTGCTCACCAATCAAGCACTGATCACTCCCCCTGGATGCTCCCATTCTTTAATGATTGTCCAGATTGGCTGCCCACCCATGCTATGGATTGTCAACCCCCTACTCTAAATTATTATTTTAGCTGTTGTGTTCTGTAGAGAATGGTGCTAAGGTGTTGCCACCATAAAGGTTTCTCGAGAGGGTTTTACATAGTACAGGAAAGTTAAGCCGCAAAAAGCCTGCTTACTTAGCTATTATAGTGATCTACCATGTTTTTTATTTCGCATAATAGTAGTTACATATTGCATTTACATATTTTTAGGTTAGGCACTTTCTTCTCTTCAGTGGTGAAAAGGAATTGTCATAACGTCATTGAGAAGATATTGAGTGATTGTAGCCATATATGTTAGTTAACGTCTGAGTGTATTTCTGCTACATTCAAGGTGGTATGTGGGTGCTGTGGATTCACTGGCCAACAGTATAAGCGATAACCAATGAGCGTTCTCTCCAGAAACCTCTGTGTTTGAAAGCTGTTGAGGTTAAGTAAAGAAGTGCAGATAATGCAAATTTGGTGTGTCTTTCATTTCAAAGTGGATTTCCACAGAGTAGCCATAGGAAATTAAAGTTATTCTTATTTGAATTATGGTGCACGAGGATGTAGGCATCAATATTATATCTGTTTTGGGTGTATTTTTCATGGGTCTACTTGGTTGAAAACAGGTTTTATAGCGCATTGTCTGATTTTAATCTTGACTATTGTTTTACCTTTGATATTTAAATAGTAATTACTATTCACTGGGGTCTCTTTTCAGCTTACTTAGAGATCAGCTCTTGAAAGGAGACTTCCCTGCCAATGTCAAATTACTTCAGGTAAGCAGTAATGTTCTTCGATTATATTAATTTACCAAAAGAACCATTATGGCAGAAGATGGGTTGTTGCTCATCCCTCAAAAATGAATGTTTCTTTGACTTATCATTGCAAATCTGTCGGAGAGATATAAGCTGCCCTGCCCCTCTCATCCCTCCTCTGATATATGTACTTATGTAGAATAAAGCCAGGCTCTGAAGAAATGTATGCTTCCTATGAACTGTATGTAAATGTTCTCACAGATGGTAGTTGGTCATAGGTAGCTGTCTATTCACCAATCTAAAATTGAGGTAGTAACGTAAGTAAGATGTATTATAATGGACTTTTTTTCCTGTGAAAAACCATGGTAAAAATTTAGGTGTCATAGCAATTGTGGAGTCAGTTACATGACAGTACATTTTGTCAATAAGATTGATATACACTTACTTGATCATCTCGTCAGTCCTAAGAAATGGAAAATAAAATATTTTCCTGCAAACCGGAAGGCAATGCTATTTTCACTTACTCATCTATTCCTTGTTGTCTGTTACCCTATCCCACCACAATGACCTCTACACTGTGGATAGGGAATGATGGTGGACAAACAAGAGAGGCTGTGCAAATCCACTAAAAAATGTTTTCCATTAGGATGATTTCTCTATGGTTTCCACTATTTGGCATTATTTTGATATCCACAATAATTCTGCTGCTGCTTAAATTTTCAGCAGCAGCAGATGATTTTTCTTTGGTGGTGATTATGCATAAACCTCTCTGATATGTGTCCTCTACCACTCTGAATTTAAAAAAAAACTTAATGGAACAGTTATTTCCTCTCTTAAAGGACTTTTTTGAAAATGTGGGATGCCAAGCAAAGGGTGAATAGCTATCGACTAAAGAAGCAATGAGTGATAATGCTTGAAAACATCCTCTTGTGCTTTCAGGTTTGTTACTATCATGGGAAACTTTTTTTTTCACTGCAGGGAATGGTAACATCAATTTAACCAATATTATGCAGGATTAGAAAAAAATATGTGTAAGATTCCAAACAACTTTTATTTTTTCTGTGGTGATAATAATTTGTGATCTCACGACAAACATTAAAAAGAGTGAACTTAATTTGTAATGGCTGCTAGATCTTATTTGGGAGCAAGAATGAAACTGGAGACACATCTGATGAAGACTAGCATACCAACTAGGATGCTAGGCTCTATGATGCAGGATTTTCATAATGCTAGCTTGGTATCATGTGACACATGACCTAGCTCAAATCCATGGATACTTGATTGTGTAGTTACACTTGCGCACAAGGTCAAGTATTGTGTGGGAAATTCAGGTTTCTGCACCCGGGCCTGAGATTGATCAAAGGTGAATGCATAACCAGGTTGTTTGTGGAAGACAGTGGTCAGTTGTGAGCATTATCTTCGAGAAATTGTCATTTGAGACATTTGGAATGAGGAACTTGCATGGGTCGTAGATTGCTCTAAAAACTATTTTAAATAAGTCAAATGGATACATTAGCTCGCAAAAATACCTTCAGTTTCTCCATTCAACATCAAAAGAAATAAAAAAATTACATTTAAAATCGAGAAAAATTTCTCTGAGCCGACCACTGCGCGAAGACACCCGAGCGTTGCCGAGGCCTGGCGTGACGTCATAGGTGCCTAAACAAACGTAGGGAGTTGGGAAATACGCTGAGCGCATGGTGTAAAATTTGTTTTGAGGGATTATTTAGCCGCTCATCGTCACTTTATTTTGTTCTGTTATTCTTGGGCAAGTTTTCCTATTGCTATTGCACCTAGATTTTTACTTGGGATATAAATAATGCGGCATCGGGATGATGAAGTACAAGCGTTTCACTCCGTATGTTTTAGTTATCAGAAAAATGGATGATAACATTGCCACTCGTTCGAATAGTACACCTGAAATTCATCTACATCTACATAATACCCCGCAAGCCGCCTAAAAGGCGTATGGCATGGGGTGTTAGAACACCAGCCTTTTTTTAGGACACCAAAAATTGATGCCACAACCCTCATGGAATTTGTTTAGACAAATTATTGCTATACGTCGGCGGCAAATCGAGATGTAAAAGAAACTTGTAATACTGGAGGATAACGATCCTAAGCTGTGCTGTTGACATTAGAGTAAGCTGTGCTGTTGAATTTGGCAACGCCGGATTAACGGAGAAGGTAGTCCTATCCGTCCTACGGTACGAATTCACAGCAAAACAGTCTGCACACAATCCACATGTGAGATCGCGAATCGGTTCCGCTGCCAACACACACACAAGCTACAACCTATTTCAATAATATAGGTAAATCCATAAACATGGATTTACCTATATTATGGAACATCCATTATCAAAAACTGGAAGTCACTGTCACATTCTTATATTCATCACGTACAACTTACAATAACAGAACTCGTTATGATGAAAACAACTATTTATTCACTGATTTAAACCCTTAAATTAGCCGACACAGGTGACTTTTCTCACTACTATTCGTTGAAATAATGGAATAACAAACTTCACGCACAGTTTTTATTTCAATAGCGTGATCGTGAAATGTCATATCTACGGTGAACAACGGAGATTAGCACGCCACTGACAATTTTTACACTACTGTTAGACATTTATCGATAGCGTAATAGCAATTATTACAATTCAATCACGATGGAACACTGATAACTCTTGGCCGATATTTTTCAACCTTGTCAAACTTTGTGCATTACAACCACTGGCACTGTGATTATTAGCAGTAGCTTAACGGGAGATGTCACGTTGAAAATAACACTACTTTGGCACAAAAATGTTCCTAGATGCCTCCAATCAGCGAGCAAAAGTTGCATTGACTGGAATTCACCCCATAATACAAGCGAAGACAGTCCTAAATGACGAATTCTCCGGTACCTACGAATAAACGGATGAAGTTATTTTATATAAAAGCTAAGCGGACATTAGTAAACATCAAAATCGTTCTAATTACATACTTAAATGAATGATATGCCGTCGATAACATCAACTTACAAGTAACGTACATCCCCCTTCCAACGGCCGTGGCTCAGACTCCTACAACGATGTTATTTAGGTATTATAAAATTTTTGGTTAAACTGCTCCAGTTTTATATTTTATGCCCTTACTCAGATATTAATATTATAAATAATGCAAAATATTAGGGCTTCCAAGCCTCTATCGTCGGATATTTATCTTTAAATATAAAATAATCAACACGTCTAACAAACGAAGCTCTCACAACTGCTGGCAACTATTACAAACAATCACAACAATAGCTTCGCGTGATGTTTAGGCACCTTTGACGTCATCGAGGCTTCGTCGGCAGTGGCTTGGGGGGTGAGGGTGTTTTTCCCGCGCTTTAAAATTCGTAATGTTTATCATTGAATATCTCGCGAAGGAAAACTCAGATATACATGCGGTTTTCTTTGTTGTGTTCAGAAAATAATTTTCTGTCTGCCTGTGAAATAAAAAAATTCATGCAAGTTCCCCATTATAAATTAATTATTATTGTGCAGCCCTCACGCCATTTTTGCCCCATGGTTGAGACAAGACACGTGAACATGATCAGTTTTTGTGTGCAATCATGTCCATTTTGTTTAGCTCTCGTCTTCTCCCATGTCTGTTTTACAGAACTTCCCTTCAAGCGATATCCAAGGGGTGCTGTCCAAGGCAGCTGAACTGGCAGGGCGCGGGCCAGCAGATTGTTAAACTGCTCCAGCAGCAAGGCATCGATCTTTCTGCCCTCTCCACTCCTCCCTTCCCTCCATCATTGCACAGATGTGAAAACACGCTCCCTCCTCTGAAGTGCGTTCACTCATGGGGGCAGGCTGTGGGGAAACGTTGAGCCCTTTGGCTCGTGTTGCTGGAGACAATGGAAAGAGTGCTTTGCTCTAGAGTTGAGGGGGGATATGCCCTACTAGTCCTCATTGTCTCTCCTCTAAAACGCTCCACCATATCATATGACCAATCGCTGTGTTGTGTCCTTGTCCCCACATTCACAGTCTTCATTCACTTGCGTTCCCTCGGGTTCTTGGAATCCTGCCATCCGTTCACCTGTTCTCCCCTGCACCCTCTCACATCAAATGCCTCTCTAAGGTTAGAGCGGCAACCTGCGAAAGGGCCCCTTTCCTCCCTGAAGCACTACCCTGATTGTCAGGGGTGTGGAGACTCTATCGTTGTGCATCTTGCTGGAGCGTGCATGGCGGAAACAGGTGCTGCGCTTGTCTCCCTCACCACCTGATCCAGCACTCCGACATGTGTACAGATTAGGTGGGCGTGCATTGTGCCGGTCGGGAGGAAGCGGCGTCCCACGCTTGCTCCTCTTCCCTTTGTCCCCCCCCCCCTCTCTTTCACTTGCACTGAAAGAAATTGCCAGGATGGATCACACTACGTGACGCTGCAGTGCTGCTATCTTGTTATAATGGCTGCTCTGCACAACTGTTAAGGGCCAAAATTTTCTGTGGTGTGCATCATGTTTGTTAGCCAGATTGCCTTAATCATTAAGGCATTTTTTTTTTGTGTTTGCTAAGGCATTCCTTTCATTGCCGCATTTTTAAGATCTCCAGTGATTGGCACTGTAGTCAACCTTGTTGTGAGTTGTTGCTTACACAAGTGATGGCTCTCTGTCTGTGAATACTTAATTCATTTGAATCTGCTCAGTCAAACCATCCCTGCTTGTCATGTCATGCTGATGGATGTAGGAACTACTCAACCCGAGGGTGTGAAATCTTGTTTCAATGTAAATAACCTCCATGCTCTTGTCACCAGTTTTTGTCTCTTTATGATCATTTATCATTCTTATATTATACATTGTTCATTTCCATATGTTTGATATTATACGTATACCTTGCACTTGAAAAATGGATTGTGTGTAATGAATCTCGTTTATATTGGTATCGCTTATTATACTGGAGGGCATGTTATTATTGGTTGAAGGGTCTCTTTTATGTTTTGCTTGATTTGTGAATGCAACTACACCAAGCGCGTGTTTCAAAAACTCCTACCGTGAATTCGGCTGGAGGGACAGCGGTGTTCCTCCCACTCACATTCCTTTGCCGTGCGCCTTGCCCGTCACTTGCTCGCAGGGAGGCATGTTCATACGTACATATATGTATATTATTATTATTATTGCGAACATAGGCACCACTTAAGCTATCCCTCAATATTGACGATTGGCTGTGAATAGTTTCACTTCTCCTTTTTTATGTTTGCATTTAATAATTTGTTACTTTTTCCATTCATTGACGGTGATTATATCATTAATCATGTGGAAGAACTGAATCTGATAACATAATTATCCTGAAGGTACTCTAATTTTCATTGTATGAAAGTGATAATTTTAATATCAGCAAGGAGTTGTTTGCAAAGATAATCATACAGGTGCTCTAATTAAGTCAAATTATTGATGATGTGTGAATATTTTGCATTCTTTATGAAGACTGCTCTAAATTTTATTGCAATGAAGCAATATTTCAAAAGCCAGCAACATGAGCATGGCCTGTCCTACAGTGTAATTACTGTGTGTCGCATCGGAGAATTTAAGAGCATCTCTCTGGGGCCATTCTGGTATCTAGGGGCTATCACTGTGGTGCCACTTGCATTCGAGAAGAGTGCATAAGGTGTTGTAAATGCCACTCATCCTGTTGCTCCCTCTCTCGTCTCCATAAATTTTGTCGGGTGGCCATTTTCAGTAGCAATCCTGGGTGGTTGATCCCAAGGCCAATGTGTTCTTCTGACGGCTGTGTTGGTCGGTTTATCTGCTCTGTGCGGTCATAATGTGGTGTCATTCGCTGAAGGCATTGTTACTCATCAATTTATTTGTTAAGTTTGATAAAATTTACATATGATTATAAATAAAGGTGTGTTGTACACAAATACATGACTGCTGTGATAATTTTAGTAGTATGATTTTTTAAATTCAATAGTCAATATGCCTTTGCCTCTGCCTTTATGCATCCTGGTGCCCTTTTCAATTGTTTTGGGTGGCTTCTAGTGCCCATTAATTGAAGAAAAACCAAATTAGTCTCTCACACTCGATAATCAAGTCAGCACTGATTTGAACTTACCATCATGATAAGGTTATTTGAGTACTGACAATTGTGAGTACTCAATTGTGAGTACTCAATTATGTTGCTCAAATATACTATGTAACATTCTTAGAATGAAAGTGCAGCCTCAATAAATAAAGAGTTCTTGTTGGGGAGATACATATAGGTGACGGTTTTTGAATACTAATACATGTAGGCAGGGCATAGGGGATTAGTTGGACCTAGCAAGAAGCGCAAATTCTTTTGGGCTGCACATAGTTGCAATGGAAATAAATGTTAGCACCCCTATAACCGTACTGGTTTATGACTTGATGGGCAACCACATTGGATTGGTCAAAGGCAAGGAGCCAAACGATACGCATTCCTCTAGTTGAAAAGCATTTAAAATGGATTTTCAAATCTGTAAATAAATCTCCTTCAGTGTAGTTGAAGTTGGAACTTCAGCAATGTGTCTAGGCTGAGTGAGTCTTCGTTGGGCTGAATTATTTGTATGTACATTGTTTCCTCAGCCGCATTGTTATCTAGTTGAAGTCTTATTTGTGTATTTCGTCGTGCTTGCTGCTCATTTAGGACTGCAGTCCTTGGGATTCACTCTCTCCTTCATTTTCACTGCACATATTTCACTCCTTGTAGCTCTTTTTACATTTTCCATTTAATCAACCAAGCATCATGCTATCCCCATTTTTAGTATCGTTGAATGATTTGACTTATTTTGCCTTTCTTTGTGGTACACTCCTGTGGCCTACAGCATTTCCCCTGATTTTCCCTATTTAAAGCTTTGCATTTGCATTCTACCCTTTATTAGACATTTTATATGTCATCCATTTATAGCACTACAATCATAGTGCCTATATTTTTATAGCATGAAATTAGAATACTCATATTCTCCGTTTCTCTCTTTCCCAAGTTTGTTCCATCAGTTTCCTGATTTAAGTATTTTTTCCGAATGTCGCTAGCTGGGTAGCGGTTGGGAGACAATCACGCTGTTAGATTTCAATTCACTGGGATATACGAGCCAGTGTTGTAGTTGGGCCAGTACGGCGTACCCCATAAAATTCAAACTCGTAATAAGCGCACCTCTACCTTTTCAAAACTGTAAAAAGTAGCGCTGCTGTAAATTGTCCAATGGGTTACAAAAAGAAAAATCTGAAATGATTATTTACTTGTTCAGAGTTGTCTCGTGGCACAACTAATATAAGAGTTGGAGTTTGACATTTCAATTGCGGTCGGATTTATAATACATGTTCAGAAGTTGGCAATTTTTGGTGAGTACAGCCTACATTTTTTCCCAACTACAGCACTGATACACGGGCGTACGCAGCAAGGGGCTGGAGGGAGCAGAAGCAAAAATCGTACGTACAACTTGAACAACCATGGCTTGTCTCTACCCTCCCCCCCCCCCCCCTCCCCAGTTTTGATCCTGGGTACGCCCTTGCACTGATACGAGCCCAACATTAAGTGGCGGGAATCGCGTAACTTGGAAGGTACGAGATCTGTCACGGGTTAACTGATGTGCGCCGTTTAGGGGCGGTCTGGCCATGTCGGCTGGTCTGCGTCTGCGATCGCCGAGGGCCCCGAACGTAATGGGCCCCCATAACTAGTGTTGCCGCGAGACTCGAGACTTTCTCGTCTCGTCTCGAGTCTCGTCTCGTTTTCGAGACGAGACTCGAGACGAGACCGTAGGGTAGAATTCGAGACGAGACTCGAGACGAGACCACCTTTTGACGAGACGAGGCGATACCACTTCCACGAGACTCTCGAAAGTCTCGAAATTTAGATGGACGTCCTCCATTGATATTTGGTATAGTTTTATGCCTAGAGGTTTATAGGTTTATGCTTAAAACTATATCCTTCAGTTAGGACGAAACACATTTTACGTTATTCTTAAGCATTATATTTTAAATACAGCTGAATAATAACTTTTCGATAGATGATCAAATTATAAACTAGAATATTTGCTGAAAAACCAATTTCTGAATGCATGAGCGACACTTATGGAGCCAAGTAAGTGGGTGTTAATGGCTGACTACTTTTCCTTGTTTCCTGGGATAATTAATTTGGAAAATTGGAGCCTTATTTTAATGTAAAAAATGTTCTGGCTAAACTTTCGAGAGCCACAGCATTGTGTTACAAAAATGTGTTACGTTGGGTGGTCAGCCCCTCGCTCGGTATCTTTTGCTTGGGGTATTTCCTGCATTTATTTCCTCTTGATTTCTTCAGGGTTCCAAGGTCTTTCTTCATTCTGCACTTGTGAAAGCATCGAAGTATCGTAAACAAAAGACTGCATTATACAAATATAAAATTAGGACGCATGACGAGACTTATTCCGCGTCGGTAAGCAATACTGCACAACATAATAGATCGTTACGAGAACGCCAGAAATCGTGTATGACTTTCGTAAATTGCTGTTTCCTTTTTCTTTCTACCGTTTTTTTTAGCAATCCATCAGAAAATTCACGTTAATATTACTTCAGTAATACATATTACTGTGCCCTTCATTTCTAAATTTTTCCTAAGATGGCAACGACAATATAATTTTTATTGCAGCTGAGAGGAATCCTAAATTACCTCTATTTCGATCGCTTCAACTCCATTGGTGAAAGGTTTTCACACGCCGTGCTAACTCCAAGTTACGCATTGAGTAAGAAAAATATATTAAAATTCTAAAATTTTTACAATTAGTGAATTTCATGAGAGACATAAACGTGTTTATAATTATATTCATTAAAATTCATATATAGTTATTCAAGCTGAACTCCTCTGAGATCCTGCCAACTTCATTTTTTTCTTAACTATGAAGTCTGTGGTGCTGTCATCGGCACTAAAATCTCAATAAGCTGAAGAGTCATGGTATCCTCAATTTTTCATCTCACTCATTTGAAGATACTCGGAGAAAATGAAAGTCGTGCCTCAGCATTTTATCTTTTCTGGGAGAAAAAATTTGAATCGGTTCATAATTGGTAGAGGGTATTTCGAGGTGGTATTAGTATCTTCGTGTATTGCTATCTCATTACCCTATTGTAGTCCCATCTGTAAGGCCATGTCCGGAAACATTTGATCCGCATGTAATTGCAAAACAATGTGGCTAGCGCGGCTGTTAGCTAATAATTATTTCAATGTATTGCATATTGTAAGGACTTATGGAGAGAAAGTCGTACTTAAATTTTTTACAATTTTAATAAATTTTTAAAATTGGCGGTGGAAAAATGTGTCGTACACAGTTATGCCACACTTGCCGGGAAAAGCCTGTGGCGGGGGGCAGGAGGCTGCTGTTGGCCGCACCGCGATGTACAGGGATAAATATAGTATCAATTATAAATGAAAATATTCGAATTAAATATGACTTGCAAAGTCATTTTACGAGAATTTCAGCCAAATATCCTGTTCAAAATTATTACGTGTTTTGACTATGGCTACATGCTTGACTGTTTATCACTATGGCCATAAAAGATTTTTTTAGCCACAGAAGGCAAGAAAATCAATGTTATTGAACCGTACAATGTATATATATTTTTCTAACCTAAATAGAAATGTGACCTACACATCTAATTTTATTCGATCGCAGTATTTTAGGCATAACTAATTCCGATTCTAGAAATGTAAAAACTACTATGTATTTACATGAGACAAGTGTAAAAATATTTTCACACACATAAATACAGCAGAAATTAAAATGACAAAAGCTTTCTCGGGCACCAAGTGAGTGGTTGTTGTATAAGTAGCCAAAGTTTGTGTCGGATTGCCACCGTCGGGTGTTTGAATAAGAAGACGTTCTGCTGACAGTGTCTTTTTCTTGTCTGAGAGATCTTCAAATTTATCATTCGCTAGGAAAACACCAAAAATTAAAACGTATGCCCCGAAATCGTTTGTATGACGTTGCCTTTGACAACTACATCGCTATCACCGTTCAACAATTCGATAATAGGGTTGTTCACCAATTTTTTTTTACTGTCTTAAATGAAAGTACACACCGAGGGGATACCGGCGACAGTTTCAGCGCTTTTCTAATCAAAAATTTAATCCTAAAAAGGCTAGGCGAAAAGTGTGGAATCCGAGGGCCGGCTCAAACGCTCCGAGAGCGCACGAAGGTTGCCGAAGGCATGCTGACGTCACACACAGCGAACTTCTCGCGGAAGCCGTCAACCCGGTCGAAAAACCTGTGATCCTGCATCAGAGAAGAAACAACGAGGGTGAAAATGGAGGAAATTAGGAAGAAGGCGTATATATATATTGCTTTCTACCGCTTTGTAATTCTACCACAATAAGAAATCCGGGAAAACGTTTTATTACTGTGCCTCTTAATTCTCGTGTGCGAAGGAAATGGTTAACTGCAGCAATGCGAGATGACCAAAAATATCAACGGCAAGACATCTTATTATTGCTGTGAAGATTCTTTTAATGTTAGTGTTAAATTTATACTAGATGCCAGCATCACAACGTCAGTTAACGTGATATTGTTTTACTTGCGGTCTTCCCAAATAAGTCGAACGGACGAAAACAATTTTAATTTAAGTTATTTGAATGGAAATAATTTACGAAAGATTAAGAACAATGTTTATGCTACTATTCAATGATCACCGAAGTTAATTGATGCTAACATAGTCTTAGATTTTTAATACACCAAAGATTGACACACAGTAACCAAACATAATGTTTATTGATGAAATATTCTCGAGCACATTCTCAGCTTTGGAGTTGGTGAAAACAGTAATATAACTGACTTAATAATGAAGCTACCCCTAGAGGTACTTAGGAATACCTAATGATCCAATGTACGTCATTGATTTGCCCTCTGGAATATTTAAGATTGCCACTAGAGACATTTTCATCACCATCATCAAAATTCAATTAAATGACAGCTTGGAGAGATTAGGAGACCAATTACAAATCAGTAAGACAAGAGTTTTTCTACTATCCACGCAACTTTACCTCTTATTTCACATTGCTTAAAAAATTTATCTTTATTTAAATTTAAAACTTGATCTACCATTGTCTTTTAAGCCAATTACAGCAATGTACAGTATATAATTGAATGTTTTGAAATTCAAATTCAAAAGCCCTCTGATCCAATAAATCAAGCTTTGACATGGAGTGAGTATAATAATATAAAAATGTAATGCTATCAAATATTTAGTACCTTGTGAACCAAATGAATTTGTAAATTTTTTTCCTCTGGGTTCTGGGTATGGCGGAAGAATAAGTGACAAAAATTATTTTTCCTGTGGTTTCTTCTGATTTTGTGCTCAGGACAAACTCTCCCTTTCATAGTGTATATATTATTCTCTTTTAAGTTGGATATAGCAAACTGCTGAATCGCCGTATTCTTTTCTGGCAGCGCTGAAATAGTTATCAACCCTTAGACCCAATAGCACACGCCGATTTTGGACGGCCGTCAACATTCCAATGGTGAACAATGGAAGGGTATGGGAGCTTGCACACTGACCGACCGCGCACCGGCACCGGTAAAAAGTCGGTTAGCTACCGGCCAATGCCACTGCGGATCCCCTGCGCCAGCTCAACAACCAAGCAACTTATCTTTTGACCTGTGAAAATTCAGCGTGTGTGCAAGCAGCGCTTCACCGGTAAAATATCGGCCGATATTTTACCGGCCGTCCAAAATCGGTGCGTGTGCAAGGGGCCTTACAGTAACATTCACAATAATAAATATTTACTATAATTCGCCATTCCATATCATGATTCAGACAAATCTGAGACGAACAAAAGTGATTATTTTATGATAATAGTTTCCTTATGTCACCTAAGTTTTTATAGGCTATAAATTATCAAAAGCCTTTTAAACTAAAAAACGAGCATTGCGTGACAGGGATTTGAGTTATAATATGAAATGTACCCCTCGAGAACCATTTCAGCGTTTACTAGGGGATAATTCGAATAAAAATGGAAGCCAGGGCTGAGTAAATCGTAACAAAATTAAATATTTGATGGAAAATATACTCATCAGTACGATTAACATATTTAACAGTGCTATCATAATTAATATGCATTGACTCCTAACTTGCCTGCTTGACTCCTTGAATTTCCGGAGCGCTAAAAATGTCATTACTGCGTATTTAGATTTTTTTCTTGTCTTGACCTCTTCTTATTCATGATGAAAAATGAGCATCAGAGCACTCATATTAGGCACCGTATTAGAATTAGCCCTCACAAAACCACAATCCGAAGGCATTTCTCACCACGGCATCCACAAATTCAAGCACGGCACGGATAACGGCGTTCACCGAAAGCGTGCAGTCAGCGAAGTAGCTGTGTGTGACGTCACAGCCATTCGAGCCTGACTTCCCGCCGAAACTGGCCGTTTCAAAGGCGCACAAATTTCAACGGAGCACCAAAGAAAATGTAATGCACCTATTGCAGAAAATTTTTCACCAATGTGAATTGTTAGCCAAAACTCACCGTTAGCATCTACCTAAATGGGTAATTTCGTTTGAGGTTAACACCCCTATTGAGCCTCTGATGAAGTTTTCCGTTGGGTTTTCGTATAAATGCCTGTGAATGACTTTTTCAGTGTAATTGTCCTGTATAATAATCTAATTTTCGGAAACACCGGATAATTTTAATAGATTAATACGAACGTTTATTTTCAACTTATTAACAAATTTTATAAATTATGAATGTACCAGTATACCGGTATTTTTTCGCCGGTACAAACGAGGGAGTACTATTATTGCTATTTAACCCCTCAAGCGTGACTTTAAATTCCCGTGGTCGTTCCCTTGCGTGGTCGTTCCTAAGCGTGAAAGACACACTGTATGAGTTTGAAAGTTTCATTAGATATTCCTATCTCTTAATCTTCCATATATGTACTTCAGTGAGTATATATGTGAGACATATCTGTCTGATTTCGTTCTGTGCCTCTTAATTGCCTCTGTTTGTGTGGTCGACTTTTTTTAGAATATTTTTTCCAGCTGATGCCAGGATGCTTCCTCTAGGAGCGGCGACTGGTGGACGCCCATGGAAGATAGTCTACCACTTACGCTCCGATTTATGTGCTTTCATAGCGATTGTATGCTCAATGTGGGGACGCTGAATGCCTTCCTCTGTGGTTCATTATCATCTCATCTTTTCCTTTCTCTTTCATCGTGGCAATGATAGCGAAGGCTTGGACCGTCCAGGCATTGTCACTCAATAGTTCTCGGAACCTCGAAGACCTGCCAGCATCTGGTATCTTATTTATGACGTTGGAAGCTGAGGGTTGGAGTTTTTTTCGCGCTTGCGTTTGCTTTGGTGGTTTTATTTTTTTCGGCCTTGGGCCCCTTCCGTATCTGAACCCCTTCTTAGTTGACCATGCCTTCTAGCTCTCGTGAGTGGTCCGATCACAGTGTGCTTGACTTTCTGGAATAAAAGAGTGCAGAATGTTCTGATACGACTTCGTAAATTACAGTTGGATACTCGCTTGAGTCCAGGTTCGAAGATTTATAGCATCTAATTTTTCCGTGAATTTTCAAGAAAATAATTGGGAAGAGATCGGCCGTGAAGACGCGCCTCTAACCTTTGCGTGTGATTTAGTTGAAAAGAAATATCGCCTATTCGTGTAAAAAGGATCCTTGGAATTGGAGTTATTTTTCGATGATGAAATAATTACAATTATAGTGACTGAGACAAACCGCTACGTGGCATAGTTTCTTTAAAATTTACAAAGGAAATTCCAAAAAAATGCGCTTTCACTATAACCTTTCGCCCATTAGTGAATATTTGAATCTTAGTGAACAAAATTATAGCAGGACAGAATTTAGAACAGCACAAAGGACGGTTCTCGGATATCGATACGGAATGTGCTCGATCGACCAGACGGCATATTTTGTTCAACAAAACCCATAAATTGAAACATATAGGGTTGAAAGAAGAAAGTGTGCAGTGAGTGAGATAAACATAAAGAGATACGAGACAAGATACAGATGTAAAACTGCCCAGGAACCTGTGTTTTGAGAAACCCCACAGACTTTTGAACTACTAGACACGGCATACAGGGAGCAGGCAAAAGTAAACGGCGCTGAAAATTGTAAGTACGTATTAATAATAATCAAGTTCAAACAATGTTTAAGATAATATAATTTTTTGAATTTTTTTTCGGTGATCGATTAGGATTATGTCTACATTCCATTTTTAGACATTTTTCGTTTTATGTTATTATTTTATTCATTGATTATCAATAAAATCAATGATTTTAGCACCAGTTTGATGCAATTGGTGTCCGGATAAATATGTGCTTGCAATTTATATTAATGGCTCCCCTATTTTTAAGACTATCGATTAAGCGATTCAGCACGCGTACGCATGGAAACGACGCTAAATTTAGTGTGGGGGAAACGAGACGAGACGAGAGTGGGGTTCACGAGACGAGACTCGAGACGATACCAGAGGTCAGGAAACGAGACTGAGACGAGACTGGCGAAAGTCTCGTCTCGTCTCGTCTCGCGGCAACACTACCCATAACGCCCGCGCTTATACCGCGAAGTGGCCAACATGCGCTGGTCGCCTCTCTTCTATTTCTCTCCCCTTCTGTCCCACGCTTAGCCATTTTCTCCCCTCCTCCACTCTTCCCAAAGTCTCTAGTTCCTTGGCAAAACCCGATATCCCCGCTGCTGTTGAGTAGTTAAGACCTCAATTAAGTCACTTAGAAAAAATATCAGATTACATTGTATGTGTAGCATTACACATCTCACCGGCTAAGGGGTAACGTGAACCGTGAAACTCAGTGCCTTGGACAGCAAGCAAGGAAGGAAGCGATTCTCGAGGGGGGATAGTCGCACACGGCACCGTATTTTTCCTCACTGAGATCGCAAAATCCTGCGTAGTTCAATGATAATTGGTTTGGTTTGTACGAGAAATTCATGTTATTTAAAGTGTTAATTAGGGGTGGTCGGATCGGATACCTCGGATATCCAAATATCCGCGGATATTGCCCTTCATCGGATACATCGTATCCAAAGCCGCGGAAGACATCGGATCTAGATCCGAAATTTTAAATAATAGCTTCAGTGAATGCAACGCTCCGCGCAATAAGGGTGGAAAGAGTTCCGATTCTCTCTTCCAATGCGCAGTCGCATGCAATTCTTGTCCTACCCATGAACCGTTTTGTTTGAAAGCTTACGAAGCCGTCGAAAATAAAAAATGCAAAATACGACTGGCACATAATGTGACTCTTTCCAAGAGATTTAACTATCATCGGGGGCAGTGGCGCAGCGAGGGGGGGATTTTGGGGGATAAAACCCCCAAATTTGGGGGAATTGCGCATCTTCAAGTTTCGTCTCTTTCTCGATTGGGCGTGCAATAATTTTTGCATTGGTTACCTCCTTGTTTTCATACATTTCCGTATGCGTTCGCACAATTCGCGGCCATGCGTTGTGTACTTTTTAATGCATGTTCGTACCTGCTGTGGGTTATGCAATTACTTGCCTCGTGTGGAACGGTCTCCAAGATATCCCTGTTCGCATATTCTGAACTTCACTCGCGGAGGAGATATCATCAATCCATTGTATTGAGCACCAGTGGCGCAGTGAGGTGGGGGGTTTGGAGGACAAACCCCCCCCCCCCCCCAGAGCTCAGAGAAATGTTTAAGTTTAATCCATTTTACTTAATTGGATTAGGATTACTTATAGAATAGTGTTAGGATTAATCAAATATCCCACATATATCCGTAAAACTTGCCATTTTGAACCATTAATCTTAAAATTTTTCTGGAGGTGGGCCCCCGCAAATCCCGCTTACCCTGGCAGGCATGCAATACCCCCACACACCTAAGTATTAGTTGCACCTAAATTCCCCCTCCCCCGCCTTAATTCTTAGCTGCGCCCCTGGCGCAACGAGGGGGGAGGGTTTGGGGGATAAACCCCCAGAACTCAGAGAAAAATATTTCAAGTTTAATCTATTTCAATTAATTGGATTATCATTTATTAATTAAAGAATATTGTAAGGTTTAATAAAATATCCCTCAGGAAGCAGTAAAACTCACCATTTGAGCCATTTATCTGCAAAATTTCCTAGGGGAGGGCCCCCGAACTTCCCGCTTACCCTGGCGGGTATTCCACACCCTCTGACCCCCCAATGTTAGTTGCGCCTAAAACCCCCCCTAGCCTTAATTCCTAGCTGCGCCCCTGATCGGGGGAATCTCAGCGTCGTAGGATAATAACCACGTCAAAAGTTACTACGTCGCAGATTTCAGAAAACCACCCTCGGCCGTCCACCAGCCCGTGCCTCAGTTGCTTTTTTTGTTTCCGAAATCACACGGACCATAAATCATCGTCTTCAAGGAAAATATCAAATTACACGAGAACAACTGAAGCGTGATTCATCCCTACCCCGTCTCACCAGCTGACCTTTTTGGCCTACCTGCTTCAATTCTCCGTTTCTAGACGACAAATGTGTGACTTTATGGGCCCTAAGATATCTCGATAGCTTCGACAATTCGATGACATGCACGAGATTTAAAAAAAGAATTAGACCAAACGCGACGCATTTCTGACGATATTTCTGTTTATTTTTCAGCTGTAATTAATTGTCACTAAGTTTTCTATTTAAAATTAGACTATAATAATATGCAAAATTGTCCAAACTACACAATTTTCAAAGGAACAAGCGCAGAATTAACCCCTCAAACAAGTAGAGACGGATTGGACACGCCAACTGCATACATTACGGAGCGCGCCCGGCTTCGCTTTGAAGGCAACGACGTCACTGAAGCAAGATCTGACTTGTTTGTCCTTGACTCCCTCATCTATAGCAGGGACGCCGACTTACAAAAAATATTGGGGGGGGGGGCAAACCGGGGATCTTGCCCCGGGAAATTTTATTAGTAGTCATTTTAAGTTATTCAAGCATTTTAGAAGAGTCATAAGATCAAAATTAGAACCCTGATAACTCGAATCTCGATATCTGGACACTCCGGGGAAAATTGACAAGCCTGAAACATTTTTTCCCATAACCCATCACAAATTTTTGAGGGGGCCCGAGCCCCCTCAAGCCCCATGGAGTCGGCGCCACTGATCTATAGCCTCGTTGCTTGAATTTCGGAGGGAGCGCGTTCCTTCCCCTCCACCTCTCCTTTACGCGCTTCTGCTGCCCACCCCTTCCTCATGCTGAGCGGTCGAGCACCTCGTCGCACGTGACGTTAATGCTGTTTTAAATACTGTTAATTGTGTTGCTGATGGCGCAATTGAAATTTAATTTAATGATATACTGATAAAAATGTCTTTCATTGTGTAGAAAAATTTCTATGGAGATAAGGAGAACCTTTGTGTGCCATGTGCGTGCACTGCGGCGTGAAATTATCGCGAGGAAGTGCTAAATCCACCTCACCAGAGTGAAGCATTTTCGGGTGAAACACAAGTCGGTATGCGATGAGAAAGCGACAAAATCCAGGGGAAACGTGCGTGAGAAAAATTTGAATTCAGTCGATCGCAGTGAGGTAGCCAGAAATTTCGTTAGGGGGGGTCCAAAACCAGGGGGGGAAATTTAAAAAAAATAGGGTACGAAGCAGAGGGTTTCAAACTAATTTTAACACCCTTCATAATCGAAAAAGAACTTCATTTTTCATAGAAATCTATTGTGAAGTCATGATTTTTTAATTATTTTGTTTCCTATAATGAAGGAAAGTCATTGTGTATTTATATTTCAGGTGGTCCTGACCCCCGAACTTCCCCCTCTCGCTACGCCACTGGTCACTGGTTTATCCGAAGATTTTTCCTATTTTCATTTCCAAACCCAAGCGTAACGGTTTAGGCCCTGAGCAATTAAAGATGTTTAAAAAAAACAACTGAAAGCCTATAAAAATGATTTTTAATTTATAAAAATATTAAAATGTGTAGAAAAATCTAAAAAGCATTCCTTTGATTGTATGTACCCAGAATTAACTTGAATAATTACTTCGTTAAATAACAGGAATTTGAAAATGCATTTGGATCCGAAAATATCCGATACGAAAGATCCGGCTCCGAAAATCAAGGATCCGATTCGAATCCGGATCCGAAAAAAATCCTGGATCCGTCCACCCCTAGTGTTAATATGAAACGTGTATTCAAAAGCGATGCGCGAAATTGAAGTGAGAAGAAGAAAACACTTTTAGATGTTAACAATTTCTCAAAAACTTGATTGCTAGGCTGAACAAGAACAGTGGTTCCGGTACAAATACGCCATCGACATCACTACAGAATGAGAGTTTAGATGCAGATTCTGGTACGTTTGAATTTTCGTATTTTCATTTTAAGAGTGTATAAAAATACCCATGGTGAATCCTCGGAGCAATTTTCCACGAAAAAATTACATCAAAAATTTTAAAGGGAACACGTTGTAAAAATCGTTTTTAAAATAATGTTCAAAAAAAGAAGAGCACGAAAAATGTTGCCAGTTGTCATCAGGATTCGAACCGGTGACCTCCACATAGAATATCAAGGACACGTTAGTTGTCAAATGATAAAAAATGAAAATACAGCAAAAATCCGAAAGGTGAGGACAGCGTGTGTTAACTCGATGTGCGTCCAATTGAAGGTTGACGGGGTTATTTAAGGGGGCGCCCTAGCACGGTCGCGAAAGGCGATGCAGACCCTTTCTATTAACCAGTTTGTTCTTCGCTCGTCATAGGTACATAGCGGTTTCTCGACTCATAATAGTAATAAAGGTTTAATCTGTGCCTTGAGATGAAGACGGGTCTTCCACAAGGTTTCCTAGAGGAGATACTTGTCACTTAATTTCACGAATTTTGATTTTTTTCAACGACCATCACCATGGTTAAAATCACGTGCAGAAAATTCAACCGACCAAAGCAAATTATTATCCTTCATCTGCCACCAGTATAATAATCATGTGGCGCCAGTCGTAAATCAACGCCTCAATTTGGGAAATTGTGAGACCTTGCAGCCAGTTTTTCGATCACGCGCAGTCGTTTCGAGTCATCCTAAACACCTTTCCTTCTCCCGCGAGTCATCCTACTCTTCTTTGCCTCCCCTCCTGGCCCTCCCCTCAAAGGCTCACCGCTCTCCGGCCGGGCCGGCCTGCCGCACGCTTACTTCGCTGGATCACGAACCGCTTGGTTTAGAGGTCTCGTCGTCGTTCTTTCTTTTTGCGTTTTTTTACTGGTGCGATGGAAGAGTTTAGCAAGCCCTACAGGAAATGGCGCTATCGATAAGGATACAAGCTCAAGAAAAGGAAGACGTATAACAAAAAGAACCTACTGAAATGGAAAAAAGCCGGAGAATGTCAGAGCATATTTAGTGATATATGTATGAATACTTTTAAAAACTTGATTGCTTTTTACGCTGGCTAGCGATTAACGAAATTAAAATTGAAAATAATATTAGACACTCTTAGTTTCAGGTGTCTTCGAATTGGAAACTGAAAGGGTCGCCACAACCTTGCATGCTGAAGAGCGGAAAAGTGAAAAACAAAGGTAAGAATAGGTGCGATTCATTTATATAGGGAATTGGATTAGTAACCTCTCTTCATTTTCGCTTTCACCCAATTATTTGGTTCTGCTTTGCTAATTACATCCCTTAGTATTTTCCTATCTAATTAGGTGCTTTTTGTGCTACAGAGTGGATTACTCTGAGCCAGTTCTAAGCAATTGGCCCGATAAATCATCTGAGGTCGAAGCAAAGTCCCCAATCAGGCACCAAGTCCCTGGTGACGATGTGGGAAAGACTGGAGAGTGTGCGGGACGTCCTTTTTCCTACGAAAGCCACAAAAGCGTATCGCCAGAGCCAGAATGTAGCCACCGGCCTACGGAAACACCAAATGAGTGCATGGAATCATATGTGGTCCATCACGTCGCACATGAAGTGTGCGGAAGAGATGATTCTACTGACAATGAGTGAGTAGAATAGACATTGCCTTGTAACTCGTACATTATTAACGTGAAATCAATTGCAAAGATAAATATAGGATTAAGGTATTTTAACAATTGTACAAACTAAATATAATATGAGTAATCATTTATAATTCACGTGTCTGCTTCTGAAATAGATTATGATCAGGTGTAGAATGACACAAAATTTGAAAGTCAAAGTTGGAAAATTTTCATATCCCGTGTCAAATCGGAGATTTCTAAAGATTTTACAACCTCTTCACCTCAAAGCTTTCTCCCTTCCCGAAAATGATATTTCCGTTTAGAGATTAGATATGGCACGCTGACGATTTCACCGAGTAAATGGTGACTACTCTTTAGCGAGAATGAACCAGCCAAGAGTGGCTGAAGGAGAGAGGTGATCAGGTACGTGTCACTGCTAAAAATCCCTGCGAAGTCAGTCAAAGCAGTTTTCCTCTCCCACATCATACCCCTCATTAGAAGATACTACAAAGTCGTATCAATACGGATAGCCTGCGATTTAAAACCCCTGAGTGGCAACGTTTCTAAATTGAGAGACAATGAGATATATTCCAGCCCGTAGCGGATACAGAAAAAAACTCGAGGGGGGAGATATCTATAGCAAGCAAAAGATATCTTGAGCCACCTTTACTTTTGTAGTAATGACAAATAATTAATTCACATGCAAAGTTTAAGGTAGTTTTACTTACACTGATGATACGTATATACAAGACAATGCCATCTTATGGTATAAAAAAGTTACAATTATGGTTCCGCAATGTTCGGTAATGCGGGCGGCCCCGCAGGGGGGGTGCGCGCTAGGGCGGATCGGAAAAATCGATTTTTTTTTCAAATCCATCTGGCCCAATGAAAAAAAGTTGTGGGACCGATCAAAAATAAGGCCTGAAAAATTTGAGACCTCTAGGTGAACCCCTGACCCTCGCTCAAATTCAATTTAGGGGGGGAGGGTCGAAATTCGAAAAATATCGTATTTTATGGTCATTCCCCATAGATTTTGCCGAGTTATTGTTCTACGGGGCAAACATTTCGTGCGTTTTGACGTATCTGCCATCGTTTAGCCACAAAATGCCTAATTTGAGTCAGCGTCCGCGAAGAAAATATTCCAACGCCCACGCAGCGTCGCGGATACAAGAGCCGCAGGCCGATCCCTTCCCCTCCACGCTCGCTTCTCCCCCTCCCACGCCTCCAATACAGCAAAATGCATCCCGCGCATGCTGCTAGGAGGTCGTTTATCTATGATAATATAAATCGGAAGATGGTAGAAGGTAATAAAGGAAGCGTAGTGAGACGACTTGTCCCTTATTAGGCGCCTCGTCGGCGTTAAACAAATCGATGTTAGCAACTTTTAGAGAAGTGATGAAATATTTTTAGATCCGAGAACACAGGAAAGGAGCCTACGGTCTATGAAAAGTCCTCTCGAGTGGCTATAAAGGTGTGCGAACTATAGTGACGCTTCCTTTCCATTATGTGTGTGACTAAATGGATTTAGCGGTACCACAGGAAGTACTAAAACTTACGGAAAATGCGAATAGGCCAAAAGTAGGGTTTTTGTTGAAGTACAAAACTCAAGCACTATTTAAGGAACATTTAAAATTATGCGATTTTTTTGCGTGTAAGTGCCAGAAGGAGCATAATAAAGAACTAGTGTATTGAGAAACCAGCGAACGAAACTAAAGATGATGGCTGCTGGATTGAGTCCTAAAGAAACTCGAAAACTGAGGGAAAAAAAGGGAATCGTCGGAGAGCTTTGAGTCGTCATCGTCAATTCTTGTATGGGAAAAAAGCGATGCAGCTAAAAGCAGCAGCGCCTCGCCGCGTCGGTCATTATGACCGAAAGCTATTCATTAATAATTTTTAGATCAGCAGACTTCTTCTCATTCATTTTTATTAAAAGGATCCAAGTATTAAAATAAGGAAAAACAGTTGGGCGCAGTGGGTGAATTCGTCTAAAATCAATGGCAGGGAACGTGCTATTTTCATTTTATCTCTACCTACCATGCTATTTTACCTTTATTTGTTTTATTTTGCCTTTTATTATTATGATTTACCGTTACCCTTGATTTCCTTGCTGTAGAAGCTTAACAAAACCACTTAACTATTTTATAATTACAAAAAAAATAATACGTATCCCCTAGAATATATCAATGCTCTGTTTGCCTTACCCTTCTAGATCATACGAAATTGGTTTTGACTTTCATTTATATGTTTATTTTCTATACAGTCTAATGAATATAATAAATACCACAGCAGCCGGGATCCCTAAAACTGTTGAAAATATAGTTATCCACAAAAGTTTTGATCCGATTGTTTGCGTTTTTGGCGGGGTCGATAACTTATATTTACGAGAAGTATAGGGCCAAGGACATATGTCATACATCGGATGACAGGCGTATAGTCAGACAGGACTTACCTCAAAAATCAACTCAACTTATTATCAGGTGAACTTACTTTCCGTCTTTCAAGTAATGAGGAAATCGTGTAAGAGACTTATGATTTCACTTGATTTCACGCGATAAAACATTCTATAACCGTTTTGCCCTTTCACATTCTTTCCATCTCTCCTAATATTCTCTAAATTTAATTCTACGATCGTGTTGCATAACTTTATATTTGATGCATGAGAACGTAACGAGCATATTGAAATTATCATTGGAAGACGAACCGAATCAATGTTTAATGTAAAATATAAAATGACACGGAGAGATTATTCATCCCCCAATAGTGGTCGGCACTCAAAACGATGAAGTATTCATTCATAACTATCCTGAAAATTCTCTCCTGCTCCACGTAGTGATAATTATGATTTCTGTTTCAGAGCTTCTTCAACTCACTCTCCAGCGTTTGTCACTGACAATGAGATCAAATCGCCGAGAGGCAGAAGATATTTTGATGTGGAATACCTCTTCCGCTCACTCAAGGAATTAGGAAGCCATAGACCTTTTGGGTGTGGTATCTCTGACATGGATGTGGTAAAGGTAAAATCGAAAAGGGTTTTTCAGCACTTTTATCTTAAAATGTAGTGTATATGGAATAATATCGAAGTTGCACACAGAGTGTCCCTCCAAAGAAGACATGGACATAAATACCGCAATGGTAAGTGGACGACAAAGATGATATCACCATTCTGCGCTGGAAACAAAACCTGCCTTATTTTCCTACTTTATATTAAATTTATTTGCCGGGAAATACATTCAGTTTTTTACTACCTGTTTTCGGCCACGGTCATACCTTCGTTACCATCTTTTGTTTTAAAAATCATTTGGTCATCACTTCATCGTTCTCAGATGTAGTTGCTTTCCGATCTCAATTACAGGTCTCCAGCATGATATGTACTGGACAAGGTTACGCTCAACTGGCGGAAATGAGTGCTATTTTAAACATACCGCCTATGGCCAACCAAACATTTTTAAACACGCAAGTCACCGTCGCTTCTGCCATACACGATGTTGCTTGGGAAGAGATGAAAAAAGCTTTGACTTGAGATGAAAGAAACTTTGGCTCTAAATATCCCAGAAATTCTATTCCCTTAAAATATTCAAAGCCACGGTCAGTAATCAACCTCCCTTGACCTGTTGTCTGCACCTAGTCTGGCTCTCAAATCCTCTTTCGTAAATAATGCATACTAATACCCTCTTTACCCACTCTAAATACCTAATTCAAAGCGAATCCGTTATTTCTATTATTTTTTAAAATGTTTTCACGCTTCGTTATTTCCTATAGCTGATTTGTGTGTTGGTCTAACCAAAGTAACAAGCCGTTGTGCCATAGTGAGAACTATTAAGATAAAGTATTCCAAATAAGTAATACATTTTTACCAATAGTCCCGCTAAATTTCATGATTATTTCAGGTGATGGAGACAGCAGCATCATGCAAAGGCTCGGGAGAGTAATGCTATATGGAATCGACCTTCCTGTTCAAAAGGTTGAATGCTCGAACCATTTGCTGCGGAATTATTGTAACCGCATTAGAGAAGTTGTGAGGAAGCCGAATAACTGGAAAGGCCATGTACCTGCAACTATTAGGAAGAATGTTGGAGATAATTTACCCCGATTGAGAAATGCGGTATCTTCGGCCATAAAATTCCGAAAAAATGCCCCAACTCCTGACTCCGCAAGTCTGCAGAAAGACATTATAAATGGTCCACGGCATGTTTTCGGAGACCATTCTAAATGTGCGGAGTACTTTTGTCATGGGCCAAAGGCTGATGAGGAGAACAGAGTCCCTTTGTTGATTAATTTTGGTATATGGGATGATATAATGGCTGCGAATAAAGTGTTGGCTCGTTCACTCGTCCAGCTTGATCCTGAATGTTACCAACAATCAAGCAGAGTCGTTTAATTCTCACGTGGAAAAGTACGTAGGAGGCAAAAGGGTAAACTACGCATTGAGAGGGTAATACCAAGCAAGATGTGAAGTGGCCGCTTCTGCCTTGAATGCCGTACCAGATGCACATGCCCTGATACATAAGATCATCACCAACAAGAGCCCAGGATTCTACACAAAAAAGTTTAAACTGGCCTCGACAAAAAAGAAAACTATGCGAGCCAAGCGGCGACCTGCATACAAAGGTCCCACAACATGCAAGCGAAGATGTGTCTCTAGTCCCGACCAGCATTATGGACAGCGTGACGCTGAAAATTCCGAAAAGAGGATAGAAATTGACCCCACCGTGCGAGAAGCTTTCTTAATTTCGTTGAATTTAGACGAAGTGCAGGGGCGAAAGTTGGAAGAATGCACTAGGGAACAACGCCTCTTGTCAAACGGGGCACGTTGAGCGATTAAAAAGGCTCACTGCCTTTTCGTTTGCACGCATTTGTAAACTAAGAGCCGGAACTTCTCGGGAGAAGGTAGTTCAGTCTTTGCTCTGACGATCATTCCACGGAAACAAAGCCACGGAATATGGGATAGCGAGTGATGGGATACCGAGTACTTGGTTCATTCTAGAACTTTGGAATATTATGTAGACCAAGGCTTGGTAATAGCATAGAGTAAGTATATACTTACTCTATGGTAATAGAGAAAGTCCACAAGGTATTCATCTTCACACAGGAATATGTATTTAAAGACTATGTGACGAGAAACATAAATCTACGTAAGAACTCGAGTAGTAAATGCTATTCAAACCTACTAAAATTATTAAATAACAGTTTATATGGAAAGACGTGTGAGGATCCTTTTAAATATAAAAAATTCAGTGTATTACAAGAAAGGAGTAATCCTGAGACGGGGAGGACTAACTCTTTCCTGCAGGGTTGTCTAAATTATATCATGGTGGATGATAAGTACTTTTGTGAATTTAAAAAGACTGATGTATTGTTAAACAAACCGGTGCAACTAGGATTTGCCATATTAGAACGAGCAAAATTGAGAATTTATAAATTTCTGTACCGTGTGCAGGCGGTGTTCGGAAATCATGTTTCATGTCTTTACTCTGATACGGATTGTTTAATGATGCATTTTAAGAATTGCAACAAGCATCCTTTGCTACAAATGCTGCACGATCCGATTCTGGGCCCACTCCTCGATTATGAAAATGTCCCAGATGGTTATGTCATAAAGACCAGAGGGACACATAAGGAGGCCGGTCTTTGGTCCGATGAGGGTGGGCACAGAAAAATACTAGAATTTGTCGGATTACGAGCAAAGACATACGCCATCCGTTTCGGAGATGGATGCAATTTAAATAACAAAGGAACTAAATCATCAGCAACCTCCGTAACGGATGGTTCGAGGGTTAATTTCAAAGACTATAAGGATGCGTTATTTGAAAACAAGAACCTATTCGTTGACCAATATAATATTCGGTCCAAAGAACACCTCTTGCACACGGTAAAACAAAGGAGACTTGCACTGTCTTCGGAGGATAAGAAAAGGGTGGTGTTAAAAGATAGAGTTACAACTCTTCCATTTGGGTACAAGGGTAAACAATTTTTGGATGTATGGCCTATGTAATAAAAATAATCAAAGTTCATTTTTATATTTGTCTTTTATTTCACAAAAAAATCACATCATGTCAAAAATGGCATCGTAGTTCCCATGTCATTGTAGTTTTGCCTTCCATTAACCCATCCACCTCTAGCCCGCAGATGGCACATATCAAGGGGTGCTACTGTGGACATTTCATCGTCCCTAAAAACAAAGGTCACCTGAAAACTTTGTTCGAGCATGCATGAAGCCCTGGTCTTCATAAGAGCGCCATTCGCTTTCTTTATGGGGACCATAGTGAAAAAATGATGCTGCAAAGGTTTATATTTCGCGAACAACCACTGACTCCCCAGTGCTGCGTTTCGTCTGTACATTTTAGGATTTAAGCTACTCGGCCACGGCGTGTAACCTCGTTTGATTGTAGTTTTTTGAGAAACCCTCTCGATACCCTTGACTAAAAATGTGTTGAAAATTCCAGGAGACCTATTATTGATAAGATCTGGGTAAAGTAAATCTCCCTCGCAATTCGTTTCTACTTCGAATTCCACCACATCCCCGGTACCCAAAATCTCAATTTTGTCTCTGTTTCGGCAGCTGCTCAAAGTCATATTTCTTGTACTCCAATTATCTGTCATTGTGTTAGGATCGCCCGTTTCATCGACGATGCCGTAATAATACTTGCAATTGAGCCATTCCTTTTCCTCGTCAGTCGACGCTGCCGCAAGTAAATCGTGTTTCCCATACGCGATATCATTTAAAATATATCCCTGATATCGTTCGTTATTATTCATTAAATTCCCGTGAATAGGATGACTGATACTATGAATCCTCAACTTTTCAAAATTCTCAGTATTTGGGAGGGAGACTAAAAAATTGTCCTCTTTCATCTTCAATAAATCATCCCACTTAATTTTACTCGGAGAGTCAGTGTTGGTAATACTATACCCCTATATTTCGGCATGAAATGTATTATTTTACTTTGCTGGACGAACGAGGACATTTCTGTGGGGGAGTTACTTCTGACTACGATTTCGTCCGTGAGAACAATAAAATTCGGAATTCTAACGGAAGGTTTGTGGACGCGAAAACCCAAACATTGTGGCAACACATTGTTTATCACTTCCACTATTTCACTGTTGAGCATAGAGTGGAGGGCGATGGTCAAAGGTAATGTTTTCAAAGTGCAATCTATCTAAGCATTGGCCATTACTGAGTATGAGAGAGTCAGCGGAAAAAAGTAAACCGGTTAGGGCTTTTTGTTGACAGGAGGATTCTTGTCCGATGGTGATGGCATAGTGGAAGTTAAGTGCCCATACACATGCAGGGAAATGCACCCAAAGGATGCTGTATCTCAGAAGAGAGTAGAGTCATGTGAGATAAAGGAGGATCATGTGGCTCTTAAATTAAAGGGCAATTACTATTATCAAATACAGGGGCAGCTGCACATCACATAAATGAAATACTGCGATTTTATTTTATGGAGTCCGTTGGGCATAGAAACTGTGCGAATTGTCAAGGATGACGAGTTTTGGAAACAATGCATGGAGGATAAATTAACAAATTTTTATATGGAGTCACTTTTGCCAGAAATTTTGCTACACATTTGAAAGATTCCGCGTGAATGGAAGAAAATTACGTGAATTAAAATTAGGCGGTCGCCTAATTAGCGCTAAATAATGATTTTTTTACGCACATTTACATTTAGGCAGCCGCACATCCTCTGAGTGAGAAGGGTTATAAGTTCTCTTTAAGTGTTTCTATTTTTTCCATAACTTTGTTTATTTATTTATTATTTTTTGGAAACGCAAGTCTCAGCTCTCCCACAGTATTTTTTCATCGCGTTCTGTTATTGTGCTTCTTTTCATCGAGGTAAATAAAAAAATATTTCTGGATGAAATTTGAAAACCATTGTTTTTCTCATCCAAATGCGATTTTCAAGCATTCTATGTCACATTTATTGTAACATTTTATTGATGATTTATTATGTTATTTGAATATATTTCGCGCGTGTATATCTTATGATAAACTTGTTTATTTTTTGTACGCCACCAGTTTCTCCTCCCGTTTCGAAAACTGCGAGCGGTAGTGTCTTCATTGCGTAAACAGACCCTACATGACGTTAAAATAATGTCATCAACCACAATTCAATACTGAAGTTGTTTTTTTATGTCGTGATTTCGACGTAGTGACGTAGTGCCTGCTTACATAATGAAGATACCATCCCGGAATCTTTTTCAGAAAAGGTGCTTGCTCAAACGGACTCTCGAATTCAGAGGCCTATTTTTTCAGATCATGGCAGTGAAACACGACCCCAATTAGTTTTTACTGTTTCGCCACCTGCTAGGTATCAATTATCAACTCCCTCTGCGACCCCTGTATCAAATTTCTCCTCGGAGTTGTCGCGGGCGAAGTTGGGAGAGGAGGTGCTTTTTTTCTCTCCCCCCCCTTTATCTCTCTCGCGGCGCTTCAACTTAGGTCTGAATGTCCCGGCGCTGCGGCTAGAGGGTTTCGTGAGCCGTTAAATTGGGAAATTCAAACGCTAGGGCGCCCCCTTAGGCTGACTTGCCTCTCGTTAGAGGAGGTACCATTCCACCATCATAAATCCCTCCGTACTCCACGGGAAACTGACCCTAGGCCACGCTGCCCTCAAGCCCCCCACCCCCTACGAAGTACCCCGGTAAATCATTGTTATAAATACCGACCCATGCGATCACCATGGTGATTCTTCCGGAGTAAAACGTCCGGTGGGGGCAGCGCTTGCGTTTTCGCGCACCATAGTGTGTATGCCATAAGTTGGCGCACGGGCCCATGCGAAGTACCTGAGCCGCGAGCAAAGGAGGGGAGGAAAGGACCGACACAGGTAGCTGGCGGGCCCGTTCGCCCCTCCCTTTCCTCTCCCCGACGAAAGCAACTAGCACCTCCAATAGAATTATTAACTTGTTTTACTTTCTCATAATGTCTCAATCTAAATAGCATATTTGTAAAGTACTAAAAAAGCTAAGAAGAATGATAAAAAGCACGAAGTGCTCCGATGATAAATAACGAAATGGTCGAAAGTTAAAACAAAACATGCAGTATAACGGCTAAAAAATAACTGGCGAAGGCACTAGACCGGAAATCGGGGGATCCGGGCTCTAACGGCGAATGATATTTTTCGTATTAAATATTTATTTTTATTTGTGTTGGAGTTGGTATAATATATCAAATTCATTTCCTTGCCACGCTATTCCTAGCGATTGCAGATATCTATATTGCATATCATACAACGGGGATGAATGGATCACTCCGCACCCATCGCCGGCGTTCGAGCGTTATCGAAAGCCGTTTAAAATACGTTCCATGTAATAACAAAAACGATGCGTTTACGGGGCACTCTAGGGTAGGGGTCTTCAACGTTTTTTAATTCAAGGGCCAAAAATCAATTTCACGTCATCCGGAGGGCCATAATACTCCGCGTCACTTTACCACCGCACCAGTAAAAATACGTATAATTTCAAAGTGCATTAACCTTTATTGGTTCAAAAGTTCAATCAATCAATGCGATCTTTGACATTGTTTATTTTTGACGAGTGCGTCGATATTTGATACGCGATGCAATATTTTCTTTAGCCTCTAGGAGCCGCAATAAATAGGGTGGTTTCCTATTATTTTTTATTGCCTAAATTGAAAGATTATTACTCCTGGAGTACGTATTTCATGCTTTTAGATTTTTAAATCACGATATCTATTTTTCGCGATTAAATGAAAAATGAAAATTTTCAAGCGCACAAAAACGCGACGGCTAAGAATGAATTATGGGAAATCTCCGTGTGACGTCGTTCTGGATCCCGCTGCCGCAAGTGAGGTGACCTTAGGGCGAGGCTTTGAGCGCTGATACGACGCGACATGATAGCAGGTAGCAGAGTACCCTGCTAGCAGGTAGCGCTTGGCTTAAATTAGGATTATTAATACCTTATCAAAGGAAGGAAACTTTCTGACCATAGGCAGTTTTAATAGGTGATTATTAAGAGATGGTTCCCTGAGCTCTGTGCTTCGTGCATGCATTGGTAGTCTCAGACGATGTAAAACTCCTATCTACTCGAATAGCATTTAGGTCCCTGTGACGTCACGTGGAGTGGCATCGCATGGGCACCAATCTGGCCTTTTTCAAATGCGGTTAAAATTGACCATTAACATTCGTCTAAACTGGGATTTCTAAAACCAAATAATTTGTATATTATGAGTGCACTAATGGTGGGTAACGTATTAGCCGGCGGGCCGCGGGTTGGAGACTCTTGAATAAGGGTCTACTCTATGCAGCAAAATATTCGAGAAACAGTTTTATTAAAGAACAAAGAACTCTCTGAACGAAGTTTTCTCAAGAAGAAAAAAAACTCGGCAGAAGGAAACCCGAAATAATGCATAATCACCAACTTTTAGGAAGCTGCCTGGGTACCACTGGCCTCCATTTCAAACGTAAAATTTTGCACGCTGAGGATTGATAGATATTTTCGTCGTGATATAAAAATAAGCAAATCGTCGTCAAGACACTTGTTGAATTCTACATTGGTAAAGTAAGAGACTAATTTTAAGCCAGTAAATACCGTAGTGGACCAGGTTTACATGCCTACGACTGACTACGAGGATAAAGAATCTCAAGAAATTTACGATGATATCACGGAAGTAATCAAACAGGTAAGGGGTGAATGAAACCTTATTGTGTTCGGTAATTTGAACCCTATCGTCAGCAAAGGTCAGAATATAAAAGTAAACGGAGAATATGGATTAGGAAATCGAAATGAAAGAGGAGAAAGGCTTCTATAATTCTGCACCGAACACAAGGTAGTGGTTGGCAATTAGTAGCGGATGCATTTGGGGGGGGGGGGGGCCCTTGCGGGGTAGCCCGCATTGCCGAACATTGCAGAACCACAATAGTAACTTTTTTATATCATAAGATGGCATTGTCTTGAATATGTGTGTCATCATCATCAGCTGGTTTTCTGCCCTTCACCGGTAGGTCCCAAACACCGAAGTCGTCTCCACCTCATTCCGTCCTAGGCCTCATCTTTAGTTTCCCTAACACATTCTTCTTAACTTCACCGCGTCTGTCATCTTCAGCCTTCTTCGTCCTCTTTTCTTTTCTCCTTCCAATATGTGTATAATCAGTTCAAATAACACTTCTTTAATCTTTGTGACTCTGTGACTTGATTATTTTTTTATTACGATAAAAGTAAAGGGAGATCAATATATCTTTTGCGCCCTATCCTTGAGTTTTTTCTGTATCCGCTACTGTTGCCAACACACTGTTTAAGATTCACATGCGAAGAAGATATGCTAGATAGAAATTCCAGGAGACAAAATAAGATTCCAAGTAGACTATATGTTAGTGAAGCAGAGGTTTGGAAACCAGATAACGTACAGTAAAAGCTACACGGGGGCAGATATCGACTGTGATCATAGTCTAGTGATGATGAAATGTCATCTTAAATTAAAGACATTAAAGAAATCAGCGAATAACTCATGCTGATTAGGGAAAATAAAGGAGAAAAAAGTCAACAGGCCTTTCAAGAAGTAGTGGAGAGCTAGATAGGATTAGATCCGACTGATAAATCAGTGGAAAATAGCTGGAAAAATATCGAAAGTGGCTTCAGGAGGCCGCTAAAAAAATTCTAGGGAGAAGAAAATTAGATAAGAAAAAGCCATGGATCACGAATGAAGTCCTAGACCTCGTAAAAGAACGGAAGAATTACAAGAATGCGAATACTGAGGAAGGACAGGCTTGCTACAGGAGAATAAGAGACCTAGCGAATAAATAAGAATATAGCGAAACAATGAGGCCCCAGGAATGGACAATTTTCCATCAAAGCTTTTCAAAAATGTAGGAGAAAAGGTTTTAACTCAACTGTACAGAACTATCTGCAACATGTAGTCAACTGGATATTTACCTAGTGACTTCGAGAAGAACATCATCATTCCTATACCAAAAAAGCAGAGAGCGGAGGTGCTAAGATTTTAGGACCATAAAACCTTACGACACATGCGTCGAAGAAATTCACAAGAATCATCTACAGGAGAATAGAACGAAGAGCAGAAGAAATTCTGGATGAGGACCAATTCAAATTAAAGCGAGGGCACAAGAGAAGCCATTTTGGCACTAATTACGCTAATAGAGAAGAGAATGGAGAAGAACCAACTGACTTACAGCATTTGTCGATTTAGGGAAGGCTTTTGATGCTGTGAAATGGAATTCAATGCTTAGAATTCTGAAAGAAATCAGAGCACTCTACAATGATCGTAGAATTGTTCAGTCTATATAAAAACCAAGTAGCTGTGATAAAATGTGGACCCAAATATGAAGAAGCAAGTCGAATAGGAAAAGGATTGATGCATGTGTGTACTGACCCCCGTAATTTTTAATGTTCACAGCGAGAAAGCCATCAATGAAATCAAGGAGAAGGCTTTGGGTGTCAAAATCCACGGAGATAACATTGGTATGCTGCGATGTGCTGACTACCAGTGGCATAACTAGGAATATGCTTGGGGGGGATGAAGAGGCTTTGGGGGGAAGTGGGGGATGAGGGGGGTTTTAGTGGGGGCAACCCCCCTTGGAAACGGGGATTTAAGGAAAAATTTTGAAAAATAACATGCCTGATAATGCATTTTGCATCATTTTGGCGCTTAAAATTTAACTTAAAGCAGACGCAGTTAATATACATCAAATCCAGACAAGAAATTTAAATTATTGTTTGATTTCTCTGAGGCTTTGGGGGGGGGGGGTACATCCCCTCATCCCCCCCCCCATAGTTACGCCACTGCTGACTACATAGCAGCCATGGCCGAGACTGAGAATGATTTGAAGAAGACTTTGACAAATGTGGAAAGAACGATGGTTAGATATCAGCTGAAAATCGACAAAAAGAAGACTGAAGATATTAGTATGCCGCAAAAGAGAGGAGGCTAAGACCGACATTAACCTAAGGAAGCACATAAGCTTGAAGAGGTGAAAGAATCCACTTACCTAGGGAGCCGAATTACCAACGATGGATGAAACAAGAAAGTAATAGTCAGTAGGATAGCGCAGGCGAAGAGAGCTTTGTACAAAAAGAAGAATCTTCTTACAGCTGAGAATAGATGCATAGAAATAAGGAAGCATTTCACCAGATGCTAAATATAGAGCATGTTTATCTATGGAAGCGAGGCTTAGACGTTGACAGCAGCAGAGAAGTCAAGAGTGGAAGCATTCGAAATGTGGTGCTACCGAAGAATGATGAAGGTAAAATGGATAGACCGTGAAGTGAGAAAGTACTGGGAAGAACGGGAGAAAAGAGAAGTCTTCTATAAACCTTAAGCAGAAGACAGGTCGGCTTATGATGAGACATGATGGCCTGATGTAAACAATCGTAGAAGGACAGGTGGAAGTAGGAGCGGATCAAAGGGGGGGGGCGAGCCCTGGGCCACCCACCTAGCATGATCCTTCCGCCAATATAAGAGGTAAATCCCGCAAAATCCGAAAAACAGAAAAAAACCATCATGTATATGGGGATTTGAAGGGACGCTGGATTGTATTTGGTTAACATCTAGTCATCAACATTGGCGTTAATAAATGGTTAACGCTGCTGATAAAAAACACTGCATCCGTCGGCCTTGTTAATGTAGCTCTGACGCTAGCAACCAGTGGCACGCGTAGCGGTGTCGTCGGAAACATGAGTTACGTGCGCTGCTATTTGTATGTTTAGGAAGACGAAGAGCTCTGTTTGGTATATGTTGTTTTTGCTGAAATTTGTGTTATTACTTGGATCTCCTTTTATTACGTTGCTACAAATGGCAACACCTTGAAGAAGTCGGTCTCCCACTAAAATGGGCCCCGGACCACCTACATCCGGCCCTGCGTGGAAGGGAAGAAGGGCAAAGGACGGCAGTTACATAGGCACCATTATGGAGGATGTGAAAGAGAAGAAATACGTCACTGTGAAAAGGCTAGCGGATATCAGAGAGGAGCAGCGTCTAACCAATCTTGGTTTTCTTGACTAATGATGATCATAGTGATTACCGAATTATGTATGATTCTATAGTATTTCTTAGTAAGGGTGCCCCGATTCCGGGCGAATGATTTCGCATAAGGGCTGGACCTTGGAACACCCTCCCGTTAAAATCTCCGACTCCACTTGCTCGACTCAGCCTCGATTCGCGTCCCGCCAGCACCATTACGAGCGTACATCCAGCAGACTCCCTCCGTCTTCTCTCGGCTATTCTCTGGGTTTTATTGCGACCGTCTTTTCCTTCCTTCTTGAGCGCCGTCCGACTTCATTTAGCGAGGTGGGGGGGATGGGAGGAGGGAAGGACGGGCTTCCCTTTCGGCTCGCCGCTCGTAAATAACTCGGTCGGAAGGGGGTGGGGGCAATCAGCGGTTCGCGACTCCGCCGCCGAGGGCGCCCCCTGTTCCCACGCCGGCAACTCACCACCCGCCGCTGCAAACTTTAGAAATATTTCATAAATATATGCTGATATGGCTCTAGAACTACTCTAATACGTTAGATGCAGTGGCGTAACTAGGCATATGCTTTGGAGGGGGATGGAGGAGTCTGGGGGGCGACACCTCCCCAAGCGACAGGAAATTTTTTTAGAAATGACATGCCTGGAAATACAGTTTACATCACTTTGGCTCTTAAAATTTAAGTTTCACTCGTAATTCCGTGGGAAATCATCACAGCCAGGAAACATTAGTACACTATAATATTCTATGAGGCTTTGGGAGGGACCTATCCCCTCATTCCCCCATAGTTATGCCACTGATTAGGTGGGTAATGGTTGATTTAACATCTATATAGTTAGAAAAATTTCTCTGGGAAGTCTCGCCGTGGATGAAAACTTCAAAACACAACCGTCGACCGCTCGAACCAATTCGACCGCTCCTAACCGCAAAGTAATATCTTCAATTATTTAATTTTCCTTAAGGGATCACGATATCTGTTTCCATTTACGGTTATCCCGAATGATTTTTCGAGATACAGCTTTGTGTACTGGTATTCTGACATACGATTTTATGGACTAAATTTCAGATACGATTATATGGCTCAAATTTTACACATACGATTTACTGGACAAGAAATTCAAGATATGCGTGATTGGAATGATTTTTTTAGATACTATTTTGCGGCTAGGAGCGGTCGATATGTTGCTTGAAAATGTTTGTCTTCATTGGTATTCTTAGATGCTTAAATGCATTACTCACACACTCAGTGGTTGTTCCCGAAGGCTGGTTTGGATAGGAGATGGTAGATCTTACCTCGAAGTAAGCGACAGGCGTGTGAATTCCTCACACCGAAGGAATGGAGGCCAGTTCTTTTCCCTTGGCCTCCTCGCACGTTTTGTTTGGGAATGACCAGAGGCTTCTTTCGGGATCAGAACCCGGGGCCCCTGGATCAGCAGCCAAAAGTTCTACCCACTAAGCTACCACGATCCTCGCACAAATGTTTGTTAAAGATATTTAAAGGGTGGAAAATTCAATGTTTTTATTATTAAAATAATTCATTTTTAAGACCGACCGCTACCATGCAACTGAGGTGATTTGACCTCACCTCTTGACAGAATTCATTTACTGATAACTCGAATGTTAGAGTGGCTGCGTACGTATCTTTTATTTTATTGTGATTCTGAATTTAAAATAAGCTTAGTATCAGTTTTTTTCGGCATGAGGATTATGTTCTCGTTGCGATGGTATGCTGTGACGAGCACAGTCACACAAACCTAAGCAAGAAACTTATTTTCATTTTGGATAACCCGAAAATGTAGCGGAATTGAATTTTCTAATTGCATTTCTAATTTATTTTATTATCAGTCGATGAAGTGCTATTAGGGGAGCTCCACACGTTGGAATTTTTTTTAGAACATAACGTTTTATTCATTTCTCTTTGGGACTTTCCGAAGATGAAGTCGTTTCGTGGTGATGAAGAGCAAAGCATTCGAGTGTTTACATTGCGATGCCAGGAGGTGTGCGGAGAGCCCACCTTTTCCCCGATGGAGTCTTCGACGGCCGGCACATCGCCTGCTGAATTTGAGCCCCCGCTTCTGAGGAAATATCCCTAATTATTGCATACAATGTAACAGTTTCCCACGTTATTCATGCATATGTCTTCTTATTTAGTTTAAGGCCAGTGGAAGGAGTCTTTATTTCGCTATAGTTGCTTTGGAAGGCATTGTCTTCATCGGGGCTGATCATCAAAACTAAAATTACTCTTAATAATATAAAACTGATTGTAAAACTTTGTTATTCATACGGCACAAATAATTGAACTCATTTTATTGAATAGCACACCAATTTTTGTATTATTTTTGTCAAATTCCTCCGTGGAATCGGCATTATCAACCTGTCGGGGCCCTCACGTTGAACACGGTGCTTCTGCGATTTTGAGTGTCTCTGTCGCAACGCTCCGACAAAATAAGGATAATGAATTATTGATCATTGGCTTTATAAGTGTGAATAAGTGTCGATCTGAGCAGGTCATCATCACATGCTTGTTGGTGATAATGATCATCGCAAAGACTACGCGTCACGCGTCGCTTGGAACGATTTGAAATGGTGATGCTGTGATTAATTTCTATTTTTGTGTGGTTATATGATTATATCCTGATTATCGTATCTAAATGCATTTTAGTAATTTGCGAGCAATTTCGAATGTTCGATCATGGTGGTACGTTGCTTTTTCAACACCATTTACATTGCCTTATCTTTAAAGACTCCATGTCAAGGTGAAGTAGTCGTGGTTTGACCTTGATCGGGTCTTGTGGAAATTCCCTTGAGCAAAATCCTCCCTTATTTCATCGCTTCCTCCCTGAATTGCCTGTTGCATCGAATCTCCGGTGACGCATCTGACTGTTCTGGGTGGGCGGGAACTTGGGGGCTTCTCATTTCTTGTTTATGGCTCAGCGGCGCCATGGATGAAGAATCATTTCTCCGAATATCCATTTTCCATCTCTATCCACAAGTTGTGAATCAAATGGCTTTTACGGGTCAGGATGGATGGCCCAACTTGATGCCATTTTTTCATAGAAAAACAGCGCTTCAACCATTTTTAAAGCAAACCGAAAAGTGTGGCCTCAAAATTTAATATTTTTTCAGCATTAAATTGTTCGGCAGTTATTACTTTTTGCCCGAAAAAATGTATAAATAAATAAAAGGTGAGCCTTCTTTGAGTCCACAGCCGCAGTAAACATGGGCTTGTTCTTCTCTAGTCTCTCCTCTAAGGGCTCCCAGAAGGGCAATCCAGATGCATGTGTCGTCAAGCTTATGGTCCTAAAATCTTCACAATTCTAACCGTCTTGGAAATTGGAATAATGAGGTTCTTAATCGCATTCTACAGCATAATACTACTATAGAGAACATTTCATTTTAGATTTTGTACAGCTGGGTCACGGTCTTCACTCCTGCACTTTTAATTGGTTCTTCAGGAGTATTATCAATTCCAGACTCTATACCCGCAGGTCTCTTAGAGTGCGTCAAATTCCGATCAAAAAATTGGGAATCACATTTAATATTTATCCACTTCCCTTTTTCCTCCCATGACTTTCATCCTTTCGGCTGTCTCCTTTGCACAAATCTGCCAGATATTCCTTTCATCTATTCGCTTTTTAATTTTTTTCAATAATGAGTTCTCATTTTTGGCCTTCATTGTGATGTTCTGAGGTGAAGCCTTTTGTGCAAATAGTGAGATCCCATTAGCAAAACGCCTCGTCCTATCGCTAGGATTGTGAAAGCATTCGAAATTCACGTTAAACAATAAATAAGCCCGATAAAGTTTTTTTTACCAATACAACGTTCTTCCCCCGTGGTAAGCGTGTGGAGGTTTCCTCTTGCCTTTCAAAATCGCAGTACTATGACTGTTAAATTATATGTTATCACGCCTGTAGGGAAACGTACGTCTCTGTACCGACCACTGTGTCTCTATCTTCACTGATGCGAAGAGAGGTGCAGCGCTTTTTATCCAATTGATGAGGCGTATAGATGGAGATAGCCTCCCATCGGCACGTCACGGCCTGTTCGCAGGCTACTGTATAATTCCATTGGTCCAATCTTTCCCAAGTTAAGAGCAATGCAGTAACGGAATTCCGACCCTTTTCTTCCGCGACTTCTCATTCTACGCGAAAACTCGCTTATCTTGCAACCACTCAACATATGCAACCCGGTTGACTCTGAATTCGCCAGCTCTAAGCTTAAACGGATTTTTTTATATTATATAAGCTAAATTAATCTTACATGCTGTAATCGATGGCAAAATGAGGTGAATGAGGTGTGCCGATGGAAATTTCAAATCGATAGATATTTAGATAGCCCACATAAACATGGAAAATCAAATGGATCGACCGAGTTAGTAACGAGGAAGTCCTAAGAAGGGTAGGAGAGAAGAGAAGCCTCATGAAACCTTAATAAGAAGACGGAACAACCTTATAGGCCACATCTTGAGACATGATGGCCTGATGAAGACAATCGTCGAAGGACAAGTGGAAGGCAAGAATGGAAAAGGAAGACCCCGAACAAAATATATGGAACAAGTAAAGAGAGATGTGAAAGAGAAGAAATACGTAGGTGTGAAAAGATTAGCTGATAGGAGAACTGAGTGGAGAGCTGCGTCAAACCAATCCTAGGATTGTTGACCTGTGATGATGATGATGACATAAACATGCTTTCATTACACTAGTGCATTCTATTGATTTCGGCATTTATTGATCCGCACTCCTATGACCTGTTTCTACCAAAAGTTCAGGAAGCGAACACTATTGTTGAATTTCCCGTCTGGTCTCTCGCGCTTTCCGCTTAAAGCCCTCCCCCCCCCCCCCTTTCCCCGCCTTTCCTCGTCACTTTCACATCACCATCATTTTCCTGATTATTGTCACTCCGTGTTCATTCCTAGGCTCTACATATTTTTTCATGTAGTTTGCCTCGTGGGATGAAGCGCGTAGAGACGCTATTCGGGACGAAAAGTCCCCCGTAAATAACTGCCTCTGCCGACGTCACATGCATGCACGTAATGTACCTGTATGAGAGATGGTTATGAGCATGGACAGAGTTTTGGAGGGGTAGGGGAAGCCTGGTCCCCCAACTTAAATGGTAATTTTTCCTTAAATAGTACGAAACCTGTACATTCAAGTACAATTATAAAACACGAACAGCAAGCTAAAAAATAAATTTTAGCCTTAATTGGCACTTAAAATGCTGTTTTCAGAGGCTAATTTAAACGAATTTTTCAAAAATATTCACGGGCTATGGAATACCGTTTCACTGAGGTGAGTTCCATCGCCCTTAAACCTCCGGTAGGATTGCTTCCCCTCCTCCCCCCCCCCCCCCAAAAGTAAAACTCTTAAACTTTGCCCATGAGGTGTAGGTGCTCCAGAAAGAGTGCATCGGGCACTGTATTTGAAATTAGACCAATTCCAACCGCTTGACCACAACAAAAGGCATTGAAGACACCGCTGGCGTAAGAAGAGGCAGCTTCCTTCGGGCTATATTGGAGGGATACCCCATTCCGCTCCAGCTATGAAATAGATGCTCCAAGTTACCTGGGCCAGTATTGGATATCGAAGCAATGGCCGTAATGGTTCTCACTCTGCAGTAATTAATGTGCGCGTCAATATTTCTCGAAGCAATTTCTGATATAATCGACTCGGACCTCCGTTTCCAATTTGCATTTCTCTTAATGTCCGCAGTCCACAGTTCCGCTTCTCCGGAAAATTCTAATTTAGTCCCCGACGCCGCGTCTCCCTTCCGCCCCCGGGGGCCGCACATATATTCCCGCCCCCAACCCAATGAAGGAGAGGCGGCTTCCCTCGGCTGGGACGTCGGAAGCGAGCGAAAAAACAATATTAACAAGTAAAAAAGTGGAGGATGGGGGTTGGCAGGCAGGTATTATATACGGGGGCACCCGATCGCCATACGGTCTGCAGCCGTCCGCCTCCCACGTCGAGCGCGCTGCATTAGGAGAAATAAATGAGTGGGGGTGGGCGCAATAAATACGGTGTCCGTGGCAGGCAAATTGTTTTTGCCCCGAAACATCATTGTCTGGGCCGTAAAGAGTCAAGAGAGAGGGAGTTTAAGGTTATGGTGTGGACCTGCGGCTGCCGTCCTAAACAGTGGTCCCCAATCAAACAAAAAGCTGCCCGAAAGTCGAATTTTTGCCGTCTTTCTACGTCTGGAAAGTTCATATTCCAACTGTGGCAACACTGCTTGCTTTTAGATTGAGATGAGTTCGAGTAGATTTGAGCTAAAAATTGCGAGTCGCAAGGGCAGTTCGAGTACCTGTGATTGCTGTTGCGTTTTCACAGAAATATTCATTATTTGATCGTTAGGGATAAGTTAGAAATTTTGCCGTTGAACATTCAGGTTATCAGTGAAAACCTGTCATGCTGGTTGAATCAGGTGGAGTGAGGTACCGTGTGAATCAAAGATGGCAGCTTTTGCTTGCATCGGGTGATTTTTGCGCACTCTATAGTTTTCTTTGCTTTCATAACGAAACAAGGGTATCTCGCCTGGGCATAGCTGTATTCTCATTGCAATTGTACTGAAAATCTAACTTCACTAACCAAAGTGGTCTTTGAGTGGACGCTTAAGCATAGTTTATGAATTTAAAATTCGCATTGTAGGCAACGGCTGTTGAGGTAGCAATTCAGGCCGCATTTTGAGATGGATTCACGTCATTATTTCATTCAGCGCTTTGTTATTTTCGCTATAATTTGACTCAAATTCCTCTTAGGCAGCTTTTCTCCTCCACATCGTAACTACCCGTAATGTCTCATCCACTGGCATTGATCATATGATGAATAGTAATGCATCTGAGCGATGGAGCTTGAATAAATCAGCAGTTAAATTATATGCATTAATGACTATAGAACAAACTTTGAAGAATATATAAAACCACACTTATAGGTGGATTATGTCTTATTCCCAGGGTGAAACTTAATTCTTTTGCACGATCAGTCACCTCTCATCGAAGAATTTTCTACCGCAACGTAACGATTGCTTTTCTTTAGATCGAATCTGTGCTTTGCCTTATAATGACAATGTTTATATATTATTATGCTCGGTGCGTTTTCTGCCGTTTTATTGTTCCCTCAAAATACAGATTCGGAGATTTGTCCTTCGATCATCATCGGAGGATACAGGGGGCTTGGATGATGCGGCCTCTTCGCTCAGTTTTAATATTGGTTTTCAAAAAATGTCCGCAGCGTGGCGATGAATGTGGGGCGATCCATTTATCCTCAGTGTTTTCAATCGAGTATTTGCACTCGTGATGAATAGCATTGATAATAATTGTATTGTTTATGTCATCTCGAATATAAAAGTTGTTTGGAAGACCTAATGATAATTTATTTCCCCATGAAATTAGGATTGCTCTACCGTTAGCGTCACGAGCGGCGACTCTTGCAAATTCATTTAAATGACAGCATATTTTAGAGGCCGAATGTAAGTCCTCTATTGTACTATTCGTGGATTATAGTCTCGATATCTTGCATCGGTCCATATGAAGAAAATGCACTTTTTTCCTTACTAATAAGTTCCATGTATAAGATTTGTCTGAGGTTTCATGGTACGCTCTTCGGAGAAATGTTACCAAAAACCATACCATTCGTATAGAAATTTTTACATAAAACATTGACAATTAATTGACCCGTTTTAGTTATAATTGAACAACGTGTATGTTGATATACTTACGTTTATACACGTCGTGCGCTGGTGAGCGCCCATGCGATCACGCCCCTTCCCCGATAATTGCGTCGTCTGCTGGATTTTTTAAGGTTGAGGGAGAATGGGGCGGAGAGGCCTTGGAGTTGGGTGTTTCAACGACGGAGGGGAGGGTAGGGGGAGGATGGGGGTGGGGGCGGCGGCCTGACAGAAGCAGCGAGGATATCTCATTTGCAATATAATATGTGTGTGGGGGTGGGGTGGGGCGGGGTGGATGGAGGGTGTATATTATTATTTGGCTGCTGCTGAAAGGGTTTTTCGAGTGCCGAGGGCTATGTAGTGTGCGGAGGCGGCTCGCTTTCTCGGGAGGCGGGAGAGGTTATCAAAACATGAGCTCGTTATCGGCGTAACCAGCGCAATATATGCACGAAAGGGCTTTCGAGGGAATCGCTGGCTCTGTTGGCCGTCTTGAATCTCGATGGGCGGGTCCTCCGCACAGACATAGGCGTAGACTGTGGAGCAGAGAACAAGGGAAGCCTCTCCACGGGATACGACCCCAAGGGCTCCACATTTTCCGTCGTCGGGATCACGTTTGACCATGCGCCTCGCCATGGGCTGCTCATTTTTACACACAAAAATCGATTTTTCATTATCCTTCAATAGGTATTAAACTAAGTAAATGGTTGATCCAAATCATTATATAATAGGGTGGTTTCCTATTATTTTTTTATTGTCTAAATCGAAAGATTATTACTCCTGGAGTACGTATTTCACGCTTTTAGATTTTTAAATAACGATATCTATTTTTCGCGATTAAATGAAAAGTGAAAATTTTCAAGCGCGCGAAAACGCGACGGCTAAGTATGAATGCCGGGAAATCTCCGTGTGACGTCGTTCTGGTTCCCGCTGCCGCAAGTGAGGTGACCTTGGGGCGAGGCTTTGAGCGCTGATACGACGCAGGATGCTAGCAGGTAGCTGAGTGCCCTGCTAGCTGGTTGCGCATGGCTAAAATAAGGATTATTAATACCTTATAAAACGAAGAAAACTTTCCGACCTTAGCCAGTTTTAATAGGTGATTATTAAGACATGTTTCCCTGAGCTCTGTGCCTCATGCATGCATTGGTAATCTCAGACGATGTAAAACTCCTATCTTCTCCTATAGAAACTAGGTCCCTGTGACGTCACGTGGAGTGGCATCGCGTGGGCGCCTATCTGGCCTTTTTTCAAATGAGGATAAAAATTGACCGTTGCCATTCTTCTAAACCGGTATTTCTAAAACCAAATACTTTGTGTATTATGAATACACTAATGGTGGGTAACGAATCGCAATCAATGCCTTTCGTATAAAATACCTTGGCCTGGGTATATATACCGAGAGAGTACTGGATTTTTCACCTTGAAAATGACACGTGTTGAAACCATGATGGTCGGTTGCTGAGTTGTGACATTAAAAGTGTGGAAATTACCATTGTGTTCTTCTTTTTATCACGAATGCCTTTCGTTTCTTTGATGAAGGAAACTACCATATTATAAATCAATCAGTGCCGTAACTATGGGGGTATGAGGGGATGTATCCCTCCCAAAGCCTAAGAGAAATAAAAATTACTTAAAAATATTGTCTAGTTATGACATATAACTGCTGCATCTGCTTTAAGTTAAATTTTAAGTGCCAAAATGATGTGAAATGTATTTCCAGGCGTGTCATTTTTCAAAAATTTTCCCGGGACCCCCATTGCCTGGGGGGCAGTCTTTACCCCAGGGCCCTTCATCCCCCCAAAGCATATTCCTAGTTCCAGCTATACGTAGCTTTATACATAGCTAATAAATTATGAAATAAAGCTTTCACAAGCTCTAAGTTACAGTAATATTCGATACTTTTAGGAGGAAAATTGGATTCATTCGTATTTGGGCCCCCGCGCCCTGGCAACTTTAATCACCGGCAACTAAACAATTTACTCACCCAAGAGTTGCTCGCTACCGCGCACTGGCGATTAAATAGTTGCCCCTCAGCTCAGTTTACAATGGATCTCGTGGAAGCTAGTTGTGTTGTTGCGCTCATTTTGAGACAGGGAAAAAATAAGCAAAGGAACAAAAGGTTTTGGGTACAGTATTTGCCCTTGTGGACTATCCTCTTTTTAGAGTAATTTAGATTAACTATACTGTATGTAAAATTGGTAGACGTTCATAGAACTTTCGTTTAATCTAAAATTTTGTTGCCTTAAATTCCAATTCATTATCAAGTTACTCAAAAATGATCACAAATTCAATCACCTAAATATAATAGATATCTTAATCAAATTAAATAAATCTGGTTTATATAGGTATCAGGAATGATCTTCAATAGCTTTTGCAATTCAATTTGCAAATTTGCTTCAATAGCAATTGGGCACTAGAGAAGCTGTAAAAATGGTGGAGTGGCTATTTAATATAGGACCAGATATCAGGGAAGAGATACGTCCATCTAGTTATACATGGAAAGGAGACTAAACTATTGAAAAGAGACTATGTTGGATCGAGAAACACATGAGGAGGAAACTCAAGAAAATAAAATATGACGCGAGCTAGGATGGATTGGGCTGCAGTCAGTGGCGTAAATATGGGGGGTGAGGGGATAGCTCCCTCCCAAACCATCAGAGAAAAAAAATAAGATATTTAAAAAATTACCTAGTATTGAAATATAATAACTTTATCTGCTTAAATTTAAATGTTTAGCGCCGAAATTATGTAAAATGTATATCGAGGCATGTCATTTTTCAAAAATTTTCCCACACCATGCCATCTCATCCCTCCCCCACCCCCAAAGAATATTCCTAGTTACGTCACTGTCTGCAGTACAGCAATCATTGGATTGCAATAACGATTGCAATACTGTGGAATCTTTGGGGATACACATTGTTTTCTTGTTTTTGGTAATCCTCTGTTCAGAATCACTTACTTATCTTTGACATGTAAGTGCGATTCCTCTATTAGATCCATGATAAATTTGAATGAATTTTACATGATATCCGCCTTTTATTAACTGTAATTTGCTTCGTTCAAACAAATTTCATTTTATAATGCTCACTAGTTTAAAAAAATGTGAAATTTATAAGAACCTGAAAAGAGCCTGAACCAGAAAATAAAGAAGAACGTTAGTATTATATTTCAGCATTGAATTTTAAACGAAAAATTACGAAAAAAACGTGGTTCTATGGAGTAACCCACACCTGTGCAGATTAGCTCCAAATTCGCTGCAGGAACGATTGGCGCCGCCTCAGTCGAACTTAAGACTCGAATTTTAACATGGATTGCCGAATCTTTCCGTAAGGGTATATGACCGTTGGTTGTGAATTTATGGCTTCCAAGTACAATCCAGGGCTTGTTCAATAAATTAAAGTACCGCAAATAATCCCAAAAGGTAATGAGGCCGGAGCAACATTTGCAGTAAAATTGAGAAATCGGAAGAAAGAACGGAAGGAAAAAATTAAAGAAATGGTGGCGTCGAGTGAAGGTGTAACGCATATACCGTAGCGGAAGGACAAATCAACCTACCCCATGAGGTGTTTTTAAATAGAAATCCTATTTCGAACAACATATATGATTGAAATAATTGAAGGTGTCGACTTTAAGGAAGAAAAAGAAATGAACCAAGATCGGAAACGTAGATGGAATGCGAGAAACTCCAAGGCTCAGCATTATATAGTCTCTACAATAGAGATCCGTGGTCCACCATGTGTAATGTGCTGTGAAACAGTAGTAGTTGGACAAGTAGAAAGGAGAAGAATAGGAAAGTGAAGAAAAGAATTTCGAAGAATCTCAAGAGTATAAAGAAAATCAAGATGAAGAAAATTTAATGAAAGGTGTTAAATGAAGGGAAGGTGTAACTATGTGAGTAAAATTATTCTGAGGTTGTTGTGTATTTACATAATGGAAGTAAGTGAAGTTGTAAATATAAGGCTTCCAAATACAATGCAGAGCATGTTCAGTAATTAAAATTAACGTAAATAATCCCAAAACTTAAAAACTATGAGACCTTTGCAAAACGCGTCCTGCAAAACACTTCCCAAGATGCGCTCCGAACAAGTGCCGTCAAGCAACTGAAAAGTTGACAGTGCGCGGGGTTGGGTAAACATCCACGCGATCTATTCCAGCCGGCAACAGTTTAATCACCCTCAGAATAGGTCCGGACGCAATTATTTAGTTGCGGCAACTAAAAAGTCGCCCGTGCGCGGGGCCACAGTAAATGCCGTGTGTTTCATTTGAACTTCCATAAAGCAACTAAATAGTTGCTTTGAAAAAGTTGCCAGTGCGCGGGGGCCCTTTTTAATGACAAAAAATGCATATGGATTACAATATGATAAAAAACTTTGAATATCTCTCATTAGTTATATAAATACGATAGTCAAATTAACATCGGGAAAACCGCTTATTGCACCTCCCTGCGTGGGCTAAAACGGATCCTCTATATTCAGCGGATTGATTGAGTCGGAAGTATGGACGTGCCAAATGATTTTATATTTGCTAGTTGTGACAGAGAAAGGCGATAAATTTATCATTATGTTAATATTTCGATATAGAAATTGCAGTTCAATCCGAAATTTATAAGCTGAGAAATAATTCTGAGCTGAGAAAATAATTCCAATGCTGCATGAATTCTTATGAATTTAAATGAAGCGTAATGTTGATCGAGGTCCTTCGCAACGTCATTTTGCTCTAATAAGTTTTTCATTCCACTGCATTGAGTAACGTGATGTGTAGCAATTAGCGAGCTATCGAAGCGAGTGTCGAACGATACTTCGTATTATCGACTTGCCAGCCCCGACGGCGAGTGTCCCTTTCAGTTGGAACCAGTTCTTGTCCTTGCCGCAAATTTAGAGAGAGTTGCTTGGAGCCAAGTTAATTGCTTTGGGACTTGCGTTCCGGCCACGGTCATTCGAGACGCACATCCTTCGTATAATCACCTGTCACAAGAAGCCCTGTACCGTAACACGGTAGTGTGGTCGAGTAATTAACTATGGGAAAAGCCGCACTGCCGGCAGCAGTTATAGCGCTTATATCCCTGCAGAGCTATTCCAATCATCGTATTGCCGGACCATAAGTCGAAATCGATCATAACTACGGCCCCTTCATCCCCATAAAGCATATTCCTAGTTACTGCTATACATAGCTTTATACATAGCTAATAAATGATGAAATAAAGCGTTCACAAGTCAAACTTACGTATGTTACTTAAAACTACTGTCTATGAGGGACAGTGAAGCCGACTCCATGGGGCCTGAGGGGGCCCGACCCCCCTCAAAAATTCGTCATGGGTGTGAGGAAAAAATGTGTCAGGCTTGTCGATTTTCCCCGGAGTGTCCAGATATCGAGATTCGAATCGTCAGGGTTCTAATTTTGATCATGCGACTCTTCTAAAATGCTTAAATAACTTAAAACTCACTACTTATAAAATTTCCCGGGGCGAGATCCCCGGTTTGGGCCCTCCCAATATTTTTTTGTAAGTCGGCATCCCTGTTAAGGGACATACGCATGGTTTACGAGCGATTCCCATCCGATGAGCGGTCATAAGTTGGGCGGTAACTAAGGTCTCAAGCCCGTAATATTATGACCTCCCTCGGAGACCGTCATTGCACGCCTAAGGAATTCATAAAGGAGCTTACAAAGTATTATCGATTATACACCCAATTTTGAATAAAATATTAATATTACGCTGAAACACAGGCGGATTCAATGGGCATTGGTTACCACTGGCGTAGTTAGGATTTTGAATTTGGAGGGGAGGGGGTTCTGGAGATGAGATGTTTAAATGATTAAATATAGTAGTTTCCTTACATATCTCACTTATTTTAACGATGTTGTCTGTGTAGTACAATGAATCATTTATCCATGTGCCTCATCTTGTCAAAACAGGCTGTGGAGGCAGAGATATGTCAGGCAGTACCTCTTTAAAAACAGCAATGCGCCATAGTGCTTTCAAAAATACTCTTATTACGCTTGAAAACACTGCATTTACTTAGGGAAACTTGGATCTCATCTCCCCTGCTGATCTGTGAAGAGCAGATGAGACGCGTGTGACATGCACCATCTTGGGGTAGAAGACTTGCAATCTGTCCAGCTTATAACACATACGATGCACCATCCATTATAATAAGCACCAGAAACTTCTCAACTTTATTTTCTGTTGGCCATAGTAATTCTAAAGTAAGGAAAATCCAAAATAGTCGAAGGAAATAAAAATGTGCATAATACAGTATAGAGTAGAGAACAGATATTCGGTGCTCTACTGTATAAATATTCATAATAATCTGCTCAATACTTACACAAAGCTTCTCTCACCATTCTAGTAACCGTGCCATGGTCGGTATTTTCAATTTCCGTGGACACTACTAAATGAGGTGGTATCTGAACACATCTTAAGCACCACCGCATTTACAATCATTTTACTGTGGCTATCTGTGGTCTCGTCTACGGACAACCAGAGGAAAGAATCAGCACTTTCTTCTGTCAGCGCTTGATTGTCTGGTAGAGTCATGCTTTTAAAATAGTGAAATACAGTAAATAAAGTTAATCTATATTTATCATGGACTTCCTGAGTTACGGAGGGGATCCATGTAGCAATAAGTCCCCATTGTAGACTGATGCGGGATTGAGCGTTTTGTGAACTTTTTCAAAAAAACTCCGTAAGTTCGGTCGTCAAGCTTCCTCCATGTAATATTTGCAGCAACTAGAGCTCTGCATAAATCTTTTTAAAACTCTTTTCGATCAGAAGAATCAAAATTGGGAAGGAAAACTGGTTCACTGAAGGTTTCGTATTGCTGGTACATTTCTGTTTTTGAGAGCGTGAATTTCAATGCTGCTCTAAATGGCACTTATTCTCACAATTTACCATAAAGAGGGATATCGCGTCTCTCAAAAACGTACGTACATCAGCCATCGATCGCCATCTTATGTCATTCAGTGAACTATAGAGGCCAAATGTACTGTACAAACTATCAAGAAGCACTTACCTCTTTACAACTCACCTGGCAGAATATAACATCGTCATTTGTAAAATTAGCATAATTACTTATCCTCTGCTTGTGTAGTGATGCCATAAATGATTTTTCTTTAGGCATGTTACGTATTTTTTTTTCATTTTTAAAGATCGCAAAAGAACCCTATTCCACAAATTTATTATAACTCGACCGGTTTCAATCTTCACTTGTTTTCCTTCTGAGTATTTTCGAGTGAAAATAAACATGGTGGAACCAACTAAGTATTTATTTTAATATCATGCACAAGTGACCGAAAGTCGTGTTGCACCAGGTAGTGCGAATGGAGGGCACAAGAATGGGATGAGGCCCATTGTGAAATTGATGAACCTGGCGCTTACACCTCAACTTCATTAAGCTGTTCAATCAGAAGTAAAATTAATTTACATTACAGAGCTCTCCTGCATCGGTCCGATAGGAAAACGGGCAAAAATCCGATGAATTACCAATTAAAATAACTTTTGTTGACGCAAAAATAAAAATAAAAACTGGAACGGTAAACGGTTCTTGCAATTTAAGACCTTCGTATCAGCAATATGAGCATAAAAAGTTCGCAAAACGATAAAATTGGCATTTAAATGCAGTTAAACTTGGTTTTTATTGTTACAAATAGCCCTGAATGGATTTCTAGCTTCGTAAAATTTATTTCCCCAACGAGAAACGTTAAAATATTTAGGTAATATATCTCGGAAAAATTAAAGTTGTTTTGGACTCTTCTTTAGTATCAGAGCTATTTTGTGCCCTCAGTAAAATACCTTCAACCCAACCAATGGATTGCCATCCAGGGATTCTCTGTATAACGTCTTCAACTCTTGAGAAATGGATTTTCCTGATTCAATTGGTATATCACTCTCCACAGTTCAGATTATCTCTGTAGCCGTTGCAAGGAGTCGTTCTCTTGCCTCCAGCGATGACATGATTAGTGGTCGTTAATCAAAATTGCATCTGAAAGGTTCTGCACCAACATCGTGATTCAACTCTGCAGCTTTGGATTCGAGAACGTATTTTGCTTCTTCTTTATCCAGATATTCTGTTGCCCATAGAAAACCTACTAATGCATCATGATGTCTTAATTTTCTTATAGATAGAGTGGACACGTAATATGAAAGATGAGCAAAATCGGTTGAGTGGGTGAACAAGACGTTCGAACCGATGTATCGGAGGTGCATATTATTCCTATCACAATGTCACATGACTCACGTATTTCAATAATTTTATCTGCTAAGTATAATGCAGTAAATACCCATACTCCCTGTTATATAATTACTGCTTTGCTTCTTTTAGGCCCTTAAATAGGCGACATCAGCATAAAAAGTCGTAGACAGATAAAAATAGACATTTTTAGGCAGTAACAAACTAACTTAATTTCGCCATAATAATCCTAAATGAACTCATAACGCCATGAAATTGGTTTCCCGATTAAAATAAAAAATAGGGATTTTAGGCCATGTCCACAGCTAAGTGGTCCGCGTCCCGCAGCAGTTGCGTCCCGGGCAACTTATGCGCGACGTGATGTGTTTTCTCTAAGCCGATTTTCGTCTGGAGACGCGTTGCTGCTTGACAAAATATTGATTCCAACGCCAAAACTTATGCATAAGGGTTCATGAGGAGGTTGACCTGAGTAACTAGCGTCACACGCCTCATGTCTTCTTGGCGGCTTGATGGTGGGACCAACTTTTACCCTGGCAAATACTGCAAAGGGAGTCTTATCATTGAGCAAGGGTATGAAATGTGCTCGTTCCTTGATTCCTTGAGACATATGCAGCTAGGGCTTGGGGGGGGGGGGGGGGGGGGGTTCCTGCGCACCAGTACTGTAGTTCGGTTTTTCAGCAAAAAGGTTGTGCAACAGTTCGGCCCACCCCGGTTTTTTTCTAAAGGTTTCTGAATATGACATTGGCAATGTACATGCATCGAAATATTTATTTCTGAATTGCCAGTAATTTCATAGTTCCATGTACAGTGCTGGTCACCTATGAATAGTTTTAATCATGCGATATCTTGCTCATTCTTGCGTTCAAAAGTTAACTGCTGGCGATACAGCAATGAAATTTCCGATGTAGGTATACCCCCAGTATACACAGTTTATAGCGACGCATATAAATTCGAAGAAACATTTCTTGTTTTATTTTAAGCTCTATTAACATTTTCACTTACAAAGAAGTCGAAGAACAAATACAAGTTACTAGCGTTGGCCAGAAAATTTTCAGAGTATAACTGCAATGTGATGCCCATGCAAAAAATTTAATTTGCAGATGTAGAGTAAAGGACACATTTCACGGAAAGAGTATTTTTTTTGGCATCATTCTATTTACTATCTTAATCGTAAAGAATATATATGTTGCACGTTAATTTAAAATGTATCCTGTACATTGATAGTGTTGTGACGACAGAAAAGAGCGTTTGGAACTTTCAGCGGGATTTCATCTCCACCGGGTGATTAGGGTAACGCTTTCGGGCGTGTCGTATCGCTCAATCAGCGGGCGAATGCTTGGGCCTCATCACGCGGCCAATCCTCTATGCCCCGTAAGTGCACTTCTTGGAAATGCGATGGTGCTGCCCTGGGGCGGGAGGGCCTTTTGCGTGGAGGGGTGGATTAAAAAATGGAAGAGTGGTTGGCGTCAGACGGGGGATGTTCCTCGGCTCGTTTAGTGGACGGAGGTTGAGTCCAGCGAGTTTGATGAGGAAACCATCGCAATGCGATTGTGATTTTTTTTATTCGAGCCATAGTTCAGAGCACGAACATTTCAATAGTGTATTCTCAAGTCCGCCGCTATTAGAATCGTTGCCGCTCCGCGCGCAATAAAATCAGATTTCAAAATAGCCTCTCGCGGCGCTGCCAGTCATCTATTTCCACTTTTCACGAGGAAACACACGGCAGTAATACTTAAGTGTGCCAATAAATCATGTAAACCACACATTAAACGTAAGCGAGATGATTGTCAAATAAAAAAGACCACTTCCACCACGGTTAATGCCAGAAGTCACCCTGAACGGGCTATAGCTGACTACTGGCGCCGCCAAACAAAATGGGCGCTAAACGGCAACATATATATTGCTTAATCGCCTTGTTCTTGTGCCACCTTTAATGGAGCGAGTCTCCTTGATTCATAGAACGAATGGGACAATAATGTATCCTTCGGTCGGCCTATATATTTTGTTGTCACCCATCGCGTATTTTAAGGGTTTACAAAATCGCCTCTTGCGTCGCTAACGGTAGATTGATCCGAATATCGCTGTGAAGTAAGCTATAATAATCATGGGTTTTTTTACCAAATCCATGCTCGCGACCCATCAATTTCATAACTTTCCAATGCTATTCTTGACGGTTTTAAATATTATATCGTAAATATCTAGAATAAATGGACCTCTCTCACCTCATCGGCGCGATGCGACATTTTTGAAAACCGACTAAAATGCCCCCAAAGTGGCTGCGAAGATCAAGTTTCAACGGAATATCCCGAGGCCTCCTCTTCAAAGCGTGCGTTTTTGGATCAGAGTAAATGAATGCAAGGTGGATGGGCATTAAAATGGAATGGAATAGAACTATATTATTCCGGTACGATAAGGTGCTTAAGATTTACTCTCTTAAGACTTACTTAACACTCATTTAGAGTACATTATTTTAAAGTCAAAATGAATACCATTATAGGTTACATATGAACAATGGTACTTTATACCCACATAATACCGAAATAGCGATCGTTGTGAGAAGTAAATTATTCAAAAACAGCATAAAGAGCAGGCCGGTCCGAAAAATCGATAGGAATTTTTTTTCAATTATTCTGTGTAATGAAAGTTCAGGAGCGACTTACAGTAAGGCCAAATATAAAAAGACCATATTACTCTCTCCCTCAATCCTGGACACTCGCGCCGTTACCTAGCGGAGGGGGTTCAAATTAGAGAAATGCATACTTTTAGTGCGGGCAGCATCTCAGCCTTCCCAGGTACTGTGCAGGACATTTTCGATAGGAGTTACAAGTAAACTAAAAGTAAAACCTATTGGTCGTTTCACCAAGGAAAAACTATGTTCATTATCTATCAATGTGGATACATAATAGAAGATGGAAGCCAGTTTTCATGTATTTCTAAATGAAATGCGATGTAAAAAATGGATTCCTTGTGTGAAATGTTTTGGACCACGCGGAACTTCGTAAGATATTACCATAGTTCTGAGAAGCACTTTGATTTGAGGAATTAAAGATTTTACTGGCTTCAATCTATGGAGAGAATAGTTTGCACACAGTACCATTTATTTTCTTTCGCTTCTGCAAAAATATTTGCAAAAAGGATTAATGTGCTCGGTGGAAGACATGCGCAAGTTCCGTGCGGGACACCTTAGAATTCTAGGCTTCGAACAACCAATCGATCGACGTACCTATTAAAGATATAGATATTTAGCAATATATCTCTTGTCTAACATAAATTTTATTTTCATGAAAACATGGGAGAATATGCGTGAACATATGCAGCCAGTCCAGATTACGTCTGGTAAATTTTGAATTGGAGTACTTTTTACAACTACTAAAATAGATAGTTTTAGGCGTGACTAGGTGAAATTGCTTCATGTTAAATCGGAAAACCTTGTAAATTTAACATTAATTATTTAGTAACGATCAGTTTCGTCGCTGCACGACATCATCAGGTGCAAATACAGGATGAAGGAAGAGTACGACTCTTAATATTTGTATGAGGGCTCCCTAAATTGCTCTTAGGACGAATCTAAGATTAAGCGTAAGCATAATAACTTGATTTTATTTTATAGCGAGATGAAAGCGAGTTCTTATGCTTTTTCAAATTGAATTCATAAGAAAAAATAGGCCCCCCGTGTAATAAGTTCACGATCACTTAATGTGTAATTCACAGATTAAGCGGTCCAACGTCGAAAGGCCTAGTGCTAGCATCATACCCAACGACTAGTTAAGCTTGACATTTCAAGGCACTACGATTATGCAAGGGCTCAAGGCATTATACATTATCTCAAGAGATATCACACATCGAAAATTATCCAAGAAAATTGCCTACAGCTGAAAATGTATGGACAGCTGAGCATCCGGCCGCGATAGAAATGTCAAACAACAACTCTTATATAGTTCCAAGTTGTGCCACGAGATAAATCGGAACAAGTAAAAAATCATTTCCGATTTTTCTTTCTGAAATCCATTGGACAATTTACAGATTTAAAAAGGTAGTTTAACCGGTACGCTTATAACGAGTTTGAATTTTGGGAGTACGCCGTACCGGTTCGTGCCGGCCCAACTACAGTACTGACTAAAACCCCTATCTTAGTTGAAATAAAAGTCAGCTAGCATAAAACCGAAATTAAAAAAAATCCTTTTCTACTTACGATTAAATGCTTTATTGTAGCACCAAGATATAAAAATCCATAATTAGTGCAGATAAACTGACAACACGACGGCTGAAGGTCGTTCGGATTGTTGAGGTGTTCCGACTACCGTGTGTTCGGACTATCGAGGTTCGCCTGTGCTTGGGAGGATTGGCAATTCATCCATTCAAAGGTCCTTCATAATTCACATAAACATTCTTAAAACATCAGAATTTAAATGTTAAATGTTCCTCAGAAAAGTTATAATACAATATGGGGCATTATTTTTCAACACGGGGCAATACCGTACACCTTGAACCATGCATGGTATTGCTCCATGCAAGGTGTACGGAATTGCCCCAAAACGACATGGCGCAGAATTTCCAACCCTAACGTAAAATAAGAACAATAGAGGACTTGTGTTTTGTATTAAAAAAATAGCCCAGGATATGGGCTATTCATAACCACTAGTTTGAATATAGTCCCTAATAACATGTTTCACTTACTACCTCAGTTCGAGCTAGTCCTTAAAATTATAAGAAAAGTTGACTGAACAGAAAAACTTTCGTCATATACACGTGCATAAAGGCAGAAGCTCCCTGATTGTCTTTATCGGTTCCGCTTTCCTTCCGCTTCGCAGTATCACTTTCCAGCGCTCGGTACATAGTACTCCAGCGGATCTAAAACAGTGGTGCACGGTATTACCCCGGTCTCCCCTAAAAGAGATTTGCTCCATCTATTATTAGATTCTTCAGCAAATCTGACCTTCCATTTATTTCTTCTCTCGATTTACTCCACCAGTTCTAAAATCTTTACCATGCCTTTTCTTTGTATGTAGCTAGTCGCACATGAGCAGCCTTGATAGTTACCAAATACTTATATTTGCTTTTATTATTCATCTTTAATTCTATAATAATTTTAGGTTTCCTTCATATTTTGAAGTTTCGGCTTTGCTAAGTTTAATACTTTTTTATGTTAGCGTATATTACCTAAAACGGCCAATTTGGCTCAAGCCAAAATTTTCATCCACTTATTTCAATATTGTCTCCATTGGATGTTTACCTTTTTTGGGGTGGACCAGTGGTATCCTATTCAACTCCTAATCCGAGCGTCACAGGTTTTACATCAATTGACGGAAAAGAAATTTCTGGCTTAGGTCACCAACTTGTACACGCAAAGAGAAATGCCCCCCACCCCCCACTGAGAGGCAGGAGCCTCAGCAGAAGGCATTGATAGCGCAGATCATGAAGATCGGTCAGTGGCGGACACATATGGGGGGCGCCCCCCCCCCCTTGCGGGTCAGCCCGCATTGCCTTAAATTGCAGAACCGCAATTTTAATTTTCCTATATCAAAAGACAGCACTGTCTTGTATATGCGATCTAGCGATTCGATCGTTGGATTATTCTTCCTCATAGGAAAATCCACTGGGATCGCTAGAACATTAATTGCTTATGCTTGGTTTCGCTAATAGTAGGGCCTTCTTCGCTTCTATAGCGCTGCGGTGTTTTTCCCTCGTCCCGTCCCTTCCGTTCCTATCCCTTCCCAGAGGCGTCGGCGGGCTCCCATCGCGGCGGCGCCTCTATCCTTTTTCCTTCCCCTCCCCGGGTGTCTGGGCGTATAAGCCACTGGCTTGGTTCCCGGCCCCGGTGCGTTGTATCCTTCGAAGGGTTCACCTAGAACCCTCAAACTCTTTGTCTTGTATATGCATCTAGCGATTTGATCGTTGGACTATTCTTCCTGATAGAATGATCCTCTAAAATCGCTGGCACAGCAATGGTTTTCCAGGTTTCGCTAGTGGTAGGACCCGCGCGCCTTTGTGACGGTGCGGGATTCCTCGTCCCATCCCTTCCTTCCCTATCCCGTCCCAGGAGGCGTCGTCGGGCTCCTATCGCGGCGGCGCCTCCCTCCTTTTTCCTTCCTGTCTTCCCCCTTCTGTGGTGCAGAGGTGATAGGCTTATGGCTTCAGACTCCGACCCAGGAGAGTAACCCCGCGAGCCCGTCCTAGGGTTTCGTATCCATTGTCTTGTATATGTTTATAATCAGTTTGAATAAATATTTCTTAAACCGTGCATGTGACTTGGTTATGTTTCATTACGATGAAAGTAAAGGTAGCTCAAGATATCTTTTGCGCCATCCACCCTTGAACTTATTCTGTGTCCGTTACTGAGATCGGACCTGCATCAACAGCCACGGCTTCGAGCGAAGTTCACGAAAGCGGCCGTAGTACTGTGATGTGGAAAGCAGCAGGGAGGGACGAATGTCCTAGAATAGGGTAGTTTCCTTCATCAAAGAAAACGAAAGGCATTGATTGCGATTCGTTACCCACCATTAGTGTATTAATAATATGCAAATAATTTGGTTTTAGAAATCCCAGTTAAGACGAGTGTTAATGGTCAATTTTAACCGCATTTGAAAAAGGCCAGATTGGCGCCCATGCGATGCCACTCCACGTGACGTCACAGGGACCTAGTTTCTATACGAGAAGATAGGAGTTATACACCGTCTGAGGTTACCAATGCATGCATGAGGCACAGAGCTCAGGGAAACATGTCTTAATAATTACCTATTAAAACTGCCTATGGTCGGAAAGTTTCCTTCGTTTGATAGGGTATTAATACTCCTTATTTAAGCCAAGCACTACATCGCATCCTGCATCGCATCAGCGCTCAAAGCCTCGCCCCAAAGTCACCTCACACGGGGTCAGCGGGAACCAGAATGACGTCGCACGGGGTTTTTCCACCATTCATACTTAGCCGTCGCGTTTTCGCGCGCTTGAAAATTTTCACTTTTCATTTAATCGCGAAAAATTTATATCGTCATTAAAAAATCTAAAAGCGTGAAATACGTACTCCAGGAGTAGTAATCTTTCGATTTAGGCAATAAAATATAATAGGAAACCACCCTATTTCTAGATGTGCCTGAATGGAATGATTTTTTGAGATACTACTTTGCTGCTAAGAGCGGTTGATTTGTACCTTGCATTCTAAGTCGTAGTCTCCACTTTTTTATTGTTCACTTTCACTTCGAAGAAGCTGCATTCAAGAAACGCCTGAATGGAATGATTTCTTGAGGTATACTAATTTGTTGCTAGATGCGGCCGAAATAAGAAACTTCACTTTGTGCGTAGCTTGACACGCCTTTTTATACCGAACATGGCTTTCATACGCCGAGTCGAGTGTCGTTTTCATGCTCCGGAATTCCACTACTAAAAATAATGACATATTAAACTTAAGTCATGCGAATCTTGCGTCATTCCGGGTTCACTAGCAATTATCCGTGAAATTGTGCAAGATCCTGTATCATTTGATTCAGAGATAGCACGCTGGAAATTGGTGGAAAAATCTGTATCATAGCTGGTGAGCGGTCCTAGTTTGATTATTGCTCCCAGTGGAAACTTGTAACCGTCAATCAATGAAGTTTGCTCTTCGTAAAGTTTGCAGTACAATCGTCTGTTTTTATACCATGGAAAAAAGGAAGGTTTTTGGGACTTTATGGTTTTTTTTTAGAAAAACCCAGCGTGGAACCACGAAAGTACCACGATCTCGTTCATGTCAACCTCTCCAGCGAAAAAGGAAGGTTTCCATGGTAGCATAACAGCAAACCCAAACAAATCTTGTGCCACACAGTGATGCGAGCATTGACGGTTCCGAGCAGTCTTAAGTTTAATTCCTGTAAATCCTGCACTCGCGAGCATCCTGGGACTTGATAGACTAGTATCGTGTGGTATATTCAGCCGATAGATTCATTGAGGAGAGAGCCGTTGTGTTTAATCTCGTGGGCACCGAGGAGGTGTACCTACTGGAGATTATTTCTGTCCCGGCTGTCCACCTCGGGCGGGAGGAGGAGGGGGCGATATGGATGGTGCGGCGGTGACGCAGCACCCGGTGCTAAGACGATGATGGTGCACGCCACGGAGGAATGCCCGCCATCGATCGAGGGAGGATGTCCGCGATGGGTGGCCGGCCGTGTGTCAAAGGCCCGTGAGCGATGGTTCCCCCGTGATGGGCGCGCGAGTGACAAAGGCATATATGTATGTATGTGTGGGCATGGGCAGATTCCTCACCCATCCACCCATCGCCCTCCCTCACTCGCTCGACAGACGCAACCGGTCGCAAAGGGACGTGTATATAGTGGGGGGGGGGCGTGTGGACGATAAACGAACTCACCCATGGTTTAGTCCGCATTAAGGATTGAATCAGAAATGAAGAAGTGTTGATTTCAAATGGAGAGCAGGGATGGCTGTTGAGGAGAATTGCGGGGAGGAAAAAGACGTGAATATTTAGGGGATGAACGGGGGAAGGGATTGCATGCAAGAAAGACTTAAATTGTCGGAAAAGCGAGAGAAGGGATGTAATGACGTGACGGGAGGGAAACGAGCGTGAAAAGGCATGCGGAAGATAGAGAGGCTCTAAGGTGGAGTTGACACCTGTCTAGGGACAACTCTACTCAGAAGAATTAGAATTTCGGATTAACCTATGGCGATTTTTTCGTTTAATTTCGCAGTTATGTACCTAAAGAAATTCTCCTCGGGTTATCCACAGGGTTGGAACAACTTAATATTAGACAACTTAGCCGGTGGAGAACTCGAGGAGAATTTTTTCAGATAGCCACTAGATATATACAAGGAAATCGGAAGTTCCCATATGGAATCACTTCATTATACGTTTTTCGAGCTTCACACGAAATTCAGTGGAATTGCCGAATATTGCATGTATTATTTCTGAGTATATTAAATAAACATTGGAAGATTTTGAGTAGTCTTTGAAGATGTTTGAAATAAAGCAACGGGTAAGTTACTTCATTGCTTCTCTATCGGCATTCATCACTCCCATGCGTCGAATATCTTGATAAAGTAATTTATTAATCGAACCTGCGTGTATATTTTCCCCACCATTACCATTGGTGAGAAATCCTGAATCAGTTTTACTTCTCCATGCAAGTTTCATCGACGAGGGACACAAGTATTCGACCGTCCCGAAATACTGCTAATATCCAAAGAAACTTGTTTTCCACCGGAGCGAAAAGTTAAATTGCGTATTAACTTTGAGCATAAACGAAAGGCGTAGGTATTTTCCATCAGACAGCCACTGAACAACATAAGAAAATTATTACACACGGAATCTAAAAGTATGGAAAAGTCAGTGGTGCAGCAAGGGAGGCGTTTGGGAGATAACCCCCCCCCCCCCCTCCCCGAACTTTGAGAAATTTTAAAATTTAATCTATTTTACTTAATTGGATAAATATTACTAATAGAATAGTGTGAGAATTAATAAAATATCCCTCAGAAAGCCGTAAAACTCACCATTTTGAACGATTTATCTTAAAAATTTTCTGGGGGACGGCACCCGCACCTCCCGTGTTTCATACCCCAGTGTTGCTCCTTAAATCCCCCCCTTGACTTAATTCCTAGCTGCGCGCCTGGTAATGGTTACCACGTGAGTGACAGCTGGCTGAAATTGGACTTACACGGCACGGCTAATTAAAATTTAACGATGAAATCTGACATAATTAGAGGAAATAACGTGGTTGAAATTATCAGTCATCTTATGTTATCGGAAACTATGCATCAGGGAAATATTGCAGGATTAAGCTTGGCAAAATGAAATAAACATTCATCATGGCAATTTCGCCATCCCTTTAGGTTCAATCGCACGAGCTGTCCTAAATTTTTGTATCACAATAACGTGCGTAACAGTTTCACGTTATTCTTAGTTAATTTATTCGCTTATTTCTTCGTGAACCGCATGAGTGCGACCGTTGACGCCTTCGGCCGTCCCACTCTCCGAGTGACGTGGTTGAATTCGTGGAGGGAGGTGTCCGGGTGGGAGAGTTGCTTCCCCGCCTCCGAGGGTCCGATTGAGACGTCCTGGGGCGTCGGGCGGCGCCTCTCGCCGCCACCTCCACTCCATCAACGAATGTCAATGCTTGGAACGAGGGGACGAGGGAGCTGTCCGTCCCGTTGATTTGTGATGCTGCTGCGCTACTCCCGTCTCAAATATTTACGACAAATGGAGAACGATCCATTTGTTCCCAATATTTGCAATTGCGTTTTAAACTCGCGAGTAATAGCAATTAATTGTAATGAATTCGTTTGGTTATCTCATCTCGAATGTAATTTTCGCTATGAGCCTCTAATTAAACCAGATTTCCTCGTGAAATTTGAATTAGTCGTGCCGTTACAGTCAAATTTCAGTTAGCGGTCACTATCTTTCTATGCTTAATAGATTACCATGTGTAATTTTTCTCTGTGTTAAAGATTTTCATGTTGTTTACTAAAACTTCTATTTATATCTGTCAGTTATAAAATATCGTCTGAAATACGACTTGAGCGAAATTGGCAAAGATTGGGTCATTTAATCACGTTGTGGCGAAAAATAATGTTCGGTATAATTATTTAGACCGAAAGACCACGTTATTATAACCCTTAAAAAGTAGGTCGTCGAAGTTTTTTTTCCGCATCCTCTGCACAGCAGTTGGCAGGAAAAAATTGTTAGAATTTCCAGGAATTCATACATTATTTTAACTAACCCTTTGACATTTTTCAAGTTTTGACAGTTCAAGTTTTGAAAATATACATACCATGCGGCTACTACTTTGGGAGAATATTGTCGTGAGCCAATAAATAAGAAATATTTCCACAAGAAGTTAATATGTTTTTTATACGATACGTTTATTTAACTTGGATTTTGCAATAGCTCACTTTTAGACATCTTGGGAACACAACTTTCTCAGAATAAATTCCTTGGTTCTATCAGGAATATAAAATATACTTAAGTCCTTTTTTGATATTATTGAACTGCGCAATGATTTTATTGTGATATTTTCAACTGTGTTCCTCTCGTGATTCGGGAGCTGATGTCATTTATGTGTAACATGAACAAATGAGGGCCAAGTACATACGCTTCCCTGTGTAACACTGGATGACATTTTAACTACGTCAGGATTAATTCTGCCAATGGCTTATTTTTGTTTTGAGGTCACTTGGAAAGTCGCATGTCCAATTCAATTGTTTTCGTTCAACTCCAAATAAATATAATGTATATTAAATGTTACTAGGTGTTGTACCAAATACTTTCTTGGAATCGAGAAATTAGTTACTGAATTGTATTTTCGATCCATCTTATTTATGAATGTCGTGAAGAAAGAGTTCTAAACACATTCGTAAAGAACGCATAATCCTCATTGTAAATTTTAAATGTTTCACATTATAATGGTTAAATATTTCCTTTCGATTTCCACCAGAATAGCAAAATGCAAGTCGCCAACATGGAGAAGTCGGCTTGTCAATATATCTCCCGAATTCGAATAATCTATCGAGTCGTACGATCACGGTAGCTCTTATTTTTCATCTGAATGGATAATGTCAATCCTCAATCCTGAATCAAAATGAAAAATAAATCCATGTTCATGTTTTCGATGGAAAAATGTATCTTCCTCTAGCCTAAACTCTTACTGAATTCCCATGGGGTACCAAGAAATTGAAAAACATTTCATTTGTCAACATTTTTTTTAGAATTAGTGATCTCAAGGGCCAAAGTTTGAAAGGTCGATTTTTCCGAAGAAATTCTCTGTAAGCCGAAATGGTTCGTAAAATACTCTCATCAGAGCCATTAAAGCACATATATTTTACGACATGGTGATAATTTGCAGGCAAAATCTCGTAAGTCTCCCTTTACTGGACTGGATTCACTGGATTTCTTCCGTGCTCTTCTTGTAAGCCAGTGTTCTGGTGAAATAACTGCAGCAATGCCACCAAATAGTCGTTACCACGACCGCAATAGTGCTGCAATACAGCACATATCAACTTGCCTTAACGATACTTTAAACTGTGGGCTGTATGTGTGAATTTTTTCACAGTTAAATCACGTACTTGCTCAATTTTATCATATTGATTTTGACCGAGGTGATAAAGTTACCTTCAAATCTATGACTTGAACGATTCGTCATGCTTCTGTCAGCGGAGAGCAGTTTATGATGAATCGCGCCGATTAAGTTCGTGTTTTATTTGGTCCACGGGTTATTCTTTCTTCGCCGCATCAAAGTACTATAGTCGTATTTAAGGTACGGCCTAATTAGTACAACGTAGCACTTCTCTTTCACTGTTTCATCCGTAATTCTTCATACAACACGCTTGGTGACTCCTCGCTTCTTCAGCGCTCTGCCATAATTATTTATGTCATGCGCTCCTTACGATAACTTGCAAGTTATATGCAACCTTTCAAAACTCCCATATTTATTCTGTATTAGTTCAGGCTTCACTTCGTAGAATGAAAATGTATTCATACTAATAACTTTGTATGATTTTCCACAGTAATTTATTTAGTATTTGACTTCATGTGTGGCCTTCATGCTAAGTGCAACCACAACGTATAGGCTAGCGGGAGTTCTATGGGCGAAATGTTTTGTAATGCATTCGGTGAGATTATTTTCTAGTCCCCACTCTTGGCTACACATGAAGAGTGTTTCGGACTGATGGGAGGATTTTAGAGTGAAAGTCTTTGCAAAATCCTCGATAAATGGATGTGTCCTCAGCAAAGAAACTAATTTCACTGCTAATTAGATGCATTAGGCCATTTAAATGTAAGAAACAAAAGAGGGCCAAATACACTTCCTTGTGGGACACATGTCACGAGAACTACATCAGAACTGATTCCATCCATAATTTATGTTTGCTTAAGATCACTTACAGAGTCACGAATCCAATTTATTATTATTTACCTTTCACCTGCATGAATTTAATTTGTATTTTTATTATGAGGTTCCAAGTCAAATGCTTCCTTGAAATGTGTAAAGCGAACGAAGACGAACAAAGAGCGCAACCTGTGTTTTAGTGGAGCGACCCTCCCGAAAGGCGTGCTGACTACCGTGTAGGAAATTTCGGAATATGAAAATTGAATGAATGGTATGATGACAATGGATAAATGAATATGATTGTGTGTGTCAGAATGTTGCGTATGATATGTGGTAATGACGGCGCTTGTAAATTCCTGATTTATATCTGTTTTCATCTCTAAAGATCGGAGCAAGTTTTGCATGTATTTTCCAGTGCTTTGAAACATTTCAAAGGAGGATTTTTTGTGGCCAATGACTTACTGAAATTTATCTCTCAAAATTGTGCGGCGCTCACTCCTGAAGAACACGCGCGAGCTCTCCCTCGGGGATACCGACAGAGTTATTGCCCCAGTTGCTTACCAATTCCATCATTTTGAGTACTGATTCCTCTCATCGGTTTTTTGGTCAGAGGCATATCATACAATGACAGCACAGTCCGTAGTCTTCGTAGTTTAGGTGACACATTTTATGTGTTAAATTTTTCTATACTTTCAGGGACTACATTTTTCTATGCTCAACCGATTACTATTTTACAGTTGTCGTTTTTCCTTGAATATCTCTTCCATATGGCTAAAAACAACTTGGCACTGACCCGTGCAATTCTCAGCTTCTCCTTATAATATCACCCATGCCTGGGTAGGAGCCAGATGAGATATGGTAGAGCAACGATCCAGTAAATCTTCGCTCAAAACATGAAGCAGAATGACAAGAGAGTCGAAAACTCATCCAATGTGGCCTGGCCCTCTAGGGTGGGTGCCGTTTAAGGCAGCGAGCGTTGCGAAGCACTGTCTTTATCATGAAAACTGGCGTACCAGCTGCATCCAAGAAGGAAATAAAAGAAGATCAAGAAAATAGGGAAGAAGAAAGTAGTCATGACAGTTGCAGCATGGAATTTAAGGACAATGATGAAGGCGGGTTATCTAGGAAAAAAGGAAATGGAGAAGGGAAAAAATGGTAAGCTGGAACTCTGCCAGGTGAGGTGGAAGGAGGGTGGGGACCAAAGGAGTGAAAGCATTATTATTTTACTGTGGTCATATGAGGAATCGTATCATGGTGATGGCAATGGTCCCGCCGGCTTTTTGGTGGTTCAGGTAAACATACTGAATGGAAGGAAGCGGGGAGTAGATGGGGTGTGCGAACAACAAAAGTTAATAAATAGGGAAATCCTGAGTAAAATATACCTAATATTGATTGGAACGCTTCAGCGGGGGAAGTGAGGGACTGTAATGGGAATTCTGGAAATGCGAATAACCGGAAGAAGAAAGAAGTGAAATTATGATAACAGAGAAGGTAATGGTAAGCTAAAATTAACAGACTGGAGAGGATGGCGATTGTGAGATGCCCGCGGTCGTGTGGACTCCAGCGCACCGATGCGCAGCTGTCTCCGCGCGCGTTTCTAATCGTCCTTTGCTATTGCGATTGGGGGGGATGAATATGGCTGGCGCGCGCACAATCAAGCGAGGGAGAGTCCGTATGAGAGGAGGCGGGGGAGTCAGGAGGAAGGGTGGCGACGCGGTGTTGCCTGATCTCTAGTGCGGGAGACAAGTCAATAAATCAGTGGCAATCGGATTCCGAGGCAGGTGCGCGCGGGGGCCATGTTGGAGGGGGATCAAAGGATGTCGCCGCGGGATAGCGGAGGGCTGTAGTCCGCCCCCGCATTCCTCCCCTCATCAGGGAAAAACCTCCGACCCGATGAATGTCTTGTGCAGTTACGAAGGAATCGAACCCGGTGTCTATACAGACGAATGACCTCAGTGCGATTTGAGTTCACTGTGGAGTTAGACCGACAAGGTTTTCACAGCTACCATGTAATTGACTCGTTCACAAATTTTTCACTTTTTGATACGGCTTGATGAAGAATGAGACCCGTATATTACGGTTTTCCGCCAACAGCTCGAGGTATTTGCGACAGAAAGTCGAAAACATTTTCCACTTTTAAAACAAGCCGGTAACGCCTCGGACTCTTAGCGAGCATTCACCGTGACTCCGCGCATTTTTCTCGCGTGGTTTGCTGCCAATAGCGCTCAAGTGAGCGTTTCCTTCCGTCACGGATTGAGTGCTTCTGAACTAACCAATGATCCAAATCTCCAATGACGTCACCAACTCATGAAAAGTGGGCGGCAACATTTGCATTTTTTCATTAAAATTTCGAGGAAGTGGCTGGACGATGAATGCTTTATTTCGTCTTAACTTCCCTCTTTCCCTTACCATCAGCCGATTCATTTCCATTAATTACCATTTCGGGTTTGTGGGAAAGACCCCATTTTAAAGAAACAGTTAAACTTTTTGCAGCTCTTTTAATGCTAATACAAAAAAATCAAAATTGTTATGGCTGGCCTACTCTTGATTGGGAGGCTAGTCAGATATTAGTGGAAGTCTCCTGGGATCTAGCCCCGGGGGCGCACTATTCGCTTACCCCCGAGCGAAAATCCTCCAAATACGAGGCGGCTCAGGGAAAGGAACTGCTGAATACACCCAAACCAACTCGTGGGTCGAAATCCTGAGTGATAACTGTTTACGCTAGAATTCCGGTAGCATCGATGTGGATCTATAATTTTGCTCTTGTTATTCAATTAACTTATATTTTTAATATTTATTTTTATTTACTCAACATTTATTTGCATGCAATAAGTTTTGGTCCTCGTGGATAAAAGGTGAATTTCTAGCAAAAAAAAAAGAAGTAGACCTCTATCAGGAAGAATCGCGAGTTTATTTATTGTTTCATTTGAAAACGCGTTATATTTAACGCGTGTAGTTCATTGGTGTTAATATAACGTCATTTCGGGGAGGGAGAATCGTCACTTCCTCCACGAAATGCTGATCACATGGGCGATCCGGGTTTGTATCCCTCTGTCTCTGTCTTGATCGTAACCTAATTAATAGTGCCTAGCAATTTCTAAAGATGATGGATAAATGATGGTAGAGATGCCAAGATTTATTAATTTTAAATTAGAGCAACTCATGATATTTTGTGTTTGATCATGTACGAGTAGTAATACATGTGAAAGAGTAGCCCGCGATTCATTATTCTCACTAAGGCTACGCTAAGTAATAATTTTTTTGTCTAATTTCGAGGGGACGCCCCACGTATACCTTTATACACCTGGAGTAGTTTAATGATGATAAAACCGAATAATAAATGTCTTCCATACATGGGCTAATCTCTTAGCTTACCTAGACTAATTTTATTCATAACTCTCTCTTTCTCGACTCGACTCAGAAAATGGCTAGAGAAAATTTGCCGTCTTCCCGTGACTGGAAGTCGAGCCATGCAATTTTCGTGCCACTACGCTATCCAGTGCGTTTACTTAGTTGTTTTTCAATTCGTTGACGTCTTTATTAAATGAAATGGCGTTCCATGAAGCACCGTCGTCTTCGCTGAAGTAGCATTGAAGTATAGAGATACTAGTGTAGCGTGGCAGATACTCGGTATGGCATTGGTCGCTGGATAGACACCCGGTCAAGTGAAATACTCATCGCACTGCTTATCTCTTGAATATGGTTTCTCCGGTTCATCACCGGAAGAAGCCCTCTTGAACGTTTGCGAAACAATCGTGATAAATGCGGGAGAAAGTGCAAGAGGTGCCCGAAAGGAAGTTTCTGCAGGAGCACCCACTGGAGGTGTTTTCCTCCTGAACTGAGGTGTTGGGGGGCACGGAGGGGCCTCTTCTCTAGGGGAAGGGAGGGGAGCGGGGGAGGTACGGAGGGTTCTCGGGCTTAAACGGGGATGGGGTGGGGCGGGGCGGGATGGGAGGGGGGAGGTGCTCCCCTCGCACGCACCCTCGCTCTGATTTCTCAACCCTCGAATGGCAGTGTTATGGGAAGGGAGGGAGGGGGTGTGTAGTATCCAAATATCGGAATTCCGAGATATGGCGCCTGAGAGGGTGTTTGCGGAGGGTGGGTCCACCCCTTCCGATCTCAACACCCCCCCTCCCTCCGCCCCTTTCACCTCCCTCCCGCAGTGGAGGGGATGGAGTCCGATCCCAATCGACGCGAGAGCAAGATGGCGCCCGCGCGAGCGGCTCAATATTTTCGCCGGTTGAGCCAGGCACGTAGTCAGTGGTGGTGGGGAAAAGGAGCTTAGCTGGCTTCAGCCCTCCCCCCCGAATTTTTTCCCCGCTGGCGGCTGCCCGCGATACATCCGCTCAGGAGACGAATAGCCCAGGCGCAAGGACACTATCACACAAGAAAACTACAACCCTTCTTGAATCGTGATGCAATTAAATACGTAATTGTTGAAAGCAACAAGGTTACAGCTTGAAATGAAACAATTTTTTAAAGAAATTTCTGCGAGTATTTATGTCAGGGGATGCGTCAAGGATGTATATAAATCGAATACGGGTGTATGTATCTATTATGCATACGGTTTACAAAGTTTTTTTTTTCAAAATCGAATAGTAGTGACGAATATCGCCAGAAATGAAATGAAGTTAACAGTTTACTGAACAATCAGGCGGGGTCAGGATGAGATAACCATGGAGACCCATCATAACAATTATGGCCATTTCAGTGGTAGCATAGATGACTTTAACTATCGACATTATAAAAAGGAAATTTAAATCTTATATAAAGGGTTGAATGGGTTTACTGTGAGATAGAATTGTCAGCATATTCCTAGTTTAGGCAACCTGCAACCCTTCGTTAGAAACCAACTGCGAGGATAGTAGCCGAATGATAGAAATTCGACGTCAAAATCATTTTAATTGCGTATTTAGATTCCTATTAGCTGTATTACAATTATGCTATTCCAACTAACGTGCTAACCGATTCGTAGACAGGGATCATTTCGTTGAACGCATACACTACGTACGGTGACATCTGGTAAAAACATCCTGAGACGAGTCGAATACACTCCAGGTGTTGAAGATATATATTTCATCAATGCAGCTGAATGTTTTCCTTAGATTTAGCGGCAAATGAATGTGTTTTTCATCTCTGCTCTCTGAAGCAGGAAATTAAAGAGTTAAGTTGCGCAAAAGAAGCGATTATAACTCAGAAATTTCTAGTGACTATGTTCTCGGTTCATTTTTTCAATGCGTTTTCGATCATCATCAGTGACGTCATGGCAAATTTAGCAGTGCCGGAACGCGGCTCCCTTAACTTTTTTTTACAAGCGAAACACTACTCTGTGTGTTTCAATTATTTCAGCAAATATAGAATGAACAAATCGAAAAATATTTTTATTTTGGTTAGGAATAATATTAGAAATTTTGAGGCACCAAAATTGATAGATGTGTTATTTGACTATTATGTCTCTTCTTAACCAGTGCCGGAACGCAGCCATGACACCTCTGATCATCATGTTATTTTTCAGAACAGTCGAGTCTCTGTTTGCATACGTTTTATTACATAGTTTTTCATCTAATATTTGGGTAGGTTTTCTTATATTGACCTGTGTGATTTCATAGTTATGCATGAACTAGAGCGTTCCTCAAGAATGAGGTGAAGTCTTTGCTTGCTTTGAAGTTTTTTTGCAATCTTATAGACTAAAGGCTGTATCACACTAGCGACTGCGACCGCCGCGACTGCGGCTGCGACTGGCCCGTCGACCAATCAGAGCGAGGCAGCCGACGCTGCGACTGCGACTCAGAATAATAGCCGTCCGGCTATTCTTCTGAGTCGCAGTCACAGTCGCAGCCAATCAGAGAGCTCTATTTCAATCCCGCGCGCTTGCGACAGCCGTGTTTGTTTTGGTTACCGTAGCGAGGGAAGTTCAAGAGGGTTGTGAGATAACGCTGAGATAATTTCGGATTTTTAAAGTGAAGATGGAAGCCCAGCATATTAGATATTGGACCCGAGTACACAGGTGAGTAATAATGAAGCACGTTTTAACATATTTTAGGAACAATTTCAACAATTGCTGCTCTCTATCCATTCTTTGGGCTTTCGTAAACAAACAAGCCACAAGCAGAAACGTTCATACGTGCGCATGCGCGACCGTGGCGTCGGCCGCAATGTATGATCGGGTGCAGTCGCAGCCGCAGCCGAAATCGCGGTCGCAGTCGCTAGTGTGATACGGCCTTAACTCAAAGAAATTAAAGTATCGGAGTAGGTCCCTTTTACAAGAATTTTGTACATTATATTTTCCAGGGTTTTGGTTGGTTCACTGTTAACTGCTAATAAGAAGTTTTCATTCATTCCACAACGAGAGTTGAATTGGATTTAGTAAATTTAATTAATAATTGAATTGAATTGAAATTAAGGGAGCTGATTAATTTTGAATGTTGATAATTCTTTTATGATCGTATTATAACGCGATGTGTTGGAGCACGTGTTCAGAAATCCAGCTGAAATGTTGCAAATTGTTGTCACAACCACAGTATCGCTTAAAGCATGAGCTAATTATCTGATTGGAAATCGTCTGTAAACAGCGTACGCAATTTTGATATATCGATGGCTAAGTTCTAACAACACATATCTCAGAAATAGCAAATTTTCAGGAGAGCAAAAAAACGATTATATTTTTTTACTTGTACACTGAAATTAAAAACCAAAAGTTCATTAAACTGAAAAAGAAAAATTCATTTGCAAACAAAGAGTTGTTTTTCGCTTGTATTTATTTTTTTGATGTAATTACTCTTCGTTTAATATACCTGTCTCAAAACGGCCGAATTTGAGATACGTGTTGTTAGAACTTAGCCATCGATGTGTTGTACTACCCGGGTGTCACCGCTGTAGCGCAACATCATCATCGGGCTTTGCTGCGGCTGAATCCAGGTGATCGTGACAAAAAAACAATTTTTGCATGAGGAATTGCAGCCTGAGTTTTTATATTATCTCCCTAATTTCCACCGTAATACGCCTGTGTAAATCGCGATAAATTATAATATTATTTTAATTGCACAATAATGCGTTACTCAGGACTATACTTTAGGTTACTATGCTTTTTAATTTTTTACAACAGTTTAAGTAAAAAAGTTCGTATATATTTTTGAGGATGTTTGAGCGAAGCACCAAATTTGGTCACCTATAACTAGGTGGCAAGGTATGAAATCGCAATGCAATACGAAAAGGTGCTTTTTGAATGCATTTCTTCTCTATCAAAACAGTAGCTTTTAATAACATATGTTTTTTCTTAAAAATGGCCGCTATAATGTTTATTAAATACGAAAATAACAGAAAACAGTTGTCCTAAAATTTCTTTCTTGGTAATTTTCTTCAAGTCCACAGTGTTATAAATATGCAATAGTCTTAAAAGACACCGAGTGCATTAATTTTGTCTGCTCATATTTATAATGGAGAAAATGAGTTTTCCCTTCCGGACATCCCCTTCTGAAAACAGTAAAGAATGCATCGTAGCTATTGATGGAAAGATCGGTGTCGATTAAAATATAAAATCGAATTATAATAGTGAGAGATTAAGGAAATCAAGATCAAGCCATGATTTTCGACCTTCGATACAAACTCGATTTTTCAACTTCGATCTTGACCACTTCGTGTGATCTCAGCAGCGTCACTACCGGCCTGTGATAACATAATGCGTCACGTATGTGAAAGACTTTTCTCTAATTACATTAAAATTGGAATGGCACGCCTTCGAGCATCATGGAAGCAATTAGTTGATCTTTCATAAAAATTTTATGTAAGCCGAATGGCTCTTCGCTGTGATCACAAAACTTCAATTTGCGTGCACTTGTAAATGTTTGCTACTAATAATTCAAGCATTAATTCAGAGTACATTTTTTGTAATTTTTTCTGCACTTTAAGAGTTTATTTTGAGCGTTTTTCAAATGTATAACAAGCATGCTTTTGTACAAACTGTAATAAAAAATAACCGTAGATTTTTTTCGATCAATCGATCTTTCGGTTAAAATTTCGATTTTTGTTGAGAAGTCGAGGTTTTCATTTAAATTAAAAATCGATTGCTCGAAAAATCGATTTTGAACGACATTTTTCCATTACTAATCGTAGCCGCTTTACCCAGGGTTGTTGCTTTGTCCACGGCCACTGGCAAGTTGGAAAAACAACGCAAGGATTGTTTACCAATTGAAAGAGCCTAAAAATTCACTCTCTGGCTTCAATTCCTGGCATAAAACTTCGCGTAACTCGGCTCAAATATCAATGGAAGCTAAATCAATCATTCGTGTGCTTTCGTCACCCGTTACGTCTTATCTCTTGTCTGCACGATGGCATTGCATTCCAAATGATAGGAAATAAATCATTTTACGGAAAACAACTCCATTTATTTCAATTTTTAAAATATTATAATAGATGGTAGACCCTTTGATAATATGCTTTGAACAATCCATTCTAACGTGCTCCTATAAGGATAACGTCATTCGGCGTGGAATTGTAGGGGAGACCGGGGCACGTTGGCCATAGGGGCAGGATGGCCCAGTCGAGCTAATTCATACAATAGACACTGAATCGTGCTAGGAATATATCAGAAGGTTGGTAGCACACTTCTTCTTTCTCCACAACACCATTATGACTGGCGGAGCAGTTTTTGACAAGTTATAGCGATTAATTGTATTTGCGCGTGTTTCAGTAAAATTCTACTCCCAGGTTAAATGTGTGTTATTTAAGTTTTGATCAATTTGAGCCCAATAGTTGAGTACTATAATTGAAGATCATAGTTTAAGGATAAATTCTGTTTGGCATACATTCTAAATTGCTTCAGTGAGTTTTGTAACGAATAGAATTTATTGTAAACATGGCGATGGGGCAGGTTGGCCCAGCGACGACGGGGCACGGGGCTAAAATGCTATCCTTTTTTGTGAATGTACCCTGTAAATTTTCACCAACAGTTCAACTATTCTAAAAACATGGAAAGCATGTGATTTCTCTCGTTGTTTGTGAACTGATTGACGCGATAGCCAAGAGCATCCATCCGTCCCCCTTCCTTTCCCCCCTGGGGACCCCATCATCCACGCGGCATTACGTCTCCCGCGTGCTCGACCCCTCTAAATTCGTTCCATCTGACCACATTGCTAGTGCGATCCCTCACCCCTATTCAACTCAATACAATGGAATTATGATAGCCCGCCCACCCCGAGGGAGCAATCATGCATTCGGACATCTTGGAAAGGACTTCCGAATGAAGCGCTTCAGTGAAATGCACGCAACGTAGACGATATTGCCATGAGCTCGTATGATACGGATTTGATTGCGATTTGGATAATCAGTTCCTGGAATCTTCTGAGAAAGTATCCTCTAAGTTTGGGCCATTCCCCGTCAGATCAGCAGCGAGTTGCCCCTTGGATTCTCCGATCGAACCGAGCGTTTTGACATGCGATCAATGAGTGATGACATGAAGGAGTCTGAAAGCGTTAATTTTTTTTGGCGTTTTTCGATGCAATCCTGTTTAGAATATTTTGTGCTCAGATTTATTTTCTTTATAGAGACATTTCCTAAACGATTATAGTTTGAGAAACAGTTTACATGCCAATTTTACTTGTAAAAAAATACACAATAAGATGTGAATAGTTTTGTAAAATATTCAAGCTTAATTAAAAGTTTAAATTGTAATAAAAATACCCCGCTTTCGTTCAGATAGATTTTCTTCTATTTTAATACAATAACTTTATAAAAGTACTATGTTCGCATTCGAATTCGGGCATGTTGCCATTTCCTAGCTCATAATATGACAATCAGAGCGCTCGAAGTGGATGTGCAGTAGCCGAAAGCTGAGTTCAATATTGTAACACCTAAATTCCATTTTATAATGGGAAATGGAGTAATTTAACAGAGAAAATATCCATAAATAGATTTTATTTGAATTGTAACACTTATTCTTCGTGGGCATTCAAGCTAATGGAAATATAATTATTTGTCAAACTTGTCAACGCACATAAAAACGCCATACTCGGAATAAGACCTATGAGGGATCACGTGATATGGAATTTTGGCGCTTTAACTTCCGTCGCATGCGCTATCCCGAAAATAACTCTCGTTATTTCGTACTTAGGAGGGTAGTACATGGGTCGAGCTGGGTGGAGGAACGTTCTAATATGTCATATCTGGTATCAGCTGGCAGTGATAGTCATTCCATTGCTTGCATTTCGTTCATTGGACAAGCGCCACCTCAATTGCCTCTGATTGATCGTCACCGCTGATGAGCCGAATCGATTAGTCGCCGTCTGAGTCTTGTGAAATATTCTACTTGGAATTAGACTGTTTTTGCACCACAAAATGTAGTATCTTCTCAATCGATTTTTGAGTGTTTTTCCATTTGTAATACACGGCAGTCGAATATATTTAGAGGTCCCTGATGGGCTTCAATGGATTTCAGGCGCAGTTTGTAGCGACCAGCATTCAATTCGCGATTTGAGAACATTGGTGGCTGTGCAACATGCCCGCTGATAAAATTTTCTCTTGTCGAAGATATCAGAAATCCCTGGCCTCTAAAATGTGTGTGTCATGAGAGCACCCTCTCCTAATGAGCCCCCCGCGATACGTAACCTTTCTCCAAATGCACCCCACGATAATCGCTTATGTCCTTACGGCCTTCCTCGCCTCATCGCCTCTCAGTCGGAGGCCACAGTGTGTAACCGGGAGTGCCTCGAATTCCTCCGAACCGGAAAATGACAGGAAAAATCGAGGTTTTTTCTATTGAATTGGGAACTTTTAACCTTTTACCACAATTTCTCGACTAAAGTTCTCTCATTGCTTTAGGATATTCTTTGACGAAACAGAAGGTTTAGGCAGAGGCTCAAAATACACGAAAAGATTTCAATATCATACTAGTAAGCATTCATTTTACTTTTCCAAGAAAGCTGTTCCAAACGGAATTTCGTTGAAATTTACAGGCGGCGTATTTCGTTGTTTACAACTACAGTGCAATTGATTTCAGGAAAAAAAATAACCCAAAACGAGCAACTTAAAGTGAACGAAATGGCAGAAAGAGCGGCGCTGACACTGAATTTGGTTTCCCGATTGAGTGGTTTCCATAGGGACGGTGACGCACTCGACGCGCACCCCCCGCCAATCACCCCCGTCAAGAGAACTTCCCCCCTCATTATCCCTCCCCCATTGCACAACAATCGCCCCCCCCTCGCAGTTGGAAACAACAAGTGCAATCAATTTGTGCCGTCAATTGAATAGAGAGAAGGGTGGGGCGAGAGGGGGAGGAGGGTGCAATTTGTGAATTTCTGAAATCGCCGCTAGTTGGCGCCCTTTCATCGCCTTCCCCTGTTGCCTCAGAAAGAAAGAGCAAGCACCCCCATCATCCCCCAGAATCATTCATTCTCTTTCTTCGAATAGGGGTGGAGAGAGGGATGAGCCGGGCGAGCGTGTCGATTCCTCGAGGGTGTCGGGTGGTTCGGCAGATGATCGCACTCGAGTTGAGCCATCATCGCTCGCCAGCATCAACTCTCCAGCACCAACTCAACACAATACAATGGAATGCTAAGCATTACGCGAGCAGACGGCTGCACAGACGAGGCCATCCCGTTGAACATTGATTTCCGTTGCCCTTTTTTGGCGCACACTCTTGCTTTTCTCTGCGCTCATTTTCAGCTGATTTTTACTTGCAAATGTAATGATTTGGTCGTGCAAGAGCATGATGGATACTCATTATGCTTTTTAAATTATGAATTGGAATAATTACTTATGGTTATAATTAACAGTAGCGGGTGTAACTAGGTGCAAATCCATAATCGTAGAAATAGAAGGAATAATAACTTTGCCATTTCCACATAGTAATTTATTGAGACAGACCATGGATTCGTTTTGTCACTTTGACAATGTTACGCTGTAACGAAACCATGGTCGGTCTCAATAAATGGCCATGTGGAAATAGCAAAGTTATTATTCCTTCTATTCATACTTATGATTATATAAACCCTGGAATTTTGCGTTCAAGCTTTTTCGTAAATTATCCAATTTGAACACTAAAGCTGTTATTGTGATGATTATAGCCGCAATAACTTAATATTTACCATTTTTACGTCCACGAAATTAAGCTGTGACCGCAATATTGACCCAGAATTTCACATTTTTTAGGCTGAAACGCATGTATTATGAGGAAAAGAACCTGATATTATTAAAGTTTTATTTTTGATATGTATATTACGGCTCGTGAATGAAGTCGTCGTCCCATATGGTGAAATACGTATGTTTACTTATGTTGTGGAATGAATACGTAATTATTAGATGCGTACCCCGTCGCTACCTTCAGTTTGATGGTGCGAGTGACCATGATATATGCGTATTTGTGGCGGGAGTGGGGGTTATAGTTTACGTCGCGCTGCGGAAATATGAGATGCGTCGTAAGAATTGCATTCAAAAAGCATTCCACCGAAACGGCGAATTACGGGTCATAATCATTTCCTTGGTAAGCGAAATGAATAATTTAAGGTTTAATTATCGAATTCACTGTCTGATTTCGACAGGTTTAGAGTCACAGGGGTCATGACCCTCCCACCTTAGTTTTATGGAACATTTAAAATTTTACTAGTTTACGTATACATGTAAAGGAGTTATATAAAAATGCGTGGCTATAATTTCCAAGCGTGAGAGAAGTTTGAGTTGTATATTATTATTATTATTATTATTAAAATTGTTACAAGTAGGCATTTAGCCTGGTGGTAACATGTACATATGACGAAAAAAAAACAATAGAAAACATTGAAAAAACAATAGAAAAAATGAAAAAAAAACTATAGAAAACATTTGAAAAAACAATAGAAAACATTATAAAAAGCCCTTGGTCCCTACTTCTTCAGCCGCTTTTTAAAACTATGTAAATTTTTCGGGAGGGACTCAAATAGTTTTGCTGGTAGGTCGTCCAGTCCCTTAGGGTCCTTTTCAAGAAGGAGAACTGCTTCGCATTTGTCCTTTGTGATCGGCACTTTATCTTGAACTGGTGATCATTTTTTCCAACAAAGCTGGGTTTTGATATGTCCTTCCCAAATTCTTTCCATGCTTTTTCCCCAATCATCATTATTTTAAATATGCCGCATAGCCTGCTTCTTTTCCTCCTCTCTTGTAAACTCTCCCACCTCAGAACTCCGAGCATTTCTGAAACACTTTCCGTTTTTATATGCTTTCCCACCACATACCTAGCAGCTTTTCTCTGCACCTTCTCCAATTTATTCACCTCTCCTTATGTATCGTAGAGCGTAGCACTCACTACGAAAAATTTACACGGGAGAACGTCTCTCTCTCCCGGGGTGTATTTCATATTCCCCGGACCCAGGTCGTGACCCCCTCTTAAATTTGACGCTGAATCCGCCCCTGGATATCTAGCTTACGTATTGCCGTCCTTGTTAAATGATCCCGAAGCGACGGCAGCGATTGGATACCAACGGTAGAAGGCGGGCGCGGCGGCTGGGGTGGCGCCCGACATGGCTGGGAGGTAAAAAGAACGGCTAAGATACATGCGTGTGATGCGGGGAGCAATTCGTCCCGAATGAAATTCAAGGTGAAGAACTATGGCAAGCCACCATTATCATTTTGAGTACGGTGCAGCGGGGTTTGTGGCCATGAAAGAGATGTCTCGGCAGGCAGATACTTTCAATTCTCAATATATCTGCAGAAAATAATACCATTGAGTTTTTTTCTTTCTCTTGACCTCAATAATTAACGTTGATGGTGTCGACCTTAAAGAATTAAATGCAAAATATTTGGCCAAAGTTTCAATTTATTTTTATACCTTTATCAGGGCTTCTCTGCAGGGAATATGATTTGTTTTTGATTGTAGCAATCAATTAATAAACTAATATATTAGAAATCAACGAATCATATGCATTCCAAAAAAAAGTCCTGATGAAGGTATAAAAATATATCGAAACTTTGCCCAAAAATTTGCATTCAATTTAAACAAAGACACTAATCAACGCTAAAAAATAGTCCGTGTAGTAATTCGAGTGGAGGTGCCGTAGATCAGAAAAAGTATCCCTGCAGACCATAAGTCCGAAACGAATGTTTGATTGCTCTAAGTCGTTACAGCTGTTGAGTAAATATATTTGTATTTGAGCTCCTGTTTATGAAAAAACATCTTTTTCGCTGCTTTTACTATTGTCTTTTTTAATAGCTTTTCCTCGACTTTTTTTGACCACTTTTGATTCATTGCACTTTAAATTCGCTTCTCTTGGGGAATTCGTCTTCGGCGAGCCACGCATCGCCATCCTTACTGGCTGGGTGGCTATATGTTTACCATATTTCAGGGTCCTTACACTGATCCATGAATGAAATCTGAGATTTTTGCACCGCTTTCCCTCAAGTCCACTCACCACTTTTCAAAGTTCCCCCTCATAATTTTTTGGGAGAGGATTGTAAATGTCTCAATTGTAAATCTCGTCACGGTACCGGCCGACTGTATATATGACGCTCACTGGTAATAGGACTCAGGGAAACTTTGATGATGGTCCGACATGGTCTGATCAAATTATGATTGGCCTTAAAGTGAAATTCAATCAGCACATACACGTTGTTCATTATAAAATAGCAGCGATCCTTAACTATAACTTTTCTTTTGAATCGATTATCACGGAGTTTATTAGGCCGAGGGAAATGTCAAGGCCCAAAATTTTGGCAAATTAAAGATTGCTTCATGTGTACAACCTAATATCTCCATGATATCAGGTTGTACACATGTGGCCAAAAATGTGATTACGTTTCCTCTTGTAGATATTATTATATACATACGTCAGATTGTGCAAATAGTTGTTGTGTGTAAAACGGCCTTTAAGATTAGTTAGGCCGCAAGGCAGAGCGTGATTTCGCTCATTAGAAGCGATTGCACTTAGTGTAAGAAGCGTATTTGGTATATTCAACAAATTTGTGTGTGCTATTCAAAGTTTGCCTCTATATCTTTCACGCGTACTCGGGCCATTAGTGTTTTGCAATTAACTTAAGATCTATAAAAGTAAGAGGGTTGAGGTTAATGTAAGGTTGCAATAGCTCATTTTGAACAAGGATGCCCCAGATGATTCAGGTGAGTTTAAATTTTAGAGTCAGATTTAGAGTTTCAGGTGAGATTCATATTTTGAATTTGAGTGTATACGAATGATAATAATTTTGACGGATAATCGCGAGGCCATGTTTCATCAATCTATTTCAGGCGACGGCTACGGGTCTTAATATTAAAAATTCTTAAAATCCGCATTTCGGGAAGAGTGGCCCCTCGGACCTCCGTATTTGCTCCCTTGTACGTTCGCGTGGAGGGGATGAGGATTCTAAGATCCTCCAATAGCGCCTAAAAACTATCGCTATTTTTAATGGAACGTTTTATTATGTTATATTCTATAAATAGACGTATTCTAAGACGTAGATATTCTATTCTTTTTAAGCAGAATGTATAAATATGGAAGATGCAAAAAAGAAATTATCAGCAGAATAGCCCAGGCGAAGAGAGCATTCCACCGAAGTTAAGATCTACTTATATCGAGAAAGGTAACAATTTATTAGAACTTACATTTGGAGAAAGCTATTCTACGGAAGTGAGGCATGGATAATGACAACTGCGGAGAAATCAAGGGTAGAGGCCTTCGGAATGTGGTGCCACAGAAGAATGATTAGTATCAATCAAATGGATCGACCTATTAAGTGATGAGGGAGTTCTAAGAAGATTAGGAGAGAGATGAGAAGCCTTTATAAGAAGACGGAACAACCTTGTAGGCCACATCTTGAGACAAGATGGCATGGAGAAGACAATCGCCGAGGGACGAGTAGACGGCAAGAACGGAAAAGGAAGAACTGGAACAAAATGTATGGAACCAGTTAAGAAGGATGTGAATGAGAAGATATACGTATGGGTGAAAATATCAGCTGATCGGAGGATTGAGTGGAGAGCGACGTCAAAACAGTGTTAAGATTGTTGACCAGTGAGGATGATGATGATTCTATAATCGGTATTTATTCAGTTCTCCATGTGCGATAATGTTCCGTAAGTTTTGAATAGTAAGTCTCTATTTAATTCCCGCCTTCTACGAGTCTACCTGATGCTCGGAAGCATTCAAGAGACAATAATCGAAATAAGATCCTCTGGGCCTTGAAAACCTACGACCAATGGCAAGAGCTGGTTCGTGCTTGGCAGAAGCATTCACTGCTCATAACAGTGGGGGATATCATGACAACTCCGAAGTAATTGTTACTTCTAAGATAATCTTTCGGTTTCCTTGTATTTCTTGAAGACCTGTGCTCGAATGAAACAATAGAACTTATTAATGTTTTAATTTCAACTGCAGAAACCCAAAAAAAATCGTGTCTGCATTGTATGATTGTATGGAAAACAAATGACGATCGATATTCGATAATACGCGAAGTTTGTCAGATTATGAATAACCCGCACGTAATTAATATCAAGACATTAATTATCTCATGGCCTGACTGATTTCCACGTAATATTCGTAAGACACCGTCCTGCAGCTTTTGTGTTATTATTTATTGCAGTAATAATGTTAAGTTTCATGAACGTAATACTTCAGGCATACTATTGCTAACGCCGTGCATAAAAACTCAATGTTTGTTTTACTTCCCCGATCACCCTCGTTGCTTTTTGACAGAATGCTATTGCAAGAAAAATTAAATCCGACGCAATATCATCAGGATTGAGACAAAGTTGAATTGTTACAATGGATGAAGTTCAGAAAGGAAGTATGCAGTTATCATCTTCGCAGAAAGACAGTAAAAAAGCCGTTATCTATGATTCTGCTGATTAATTTAATCCTAAATAGCTTCGAACAAGCCTCCAAGCACGACTTCTCATTTCTTGTAATCGGTAAATTTCGTGGTTAATGAGGAACTGATTTCGTGATGACGCAGAACCATAAATATCGTTAAGAGCGTTACATCTACACGATGTTGAGAAAACTATTGATAAGGAAATATTATTTGGCGACAGTACTTACGATAGCATCAATTCCACCGAAAGTGAGCGCGTGAGTGTACTGAAAGATTGGAAGAAAACTCAAGTGTAAGGGAAATTCACCTAAAACCTCAGAGTAAAATTAATTTGAAAATAGAAAATAGTGCGAATTAAGTAAAATAATCAGGTAATAATCATAAAACAAAAAAGTATTCCATAAAAGAAAAAAGATTTCCAATTTTATCATTCCCAAAAATATGTATGGACCGTCATTCCCAATTCACCGTCCGATTAAGAGGGGGAGACCGCGAAAAACTTTTGAAGGCTGGCTCACAAGTTACAAATTACGTTGGAGTTTCTTTATGCCGCACCGTGGAATGAAGTCGAAAATATCTCGCAGGATTTGCCGTTGAGGAGGAAGAAGTGCTTACTTGGACATTTTCCTGATTCTGGAGGCTTACCCTTTCCCCTCCGGATTGCTGGTCGGTGGGGGGAAGGGCGATTGTTGATGATTGTGTGCCCTCCCAAAAGGAAAGGCGCGGCGGCTCGTCAGACGCCCACGGGCGCCATTTTGAGTCCCTTCCCCTCCAGCAGGCGAGTGGTGGGGCGCAGGCGCCAAGCGCAGCCCTCGATCCGAATCTAATGCAATCCGAATCCCTTCCCCTTGTTGTCGACTCTCGGGGAAGAGAGGGGGTGGGGTGACTCAGAGACCGCGATTCGCGCGACGAAAAAAAAGAAACTTGCCGCGCGCACTCTCGGCTCGCGTCTGCGGTGTCGCCACCAAGTTGGTTACATCGCAACCGGCAAACGTTGAATTAGCTGAGCGTAGCTACGCAGGCAAATAATATAGTTGCAGCTTGTTTTTTTCTCAATATAATACTGATGAGGGGGCAATCGTAGCCATTGCTATCTCATTTTTTCGCAAAGAAGTGGGGGAGATGAAAATAAATACTTCTATTTCACCACCGTCATTTGTTTTGCTTTTCTATCTCTTCCATCACGAAGCGTCTTGGCGTTCTTGAGAAACCGCTGAGACCTCTGAGGTGATAATAGTTGGGGCAGTTATCGTTTTCGAGCCACTTTCATATCAACCAACTTCGATGTGTAAACGAGGCTCTAGTGACATGAAGTAGCTCCTCAATTCAGAACGCAGTAAGAATCGATTATCATAAATACATCGCGAGCAGTAACGCTACTTTTTAGTTACGCGCGCTAATGATGTAGTTGCAGCTGGCTATACTTCACTTTTTAATTGTAAAGGAGCAATGATGAGCTAAAACGAAAATATATTTTATTTCTCACCACATGAGGTGATGTGATCAGATTCACTCGTAGAAGATACATTGTACAGAGATAAAGCCAACTCAATTATGTTCATCTGCTCTCCACCTTCATTGAGACAAGAAAAAATCGCTACGGATGAATAAATCAATTAAATGTATATTTTATCGTACGTAATGAAACGATGATCATCCGTTCTGAGTGAACGAGTTCCTTGAACAAGTTCCCAGAGCATTACCTCACACAAGGACAAAACAAACGCTTTGACGTGTGATCATCATTAAAAGTCAGGAAACATTGTAGGAATAGAAGGAATATTGACTATTTCCACATGGTAATTCAGTGAGGCCGACCATGGTTTCGTTACAGCGTAGCATTGTCAAGGTGGTTATGTCGAGGTTGTCAAGCAAAGTTATTACTCCTTCTATTCCCTACGATTGAGGATTTCCACCAAGTTACGCCCGCTACTATTAATTGTAGTCAACAAACAACCCGAAGATCTGTTTGCGCAGCTCTCCAATCAATCCTCCAATCAGCTTATCTTTTGGCATTAACTTAATTCTTCTGTTTTGCGTCCTTCCTCTCTTGTCCCATACATTTTATTCGAAGGCTTCCTTTGCCGATTTTTCTTAACTTGCTATGCAACGATTGTCTTAATCACACTATCACACTTTTTGATTTGTGCGGTGAAGTTGTTGCACCATCATCTCAGTTTCTCAAAGAAAACTTTTCTTCCCTCCTCATCTTCTTGAGAGACCCCCACATTACTCACATGAGTCGTCTTTCACTCAGACCCGATTATTCCTCAATAGAAGTTCTTCTATTTGATTTTCATCATTCCTCTCTAAAGTTAAAATCTTTCATATTGACAGTAAAATTTGGCTGCGTGTTCTCCGGATTAATCAATACTTTTCTCTTTTTGTTAATACCCTTTCCAGCATCTTCGGTCGACCTCAGCTAATCAATCTCTTAATAAACATCATTAAACTTCAAATGCGAAATTGATTTACTTATAACTGATTATTTTCACATTTTTAGATGCCTTCGTTTTATTTTCCGCTATAACTATGCCATAACTAACTATTCCATCATTTTTGTAGAAACGTAATTTATTCTGCCCTCGCAAACTACGAATTTCATCCGACTTAATGAGAATGTCAGATAGAAGCTGTGGAAATGTTCGGACGATAAAATCCATTGTTCCGCAATTATAACATATCATGGAAGGGGTTGCATCATGACATAGTCCCTTCGGGGTCCCGTGTACGAATCCCTGGGGTTAAGGCAAAACCAAAGAAAAATCCTCCAAGTGCGTGGTGGTCCAAGGATAGGAATTGAATGAGTGTCATTACACATCATTGGCTTAATATAGGGTGGGTTCTACCTTCACTTATCCAAACTAACCTTCGGATTGAATCACTGTGAACGTGATATTGTGGACCTTTCATTTTTCGGTACGACAGTGTGCGACAGGGTCTGTTGAAATTTTCACGGAAATGGCTTTTGCTTGGCTACTTCATAAACTGTTTAGGACTCGATATGGAGTTATCTTCATGACGACTCCTGAAGATGACAAGTGACTACTCCGCTGCGGTAGGATCACACACAGCCTGCAGCGCCCAGGACTGCAGCGAGATCGATCCTGGACCGGCGTTCCTCGTGCTGCGGTGGTGAGTGGCAGAGGGTGTGCATGAACGTGAAAGTGAAACACATTTGGAGAAAAATGAATTCTTCATTTTTGGTGTTAATGCAGTGCGGTTTGCTTCTGTGATGCATCTCGTGATGAGAATTCAAATTAAATTGGCCCTTCTCCAATTTTCCCCTGCTGTCGATTTTGACACAGTTATAAAAATATAGGGATTCGTATTTTTCCGTGTTTTCCATCGGTCGCCTGCTTATAGAGCTATTCGCCGTGAATAACCGTTGTCTCTTTCGCAGACGATTGTATGACGTCACACACTCTTGCCGTGAGGGTCACCGCGTCTTATCCCCTTCTTAACCTACCGATCCGCCTCACAATGTTCATTTTTAACTCTTGTTCGCTAAAACTTCAATCAATGAGCTGTCCTCACTGAACGAGTCAATTTACTGAAACTCATACCAACGTCGAAACTCATGAATTATGGTCACCAACTTTCGTTTTTTTTTTTTATTTTAAGATTACACGAGATTAGACTGATTAAGGATTTTTTTAAATCCTACCCTTCCATTATTTCGGATACTTTAAAGTGAATTGCGATTTCGAGTCTGAGTGAGCGATCCCAGTCATCCGTCATTGCAGGGAAGCGTGCACTTTTAGGATGAATTAAAGCCGATGAAATACGCGCCGCGCATGCGTGCGAATGCATTCAAGTGAGCACCTTACCGGCCCCTCTTCCGGAATCGACTATTTCTCATGCTACTGACGAATTCCTCCTATAAGTAATATTGAATTTGTAGGTTCTGCGACTAGCGAAAGTTCAGGTAAAAAGCGAAACCGGTCGCATTGATATTTTGTAAGTTGAAGTTACCTGTATTTTTTCAAGTGCACTCATATATCGGTTTCGCACCATCTCGCCTAGAGTATCAAATTACATTGCCAGCGTAAGTTCGGTTTACACTGACGCGACGTCGACTGTACATTCAACTAAAATCCACATTTTGATAAATATTCGACAAACCATTTGCTATTGAGTGATTGAACTTTTATGCTTGAAAATGTGGACGTTGCTAAGTATGACGGCTTAAAATTATCATTCTATCTTTGTGAATTAATGTTTTACTGCCGGCAGATGTAAAATGGCAAGTATAAGCATACATTTAAGTTTAAAATTGGATTACGCACGGAACCCATGTTTCATCGAAAGATGTTCGTCAATTTTCATGCTTTCAGTCCAAAAGCTTCGGAAGTATAGAAAAATATTTCACGTAATAGGGATTTTGCGACTAATACGGTCATTTCATTGCTAAAGCGCGTGATTCACGTTTTTCGTCCCATTGTATCTAAAGCATGAATCACACTGTTCTTGACCTTCCGCTAGTCCTGGGTCACTGCAGTGGCGGACACATATGGGGCAGTGCCTCTTGCGGGGCCACCTACATTTTCTAACATTGCAGAACTACAATTGTAACTTTTTATACCATAAGATAGCATTATCTTTTATATGCGTAAAATCAGCTTAAATGAAACTTTTTCATACTTTGCATGCGATTTATTTTTCATTTCGATAAAAGTTAAGGTAGCTCAAGAAACATTTTGCGCACCAACCTCTTGAGTTTTTGCTGTATCCGCTACTAGGTCACTGTAGAGTAACTGAATATCCAACTCCATTTTTAGTCAGAAAAGCATTAATCTTTGAGCCTTTGCCCACTTCAACTCTCTTAATTCCATAATTTTTTACCAATACTTCATTCTTGTGTCTTGTAATCTTAACATGACAAATGTTGCTAAAGTTTTCCATAAAAGTGACGTAATTTCCGCCCATCCCGCGCGATGCTGGTCCAATGGGCCCTCCGAAATTAGAATGTGTGTACTATCGACTCTAAAGAACGTGTAACCCATAATTCACATCTGAACTTCTTTATTTCTATTTTTCCTTGGAAGCAGACCTAACTTAACTCATAGGAACCTTTTATTTCTTGTTGATTATTATCTTAAACCCTTTTCTTTGCCTCTGTCTTTTTTATTTAAATTTATGGCAGCTATTTTCTTTATCCCTTGAATGGTACACTCTCCTAGTCCTCTGTGCCTTAGTTCATTTGCATTGGATATCAAATATGTTATTCCTCCTCTTCCTTCCTCATATTTCGGTTTCCAAATACTCTTTCTTCTCTTCTTCCATCCTTTTCCTTTTCCTCATCTTCCCGCCTCAGCTTCTAATAAAATAATCTCCGAACTCATCTCGTTGCTGGACTTGTTCAGTGTCGTTGCTTAATACATATATCTGCGTTTGATTCCAAAGAATAGTATTTTTTTTCCTTCTCTTCATCGATTTTTTCTACCTTTCACCATCTCAACAACATTTTCGGTTACGTTTTTTCTCTTGATTTACTGATAATAAATTATACTGAGTGTCTGGTGCTTACGAAACATAACTCAGTCTTATGTCGAATCTTCCACAAACTCTTGGTCTTAGCATAGAGTAAGTATATTCTTACTCTATATATACTTACTCTATGGTCTTAGTAATGCGGATCCCTTCATCTTTTAATGCTGATTCTCCATATGCAATATCTACTTCACCTGAATCCGCGCTGACTTCATACAAAATATCTGGACACGGGATCATATGATGGATGGACCCACAGTGAATCAGCCATTCATCTCTCTTTTGATTATAGTTAACTCCCCTTGTTGAGCACAACGCCTTTAATTCTCCAACTACTACGTTTTACCCGTATCTTACTTCGTTTTCTATATCTTATTTGCAATTTATTGGCTTTTTTCTGTAATTTTCTCGTTCTCTTTGGGATTTATTGCAATACTTCGCCGTGGGAATTCCTCCGCCAAAGTCAAAGCTCCAACATTCCACCCTGTGTTTCTCGTGAGGCAATATAAGCTTTTATACCGGCCTTACCATATTCGTTCGCATTTTCTATTTCCTTGTCTTTATGCTGTAGGTGATTGTTCCTTCTTTTAATGGCTTAAGCTTTCGACACCTCTTCATGTCTAACCAACTGTTTCTCTTCTTGAAGTACTTTCCTTTCACCTTCCGCGACGTCTGGTTTTCTTCGCAATCGAGAGATCGAACTAGTCCATTATGTTTCTCTAGTAGTTAAACCAGTCAAACAATTATGTTTGCCATGCCTAGTTTTCTGTTTTAAACCTTGAATATTCGCCGTGTGTTCCCTCACTGACCGGTCGTTCGTTTTTTTCTGTGTCCACTTAAACTCTTAGGTTCATCAATGTGTGGGAAAGCGTAATGGCTACATAATTTTTTCAGGTGCACATGTCTTATATTCTGTATCAACAAATTTAATTCCTTCCTATTACATCTCGCTAGTCCTTTGTTTAAGTTATCCTCTGAAATATCTCCACAGGGTGTATTGCGGTCTGACAATTTTTCTCGACGAGCAGAACATACACACAGTTAATTACGACATGAAATAATTCTCCTTCCCGAGTTCAGCATATCTCTCTCCTTCCTCTTAATTTTCCTCTATTTTCCATTTTTCATTTTTCCATTTGCTTAACATTTTCTATCTTTTTTCATTTCTTCTATCTGGATCATTCTTCTTTACTTTGTCGCGTCAATGTCCTTCCTGTTTGCGATACTATTTCTTATTTTTACGTATTTATTTCAGTATTTTTTATTCTATTATACGTGTCTGTGCCCATATCTTCTTAATACTTGCATTTTTCAAAGTCATCTTCAACATTTTTTGGCGACGGCTACAACGAAAATCAGTTCTAAATCTTGGAATTCTTTCGCAGATTAAACGTAACTATCAACAGTGAATGCGCGGTACAGCACATGCTTACGGAAACTCAAACTTGCCTCCGCAGCCCCGAATTATGGCAGAATCCACTACTTTATTTACACGCACGGTTTACTGGAAGTGCAACAAACGCGGTTAATAAATGTGGCGAATTCAGAAATGAGAATTGGTTAACCGGCTTCTGCTGGCTTCACTAACTCTTCCTCCAGGATTCCTTTGTGATTTACTGGGCAAATACGCTATCGAGCATTCTAGACTCGACTTTCTGAGCTCGCTAGCATCATCGGGTGTTATGTGCCGGGTCAAATATCCAATGATATCAAGGTTTATCCTCTTCATTCCCGGGACACATTCACCGTTATTTATGCTACGAATTTCATATTTTCTGGTCGATTGTATGATAACAAACAACGTTAGCGATTTCTGTGAATCATGCTTCTGTCTGAAGCTGCCATCGGTCAGAAAGCACTGAACTAGTTGCAATAATGAAATTTCATTTAGCCAAGTGGTGAAAAAATTCAAACGTCGACGCATTGTATGCAATAGGCCAAGAGCGTTGAGGTTAAGTACAGTCATTTCAACTTTGCTGGTGGTGGAGGGTTGTCCCGGGGGCGCGGCACCGCTGACGCTGACTGACTGCATAGGAGGCGGATGTTGAAACGTCCTTGGTTGTGGGGTGGGATGGGCAATCTTTTGATTGTTCCCGTATTTCTTTGCCACCCGCCGCAGTTCGCTTCGTGCAACCCAAACGCACCCGCCCTGCAAATCGTAATCCAATATACATACATGTAAGAACTGTCTCCCCACGAACTGAGCGCGAGCAAATCCTTTTATCCGCATCTGGCGCTCTCCACCGGGAGGCCAACGGGGCAACTGGGGAGGGGGCGTTTAAATAGGGAGGAGGAGCAGATGACGCTCCCACACACTCACACCCCCCACCCCAGTAATTGGATGCGCTGGTCCTTCCCCCCACCCCTAACTCCCTCTCTCCCCCCTCCCCTCCAACCCTTGCTGTTCGTCGGTGGCGGCCGTGACGTGGTGCGTGCCGTGACGTCATGGCGCCGGATCGATGTGCTGGCGCCTCTGCGACAGGCGCCTGCACCCGACGACGTCGGCGCCGCCATGGGTGCCGCCCACGATGCGGAGTCGAATCTCGGAAAAGACACCAAAGAGCGGATTTGGTTTTAATGTTCCCACCATCATTATTTTCACTCCACGTTCCCACCCGCGCCTTTCGTAATAACCACCGACAACGAAAATCTAAATTGCCTCTTTACTCTCCCGGAGATCGCTTTTTTACTGAATCCCTTCTTTTTTCAACACCATTTGGTCTACCTACCCTTCCTGGATCTCTCAGCCCCCTTCGGATCATTCTAGAGGTAGCTTCGAAAAGCCGCCTTCTCCTGAATCTTTGTTTTATCCTCTTTATAGTTTTTTTGTAGATTATATCGGTTAAAGCTTCAGATTATACGTTTTGTATTCAATATAAAGCCGTATCGGCTGTTTTTGAATGCATAAATAATAAAAAAACACAGTCGATATTATACGCATTTTCTTTAATATCAAACGACCCGGCAGCCGAGGCTCTTTTTCTAGGTGATTCCTAGGTACTATCCATATTTTCGATATCTTTTAAATGTGACTTAGCTGCCAGAATGGTCCGTTGATAATAACTGTAAGTGTAGAAAATAAGAGCGGAGTACTACTTAATTCTTTCGGGGGATATTTCCTAGAACTGATCGGGCAGTTTTTTGCATAATTTTCAGGTTAGAACCGTAGGAGGAGGTCTAGGTATAGAGTAATCGCATACACCAACAGCAATATTTTTCAAAAATTTGCTCTATCGTGTTTACAGTAGAAATTAAGAGTTGATGAAAAAGAGATGGCCCATTTCCACAAATTTATTGAGTTGCGTGCAACGTGTTTCGACCGTTATGTCATTCTCAAGTACTCTACGATATTGTCAGTTTCTGGAGCTGTATTTATGCTCCTTGGATAAGTAGGGGTGGGAAGTTGAAGGGGATGGTTGAGGAATGAGAGGGAGATGTGTCATTGTGTGGTGCATTTGGGGGATGGGATGGCAAGGAGTGGGGAGAAGCACACGAATATCTGCTCCTTATTTAAGGAATTAAGTTCGAGCTCCAACGAATTGTACGCGGTGAGCACGGATCAAAAACCTTTAAAACACATGCATACACGTTCAATTTTATCCATACTCACGTGTATTGGTTCGGGAGTTGTTCCCGCCGTAGGCCAAGGCGTCGGAATGCAAGGGAAGAAGGAAACTCTACGTCATCTGGGAATAGTAATGCTTAAATAGTCCGTGTGCGGTGTTATAGCTGCTATCAAATTATGATGTATAGTGCCTTATGATTGTGCTGTTGCCAGTGGCAGAGCTACCGCAGTCCGCGTAATCCCGCCCCCCCACCCCGAAATATAAAAACACAATTATTTTCCTTCATAAAAGAATAAATATTGAAAAATCATGAATTTACAAAACAGTTCTTCAACTAATGAAGTTTTTTCGAGTATTGAAACTGTAAAAATTAGTTTAAAACCCTCACTTTAGTACCCTGTTTTTCAAAAATTTTCCCCCCTGGTTTTGTCCCCCCCACCCGAACGATATTCCTGGCTGCGCCACTGGCTGTTGCATTATGAGGAAGTGTACAAAGGCGTTACTTGGTTAGAGTCCTTTGATTACCTATAAATTAAGGTACTTCTGTCAACAGCTCCGCAATTAATTAGATACATGTCTACGCCGGGCTGCGAGTGCAACCACGTTAGATATTTCGTTTTGACCGGAAGTAACTTGGAAGTATGTAGAATAGACCTCATTCAAAAATTTCCTGAGTCTGTAAAATAAATAAAAAATACTTCTGAGGTAATATGGCGATGTAAATTTCAAAATTTTTAACATATTAAGATATTGAGGAGGGTAGACACTACTAACTGTGAACATTTCAAGATGACAATATAAGTTTAAAACAAGTAATCCGTCATGATAAAAGAGTGGACGCGCGGGAGCGATGCGCCCCCTTAAACATAGTTAAAGGGAAAATAGATTTAAAATAAAATCGAAAATCCAGTTTTAATAGTCAAACATTGAAGAGATGTAGCCATAATAATCAAGTTTCAATGCAAAATCGATTTTTCAACTTCGAAACCATTTCGTTTGATCTCAGCAGGGTGACTACCGGCCCATGATAACGTCATCCGTCCCACGCGAAAGACTTTTCTCTAAGGGCGGTAAAATTGGAAACCACGCTCTCGATCATCAAGGAAGCATCACTATCAGTTGATCTTTCCTAAAAAATTTTTGTAACGCAGAATGGTTCCGAGCGGAGATCCCCAAAATTTTAATGCGCGCGCATTTGTAAATATTTATTGCTAAAAATTCAAGAATGTACTTGGGAGATTTTTTGAAAATTTTTGTCTACTGCTCAATAGTGTACTTCGAGTGTTTTTCGAATGAATAAATAGCATTTTTTGTACGTACTGCATTTTTTAAAACCGTCGGTTTTTCCAATTAATCGATATTTTGGTTCAAATTTCGATTTTTGTTGAAAAGCTTAGCGATTCACTTCGATTAATAAATCGATTGGTCGAAAAATCGAAATTTTGTCCGACATTATTCCATCACAAACCATGGCCCGGAGACTATTTGTGGACCCATAGATTCTCTCTTTCGTCCCGTGACAAGCGTTTTATCTACGGAAAACAATTGATCTGGAAATTTGCGAGTATGCGACCAAGTTCAGCCGGAGGCTCAGTCCATGAGGACTTTTAATGGAAATAATAGAGAGGAGCGCAGTAGAACGCAATGATTATCAAACGATCTTAAAATTTTCAAATTCAAATGAGGAATAAAAGTTTTTACCTATTTTTTCCGAAGAAAACTATCCCAAAGACAAAAATTTTGCCAAGTTAAATTTCAATGTTTAGAGCAGCATCACTGAGTGAACAAGCATGATCAAGAATGTGATGTTCGGAGAACAGTTTTAGATATAGCTTACCTGATTATGATCACTGGCTACTTTTGATGTTAGGGACTTCAAAACTAAGGTCAGAGATATCAGCAATGCTGGCATCCAGGAAAAACTTTCCTTCCACTAATATAAGTGTCCATAGGTTGTGAATCGATGAATTATAAAACAATGACTGAATAAAATAACATTCAGTATATTATAGAAAAAACATCTTCTTATCTTATGTTTGGACCTTGTCTTTGCAGACGGCAAAATCGTTGTGAGACAACTGCCTGGGTATACAACACTAATGAAACATTATCCAGGAGCAAATTCTTTCCGTGAGGATTAACCACGTTTTGCAATCGAATACCATTCAAGACAAATACCTTAAATGTAAAACCTCGTAAATCAAAAATTTCATAATTTTAATGCCATTAGTTGTAAAACCTCGTATTCGTACAATGCAGCTGAAAAAAATTCTATTTAAAATTTAATTCAATGAATTTAAAACCCAGAATAGTTACATATATGTTGTATTACAAGAAAAATAAACAGTTTTTTGTTCATACTATAACTTTGATCATTTTTTTACGAGATTTTACATTCAAAGTGACGAAGAGATTTTTCCCCTGTGAAATTTTCGCACCTTAGCCGAATTGATGTTTGACGCTGAAACTCACAATACAAAAAAACATCCATTTGTACTCATATGCTTGAGGCATAACATGTTGGAAAATGTGAAAATGGATGAATGAATGTGAATGGTGAGGTATCACATTGCTGAAAAGTGATGAGTAAAGTTCAAATTTTAGTTCGGCCATGTTTTACTGAATTGAAATTTATAAATGTTTTGCAATGAAAAAAAAACAATTTTTCCAATACATAGATACTTTCCTTCATTGCAACCTACCGTAGGCAAGTGCTTCCGGTTGCGACAGAGGGCGCGTCGATCGGCGGCACTCGCTGATCTGCGCCTCCCTCTCCCTGCAGTGTTGAGGGGGCGTGCCCAGAGCGGGGGTGCGAGGGGGAGGTGGGTGGAGGCTGGCGGTGGGTGCCACTCCGACAAACAACCCCGCCCGTTCGATGGCAAAGCGGGGGGAGGGTGTGCTCCCTCATCACGCAATTTGCATCTCAAATTCCCCGAAACTCCTCTCGCACCCCTCTTCCCCCTCCCCCCTCGCCCAAACACACGCAGCCACGAAAAGAGGCAGCTCCCGGATTCCGAAGACCAAATAAAGACATTTGTCGGGTGTATCCCCTTCTCCCTTCCCACCCACCCCCTCCTCCCTCTCTCCCCCACTCCATGCTTGCGTGCCACTCGCCAGTCTCTCATCTCGTCGAAGTGCGTGGAACAACATTTTTTCATGGCAATATCAACTTCGTTCTTGTCAGCGCACTATCACGGATGAATGTTTGGAGGAAATCGTTAATGCTGGACAACATGAATCATTTGAGTGTCTCCAATCACGTCAGGGCCCTTAGGAAACGTAATCCAGGAAATGTAGAATTAATGAAATTTATGAGGCGATTAGACGATTAATTCCATAGAAATTAGAAAAACGGATTCAAATATCCATACTTAGGTTAGTCGAATACTCTTCTGGTGGCATTGCGATATTTTGTTTGCGCGGCGGTGACCGCTTGATTTCTCCTCCGTTGGCGTCACCTCCTCAGTTTGAAGGTGTCAAATGAAATGGCTGCCCTCCGGTTCGAAATGCACTCGAAATCAAGGCCTCTTTATGTTTGCGGCAACTGCCTAAGAACGGACTTTTGATAAGTAGCGGTTATGGCGCCTCCGTCGTGCCTTTTCCGTGTGTTTACTTTCGTGACCATGGCAACGGAGGCGGACGATATCTCTTCGGCACTCTTTTTTTCCGTCGGTTGCACTGTTTCCTTTCCTCGCGAGAATTTAAGGGGAAGGAGTTTCCACCCGCACATGTATAATGCATCCGCGGGACTGCTAATGAATGCGTCTGCCATTTCGCCCTCTTTAGCATGCTGACTTTTTATGTGGAGGGAGCGGCGCCTTCTCCTTTGACGGAAGAATTTGGGATGGGAGAATTGGGGGTTGGGTTGGGGATTCGCCGGGGTCCCTGCGGACGTCGCTTCCGCTCGTCGAGGAGTGAGAAAGAGGGACGCCGCGGCTCGTGTCAACGCGCGCCGCCCGTGGTGAGTTGGGCAATTGACGCTGCAGCGTGGGTTGATTATGCGGATGTCATGCGTGTGCAGAATGGGAGGCTGACGGGAAGGACACCGGTAGAAAAGAAATAGAGGATTCATCAGAAACCACTATGTGGCACGCTACAAATGGACCGGTGTGGTTAAGAGTCTCGCATCTACCTGCTACCTCGCAAGCAACCTCATTAGGCGCGTGGCGAGGAGTGTACCTCTATCTATCATTCTAGTTTTGATTTCTTTCGATCAAATGAGCATGATCGTTTTGCCCTCTATTGCCAAGTTATTGTGCATTCATATCGGTTTTAGTCATTAGGTAGGTAAAACTAGGATGTCTCTTGTCGATTAACATATCCACCATCGGAAATTATTCGGAAGCTCATGACCAGGTTGCTTCAAAATGACCTGCTCTAGTTCTGCGCTACGGCAGATGTAGCCAGTATAAAACGCTCTCGGTGCCCTTAAAGTGCCAAATTAGTCACTTCAGGTCGACGCTTTTTTCAGTTAATCAGTCGTTCGCAATTGAGAATCGAGATAAACATGAGCAATTTCCGCTTCTTGGGACAGAAAGTGAAATAATTCATTCGAAACCATGTGATCTCGTTTTGAATGTATAAGTTTATGTTGGATTTCATTTTCTTGCTCCAACGAATAATCAATGTCCTAATATAACCTCTATCATTAGTTATGATAACTCTTAAATACAAATTATTTTTCGATTTTATTTGTTGCGGTGGTTCAAAATTCTGTTTTATTTGGGTAATTATGTGTACGTGAACTGGACTTTTTGGTACCTAGTACAGTACGGATTGAATCAGATTGTCGAAAATGTTTTTTCTCAACTATTCACTGGCGTTTTTAGTGTATTATTTTTTTATTATTTAAATAAGATAATCACCCATAGCTCAGCTTTCAAATACAAGATTTTTTGACTGTCAAAGCATTTCATTAGATATGCTTGCCAAATGATTATGCACTGTAGAAGAGAGGTAGAGAATATCATTGTCATCTTTTAAGTTGCCTTGCATGCGGAAGCAGCCCTTCAACACTTTGACGCACAGCATCCCGAACAGGAGCACATCAACTGGCGTCTGCTCTCGCCCAGGAGCGCCCTTATTGTTTACATTCACTTCTGCGCATGCGCCCTGGATCCTCCCCTCCCCCTTTCATCACCTCCGTGACCAGGGGTGGCATGGGTTACCTCGATTGTATTAATTCATTTGTGCTGATGATTTTGTTTGTGGCGGGTCAACTTTTATTGTCGTTCATTAGGACCCGCGTGGAAAAGGTGTCATCAGGTTTTCATGTATTATTTTCCCGGTTAACGTAATAATATGGCCATTATTCAGTAGTCACGCATTTCCTACGCTTGCCTTAGCTATCGCATCCTCTTCCTCCAGGCCCGACACTCTTGTTTATCTAAAACAGAATTTAACTAGGGGAGTTCTGGAAAGAACGCCTACCATCCATCATTTGACTCTTGATTATATAAACTTCGAGATTTCAACTACACTTCTAGTGGTCACTTCTTGAAGTTGACGATTGAAAATTAGGAATTGTAAGTAAATTTATTAAATTATACTCCACTTTCGAAGCATTACCTAATCAACTTGGTGGTGGTACGCCTATATTAGATGAACTGTAAGTAAGAACTTGTGGCTTTTCCCAAGTAATGGATCATTTTGATCAGTGGCGAAACTTGGAATATGCTTTGTGGGGGATGTGATAGCCTGGGGTGGCAACCACCCCCTCCTTCCCAGGCAATGCGGGGTCGGGGAAAAGTTTTGAAAAATGACATGCTTGGACATACATTATCCATCATTTTGGCGCTAAAAATTTAATTTTATGCAGATGCAGTTGATAAATTGCAAAACTAGATAATAGTTTTAAATAACTTTTTCATTTCTCTGAGGCTTTGGGGGGATCTATCCCCTCATCCCCCCATAGTTACGCCACTGATTCTGATAACCTATCCAGGTTTTAACTGCTTTACAATTTTTATCAAGACCTTCATTAGAGTCATTACCATGCTCACAATTGTATCATTTTTATTTCATCCAATATGTCAACACATTGGTGTACTTGTGTCATTGTCTCTGAGGTGAAAAAATCCTCTGTTTGAGTTGCTATCAAACAAATCTCTCTGCATTTTGACAAAAATATTACAGTATTTCACACCAGAGTGTCATAAGATACAGTTGTGAGTTCAGTTAAAGCTATGTAATGAAATTGAATAGATTATATATAAGATTTTTAAGAGTAGGTCGGTAAATCCTATCGTTTTCGGAGCTTGCAAGTGTATGAAGGGTGCATCAACTGAAGGTCTTGGTTCCGCACCAACGGCAAGCACCATCAGCCCCTCGCATTCCTCCGGCACCCTCCCCCCTCTCCTCCCCCGAATCTTTGTCGATGCAATTGCGCGCGTTACTCTCAGTTCGTTGGCCACGGAGGAAGAAGGGTCGCCCACATCCAATTAGATTATCCGCCACGCCCCCCTCGTCAATCGCTTCGTTGACCACCCCCATCCACATGCACTGTCCGCTCGCTCGCCTACGAATATCGTCCACAGAGGGAGCAGGGGAAGGGTGGGAAGGGGCCATGCGCCCACCCCCGGTGCTTGACGGGGACGTGCCACAAATAAAGAGTCGCAAACCCGAACAGCACAACCGTTCATAACTACGCTTTGCCTACGTCCTACATGGTGTAAAGGACTGTTTAAACGTCACATTAACACGTACGAGTTAATATATAAATGTATGAACCCGTGATTGAACACGAAAATGCATCGTGTAACCGCCCAACTTTTGCGAACGCATGAACAGAAAATAGAACCTGTTCTAATTTGTTTCATGTATTTTTACATATTCCGCTCCGGTCCATCAAAATCATTCATGCATTCACACATTAACTTGCACGTGTACCGTGTACCCAGACCTAAAGACGTTTAATTGGCATCTGGTGATCCACAAGGGAGCCTACTTGGCCCCATTATGTTCGTTGTGTGATAAAATTAATTATCTAATTGTGCCACTAAATCATCTTCTTAAATAACTAATCTTAAGGATCGCACATACACTGAAATTCGTATGAATTCAAAATATCATGATTATGTTCGAAAATCGAGTTTTTCGTTTGCTTGCGTAAAATATATTTTTTAAATCTGTTTTACGTTGATTTTGATGCGATGATTAGCGGTAAAGTTCTGGTGCATTTGAAACATCCATGTGCAAAGTAGGTATTATATTAGCCTGTTTTGTGCAGTGCTACCTAAATATTACCGTTAAATAGTTTGAAAATAAGTAGTACAACGATGTAACTATTGCATAAACGATGTGGCATGGAGTTACGAGAAATCTCACTATTCACAATACTTTTAAAAAATGTATCAACTTGATAAAGATAATCAGTTAAAACTACAACGTAGGTCCGGCAGTAGTATTTTAAACTTTTGATATAACTGTGAATTCCCTATCTGTTTAGTGAAAGATTGGATATTGAACTTTAAATTTGGGTCTAATTAAGGAAAATGACAACAATATGCACTAAACAAAATAAGAATGTTTGAAATTTATTTATCCTTGAAAAATATTTACCCAGTAAAGATCCTTCCATCGTGATGAATTTACCGGACAATGCAGCAGGAAAACTTTCTTCAACACCTCTTTTGAAACTTTGACACATTTTAATCATACTGGCATGTAGGCAGATAAGCACTTAATTAACGGTATTCTTTCTATTGCTGATTAATTTCTCTAGATACGGTACGTACATGAATATAATATGACAGGGTATCGATCACTCCTTGCCGCAAAGTAGCACCTATTTTAAAAAAATCATTCTATTCAGGAGTATCTTGAATTTCTAGTTCATAAAGTCATGTGTAAAAATTGAGTCATGTAATCGTTTCTGAAGTTCCGTCTATTTTGGATTCATTTGATGATTCCCAATGTATTTCAAGTAAATCACAGTTCTGGGAGGTCCTTCTGATGGCAGTTATACGAAGGGCGGGGAATTGCACATCTTCAAGTTTCGTCTCTTTCTCGATTGGGCGTGCAATAATTTTTGCATTGGTTGCCTCCTCGTTTTCATACATTTGCGTATGCGTTCGCACAATTCGCGGCTATGCGTAGTGTACTTTTTAATGCATGTTCGTACATGCTGTGGGTTACGCAATTACTTGCATCGTGTGAAACGGTCTTCAAGATATCCATGATGGCCTATTCTGAACTTCACTCGCGGAGGAGGTATCGTCAATCCATTACATTGAGAACCAGTGGCGCAGTGGGGTGGGGGTTTTGGGGGATAAACTCCCCCCCCCCCCCAGAGCTCAGAGAAATGTTTAAGTTTCATCAATTTTACTTAATTGGATTAGGACAACTTGTGGAATAGTGTTAGGATTAATCAAATATCCCTCAGAAAGCCGTAAAACTCGCCATTTTGAACCATTAATCTTAAAACATTTCTGGAGGAGAACCACGCAAATTCCGCTTACCCTGGTGGGTATGCAATACCCCCACACCCCTAAGTATTAGTTGCGCCTAAAACCCTCCCAGCCTTAATTCTTAGCTGCGCCCCTTTTGAGCACGATTATATTGCAGTTGATGATTCTCTTATCGGCCGCTAAATACGTAATCAACCTCCACGCATAAAAATGAGGTTATAAGATTCACCATTCACGTCGCTGATGGTAGAACAATCAGAATTTCACTTTGAGGAGATAAGCCATGATTATGGGAAACCTACCCAAATTTATATTCCTGATGGTATTATCTATCGAATTCATAACTTTTAACTACTATTCTTTGCCAGGGCAATACTTAATTGCAAATATTGAGAATAAATGCATCGCTCTGAGCTCAACGCCGCGCAGCGGATATTTTTTAAATCCGAGATTTCCATCATAAATAATAATAAAACTGCCCCATTAAATTGTTCACACCATCAGAGAATAACATACACAGCTAGGAGCTTTTGTTGACCCCATAGGCCTTTGCCTGCTGGTTGAATCGATCACCTTCAGGAAAATAAAAGTATCACAACACAGATTCCTGAATCACAAAATACTGTTGTAATGAAGAACTCTTGCTACGTAAAGTGATATACAATACATTTACAACAAAAAGACAGAAAGGGGAGCGTGGCAGCCTAGTGGGCGGAGCGCTCGGCCGCTGATCGAGGAATTCCGGGTTCAAATCCCGGGTGATGACTTTGGACACACCCAAATAAAATCAGCTAAGAGCGAGGTGCTGTATCAGATAAAGGAACTGCCCTGAATGAGTGGTATTCACACCCAGGGTCGGATCTACCCTCACCTGACCTAACCAACCTTCGGGTTGAATGACTGAGAGAGCTAAAAAGACAAAGGAAGAGCAATGTAATTTTAAAAAAATAGAAAAAATGAACATTGTTCGCAGGAGACCTCTAAGAAATGCCACCCTTTAATATTTTTATTGATAAATATCCAGAGTTTCACCTGCTACTGCAAATCGAGCTACTGTCGGATGCAGTGGTGTAGCCAGGGGGGAGGTCCGAGGGGTCCGGACACCCCCGAAAAATAAAAATATGCTTCAGAAAATATAACAAAATATTAAAAAATCGTGAATTTACGAAAGATTTCTTAGCGAAAATAAAGTTTTTTCGATTATGAAAAGTGTTAAAATTAGTTTGAAACCCTTTACTTAGTACCCTGTTTTTTTTTAAATCATCCCCCTGGTTTTGGACCCCCCCGAACAAAATTTCTGGCTACCCCACTGGTCGGGAGGACTTGGCCTTTCTCTAAGCAATCCCCGTTGGCGTTGAGTTGAGTGTACGATATGCATCGCACCGTATCGCATCGCAGGGGTGGGTGTTGGTGGGTGGGGGATGCCCTCCACCTCTCCTCTTCATCAGCAGCCCCCTCCCCTCCCTTCGTCCCTAATCCTCCCCCTCCCCCTCTCCCCCTTATATCCGCGCCTAACTCGATTTTCTCTTTTCATCGCCCCCCCCCCCCCTGTTCTCCCGTGCAAACACCCCCGGAGTTTCTCCCGGATCAGTGGCAACCCGCCCGCGGGGTTCGCAAGGGACACATCCCCAGGAACAACCCAACTCGTGTTACACTTGCGAATCAATCCGCACATGAATCCTGATCAAGTGACAGACCTGCGTCCTTTGTAGCCACACACATCGGTAAAACTACCGCTGGAATTTATTCCCATTACATTTCAACTTTACGGCTCAAACAGGCCAAGTTCCATGGCTTCATCGATAAACGCAAGTATACAATCTGAAGATTGAAGCGTGATGGAGTGGAAATTTTCCATGTTACAAAATAAATACTTGCAATTTTCCACGATTATAAACTTTATTTTGGCCTAGGTTTTAGGGCCCCCGCGCTTTGGCAACTTTTTTAAAGCAACTAAAAAGCGTTTTTTGTCTGAAGATTTTCGCAGCTTCTTTTATCTATCTTTGAAGTTCCTTTCGGGAAATACTGCGTTGAAAACTTTTGGAGGAGTGAAATGGCGATCGAAAAATGTTTTCAACGCAGTATTTGCCAAAAGGATCTATCAAGATAGAAATATATTGTGTTTGAATGAATATCACAATGCTTTTTAACAACAACAGCAAATTAAAATATATATAAAGAATTCAGTTAACCATAAATGAAAAAGAAGAGACAGGAATTTTTACATACCTTAAAATATAATCGAGGATATTCTGAAAAATCACTTTCCGAAAAGATAATTATTCCACTCTAAAATTCGCACCAACAACGATATCTGTTCAAATACTCAAAATTCTCAAAATAAAAAAGTTTTATCAAATCCAACAACATCCATATACCATGGGATCATCCATGTAAATAAAGTTTCTGAAAAAAATACGAAATTATTCATAAATAAATCATAAAATTGCACACCGAAATCATAACACTCAAAACGATCTTCTTTATACAAAAATAACATCAGAAACCCATATGAATCTAAAAAGTAATGCAATATATAAAATTTCATGTCTCATTCGGAAAACTTGCTACATTGGACAGACATAGCAGTATTTAAAGAACAGGATTTCCCTGGAAAAATCATCCATAAACAATAGAATTACACTCTCTACCCTCGCAAACCATAGTGTAAACAATGGCCATACCTTAGACTTCGATAATACTGAAATTTTAGATTATGAAAGTAATTACAAAAAGATTATTTAAAGGAATGATCCATATCTCAAAAATACAACTGCAATAAAAGATCAGATATTGACAATCAAAGTAAAATTTATTTATATTTAATAAATCAAAGTTGATGGTAACCAATGGCAACTATGATATTGTACTAGCTTAGTTACAGTCGGTAAACAAATCTTTGCAAATAAGGTATTTCAAAATTCTTGTCTCTTCTTTTTCATTTATTTCATTCATTTCATTCACTTGCATTCTTTTTATATTTTTTATTTTATTGCTCTAAAAAACAGCGTAATAATCTTTCATGCCTTCGTGTATCAATTTAATGTAACCATCATCATTCATATCCCTGAAGGAGATATAAGAAATATTTAAATCGAAACTTTCTCAGGCTCCGAGGTGTTAATCATGGCTGGTACGCAATACATTATACCTATAACCTTTTTCAGGTTGACAACTCTAGTCCATTGTGTCCATCGCTCATTGAGGTGAATTGCGTGCCAGTTCACGATGTGTAACAGATTGTATGCATTTCGTTGTTCCGCTTCATTTGTTTTTAAGAGAAATGAAATGTCATCTGACAATGATTGCCGATCTACTAACGCACACGTTTCAAGTGGCATCACCTCCCGAAATGGTAGATTTATCATTAACTCGGTAAATGTCGTAAAACATTATCATCAGACTCGCGTTGGATGATTATCATTTACTGAATGATGAAGTTGATAAAAAATCTCATGAATGATATCATGGTTCTTCAACGGTGAGACTTGATCTTAGATTTTCTCTAAATTGTCTTTCGTGTTGCTTTCATTGACTGATCATAACATGACTTTGAAGTCATTGAGGTCCTCTTATATGCATTTTCAATGAGCGATGTGGTAAAATTTTTTTAAAAGCTTGTCAGCGCATCTTGTTCAGTGATTCGGAAGACATCCTTCCTACATAGGGAGACTTTCATTTAATGTCATACCTGATATCTGTGAAAAGAGGAAATATGGTACAAATGATGGATGCAACCATCACAGTTATTTATGAAATGGCGATCTGTTGACTCATGTGCATTTTCCGTTGAGAATAATTTTTTCCCTCAAAAAATCTCAATAGAAAAGTCAGTAATCTGTGCAAACATAGATGTGAAGCGCAGAGAAATTGAGAGAATGTTCCGAAAGTGAGGAGGAATTGCGTCGGTATCCTATTGGAAAAGGAAGAACCTGGGACAGACTGCGTCAGAGATAGTGGGACCAGAGTACGGAAGGACTATAGGAGATGCAGAGGTAGAAGAGGAAACAGATGAGTTTATGTGGAGAAATATCAACTACGATATAGGTGGCCCACCCACGAACTCAGTGGCTCCATCCGTAGGTTGCTTTGGTCGGTGAACGTAGAGCTCTCTCCAGACTAAGCCGCAAGCATATGAATATTACAGATGCAGGGCAGGGGAGCAGTTTTTTCCCTGGGCCGCCTCACACTACGAGAATGTTCTTGTGCGGGGATGTCCGATGGCTTCGCCCGAGATTTGATCCCAAGACAGCAGCAGCCAAGCACCCACGACGCTCCCCATGGATGCCCTCTGCGAGTAAATAGACGTGTTAAATGGAAATGAATAACCGTTATCGTAGAAGTAAACGAGGGGTATTGATATAGAGACGGAGCGAATGGGGGAGAGGGGATCAATTAGAAGTGGCCGTGGGGAGAAGGGATTAGAAGTACACGCGTGTGTGGGAAGACACGAGCCTACGTTCCACGGTGGCGTGCGACACATATCCTTTACACTAAATCTAGATATCACTGCCAGGGATCTCGCATCGCCGAAGGGTGGATCGAAATCGCGATCGAAATTCCCACGGGATTACTCTTAAAGAGGTCGGGTGGGCAAGTCCGAGAGAAAGGGGTGGCGATTATGAGCTAGACCATTAAGTGGAGGGATATGCGACAAAGGATGAGGAATTGAAGGATCAATGAAGCGAAGCGAGGTACCGCCAGAGAACCAAGGCTTAATTTTACTCGAGAGAGGAAAGGCCGACACATAGAAGTGATATGGTCAGTAGAGGTTCCTCTAGATCGCATCGCGGCGACAATCCAAGGTGCGAACGGCTCGCCACTTGGCAACACCGCCTCCCGGACCGGCGGGGGTGGGGGTGCGCAGGGATTTGGCAAAAGGGCTGTGCGGCGGCGGCGTGAAGGGGTGCGATTCCACCGAATACAGAGAGTATTTACACGCAGGGGGCAATTGGGATTAGTGTGTGCCCTGGGGGCCCTTTGCAGGCGGCAAGGAGAACGGGACAAAGGGCCCTTTGAAAGGGCGCCCCCCTTCGCTGATTGACTGAATCTCAAACGCCGTCCCCTCCCCCCTCCCTCTCTCAGCGGAGGCGGGGGGCGGAATCAAGGAGTCGCCACACGACCCCTCCCCTTCCCTCCTTGGGGGGGTGGCTCTTCGTTACGTCTTCCTGGATCGATGGGCGATTGCAACAGCAGCGAGAGAGAGGGATTCGTGGCAGGTGCGAGGTGAGGTGTATCAGAGGGAGAGAGAGAGAGTGGGGCCGCGGGCAATCGAGTGAGGGGAAGCACACGCCTCCTTCTCAGTGTTGTTTGTCTTGGATTGACGTTTATTCGCGTCCGCTGATCTCTTGCCCTGTGCTCCACGTCCCGCTCCCTTGCGCCCGGCGACCATTCCGAATTGATTGCGGACCCAGACCTCTTGTTTTTAATGGCGCCATTTCTGAGAAATTGAAATTTAATCGGTATGTACTCGGAAGTCATCAAAAGGTTGAGCGAGATAAAACCAGTCACAAAAAGTTAGTGAAAGAAAACTTGTTCGTCCTACTCAAAGGCAAAGTTCTTCAAGCAAAAAATACTACCCGAAAATTAATTTAAGTTCTCATTTTGCTTCAGAATAGGAGAAGAAATATTTCGTAACATTCATGATCCCTTAGTAGAGAGAAAGGGACTTCATGATACTCATTCGGCCAATAGATACCGAGAAGGATTCCATGACATGTGTCTTATCCTCATGACAGTTAATTTACGCCACCGTTTGCACGCATTCGCGTCAATTTCAAGACGACACCCGCTACACTGGTCTTAGTCTGAATTTTTTGCGTATCTTAATGCACGCTTGAAACTTGCCCAATTACCTTCAATTTTGCAAGATACGCAGAGTAAATCCTGGACAGCATTTACCTCTATCTAAAATATGATAATTTTACCCCCGAGAAAATAGTAAGGTTTAATTATCATCTAAGTTATCGGAAAATGTTGAAAATGGACAAGTAGGCTATAATCGATGGTAATTTCAAAATTATATAGTACCTAAGCTTGACTAATGCTTATGGTCCAATCCAGGACGAATTAACAGGGGAATGGAGAAAACGCCACAAACAGGAACTATATCATCTTTAGGCTGACAATATGATATATGGATTATTAAAAAGCAGGAAATTGGAATCAAGAAGACTTGTGGAACGGATGAATAACGAAAGGTATCATAAATTAGCAAATTATATGGCTCCATAGGGATGTTGACATGAAGAACACCGAAGAAAATGTTTATGGATAACGCAATAGAAGATCTGCCACGACTGGAAGCTCGGGGTGATTGGAGGGAAATGTAGAAGAAGAAAAAGAGAAGAGTGGATAGCCTTGGTTTTGACATTGCGTGGTCCACTGGGACAGATCATGTGAATTAAAGTAAGTAAGATGGAAACGAGTTAAAGGCTGCAAAATGAGATCGATGAATGGAGAGAGGTGCGGCATCTTAGCGGTCGTATAAATCGAGAGGGAGTTAGAAGGTTGTCGCATGCAACCGTGTCGTCCCAGTAAGCGGGTGCTCAAGCAATGAGTTTAGATTCGAGCAGGAGCAGATTCGGCAATATGTCGGTGTGCAAGCCCTGCCGACCTTGAAATAAAAATCAATAAAATGTTGAAATAGAAATGAGTATGGGAAACCTGGCGATCAAATATTTCAAAAGCTAGGGAATGGAAAAAAATTAGGGAGTATTGCAAAGTTTTTGAATTCACAAACCCAGTGTGACTACATCTGTAATATCGTCTCGTCTGTAGTCTGTCATTTGCTTGAATGCGTACGAGGAGGAAGATGGCAGTTTTCTTTTTGATGTCAGTGTGGTAATATTCTCATTGGTTTAGTGGGAGGGAGCAAGGATGACTCCGGATTGCGTGAGGGTGTGTGAGATAATCCTGCGGCTAAACTAGGAATATGCTTGAGGGGGATGAGGGGGCCTCGCCTCGCCGAAATTTCTGGCTTTGAAGTTCTGCACTAGACTCAGCTGTTTTAGCTGTTTCCAGTGGGTTTCAATAAAGTTGGTTACAGGTAAGTTTTTGTCTTTGTTTGTTTACAGCGTGACATGTGGAATAGGGATGAGGAGGCTTTGGGGGGAGGGATGAGGGGGGTTAGTGGAGGCTATCCCCCAGGAAACGGAAATTTAAGGAAATATATTGAAAAATTTCATGCCTGAAAATGCATTTTACATCGTTTTGGCACTTAAAATTTAGCTTTAAGCAGATGCAGTTATTATGCATCAAATCCAGACAAGGCTTTAAAATAATTTTTGATTTCTCTGAGGCTTTGTGGGGGGACATCATACATCCCCGCATCTCCCCCATAGTGTCGCCACTGAGATAATCTACGTATATGTATGTGCGCCGGGAGTCGAGCATCCGCCCACTTCGAACAGTGGTCTCGACGAGCGGGTGCGTCGCAGCACTCTTTCCTCCCATTTTTTTTAACTCTTTCTAAGTTCTCTTTTACCTTTTTATTGGTTCCCTTTCTGCCATTTTCCAAATGCGTACCCCAGAGAGGTCAAACCCCACCCTTGTAACTTAGTAACTTCCTAGCTGAGTGAGACGTCACGCCCGTGAACGTACCGTACCAACAGGATTATGTAAAATGATAAACAAAGATATCGCACTGCCCACTTAATTTTATTTGACAGCTCTACTACACGTGTTCCGATTGGCTTGCTATCATCAACAGTTACAAATGCAATTGTTAGCAATGTTTCTACTTTTCTATTTTAGCGAACGTGGATGTCATCCATGTGAGTACTATTTTTCAGAAGTTGTACTAAAAAAATGTTGGAATGTAGTATCAATAGCGTCCATGCGCTTTTCTGGCTCCCCCTTCTCGAACCTCCCCTGTCACAGAGATCCGCCTCTCCGCCTACTAAATAGAGCCCCCTGGTGGATAAATGGGGGCCAAAGTGTCCCTCGGGGGGGTCCCATTCACACACTCCCCCTACCAACAATCTTCCTCGGAGATAGCACCCGATATTTTCCATCTTTTATTCACCTTGGGTTCATATTCGGAGAAAGGGTACCCAAAATTATCCACTCGTCATTAATCCCTGCGAGAGACAGCAATGGCTCTTTATTTGATAGGTACAGATTGATTGCACCTATTCAGGACACTTGTCGTTCCGGGTATTCTCATGAGGGTGGATAAAAAAATGATTTTTTTCCAAGTCGCTTTTCAGCTAGTGCCGAAAATTTGTGGTCAGTGGCTCTGATTGCCTTTAAAAATGTGCAAAAATTCAGATAATATCTTCAGACAGCACTTTTCGTGTCTAAAGTTCGAATTTTTAAGAAAAAGCCATTCATATCTCTTATGATGTGAGGCAAGATGTGGTGGAAGTCCTTGATACTAGTAAAATTGGACATAGCAGTATTTCCACTGGGTTTACCAACTTTACTTGTAATATTGGAAAACTTGGAAATATTGCAATTTATTGAAATATTTCCACTGGCTAGGAAAAACAAGGGAAATACTGCAATGTCCAATTTTTGTAATAAAAAGCCAAACATTTATAATTTTCCATCTTGTTTATAGAAGTTCCATGAGTGATTTTTTTTGGAAAACAATTACACTCATCGCCTGTATATTGCAATACTATATTTGATTGAGTGTGATTGTTTTAGCTCGTCAAAATTGAAAATAAAACGCCAGAAATGGATTTATGTATCGGGTGTTGGGTAGGCATCGCTCCACTATTCGTCACGCCGACTTAAATTTACGAAAGGCGGTAAGGCAATAGGAGGAGACGTCAACTGAAGATGGTGTTACGGCGCGGCGTGGTGATAAATTTCGGGCCGCAATCCTGCGTGCATCCGATCGCAGTTCACGGGCTGCAACCGAAGGAGGCAAATTTCGTCTTCAAGCCTGATCATGGGGAAAAATTCGTGACAAGTTGCCCACGGGGAGACTTAGCCCTGAACGAATGAATTAAATAATTTTTTTTCGAACAGTCCATTATTTTAATTGCGAGAATTAGCTTCATGTTTCGACGCATGGCGTCATCATCAGTTCGATTAGATGGCCTATCCTTTCCGTTTCCACGTGATCGCTCATCCTCCCCAGCCCCCTTCCTTCCACCATGAAAATCATATTGTCCCTCTTCATTGCCCTCAGCTATTCCCCATCGTTCCTTTCCCAGCACTGTTCTTCCCTCTCCCCACTTACCAGTATCTCTTTCTCCCCCACCTCCTTAGGTATGTGATATATGCTGGGTACAGAAGGATTGTGTCACGAAATTTTAATTCAGGAGAGCTCATGCCAGATGCCAGTATGAAACAAAATTATCAATGATTTTTAGTTCGAAGATGCACCATTTTTAAACTACAGGAACTTAGAAACTCCTGCACATGAACATACATGAATATACATGTATGTTCATGTGCAGAAAAGTTTCTCGGGTTTTCCCGCGGTTGACATTTTTCATGTCTCCCGACGTTTTGAGCAACGACTTGCTGTTCAGCCTCGTGGGATCTTCCGAATGATCCCCTTAGGACGAACAGCAAGTCGCTGCTCGAAACGTTCGGGAGACATGGAAAACATCAACCGGTGGAAAACCCGAGAAACTTTTCTGCACCTGATACGCCAGTAAAACCTAAGATCATAATTGTATGTTCATGTTAGAGCCAATCGCTCGGATTGGCCGCGTGTTTGCCCTGTTGCCAGATGATCGGGACAACTGGCCGGATGCGCTGATTCATGAGCTTCGGTTGAAGAAACGTGGGATGAGTAGCTCCAAAGAGATTTTCGCTTTTTAAATGTTTTCACGGAAACCTATGTTCAAATGAAATTTCAACACACATTAATATATTCACTTAAGCTGTCTAACGAAAAAAAAATCATTTCGCAGCGTGTTGAAGACAAAAGACGCACGATACACGATAATGAACGACGTTTACGGGAATGCTAATGTTCATTATCAGGCAATTAATGCATTAAAATGCAGTAAAATCGTTGTTATATAACAATTAATTAATTTTCTGAAACTTAAACTAAAATTATATTCTTATTGAAATAGTGCACATCTCTCAAAGCATTTCTCAAATTCGCCTACCATCCCGTTTTATCGTTCATCACTGCCATCGTCAGCAGGATTGGAAAGCTTTAATTGACGTCAGACATCGTACTGCAAAATTTACATTTGAATATTTCTACATTTATCATTCTTATCTCTCTGAATACATATATGGTATTGAGTATGCTATTGATTACCGTCGTCAATTAAAGCGCAAGTTTTGTCATGTAAATGTTGATTACCATCATAGGTGGATCTAGAGGGGGGCACGGGGGCTCGTGCCCCCCCAGACCCTTAAAAAAATATGCAATATTTTTAATACGGTCCCATTATCATTGCGTTCGCTTTTTATTACAAAGTATCCTTGTGCCCCCTAGAACAAAATCCTGGATACGGTCGCGCTTGTGCCCCCCCAGAAAGAAATTCTGGATCCGCCCCTGCTTACCATTATATGTATAAATACTTCAGGAAATTCTTCTATGAGGTGTATAACACAAAAATGTCCCAGGTTGGGCGCACACAGTAAAATACACACTTAAAGATGAAAATAAATTTCCAGGGCCACCTACCACCTTCCTCAGGGTTAGGAAAGATTTTTATTAAATTGTCTTGTACTGTGTGTGCACAACCTGGAATATTTTCATCTTATATGATTAAAATCCGAGGCTGATATCCCAAAGCTCCTTACCCTCCATATTATTGTCTAACAGTGTTATTTATTTAAAACACACAATACAAATTAGCTATGCAAATGAGGCTCTATTATTCATGGTTGAACTGACCTGGCAGATGGCTGCTGAGTTCTCAGTCAGCCACATAGCCAGAAAGGTATGAAGAGTTTGGGTGTTATGTGGTTTGCCTGCACTGATACTCTTTTGTCGTCGCTTTGGAGGTATCAGACAACGATACACTCGTTACAAACTTTTCAGCTACTTAACGATGAAAAAATCTTTCAGCATTTTAACAATTCATTGATTACTCGAAGACATAATGAAATGTAACCAAATAATTTGAAAATTGGAGTGCTGGAGGGCTTGTGGTCTTCTCAGCAGATGCGTTGCAGGTAGTCACCTCCAGGGGAAAATATGGGGGATATTTATGCCCCCAAAACACCGCTATGGTATTAAAAAATTTAAACGTACATTATTAAAAACAATTTATACTGATCAAGCATTACCAGTACTATCACACTTATTCACAAAATCACATTCATCCATTGTTATACAATCCATTTTTAAAGCCCTACCTAACTAAATACCTCAACATGCACGCCTGAATTAATCTAGCGCCATAATATGGACTCATTGTCACGATGTCCGAAGGCCTGCCTAGTCTGAGTTATTTATAATCGACAGCATTATGTAATTTATATATAACCCATATTCTCCTGTTCCAAATCTAAACCGTAGCCGGAAAATACATGTTCCTAAACTTTTTGTGTAACAATGTCATGTTATCATTACCAAAAATAGATTAACAATGTTAACAAATTGCCTATTTGCATACAATTGAATGAATATGTATATGCCCACAATGAATATTGTTATGCACACAATGTAATTGCACCTTGATGGATGCTTTCTCAATATTTTCACTTTATTTAGGTTAATTGTCAACTAACGAATGTAAAATTTTTCAATACCTCAACGACATTCCATTTTACTGGAATTACACCAGCACTTTAACTTTCACAAAAATTATTTATAAAATGTTTTATTTTATGTCATCAATCACAAAAATATTACAATATTTTATTTTTACAGCATCTTCTTAGTAACATATTTAAAGGTATACAGAAAATATTTTTATTGCCTTTACTTGTACAAAGTAGTAGGGAGAAATTACATGCCCACAATTTAATAGCATTTAAAATTATTAAATTAATAATTTCAAATGCTAATAAAATAATATAATTAAAAAATCGTGACAAAATATCAACAACAATAAATCAAATCCACCTTAGCAATGGGTACAATTTATTCTGGTCAGGGTGTTACTTAATTATATTTTCATGGTCGCAATATATGAAGACCTGCCTACTCTGAGTCATTTCTTATCAACTGTAAGATGCAATATTAAATTCCTACTCTCCTGCCCTAAGTCTAAACTATAGCTGGAAAAAAATACATGCATTAGTTACAAAAATTAAAAAAAAAGGCTCCGCACAATATTATCGAAAAACATCACAAAAACAATAATGCAAATAGTACTAAGCACTGAAATAATGATCACAGCAACATATCATATGTTTTATTCAATGGTTACACGTATTTAAATACAAATCACAAATGCACCAACTGTTTTAGCCAGGGATAAGTCATATTTGCATGTTATCAAACAACCTTTACAATTTGCAACTCATGCGGAAAAACCACAAACTTTGGAAGAAAAAATATTCCATAACATTCCCATTAAGGGTGCAATTTTTTAAGCATTTGGTGCAATTTAATGACTTATCCCTGTTACACCCCCTCCCCACGATGAGGGAACAGTTTGGATTTGAGGGGGGCATGCACTACACTACGACCAAAATTAATAAGAATAAAAAAAAACTACACAAAATATAATTAGCAATTCATAACAATCAAGCACTACTACTACTGATATCATTCATTCATTAACCACATTCCATTCACTCATTCATCAAATCACATTACATTCACTCATTCATCAAATCACATTCCATTCACTCATTCATCAAGTCACATTCATCCATTCATATAGCCCTGCCTACCTAAATATTGCTTTATACGCCTGAATTAATTAAACGCCTAAATACGGAATCGTGGCCACGATATACGAAGACCTGCCTAATCTGAGTTATTTCTACTTGACGGTAGGGCGCAATATAAAATCCCTACTCTCCTGCCGCAAATCCTAACTATAGCTGGAAAAAAACATGCATTAATAAAAATATACAAACACCCTGTACAATAATTGCAACAAAAAATGCAACAAAAACTATCTTCAGGCTTGGTGTCTTCTTTCTTCCTATCTTCATTCTTCCTTTCTTCACGATAAAATCCTCAAGTTTCTAGTTCTCGGCGCAGAAACCTTCAGGTGTCCATTTCATGGACCTCCACAGTTGTCTCCAAAAGCAACCTCTGTCGTTGTCCACAAGCTTGACCTGTGGTAATATAACAAAAAAAATTCTCATAATCCAACGAAGGGGAAACCAAAAAAGTTAACTCTCAGCTCAGAAATATCATCTCGAGGAAGACGTTCAGAAAATATTAACTTTTAAAATTTTCCCGGAAATCATTACAGTGAGCTGAGTGTATTATTTGTATAACATTTTTTGCAACTTACTTTAACTTCATTGGTATTACTAAAATTGATAGCAAATATATGTGCTATTATATGAATTGGATAACAATAATGAAATAATAAAAATTAATACGATGAAATTTTTTAAAAAGACGAAAACAGAAGTTACTAATATGGAATCCATATTAAGGAATCCACACATCCAGGAGGATATTTTTAATAATTTCTTGTAGGATGTAATTTAATAATTAAGTCTTCTGATACGAAAGAAATAATATAAGTTAATTCTCAAGATCATGCAAAGACCCAGAGGTCAAAGTATCACTTCAGAAACAAAACAGCCGAAAAAAATGAAAAATATATACTGATTTTTCCGGCGCAATTGGCTTAATAAATATTTAATAGCAAGGAAAAACGCGTCACCGGAAATTAAGTACCCAAAATTAAACAAAAAAGAGTATCAATCATTGTAACATTATTGTTGCGGCTTTTTTGAAATATGTCACTTATACTCATTAAATTCACGGAACAATTCATAAAGGTAGAAAATATGACCGGAATGTCATGATTCCCCCAGGTAGGGTCTCCGACGAAGTAATTACTTGAGCGCGCATGACGGTTGCTGAGTTACCAAAAGCTAGGCCAATATGGAAACCTCGACCTCCACATTACAGTGAGAAAATTAATCAGCAAAGTAAATACTTACGATAGATTCATGAAAATCCCCATAACTGTCCTTCATTTAAATTATTAAATTTAATGGAAATGAAGTTACAAATCGAAATACATGGAGGCAAACGCTATCGTCGTCGTCAACCAATCAATGCCTTGAGATTCAGCGCGGGATTTAAGTTTTGTGAGTGTAGCAAAAAAAGCGCGAGATCTTAATTTTGGGTGCGGTTTAATTAAATATTTTCGCGTTGGAAAAGTGAAAAAATATATTTATTTTCTCACGCAATCATTACTTTCATCATCAAGGTTCCTGAATGTAAAAATTATAGTGTACCTATGTGATCACTAAATAATGGTTCTGAACTGAACTCAAAACTTGGAAGAGGAATGAATGAAATCTTACCGTCTGCCTGCGGCAACGAGGCGTATTCTTTCGATCTCTTTGCACGTGCTTTCATCGAGGCCTCGAGTAGTCAACTCACACAGTACGATACAACGAACTCTGCAATTGAAAAAAATGAACACTCATAAAGAGACAAAGCAATGTCCTAGAAAATCGGCTTTATGGCAGAATAAATCTATATATTTTCTTATGGCGCATGGACGTTACAGAGTGAATAGGCTCACCTTTTCATTAGAATTTAAAAAACTTCGATTGAAAAATAAAATTTCCCGTATTGCAGAGGAAATTAAAATAATATTCAATTAATTAAAAATACTAATTTTTATAAAATAATTCCAATTAAATGGAACTGTATCTTTGTTTAAATAGGAAAAATTAAGGATTGATTTTGAAGTGGGTTCCTTTCACAGGACAAAAAATAGTTAAATAATTCTGATTCAGAATGAAAAATCATGATGGAAAACAAAATTTGTAGTGAATAAACAGAAAATTAGAAACTAATTATAAATAAAAGTTATTCGGACTGCTTCATAATGTGAAAATATTTTGCGGAGACTGTTAACAGACGTAATATTATGACTCGAAAACATTTGTAAAGAAAATACGTTGATGTGTGATTATGAGTCATCCAGAAAAATATTGGCTCAAAAAAATATTTTGCCCATTGCAATAGTTTTTCATAACTTTTCAATTCAATTCAAAGTTAATAGGTCAATGAAATATCACTTTCAGTTTCTAAGTACCATGTATAATTTTCATACTAAGTAGTCAATGACTAAATTGAGGGGGATATTAAGTTTATTTGTTAATTTTGATGGCATTATGGGCAAATTAGAAGTTCAGTATAAGCATGAGCACAATTGAGTCCCGTTAATGAATGCAAAATTGAACATACTCAAGCAACTCATTAATTTAAAAATTTATATGGGAAAAATGAACCAAATTTGAGTGAATATTATGAGATCATACCGTTCCTTATCTGCTGCAACTCATGTAGAGCCGCAAGAAGCCGGCTCGGCAAGGCGCACCATCCCATCTTCTTCCAAGTGTCTTCTTTCTCCTTATCATCTTGTCCAGCGGTGGCTTGCGGGCCTAGGGAGAGAGCGGGTTAGTGCATACACAAATAAATAACCCTTCCGAGGATTTGCACTACTCCAAAGCAGCACACAAGAACGCGACAATGGCATCAACAGGAAATCATAAATTTCCTACCTAGCCACAGCCACATTCCTGCATGACGCAATGGAATATGTAATGCAAAACCAAGGCACAAAAAAACTACAAATAACGCGCAAAAAAACGCCTAGCCTTACGCAAATTTATGTTCTTTGGCCAGAAGGGCCCAAAGCTAAGATGTCGTCTTCTTCTGGTCCCGCGATGCCATCCTCTTCTGTCTTCTCTCCTTTCGATGAATCTTCATTCTTCTCTTCACATCCAGCGATGGCTTGCGGACCTAGGGAGAGAGCGGGTTAGTGCATACACAAATATATAACCCTTCCGAGGATTTGCACCACTCCAAAGCAGCACACATGAACGTGACAATGGCATCAACAGGAAATCATAAATTTCCTACCTCGCCACAGCCACATTCCTGCATGACGCAATGGAATATGTAATGCAAACCACGGCACAAAAAAAACTAAAACTAACGCACGGAAAAAACGCCTAGCCTTACGCAACTTTTTATTCATTGGCCATAAGGGCCCAAAACTAAGCCGCAAATATCGCACACGTCTTCTTACGATGCTCCTCTTCTTTCTTCTGTGAATACTTGCGTCTTCAATTTCCTCTTCTTCGTGCAGCCTTCACTCTTCCTTCCTTGAAGCCCAGCGACGGCATGAATCTGTGAAGAGGTAAGATTAGTGCATGCACAAACAAATAAATAAATAACACTAACATGCAAGCCCTAACGCGACGCAACGGTAAAATACTCGCAGCACACGCAAATATAAATAATCACACGCAGAAAAATATCACACGAAATCCATGGTAGATAAACACACGCAGTCGGATTCTTGCCGTTCTTCGAGCTCAATTTGATGTCTTCAATCTTCATGGCTGAAAGGGAAAGAGTTACAGACATGTTACAATGAAGTACAAAAAAAAAACAGTTCAGGCGAGGGATAATCAATGTCCAACCATTCCCGACACACACACACATTATCTTCCCTCTTCATTCTTCGAGGCCCCCTGCGATGTCTTCAATCTTCGGGGCCTCAGCTACGTCTTCTTTCTTCATTCTTCATTCCTGCAATGAATGGGGTTAGTACAAAACCCACCCAAATACCCTAAAAAACTACACACACAAAAATACCCACATGGATTTCCTGCCTAAGAATGCATTCTTTGTCTCCTAGGACCGGTCTCATTCGTAGTAAATAGTGCACTTTGTGGTGCCTTTGTTTCAGCGCTGTTTCGAAACCTTTTTATACTTGCTCCTTCGAGCCGTTACCTTTCGTGTAATGTTGTTAACTAGAGCTCGAGCTTTGATAATCGAGGGTGAATTCACTTTCCACCAGGAGTCTCTCATAACTCCAGTTGTGTGGTTCAGGTCGGCCCCAATTTACCATTTCATGTTCAAGATAACCTGATGTAAACCTGATGAAAATATACGGCAATGCACAGCGTCCGAGGAAAACTGCACTCTTCCCAGCATTCAACTCGAGTCGATGAATGGTGTTCTAATTCTTCAATATTCATTCTAAAATTGAAAAAGCAAAAATGTGGATTAAAATTCGAGTCAAATCTCTCCGAATAACATAAAGGCATTAGCATTGGATATCCCGCGAGGCCATCGTCTTCTTCTCTTCTTCATTCTTCCTGCTCCACCTTCATTCTTCCCCTCACGTCCGGGGATGGCTTGAACCTAAGGAGAGAGCAAAAAATTAAATTAAATTCGGTGGTTACATTATTAAATATGGGTCACTCCACCTTATTTCAAATAGCGTTTGACCCTAAGAGACTCAGATTTTGATATCTGTATGAGTCTACATAAACCTCAAACTAAATACCCTTAGATCTTTTATTTTAAATGTGGTTTCAATACGTTATCGAATTTTTTTCAAAAAAATTACCTTTAATCATATAAATCCCACAATTTAACTATCAAATTGTCGTAGAGCCATTATTTATTGCTTATTATACAGCTAACAATAAATCCTTTCGGAAGTCACTATGAGTAAAATATTTATAAAGTGCTCTTCCCTATTATTGTTATATTTAAATGTTTAAAACATTGTTAATCAACTTTTCTCAAATAATCCATCTCAGAATTGGCCCATGCATTTATTCTTCAGAATGTAGGCTCATTACCTTAGAATTACAAAAATTAAATTTAAATCAACTCCTGAATGATATTTTTTTACATGTTTAAACGTTTACTTTTTCTCCCGTGCGGATTTCCAATTACTTTAAATACCAGTCTATGGACGTGTACTCATAGACTGGTAGTCTATATCATAGTAGTATGACCTACAGCTTCAACTATAAACTGTCAACCATGAATTCATCAAAATCTGAGACCCTACGGGACAAGCTTTTTTGGAATTGAGGTGGAATGACTCAAACTATTATATCTGTCTGTCTTTAAAAATCGTGGAAATGGATCCATAACCAAAGGCTGTTTATTTAAAAAAAGGACACCCAAAAAATCTCTAGAAATTCACATATTTGTTCAATGACTTTCAAACAACAGGCTATTTTTTAGGGAGCTCGCTAAAGTGATATTGAATAGGGTAGGTATATTAAAATCTCTCGTAAACAGATTAAATTATTGAAATTTAATGTGGAATTCTTTATGTCCACTTGATTTTAGCAGTGAAAGATTTGTTTAAATATGTAAACTGATTTAGAAATATATAACTTTAATTATTATAATAGCAACACTAGAGAATTCGTAGAATGAGCAGTACCAAAGAAATACATGGCAAGCAAACATTTTGGGAAATATTACATCGCATCAACTATTTTGCGTTAAAAAATAGGCAAACAGCAAAATTTAAATATATAACTCAAAAATTTGAAGTTATTGACCACACGATGTTAGTATATTACAAGTTGAGCAAGATTTTTTAACTATATTGGATTTGTACCAATTGGAATTCAAAGTTGCTTTGTTCCACCGAGATCACGATTTTACTTTATCTAGCTTATTTTGGATACGTTTGTTTTGGATAAATTAGTACGGAAGCTCATTTTTAATCAATCAGAGTCAATATTTATATAAAAATTTCCTTCTCTCTTCACATAAATCGTTGAATTCATATTGGAAACAAAGGAGGCAGTCAAGTGAACCTTATTTCTATATTTCATGGGTTATCTTAGCGGTAAAATGAAAAATCGATAACTTAAAACCATGACCCATAACCATGTGTTGTTATCGCGACAGAATTGAAAACGTATGTTCAGTGTAAATACCTTAATCTAACCTTCATTCGTTAGATTTATTAGAAAGCAATGTTTTATCATTTTTCATGAAAAAATTACGTGATTCTTGCTAGGACCCCCTGGTCCCGCACGTGAGATTCGGTGAGAATCGGCTTGACCCCCTCGCCCCTCCTAAGCGCCACATCTAATTAACCCTTTAGATACTAACAAAGTAAATATTCGCCCGGACGGTTTATGACACGGAAGACGAAACCCGCAAATTTTCGTCTCATATTTTCCTACGCTGGCGATCGAATGCCGCAAATATCCGTTTCGTTGACCTTTTATGCCGGTCGCAGCCACGCGAAGTCTTAACGGGACCCAACAAAGCGGGTACATAGGCCCTACCCTCGAAATCCGGGAGAAGGTACCCGGATACCTCGTCTTCTGTTACCCCTTTTTGTGGTAAGGGACATGATCATTCAGTCAGTTTTTAAAATAAGCATTTGTTCCTTTCTGAAAAATATATAAACTGATAATTGTATTCTTTGTCTTTTAAGGAGCGTTTACAATTGTTAAATGAAATTTTACCATAAATATTAACTTATATCTCGATCAATTCAATTTGAACATCAAAATAGCAATTGTTGATGCATTATATCCGTTAATTAGGACGGTATAGCTCCGTTCAGAAGTTGACAATGCACAGAAAAAACCGAGGAATTGAATTCGAAGTCTGCAACATACGGGCAAACAACAATTATCCATGCAGCTAATTCGCAAAAACTAATCATGAGTTGACCCGGAACCAATTCCGCTGCTAGGGCTATCAACCCGGAAAGGAGGAAGACCAATTATACTTTGAGTCCGAGATAATGCGGAGTCCCCGCTAGGAAAAGTCGAAAAAGGTTGGCGCTGAGAGAGTGTGATTATTCGTGAGACCCTTCTCCACCAATATCCTGCAAAAATGATCCGTACAGAGGGGACGGAAGAGACCCTTGGGGCTCAGTCCAACAGTCATGCGAAGGAAACACCACTGTGTCGAAAGGGTTAATGGATACCCCCAAAGACTTAATATTCGTAAGAATTGGCTTGTATGACAGAGTAAATATAAAGTTGACAGACGAAAGTGGTATATTTTGCTTCAATGCTGAAAAAAATAAGGAAATAAAATCCTTTCAGGAAATAAGGAAGGTGGAGTAGTAAACCAACGAAGCCTTATTTTACAATAACGTCCGAAAAATATGGCTCTGTTGTGCCTACAAGTCAAGGGGAAAGTGAAGGGTCTATCAATTTATAATGAGAGGAACTTTGAGAATAATAAGATAATAATATTCGGTTCTCTTATTTTTCACTTGTATAAAGACTTTAGTATCGAGTACGGACACGTTAAAGATAAGCGTGAAAACTCCATCTGCGAAAAAGTGATGAAATTGAAAGCATGAAATGCTAAAGATTGAAAAAATATATTATAATTTTTCAAAAGTTTAACTCCAGTGGTGAAGTACATGAATAAAAAATAATAAAAATCACGGTCTTATCCTGTAACTCATGTCGTAAATGATTAGCCACATTCACAAAATCGAATCACGTACTAGCTTTCTGTACGCGAGAGACTATTTCTACACTTAATCAGCTTCTTTGCTTATTTATGGTTCGTGACATTTTTTCCGATGCCCTTTGAAGGTTTAGCTAAATTAGCGCCAACATGTATCCCGATGTCGAACGCTAACTTAGCATAATATCCAGCCAGCTTTGTGCGAAAAATCCACGGAGAAAAAAATCATTCACCATGATTCGAACCCGGATCCCCCCGAATGATTTTTTTTCTCAGTGGATTTTAGCACTATTTGTGCATTGTGGGTGACTCTCGTAAAGTTTCCACAGTGGCTAGTCCCGGTATACCTATAAAAAAGAAACACTTATCCAGCCATCTAACTGAAAAGTTGTTTGGCAGGGTTGGCTTATCACAAGCAAGTAAGCTACCTTCCATATATTTTTACGAAACATAATAGTAATGGAAGAGGAGTTTGGTCTGTGATTTCAAATGAAACTATCGTCGAACATGTAATTTACTACGTTCCTTGGGTCCTAACTTCCTTCCTTCGCAAGATTTATCGCTCACGGACACTATAAAATTAATCTGAATTTATTCATTGGTGGCATACAAAGAACTCGAATCAATTTTGTCTTTTGGCAATGTTCCAACAAATATTCTAGTAATTTTCCAGGGCAATGATTAGTACTTCCCGATTCCCAATGAAATTATTGAAGAAATGATAGAGATTTATATTATTGTATCAGCTTTAAGCTAAGGAGCCCCTTTTCATTTTTTCCATAAAAACCAGCACAAACTAATATTTCAGTTTTCTACGGACAAATAATGATTGAAAAGCTAATTTTAATCAAACAGAATCACGACTACTACATAGTTTTTCTATCATTGTTCTCAGTGCATAACATATGACGTTATTTTACTCAACTTTCTTCTCTTCGGCAACCATTAATATCCTCTGTATTGTGAAATTCTTTAGAATTAATATCATCTACTTCGGACACCGCAAAGTAAAGGTTTCAATATTTCTGACTCTCGACAAGAGGGCAGGTGAAAAATTCTAACGGAATGAAAAAGGAAGATTACAGCGTAAAGAAAAGTTTTAACTCGAAAGCACACAATATATTTATGAGCGCATTTGTAAAAATGTATACACTAACGCATTTTATCATTAACTAATCGTTACTCGTCATCTGGGCGTTATTTAAACGGTGCGTTAACCTTTTACAGAACTAATCCACGACATATTTAAATTATTTTAATTTTTTTATCACCTAAATCTATATCTACGTGCTAACCAGCAAGCCGCCTCAATAGGCGTGTGGCAGGGAGTGTTAGGTCACCTGCCGTTGACAAATAAAAAGGATATGCTCTAACGAAATTACGCCCAGCATTTAGTAAAGTCCTTTATTGTCGACGGGGGAAAAACTAATTCCCATACCTATCCGTTCGGCAAAATATCTCTTTCAATTTATCGTTTCTGTCAGACCTGGAAATGTGGTGGGGCTCTGATATGATGTTCTCCGTTTTCGCTTCGAAAGATATCCATTGTCAATTGCTCAAGCATTCCTAGTCTAACGCGCAGCCTCCGGATCTACAGTGGTTCCCAACCTAATTCGTTTAACATCTGTGTAACATTTTCTGTACGCCCGAATCGGGTTTATTACGAATCGTCCAGCTTTCCTTTGTATTTTATTAATTTCACGAATTAAGTCTTTCTGCACCGGATCCCATACGCTCGCTGCATACTCAAGGTATGGCCTGGCGAGTGCGAAATAGCACCTTTCTTTTACTTTCTCGTCCTAAAATCCACCCACTGAACGCTTGACGAATCCCAGCTTCTTCAAGGCTCTGACAAAAATATTTCTTGAGGCCTGTTTACACGGTACATTAACACGTACGGGTCTAAATGTATGAACGCGAGATTAAACGCCAAAATGCACCGTGTAACCACCCAACTTGTGAGAATGCATGCACAGAAAATGGAACCTGTTCTAATTTGGGCCATAATATGCGTTCCCCAAGATAGGGTCGAGGTTATGGTAACTCCCAGATACCTTACTTCATCTGTCGCCATAATGTCAAAAACATCCACAGAAAATTCATGGATATAGTAGGACGACCCGAGAAAACAATTCACCGTCGTGCATTTGATCAGACTAAGTTCGAGTCCCCACTCTTGGCTCCACACATGGAGGTTGTTTAAATTCATTGATGGAATTTAAAAGCCAGAGTGATCACTAATATGGCGGGATGGATGGCAACGTCGCGACGTTGCCATCTTCACTTCCTCTGTAGCCTTTTTGTTAATACCATCCACAGCATTAGCATGGTTATAGTTGGACGAACTCTGCAAAAAATGCACCGACATGAATTTGCTCAAATTAAGTTCGAGTCCCCACTCTTGGCTTCACAAATGAACGTTGTTTACATTTGATTATAGAATTTCATTGTCAGAGTGATCACTAATTTCGCGATAGATGACGGCGTCGTTAGCATATAAGCGTATTTTACTGCTAATGCTAGGGTATAGGTCATTTATGTATATGCCTAATGAACAAAACGGGGCCCATTACGCTTCCTAGTGGGGCACCTTATGTCACTTCAACTACATCAGAGCTAATTCCGTATTGAACTACTTGTTACTTACGTTTACTCAGAAAGTCGCGTATCCAGTTTACCACTGTTTCATCTAATCCGCATGACTGTAAATAGTATATGAATTAATTGTGAGGTACCGTGTCAAATGCTTTCTTAAAATCTAAGGAAAAAGTGTAATCATGTCTTTTCGATTCGACAGATTGAAGGACATCGTGAAGAAAGACCGCGAGCTGTGTTTCCGGAAGCCGTATATATATAAAACATTTTCTCAGCAATAAGGTAAAAGGATAGATTAATCGAAATCCCTCCGTGAAGGGATTCAGGGCAATTTTTTGGCAGGTGGCTCCTCAAGTTTATTGAAGCCTCCTGAATCATCTAGTTATGACAATTATAATATTTCACGCAAGAATTTTATTTTAGCTTGATATGTTTTCTTATGACGTATACCCCTGCCTGTACTTCCCGTATTTCATTTATAGTAAAAGGGTTCCTAGAGCCCGTCCATATTACGATAGTATCACTAAAATTAAACTAAGTCATCAAAAATGTATTCACAACAGCGTATCAGCATTCCAAGCCTACTTGAACACCTCATACAAACTGTAACAACTGTCATATAAAGCCTAAATAAGGTTTTAAAAAGGAGTACTGATATTCGTATAAATAATCGGTTACAAACTAGGACTCAATAACAGCTGTCAGCTCCGAGTTCTCAACGCGACTCAAGTTAACAGAAGAATAACCAGACCGGAAACCTTTTGCAGTACAAGACTTCGGAGCCTCTGATGAGCTCAGTTATACTCCCAGAACTTTTCCGTAACAACCGCGCACAGTATAGACGTACTCGGCGACGGAGCCACGTAGTAGTAAGAGACAAACGGTGAGTCCAAATGTGAATCTTAGATGGGCAAAACCTCGCCACGGAGCCCGAAAGAAAACACTGCGACGACCCAACGTGAGTGTGGACGTGGGTTACCTTAGTACATTCCATCCGCTAATCTTAATTCTGATTGGGATTATGCTAATGGAGTTTGACTCCAGATTCGGTTGCTAGGTCGCGTCCACCTCCGTCCGCGTCAGCTCTTGGTTGCTTGCGAGTGAGGGATGCAGGTCGCTCTATGTGCCAACCTCTCAAGTTTTCACCGACCCGGCCCCATCAGTTAAGTAGGACTACTGGGTGTCTACATACTTTGGAAAACGATAGTACTTACATTCTACGTATGAGGGAAGAATGGAAAACTTTCCAAGAAGTAGTCACGCGATAACCAAATGAATCCTAATGTAAACCACCACTAACATTTTCTGTACAATGTATAGGGCCATCTTACGATTATTCGCGAGTGTATTGGAAATTTTGTGGCTTGGCTACGCATATGACGGCGTTGATATAAATTCGTATTATCAATAAAAATCGTAAATTACTCTCACTGTAGCGTTCATTTTATTAAATATATATTAATATGTGATGTTAGTTGTGATATCTATTTTTAGAAATTGAATTCAAAGTGGTGGAGCTTATCTACACACACGACGACGTTGATGTAAATACCTATTCTATTTATCAATCGCTGATTGATAAATAGAATAGGTATTTACAATTTACAATGAAATATTTCAAAGTCCTGTCGTTATGGCATGTTGTGAGACTTAGACGTTGACAGCAGCAGAGAAGTCAAGGGTGGAAGCATTCGAAATGTGGTGCTACCGGAGAATGTTAAAGATAAAGTTGATGAAGCGAATGTGCGATAGACGAATGATGAATTTGAAATGGATCGACTGACTGAAATATTCTAAATTCCTTCGGATAAAACGGGAAAATTGAGTTGGCAATAATATGAGCCATGATAATCTGATGAAAACAATCTTATAAGGACAGGTGGAAGGAAATAAGGGCAAGGGAAGTCCCCGAATGTGACACTTCGGATAACGGAAAAATGTTTTTACGTAAAGAATTATTTCCTTTGAAATAGAGAAAATTAAAATATCTTTATCGTTAAAAAATCATTATTTTATAGTCTGTCATGGAGATTTGTTAAAAAAGGTGGATTTCTGAAAGATATCTGCATTTCTAGAGATTGCATTTAATATTCTGTAAATATTTGTGGGCCCTTACGGATGACGGCACAAGCATTCTTCCACTTGACAACGCAGTGTGAATGTCTCGTCATCCGAAAAATCATTATCAGCCCGTTGCGTGCGAGAGGTGAGTGTGTCTTGTGCGAATCTCCACGTCCGCCTTCAAAAATAATTCAGCGTGCTACCTCTGGCTTTAACCTAATCTATTTAATGTTAACAGAGTACTTTGTTGTGTTTCACCGCTAGAACTTTGTGTATTGGAGTGCTTGGAACGGCAGAGCAAAACGTCTCTCATCTCATTTGATGCCTCATCTATGCAGTGAATAACCCAATAAGGAATAATTACCAAAGTGTTCCACATCGGAGTTTTTGGTTGGTAATCGAGTAAAACTCATCGGATTTCTTGAAACGATTACTTTTGCAGTAATTTTTATTTGTAACAATTACTTTTTACGAAATGCAAATTTTATTTGTAATCTACTACTTACGTTGGAAGAGGAATCGGTACGATTAACGATGTAATCGTTAATTGCTCCTAATCGACGCTAACATTACAGATTTCACTGATTTGCCTAGGCCTACGCATAACTTCTAATCCTTGAGTGTCATAATTTCTTTGCTTAGGTTCAGCCACTCTTATATTGTAGCCAACAACACAAATGGGTACAAAATACGACACCACTACTGTCGTACATTGTACCCATTTGTGGTGTTACAATAGTTATCATTGTACGCATCGCGAGTTAAAGTGCAACTTTAGCTGCTTCTGACTCTAGTATTCCATATTTTTACTCCAAAATTCGACATTGATTGCCAATTGGTCTTTAAAGTGGACAATTTTACAAGTAAATATAATTTTACTGATTACTTTTAAAATCAGTAATTTATACCCGTAAATGATTACCTTTTAAAAAGTAACTGCAATTGAGCCCAGTTTCTTTTTCTCTGCACTTTTACTAACACTGCTCATTGGATAAATATACGATAACGGGCAAGTGGTGGAGGGTTAATTTCACTGGCATCCGAGGAGGTGATTGATTACCAAGGACCAATATGAAATATTTGACATCTGGTGAGACCTGCCTTCATTTTTCATTTCGCTGATTGTCATTTAGGTACCACTAGATTTGTGCAGCCGAACCTCTTAACCAGGTGAGATTCTATAGCCTCGAATTAATATTTACATGACTCCCTTCATTCTGTGTTACGGAATTAATTACGTTCGACTTTTTTAGTCACTCCGGTAATCAAAGGTTCATTTCCGTGTCTGAAAACTTCGCGGTGCCCCTTCGCTTGATCACACAGTGGTATTAACATTAAAGCAACGGACGAAGTGAAGTACCTGGGAGTTATGATAACTTACAATCAATCGTGGAGAACACATGTAAGGAATATTTCTGGCAGAGCCCTGAAGAAGTTAAGATTCGTGAAGCGTATTGTGGGAAGATTTTCGGATAAAAAACTGAAATAAAGGTGCTATTTTACGCTCTTCCCGTCCAAATCTTGAATATGCGGAAAGAATATGGGATGCGGTGCAGATAGACAGAATCCGTGAGCTGAACTAAGTACAAATAAAAGCTGCGCGATTCGTAATAGAACTGCTACGGGCGTACAGACAGCGTTACCCAGCGAATTAGCCACCGGTGACTCGGTGGCTGCGCGCTAGGCTAAGATTATTTGAACAATTGAGAATAGATATCTTTAAGAGTGACATTGAGAAAATAATATTAGAGCCCTCTATATTTCCAGGTCCGACAGAAGCAATAAATTAAGAGATATTTTGCCGAACGAATAGATATGTGAATTCGTTTTTCCCCCAACCATAAAGGACTTTAAAAAATGCTAGTCGTTATTTCGTTAGAGCATTTTCTTTCATATGTAAACGGCTGGTGTTCTAAAACCCCCTGCCGCACGCCTAGGTGGCATGCGGGGTAGTATGTAGTTGTAAACTAAAGGACAGTGAGTGCAACGAGGTCCGGTGCTAACATAGGTTACATTCAGTTCCTGTTCCGCTCCCGTCGGATATGGATGTGTTCTCACTCCGTGTGGTTGACTCAACGCTATGCATCGCCGGTTGCGAGCCATTTAGTTTCCGGCTAAATGTGTGAAAATAGGTGCCTTCATTGAGTGCAAGCCTTATTTGTGACAAGAAAAGTGTGCTAAATCGAGCTTACAGGAGTTATATCCGCCAGGCCTACGACATCTTTCTGGCATTAGTTCGTGTGCAAAGTGTAACACATCTACACAGAATACAACTTCCATCAATAGCGATACCTGCCGTAAAACCTTCCATGGATTTTCTCTACAGGAGTCACAGACATCGAAGAGATTGAATCAAGAGGACAATCCTGGAAATGTGTGGACTGCCAAAATTTACGAAAGACATCCCGGATGGACAGGAGTAAATCGGAAGGTAAATCCCTTCAGGAAATATTTTATTTGTTCGTAGAGGTTATAAAATAACTAAAGATAACGGATCAAAAAAACTAGGGAACACTATTCATAAGCCATACGATAAACTGGAAGACAGGTTAAAGTTAATTGAATCGCAAGGTAAAATATCAGAGAAATATTTAGATCAAATATCCAAATTGCAAAGTGAAAATGTGGTGCTTAAGACGCAACTTTCTGACGCACTAAACCGTTCTGATGTCCTTGAGAAACGCATGTTAGGTATTAACACGGAAATTCATGGCATCCCCAGCCGATATGATGAAAATATGGAAGTAGTAGTGAAAATAGTTTGTGCTGCATTACATGTAGAAATAAATAATAGCCAAATTGTCTGCTTCTACCCGGTTAAGACGAAATCTAGTTGGGAAGCAGGAGCAATTCAACTCCGACTTCTGAATCAGCACTTAAATGATAACCTGTTATCTAAGTCCCAAGTAAAAATATTTTTTTTTCTATTCAACTCCTGACCATGTAATTCGTGCCTCCTAGTGATGTAAAATCGTTTTCAATAATGTGTAGACATCCGCGTGTCCCATTTCAGTGAGTTAAAATGATTTCCATACCCTAGGGCTATAAAATGATTTCAACTACGAATGCATCTGGTTAGTTATTGAGTATTTTCGATACTATAAGTTGGGATTTTACTCAACGGATATTTGACAGTAATTAGCCGCAAGGAAATTAAGATTAAACCACTGCCACGTCCCCTACTAATTTCACCTCAGTGATTTAATCTGTTTAGAAAGAAATGTGTTAAGGTAGATAGAGCCATTATTTTTATAAATGTAGTATTGACTCTTGTATACTCTATTATTTTATAAAATGAAAAAGAGAATTATTAATTCGAATTTAAACCCTCCCACAATTCACCGCAACAACCGCAGATGTAATGAACCTAATAAGCTATGGAGCCACAACTTCGTAAGTCAGAAACGGTGAGTCACGTATGAATATGAAAAGATGATATACCATGCCGCAAAGTCAACCTTTTTCCAGGGAGATATCGCGGAACAAAATATCGAATTAATGCAAAGACATCGTACTGTCCACTAATTTCATTCCACTCCTCACAGCACGTGTTTCGATTCCTATACAGTCATAATCGGGTAGAAACAAATTACTATTTCGGACAGAAATATATATCTTCAAAAGTAGCAGTGGCGAATACATATGGGCCCCTCCCCTTGCGGTACCGCCCGCATCGCCTAATATTTCAGAACCTAAATTGTAACTTTTTTATATCATAAGATAGCATTGTCTTGTATATGCGTATAATCATTTTCAATAAAACTATCTTAAACTTTGCATGTGACTGGATTATTCTTCATTACGATTAAAGTATAGGTAGCTCAAAATATCCTTTGCGCTCCCCGTTGAGTTTTTTATATATCCGTTACTGAAAAGTAGTGAGGGGAAGGATCAGAAGGAAGTAGGTGGAGTGGTTGTAGGAGGAGGCACAGACGGTAAGTCAGGAAGAGTTCATCATACAGACAACCCAAATTCCGGACTTGCGTCATGTCACGAGGTAAAAAAGGTTTTGGGGAATGAAGTGGGATTAGGTAGCAGTTAGGGGAGTACGTATAAGATGGGGGAGTGACTATAAAACTCATTTCCGTTCAGTAAGTCAAATTTCTTCCTTTTCTTTTTCACTATTTCCCACTTTTCGGCCGCATATAAAATAAGCCCTTTTTCTTGGAACCGAGTAACTTTAATATCGAGTTTCCTCAGTGCATTTTTGCCTCGGGAGTTCGACTCCCATTTCGCTAGCCAGGCTGCATCCGCGTCCTACCTCGTCGGCGACGTAAAGGCTAAGGAAGCAGCTTGCATTGAGTGCCAACCCTGTAAGTGGTCACCGACACGGCCCCATCAATAAAATGGGACTGGTGGGTGTCTTCATATTATTGAAAACGATAATACTTGTTTACATTAATGAGACTCTTTGTGCTGGTAGAAAGGTGGGGTGGCGCATAATGATAAGCACTGTAAATATCTTTGGATTCGTGGAGGTAAAATTTATTTGAGAAAAGTAGAAAAGGAGCCAGCAATTGTAGTTAGCATCATGGATGATGTGAAACATCTTTGATCATTGTTTTTGTGATTCATGCTTCAATGGTATAAAAAGTATACCTAGACTACAAGCCAATTTTATGGATATCAATACTACTGTAAATGCGTTTAATGGAATGAATTCCCTATTGATCGTCCATCAAAACATCCGAAGTGCTTGACGCAATTTTCATTTACTACTTCCGCATTTAAATGGCATGTCACAATTACCCGATATTATAGCTTTGAATGAAATAGAAAATACAATCTGATTAAATTAATGTATATATGCAGTGAGTGGGTAGGTACTATTCTTATGGAAATTGTAATACTTCTGAAAGAGCAAGAGGTGTGTTACCGTTTATAAGACATGACATAACAACCGTACTGAGGCCTTGTCATATAAGCCCTACTGATTGCTTGTTGATCAATGTTTCATGCAAGTTTTGTATATTTGATCCCTTTTTTGTCGTCTACAGGGACAAAAAAATTCTATTGATCAATTTGTTTTAGATTTTGAACCATAATCTTATCTCAAAAATGAGCAATGGTCGGTGATATGAATGTTCAGTTACTAATGCCCAGCTGCGATTCCAAGCAGTTTACAAATCTCATGAGTTCATGTGGCATGACTAACTTAATCAATGAGCTACCTGTTCAGATCATGTATTCACTCGGTTCTTCAACACATTAAATTTAGACCTCCAAGCCAAGGTTATGCATTTAGGTATAACGCATCACTCTCCAGTCCAACCCAATCTCCAATCTTTTTGCTCGCGAAGAAAACGAAAGTACATCATATTATGTCACTTTGCTATAGTATTGCTGCTGTAAATCATTAAATGAAAATGTTCGACTGTATTCTTGGGAAGTATTGTATGAAGAACATGAAATTTCCTAAACTTTTACTAAATTTTCAAACATACTGTTAACATGCGTGAATGAGTCTTAATTATGGTGAGGAACAGGGGCGGATCCCGGATTTATTTCTGGAAGGGCACAAGCAAGGCCGTGTCCAGGATTTTGTTCTGGGGGCACAACGTCACCTCGTAATACAAAACTAACGCATTGATAATTGGACTTTATTAAAATCTTCCATATTTTTTTAAGATTCTGGGGGGGGGGGGCACGTGCCCCTCCCCCCAAATCCGCCTATGGTCATGAATGAACGAGCCGTAAAACTAAAGCCTTGGATCACTGACTCCTCGATGAGCAAAGTAAAAAATCTTTTTCAAAAACTAAGTCATCACTCGCACAATAACGGATTGAGAAAAGAGTGCGTAAAGATAAGAAATAAACTGTGTATATGTGTCCGTAATGCGGCTAACTCCTATTACATGGAACAATTGGACAAAGTAAATCGAAATAAAAAGAAGCACAAACTTCGGATGCATGAACTAATACAAGGAAATCGGACCTTAAATGACCCAGTTATTATTGATATTGACTTCAAGAAGGAGTTCATAAGCACATTTGAGTCTCCTAAATTGTATCCATTTGTAAAAAATAATTCAATCATTGATAATTCAGTCACCACGCCTGATGTATTAAAAATTGCCAATAGCCAATCTTTAAAAAAGCTTCCCGTCCAGATCAACGAAATGCTGGTATGATAAAATTATCATATAAGACATTGCAGATGTACTCTGCCATTTCTTGAATCCAAGCTTGCCAACTGGAGGGTTCCCTGCATCCTCTAAGTAAGAAATTATTGTTCCCGTTCACAAAAAAGTCGAACTACGTGATATTCACAATTATCGTCCGATTTCTTTGCTCTAAACATATCCTAACGTACTTGAAAAACTTGTAGAAAGAATACTGGTAAATTTTCCGGCAAAGGAAGTAGTTTTGTGACAGTCAATATAGTACGAGGGTCGTTCAATAAGTCTTTAGAAAAAGGTATAAAAACAAATTGTATCGGACCAATTATTATATATGTTTGATTTTAGTCTCCTTTCAGCTCTTTTGTAATTTTTTGTAGCAAAAGTTGTTCTCTACAATCGGTAACAACAAATAAACTATGGGATGGATACAGCTCAAACTTCAACTGCTGACGAGTTACAAGTGCCAATTTCTGACTAACATTAATTTTGAAACTAAGAGAGCAATTTTTCGGAAATGCTAAGGAGTTAGAACCTCGTATTAGGATAGGTAAAAGTACTCAGGACGCTTAAAAAAAGTTAATCACCCCGATTTTCCAGTCCATTAAATGTAATAAATGAACCGCTGCTTTATGCATAGTTATAAAAAAGCCTTTGATACAATAAAATACAAGATGTTTTTGGATAAACCACATCTGGCAGAAATTCGTAGCATTTCTATAAAGTCATTTCGAAAGTTTCCTGACTGCGCGCTTAAAGTTTTTAAGGTACTACAATAGCCATAGATGTTCCGAAAATATTTGTTCTGGAGTGACTCAAGGATCAGCGATAGGTTCAATATGATTTTTATTATAAATCAATCATCTGTGTAATCTAAATTTCAGTGATAAACTAACCGCCTTTGCGGATAACCTGGTACTGTCTTACAAAAGTGTGAACTGGATTGATGAACAGCAATACATAAAATGTGATATGAACAATATCAACCAAATTTTGCATCGAACATACTTAAATTAATCGAGAAACCACAAATTGTTTAAATTTATACAACAGCTTCCCCATTCACTAATGTTGTGTGCCATTCTTCCAAGCGTACTAAAATGACATGCTGACAGTTTCACACTGGTTCGAGTTGAGGAATACAAATGCCATGGTTTAGCAATTGATGAGCATCTAAAATGGAATCATTATACAAATAATATTGCAAATAGTTTGAAAAATTGTAGAATAAAACACTACTTGATTCGTAATAAGTGTTTTTTTACTGTAATTTACAATATTTATAATGCTTTCGTATATTCTAGGGTAAATTATGGTATGCTGAGCTGGGGTAGTGCATTTAAAAATTCGCTCAAACGTACACATAAAGCTCTGAGAGCAATCGCACTTGCTCCTGCAGTCGGAGCAGATGGCCTTTCACTCTCTTTTCCTATAATTGTTTAACTGCAGGTAGTACCTACCTTCGTGGTGGTGGAGGTAGTCCAAAAGTCTTGGATAAGCCCCAATAATACTATCTACGAACAAATACTTCATATGTATTGCCCAAACCAAATTTTATTTTTTAAAGGCAGCTTTCTTTTCATGGGACCAAAAATTTGCACTAGTTTGCGAAAAACGATCAAAGAAAGTAACAACATACATACCATCCTTAAGCAAGTGAACCTAGCTGTGTACAAAAAAAATCTTATAAGGGATACCTAAAGAAGAATTTTCCAACCATATTCCTTTTTATTGTTAATTCCATGTTTTAGTTTATATTTATTGTGTGTTTCTAATGTATCAAAAGTTCATTTGGAAGGCATTTCTTGTTTCGCAGCAATATGCACAGAACTACGATTGTATTTCTGAAGGTAATCCATCCAACAGACAATAGACTCTGAGGTCAACAATACCTCCAAAATTATTTATGTATGTATGATATTTAACTTTTTAAATTGTTTAAGGAGAAATACATGTAGCTATTATGGAGGACTGATGACAAAAATAAAAGGTAGGCATTTCACCTTTGCAAGTCAAAGCCAATGGTTAAAATCAACGGGAAACTTAAAACGATAAACACGTTTTATTACATTAGGGTTTTATACGCTTGCTTTAATATTGCGACAGGTATGAATAAAACCGTAGGAGAAAAAGATGACTGAATAATCGACTCACTATTGTACAATGGGCTTCAAAAGTAATTGTCTAGTTGCGACAGGCCATAGATAGTAGGCATAATTCGCTTGACATTTTTCCGCTTTGGAAAACAGGCACGACAAGAAGAGGAAGACTCAGAGAAAATCATATTAGAACAACACTATATTTCCAGGTCCCTCAGAAACGATAATAAGAGATATTTTTTCGAATGGATGATTAATTGAATTTGTTTACCTCCCGCACGATAAAAGAATTCAATAAATTCTGGGTAGAACTTCGTTACAGCCTTTCCTTTTTATTCGGTAACGGCTGGTGTCCTAACACCCCCTGCCACACGCTTATTGACGCGGCTTTCTGCGTAGTATACAGATGTAGAAGAGTAGGTACTGAGAAGAAGTAAAAGGGGGAAGCTGCGCCCAATATATTGTGCATAAAAGTCTGCTCGTAGTCTAGACCATAAGTGGGAGGTCAATGGAAAAAAATTCGCTAAGTAAACGATCTACCACCATAAATGTTTTCACAGGAAAACTCCTAATTTGTTTCACATGATCAAATCCAGACCTCTAAGGTCTCCCCTGTCATCACACCACCAACCCTCAGCTCACATTCCATATAACATCCCTTAAGTCAAGGAACTTCCCCTTCAAGATTTTGAAACGACATTCATTTGATATGCCTTTCAAAACTAAAGTTATGCGAGCATTTATTGAAAGAACGAAATGTGAGTTGCGGTTGTTTCGGCATAGTTATCATTTCAGACATTCGAGAGAAAAGAAATAAAAAATTAAGTAAAATCATATTTTGTAACAAATGAAAATGACGAGTCATTATCATTGGTCAATGTTGACCTGTAATTGATTGATACATGCTAATAATGAGTGGAAATATTGTGCATCCTAGCTTAAATGTGGAAGAAGTGTACTTGGTATATGATCTTGTTTTTTCTCGGCGAATATTTCTTATAAATATTTCTCGGGTTTCTAGCCGAGTGAGAATTTTTTGGTCTAACGTTTCGACGGAACACTCTTCCATCGTCCTCAGAGAATGAATGTGCTGCAGGCCTGCCTTTTTTATATAAGCGCAGGAAGGCAGGCCTGCAGCACATTCATTCTCTGAGGACGATGGAAGAGTGTTCCGTCGAAACGTTCGACCAAAAAATTCTCACTCGGCTAGAAACCCGAGAAATATTTATAAGTGCACTTGGTATTTTGTGACGTGTCCTAGATCAATGAATTTATATCAGTATCAATAATTTCTTTTTCTTACAGACATAAATACAGACGTAAAAATATGTCAGTGCTATTATCAAAATCGACGATAAAAGAAAGTCCTGAACTGGTCTATTGTGTCAGAAACAAGTATGAGGTCAAATAAAGACGTATCACTCGAGCTGAGAAATAGATCGAAGTTAGAATGGTGCATAAGTGGCAAAGGGGACAAGTAAGCTGGGTAAATCGCAGTACGCAAGTCATTCAAATTAAGCTACGATGATGATTATTCATGGTTATAGGTAAACCTATTTATCTGAAAGAAGCTGAACAAAATTGTAAATCCTCGCAATGGATTAACATGACGACTATTAACTTATCACTGTGAAGCTGAAACATGCGTTTCATTAATTGATGATTGAAACATAATTCTAAAAATGTTTCTTGAATGTTCTCATGATACATGACCCTACCTAATGCCACCTCATTGCATAAAATTTTGAGTATATTTTGGATAATGTTTCCTGGGAGCCTCCCTCACGGAGGAACAAAGCAGACAGAGAAATCTACGTCGAGAAAAAGTTTACAATGCCCGTGAATCACCAAATGAATGGTCACTACGTCATTAAATAGTTCTACTTTGTGAGTGCATTGAGACAATGTGAAGTAAAAGCAGAATATAAATGAAGCAAATGCTAAAGGAATCGAATGAACTGCCAAGGATATATAAAATTAAAATGAACGAAAATTTGAGTGACTTACCATATCTTAATCAGCAGACCTCTCCTATGTGATCTTGTAAGGATTTCCTGCAAAATCTGATTTCACTTCACGCAATCGACAGTGACAACGTATTTGCATTGCTGTAAAGAAAGAAAAATAACAAATTAAATTTCGCCTCGACTTAGTGCTCGATTAAAACGATTACTATCCTTTGTAAACCTCTAGTAACACTTTAAATATTATCACCAGAAAGAGGATTAAAATATGCGAGAATATCTGAGTGAGCCATATTGATAAAATTTTCAAATAGAAATAAACGGAATTAAAGAAAGTTATTGGAATTCGATCCCTACCGACTGAGAATTTGTAAAGATTTCGTGCCTAATAGTGAACCAAGCGCTACTAGTAGTCACCAGTAGTCACCCACGCTACCATGTATTTCGCTGCAGTGTTTAGGAGGCAAAATGCTACAATAGGGTAGATTTTTTAGACTCGAAACCGCAATTCATTATACGTATTCGGTAGATGGAAGTGGGGACATTGTAATTAGTTACGAGGAAAGTCCGAAGATTATTAAGTTACGAGGAAAAATAATCTTCATAACTCAGCCATTCTCAGCTTAAAATGAAAAACACGCGAAGGTAACGCCCACATTTCACGAGTTGATGACGTCATTACAGCTCCGGTAAATTAAACCGTTCAGGTGGAACCTATCATACAGGGAAAGAATTTCTAACTTCTTGTTGTCTAATTTCTAATTCTAATTTCCAGCCCCCTCATAATTATGGCCCAACCTTAGTTTCAAAGAAGCGTTTCATATTATGTATCAATGTACTTTTTTAAATTTCCTAGACCAATCCGTGGAATAGGTGGCTGGAAGGTGGAATATACCAATGAAGATTGACAAAAGATATGATGTTACAGATTCTAATTCACATCACTACATAGTAATGGAATATACGAATACTTTTATTAACAATTTTTGTCTCAACCAATATATTACACCGTTGAAAACTCGAAAAGACAACGTCAGTACCAACTGATTATGACGGTATAGAGCAATGTACAGTCCCGAGAATCGCCGATTCAAAAGCTTACATTGAAACCCCGGTAAAAAAATTTCTGGAGCACGTCTTACGACCTTGGTTCACGCTTTCCGAGAAATAGTGAATTTAAAATTTGAGAGGCAAGAGAAATTCACCACACACCAAAATGGATATTTCATACGTTTCAAGTATTTTGCAAGTCCCAAAACTTGACCAAACGAGAACGGTTCATGTAAACGAACGATGGAAACTTTCCTCCGAAAAATATATTCACGATCATCACATCGATAACGATTACATTACGTAGCCTCAAACATCGAATAAAATATGAGAATTACTTGATAAGCTTGAAGACTATATGGGATCACTGGTTCTCAGCACTTCGTTGAACACGATTCTCCGCAAAATTAATTTACTTTACGGGTTCCATAGTCACTCGCTATAATAATTATTTTCACATGCCTAAAGTCGAAATCACACACCATCAACACCGGAGAGGAATGTAGAATATGCAAGCTATCAACTTTTTGGGAACACTCCCGTACTCACCTCTTAACTCAATGCAAGTTGCCGCCAGACTGGTGAAAAATTTTCAGGAGACTCATCGTGGGCCTCTTCGAGTGTCACGTGACCAATTTTTCCAACCTTTTTCGCGCATAGACCTTCTAGAAAAATCATCCCATTGTGGGAGGGGGAAAATCTGCTTCAAAGGTCATTCAAAGACGTCACCCGCAAGATTATCATCATTTCACGCAAGTATTGCATTATTCCATTGCCTCTCGTAACAATCTGCTCCGCTACGTAAAATTGGGCAGTAGTCGTGGCTATTTGATGTCGCGCCTGCCTTAATTCGACGGCCTCAGTAACTGCCCTACCCCGCCTCCTATCAAGTCTTACCCCCCTCTAGTCTAATCGTCACGAACCTTGGTGTCATTTCAAGCAACTTATTTCTTGATTAGACAGCTGATAAACAAACCAACCCTCTTCGTCAAGATCACCTTCTTCCTCAGCAGTTACGGAGTTGGTGTAAGAAGACAGTGCGAAGGAGACTACGAAAGAAACATAAAAACTCTTCGGATGGCCATTTACGTGAGTACGCAAATGTTTTTCTAGCGGTAGAACAATTGATAGAATAAGCTTACTTTGAAAAAGTCATGCGGGCTATTTTATGATAATGTTCGTAATTTTTTACTGGTTGTATCAGTAGAAGAATCGAAAAAAAAGGTAATAGGCATTTGTAAAATCTCGGTATTTGAGATGTGATTTTTTCATCAAAATAACAGTGCAATTAAAGGACGTAAAAATCGGTCGCTAACTTATCTCCATGACAGTGTTGAAAGCATCAAAATTATTATTATTTAAATGAGATAATTTGCTGCACTTTTAAGTGGGTAGTTGAGTTGTACGTTAAGATTCCATCGGATTGCTGTTTTTGTGTTGCTTATCACTTTCCATATAAGTATTTACGGTTTCGGTAGTTGCACATAGTACATTAAGAACTTAATGGCAAAGATCAACTCATCCGCATTTGTGAGCACGTATTTTCGTAATGTTTTTTCTATGAAATAATGGTAATAGCTTGAGGTCATTGGCGTGGTAGCGGTGGGAAATTCAGGTTCCTCTTCCTATTGAAATTCTAGAGAGAATGATCATATGCGAAATCCCTCATAATGAACCCCTCCTACCCCGACATTTTCCGTGTGTGGCAGGAGCAGTCGTTGTACATCGTTGTTTAGGGGGTTCATTAACTTCCATACCGACTTGGTGGTGTGCAATACTTGTCAGTGATATTACGTATGAAGTCTGATATACTTTGACGAGTGACTTTGTGGTTTTCATAAAGTACTTTTAAACATTGTTCATTAATCTGTTCAAACGAAAATTTTTATTGGTAAGCCACCTAAAAGCAATTGCAATATTTTCAATTTTCCCAGAAATTACGTGGTTGGTTCTATCCCCACTACGTTACGACTGCGGCCTTGATTTGAATATCGGTAAAGGTAATAAAGTAACACTCTCACACATGGCTAACATCAGTGCGATGCCTCATCAAGTGTTTATTCAAGTGTCGAATTACTCTATTTTCCGTGCCAATTCACATAATATTTCAAAAATCATTCAAAATTTTCTGTCCATCTTGATATTACTTTCTGCCATTTGCATGAATATTTGAGAGATCTCAACAAGTTGGCCTAAGCGATGAAATTAATAGTGCCTGAGAAGTATTTTTTTCTGCTGCTGCTTTCCCGTTGAGCTGCAGCGATGGCTTTTTCTCTCTGGGTTTCCGTCCGGGTTAGGCTCCCCAATTTTTTCCGACGTTTCGATGGACGCGTCTCACTAACAGGATGTCGGAAGTCCGAGAAAAATTCATGGCATATTAATTGCCATTTCCGTAAATGCTGAAGGGCGAAAATGTTTCTCTAGGGCATAAAATTAACTGCAGGGGAATGGTGTGGCCAATATTCTTCAATAAAAACCTTCGGTTTGCATAAATGTAACTTATTTCCTATTAACTTTCATCTGTTGAGGCGTTAGACCTATTTACCACTCACAATCAGTCTCCAGCTATTTTCCACGCGTTGATATGACCGGTTAGGCCCAACTTCGCATTACCTCTTTTGGGGCGAGTCAGGGCCTGTAGACTCAACTGGATCTGGACCTCTCTGCTCGCGTTCCCATATACCAATACATACCATTCTACCTCCTAACCTTTAAGCTCCCACCTCTTGTCCATACTTCGGCCTGCACAAACCAACCAGGACAAGGAATGAACTTCTCGGACTAAGGTAGGATCTTATCTTCGAGTAAATCATATATTTTAAGCTTTGGTTTTTCTTTTGTCTCTTGACAGGTTTGTTTTCCTTGCCTAACTTCTGCAAAGCAGCTACGGTCTTCTACAGCTCCTTACACACCTCTTAGAACTCATTTTCAGTGACGTCGCCTTGCCACAGCTCCGTTGCTTATCAGTCGCCAGCCCTAGTTAACCACTTCGATTTATTATGCGAAAAAATGTGCTCATGCAAAAACTATCACGTAGTGGCCCAACGTCAGCGCTGATATTTAGTGTTAGTTTTTAAGAGGACGCATACCTCAAGCTCAATCGATCTTTTTTGTGACGGATTACTAGCTTAAAACTCATTTACCAACTTGGAATTTTCAGGGTGCATAAAATCGGCCGTAGACAACATTTTTCCTGCATCTCCAATTTGATCACTTTACTTTTTAGCCGTTTTCTTTGATGATTTTTTTTTTACTTTTGAGACTGAGGAAAATGCTAAGCAGATGTCATGATATTGTGCTTTGTGTGTGTCAATTGTTTAAATGCTGTCTACAGCTCCCGGTATTCATATTCTCACTGTTGAATAAACGTTCGTAAGAACATGACATGGCGCAGCCGGTGCTCGATTAGGGCCATGTGCTCGATAGTACGTATCAGACGACGCGACGTGTTCAAAGTTAAGGGAATAAGAAAGTTTCGAGGATGCAGCAAGCCAGGCCTCCTAATCCGCTAGTATTTTACGGGCAATGTCAGTGATAATTTCCGGAAGTTTAAGCAGAACTTGGAGATGTGTATGTTAGCTTCTGGACTGAAAACGAAACCGAAAGAAGTTAAGACTGCCATTTTACTGAATGTAATTGGTGAGGACGGAGTTGAGCTCTTTAATACGTTTAATCTGGAAGAAGAAGATAAGTCAGATTACGATAAAGTACTAAATGAATTCGAAAAATACGCGAATCCTAGAAATAACGTGGTAGTTGAACGATTTCTGTTTAACGCGCGCAAACAGCAGGAAGGTGAGCCCTTTGACTTCTTTGTCACTGACTTGAAAAAGTTAGTCAAAACCTGTGAGTACGGCAATCAGACTGATAGCGTTCTGAAAGACCGAATTGTTCTCGGAATACATGATTTGGCTGTTCAGGAGAGACTTCTGCGGATACCGGAGTTATCTCTGGATAAGAGCATCGAGATCTGCAAGGCAGCTGAGATGGAGAAACATCAGGCTGAGACCCTGCAAGGAACCAAACCCAAGGATGCAGTCAGCAGGAAAGGGACGAGAGCTACAGCATTGAAAGATTCAGTGAGGCATTCTGATAAGTACTTACCTAAGACAGTAGTAAATGATGTCTATTTGTGTAAAAAGTGCATTATATGCATTATAAGCATAAAAAAGGAGAATGTTGAGTATTTGGTAAAATTTGCAATAATTGTGGAAAGCGAAATCATTTTGCAATTGCATGTAAAGTCATAAAATTTTATAATAATACTGAAGTAAAATCAGTTGACTTATCTGCCCAAGGCGTAAGTCTTGAACACGATTTTAATGATTTTGTAATTGAAAGTTTTGTGAGCAGTTAAAGTGCTCAGGGAATATTTTTTTCTTTCCGACTGCATTGGAACCCTTTTGAAACTGTTTTGAAACACCAAAATCTGTCATGGAACTACTGTGGAACTCATTTGTACCAAAAATTGGAAATATGAAGACGTTTTGTAACTCATTTGTAATCCCCCTTCGAACTCCTTTGTACAGAGTGTGTTCGTGTGGAACTGCTTTCTTATCTATTTTTTTTCTTCTTAACTATTTATTTTCATTGCCCCGAAAATAGCACATTTAAGGCCTTTTACATCGGGGATATAGTATCAAACAAGGACTATCACATACAACCATTCCCTGAGTAGGGGCTACCTACCTAGGCGGGACTCGAACCCGCGACCTTCGGTTTGGCAGGCGAGAACTTATCCCCGCCGGCCTCGGGGGATATCTTCACATTTGAAATTCGTTTTGAACGATTCGACAGGATTTTCAGACGTCATCATTGGTATTGTAGCTGCTGTGTACGGAGAATATTCATGTGTAACTGCTTTCTACACATTTGGAACTCCTTTTGAACGATTCGACAGGATTATTACGGAGGCTTCCGCGGTTAGTTGATTGGTGATGGTTTTCCGGGTTTACACCGCGTTGATACATGTTTTGCGGACGACAGTTTCGGGCGCGTTCCAGCTCCCGTCTTCGGGTCCAAAATTTCGGGTCCATGATTTTGGACCCGAAGACGGGAGCTGGAACGCGCCCGAAACTGTCGTCCGCAAAACATGTATCAACGCGGTGTAAACCCGGAAAACCATCACCGATTCGACAGGATATCCAGACGCCATCATTCGTATTGTAACTGCTGTGTACTGAGAAGATTCATGTGTAACTGCTTTCCATACGTTTGCAATTCTTGTTGACCGACTCCATGCGATTTATAGACGTTATCATTTGTTTTGGAACTGTCTTCTGACGTCCAGGCCAGGTTCAGTCTGATTCGTTTGGTCGAGTAAACGAAAATTCTTTAATATATGCAATAGAAATGCATAAGCGGTTTTAGAAGTAATTGTAAGTCAGTTAATAGAAACGGAACTCCCAAATATTCACTCGAATGAGGTTAAATAATAATTATTCTATTTTCCTTGTAGCTTGAATCGTATTTTTGGGGTCGTTTTGAAATGCGACAAGGTTATCTACACTACGTACCGAGAATCTTGGTTGCGTAAATTAAGGTATTCAATAGCAACTTCATGGCAAAGGTCGTTAATAATGGCGTTTTTTGGCGTTTCCAAGTAGATTATTATTGTAAAAACATCAAAGCCTATGCTTTCAAAGTATATTTTGCACATAAATGTTGAATTTTACGGTATTTTTTGCTATTTTTTTTGTCAATGCTCTCGCTCTTTAATATTTTCGTAAAAGTAGTATTTTGCATCGATTTATATACATTAAAAAAGCCGGTCGACGTATTGACTTCCCGATCCCCGGGCAATGGTTTACGTCTATCTTTTGTTCCGTATTTTAGGACTTTTTTTCGCAAAAAATTAATCCCTCTATCGAAAATCTGTTTCAATGTCGCAGTATTGAGACAAGTTCAGGTACCCGGATTGGCCTTTTTTTCGAATTTTTGCATCGGATTTTCGGATATTTAACATGATGGTTTTCAAGAAAAAGTATCTAAAAACGGAGGCATTTCACTCAAAAATGAACAATAAATGATCCACGCCAAGCAAATAAGACCGGAGTTAAGCTCTCGATGTGGACTTTCTTGACACCTAATTGAGTTTCCCCCCACTTCTTTAAGAGTCTGTGTAACTTGCAAAGACTGCGACGGCGTGAAGATCTTCGTGTATTTTGAAACTGTATCGGGATTAATCGTGGAGCGATGGCTATTCACTAAGTAGGACTGCAGTTACGGCCGCACTTCACTCTGCCATCGACCATCGTCGTCTGGCCAAAAATTTTCAAACTATCGCCATGAGTTTCAAGAGAATTCTAGAAGCCATCTTGAACTGCAACAAAGCAGTTTGCATGGTGTGCCAATGAGTTCCAAAAGGGTGTCCGACTGGTACAAATCAGTTCCAAAACAGAGGAACGAGTGGTACAAATCAGTTCCAAAGTTAATTCCAAATGAGTTTCAAAGGTTGAAAATTTGTTCCATAGCAGTTTCCAATGGAAATCCAAAGCAGTTCAAAATGTGTTACACATGAGTTAGAAAGGTGTACAAATGAGTTGATGACATAGTAGGACGCTATGACGTCATGAACTGCTGTGTACCGTGTTTTAATTCCACAGCTGTTCGAAAGCACATACAAATCAGTGGTAACAAAGCAGATATATGACAGCTCCAAATGGCTTGCACAGCAAAAAATTTTCCCTGAGAATTACAAATGATTCGAATGTCTCGTCTGAGATTATTAATGTTAATGGTGTAAACGTCAAATTTAAACTAAATACCGGTGCTCAAGTGAATGTTCTGCATTACAGAATACTGACACATTGTAAAAGTAATAATTTGATGAAGGTGGAATTGAAACCCACGTCATTAATATTAGAATCATTTGATGGTCATAAAGTGAAGCCACTTGGGGTGGCAAGTCAAAACACTACGCAGAGGAATTTTCAAACGTTCTGGAGTTCTAGATTCCGGATTTGAGGTCTTCAACTGTAATATGCTGGGAAGGTTAATCAAGAATTGCTCTTTTTACTGAACAGGATGAAAATGAACAGTTAAATCTACCTCTTTATCTAAATGAATTAATGAACCAGAACGTAACAACATCACTAACTCATGAAAAATATGTGGTAAATTTTGCATTTTTTCTCTTAAAAGTTATGAGAAAATGACTGAATGAGAAATACCTTTTTTGTCATAACTCATCTTTTCCATCCACTTACAGAATTACTTGAGCGAATTGTAATATTGGGTCTGACTGAAAGACCCCATGGGAAATGGGGTTAAGAACATGAGCTGATTTTTTTGAGAAGTTTGCGATGAAGATGGAGCAGCCTTAACTCTTGCAACTGAATGTCGGGCGAGGGAAGAGCATTGGGGGTTTCACTCTCCACCAAAATTTTATCCTTTATAGCAACTGCCGTTGATACATCTGTTGAGGAGACCACTAGCCCAGGGCAATCCATCCTCAAATACTCCATTTTTCCAAATACATTGGAGTCCAGCTAATACAGACACACGCGACCCAAACATCTGCTCAATGCAAACAGCTCTAAGACAAAATATTTTCAAAGAAAATTGACTTTTTTATTTCCAGTATAATTATTTTCTTTAATATTTAGGTGCTATGCACAATGTAATAATTCTTTCATGTACACATTTTAAAGTATAGTACACAATAAAAACTACAAAATCCATACAATATTCAATATTTTATTTAAAGTCAATAACAGTACAGTGTTGAAAGTCATTAATTTAGAACAAGCGAAATAAAGAACATTAAATGTGTGAAATAAAACTATATAGAATTCTGATACTTGGGCCTACTTGCTATTAGGCATAAACTCAATCATTTCCGTTTGTCACGGTATCGGTAGACTTTAGGCCTATGTGTAGTTTTCCCACCGCCTCATTAGTTATATTCCATATCTAATGTCTGCAAAAAAAACTTCGAATTTAACTTTCAGCAAGATTCCAATGAAACATATGTGTAGATGGTTTAATGATGTGGACGATTTTCTAGTGTAGGAATTGCTAAGCTCCCCTGGGGAAAATTGCTGGCCTCATACCAGTTGGGAGTGTAAGATGCAGTAAATAGACATAACAAAAAAGTAAGCGTTTCTTACTTTTGACAAGTTTTTATGTAACTGTTATTTTCTCTTTCTTGTTCCATCTCTCCCTCCCATTGCTGGCCTGAGGAGCTTATGGATTCCCGCATAACTTACTCACTCGTGTGGCCTTCCCTTACCCTCCACGGAGTGTAGAGCGTGGGTTGAACAAGGGTAACTATATACCCACCATGATGGCTACTACCCTACATTTACCTTTCTTTTACCCACAATGAGGAAGTTTATTTTAATCAGGGCGAAAAACCAATATGGAAAGTTTAAATTATTTTCTTAAATTTAATTAATTAATATTCATTAATAAAATTTACAAAAATTCTTAAATAAAATTAAATTAACTCTCGCGTTATTGTTATTCCAAATTGTTGATTGAAATTATCTTTTTGGAACTTGCTCATGGTAAAGGAAAGTAATGATAAATTTGTTGTTTATTTAAATGTCTTCACCAATCGGTCTTGGAATTGGCATGTTGCAACTCTCCTGCCGTGAGGGGGGGGACCTCCCCTTAAGCTTTTAAAAGAGATGCTTAAAAGCAAGAAAGATGGCCTCAATAAATAAAACAATAATATATATACTGTTTTTGAGTCCTTGAAAAACGAATTCCCACACCTATCCGTTCAACAAAATATCTCTCTTAATTTGTCGTTTCTGTCGGACCAGGAAATGTAGTGGCGTTCTAATATCATGTTCTCCGTGTCACTGTTAAAAATATCCATTCTCAATTGCTCAAGCAATATAAGCTTGGCTCGTAGTCTACGGTCTCTAGCGGCTCCTAACGTAATGCGCTAAACATTTATGTTAAGATTCCTGCACAACCGTGGCATTTTTTGACTAATCTCACAGTTTTCCTTTGTGTTTTATTAAGTTCAACAGTTAAGTCTTTCTACGCCGCATCCCATATCCTCGTTGCACATTTAAGATACGGTCGGTCGAGTGCGAAATACACAATACTCTAGACGAATACTAACTTCTTCAGGGCTCTCAACAAATATTTTTTTGTGTGTTCCCAGCTATAGGTTCGAAGCAATGGTAACTCCTAGATACTTCACTTCATCTGTTGCTTTTATGTTTACCCCAAAAATTACCCGAAATGAAATATTCCTTTTTGGTTTTACAGATGGCTCTATTCCAATTTTTAAGGCTGCAAAAATTACTCTGTGATCACATATAGCGTCTACGACATCAATTTGTTTTATCAACTTAGGATGGCTTACTGATTAATGGTGGAATTTTTCTTTCCTCTTGCGAGCTTGTCAACTACTTGTGCAAGTGAGTGATTTGCTAGTGCGTTTACTAAGACGTCGATGATTTAAATATTCCTTGATTTAGGTTTTAGAGTATAAGAATCAAAATTTATAGATGGGAGAATGAAAAAGTAAATGCAGATATTTGATTTTCCAATTGGAAAATAATATTATTTCGTTGATTAATTGTGCACCATAAACTTTCTATTTCAATATAATTCAATGCATGGGAGCCGCTGTGTGATTAAAGTGCTAGAAAAACTCAACCACCTATCCAATCGTGTCGATCGCAATTGTAGATCTTTAAATACTGGATGAAAAACTACGCTGTCGCTTATATCCTTCATAGGCCAACTCTATGTTCCTATGACCATGTCTGCGTACTGAAATTTACGCCTGATTTTAGCACCGTTGTTTATAACGCTATGACAATAAATTGCGACAAAGTTAATGTCATATTTTTTATATTACCTTTGGGTCGATTCTTCTCCTCGCTGTGTATAAGATGAGTGTATCACTCTGAAAGTGCTAATTAATTTAGATATAATAGCTTTCCCTGAGGTAGGCTTTTTGGATTTTTGTTATTTCCCTGCATTACTGCTCCTAAATTTACTTCATGTGATGCGAGGATTTACGCATGAGTGGATTACCTCGGAGCCTACATTTAGAAAACTTTACTCCTTAAAAAAATTCAGTATTGAATTTATTTTAGTCACCACCATTATTATGTTGATAAAATAAATTGCATTATCTTGCATATATCATGTTTAAAAAATGAAAAAATAGATTACTTCGGACTTGATCCCACGCAAGATTCTAATGAAGTTACAGCGCGTAGTATAGACCCACTCGGGTACGGAGCCACGAATCGGTAAGAGGTAAACGTTGAGTCCAAATATGAATCCAAAGATAGGAAAAACCTTGCCACGGAGACCGAAAGAGAACACTCCGATGGCCAAACGTCTGCGGGGACGTGAATTGCCTAAATGCATTCCATCTGCTAATCAATTTCGATTGGGCAGTTGCTCCTGGAGTTTGACTCCAGGTTCGGTTGCTCATTCGCGTCCATGTCCGTCCTCGTCGGTTCGCCGCGAAGACAAAGAATGCAGGTTGCTTCAAGTGCATTGCCCCGGCGCGGCGTGATGTTCTTCCTTGTGTTTCATTAAAGTCAGCAGAGGAAAATACGCAACTTTTCTTAAATGAAAATTTTGCTAAATTTATTTCAAAAAAGTATGCGCAACGTGTTAACCTACAACGTTTTCTACGCGTCTAAAATTGAAATCTGTCTCGGGCATAAAAAAAGATTTGGTAAATTCAGTTTGGAAAATATATTTGCAGTGAAGTTGTTGTAATCTCCACGTAAATGAATTTTTTCATGGTGCACAAATAAATATGTGGTCATGAAGAGATTAGAGAGATAACGTATTTTTCGCCGTTTCTCTTGATTTTTCCATGTCGTTCCTCGCTCTGTTGCCTTTAGGAGGCACACGTCTTTTTTTATAAACAAACAATTTTCTAAGAAAACTTTTTTAGAGTTGTAAGCGAAGAGTAAAATGACACATTACAAGATTTTATGGATATCGAAGGGATTTTCATGAAAATGCTCAAATTTCGGACTTCTACCGTCTTTTGCGGCGATTGTAATGAAATGGGGTGGGGTTACAACATACATCAGCGCGCATTGTCGGCTTCTGGGGACAAAGCCCTAGATCACGTGATATATAACGTGGTGGTTAGAATGGGCTTGACTAAAGGATTTGCTTTGTTCCTTATTTCAATTGGAAATTTCATATGCATTAAAATGCCCTGCAAACTGTTTCCATTTACAAGTACAACTTTGGAGAATTCAATGTTGGCTTCGGCTTTTGCTTACTACGCATGCGAACATATATTTCTGCGTTTGAGCAGTAATAGATACGGGGGTAGTGAGCTATCGGCATATTCGAATTTGGGCACGCATTCGGATGAGTTCACAGATTTAGCCGAATACGGACGTTGTTTAAAAGTTCAATGAGTGACCGCCGGGCGGAGCACAAGTAAGGGTTCACTTTGCAAAGGAACGGTTCAATTCTGTCGTGTTATCGTAGTTGCTTTGATCAGTGAGAGACTTTTTGAACGATTCATTTTTGAAGATTCAACAGCTCTCCGAATTTTCTCTCGGAAATACAGAATAATCAACCCTTCTTGACGTGCCGTCGTGGACGTTGAATAGGGGGACCAGTCTGTGCTCCCTCCCCCCTCCCCCCCCCCCCGCTCCCCCCGCCGATCAAATCGCCCTCTATTGTTGTGGGAGAAGGGGTGGGGGGTGGGGCGATTTGAACCCCCGTTGTGGCGGCATTGTTGGCCACCCCGCGCATCAACCCCAAGCCACGGGCGCAAGTCGCTGCTAATTAGCAAATTGACTCTAGCAAACTGGAGAGCGCACAGCCAGGCGCCTCGCCCCCTGCAGCGCGTACGAGGGGTCGGATGAATTTACAAGGCATGTGTGTCCGCTTGGTCGGAGGGGCATTTTGATGATCGGGCGGGTCTTCTTCTCCCGTGCAACCAGTACTGTCAGCAGGGACAAAGGGGTGCGATTATGTTGGTGCGGGACACCAAGGAGGTACATGTCATTTGCATCGAAAATTTAGAAAAAAAAACGCTCTTATAATAGGGTCTTTCCCTCACCCGAAAACCCATATTGATAAAAATAATCGGTCGATCGACTGGAAAGATTAGATACGACGAAATTAAGAAATTTTCCCATTCAGCCATTCTCTCCTTAATTTAACGAAAGTTAAAAACCGCGCGAAAGCTGCTGTTTTTATCAGTTGGTGACGATATAAGAGGTCTGTTTCGTTTTCTAGTTGTGGATGAAACTTTCATGGAGCGAAGGAATCGCTAAAAAGACTGTAAACGAAGGTGAACCACGGGATACCCGTGGACAAAGGCGGGTGGCTGAGAAGCGGCGACCTACTTGGCATGAGCTCGTGTCGTCATCAACTCATCTGCAGAAGGACTACTTAGGCCATCGTTTTGTCGTCGCAAATAGCTTGAGAATTAGGTGACGGAAAATATACGGATCTCTTTAATATTTTAATTCTTTTATCGCAGTGAACGATGAAATGATATTGGTGGCGGATGCTATTATTCCTTAATCGACTGACCGCAGCAAACAAATAGGCTTTCTGTACCCTCTTCCCACGCAGAAATACAGTTTGAAAATCCACATCTCTTATGGCGGTACTCATATTAGCATATATAAAATGTTGATTATTGTCGATATGTATGTGTCGTTCTGATATGAAACTAATACAAATTATGATCACGACAGTTTAAATTTCATGAAATGACGTAAATGAACGTCACGAACGTAACTTTCAACCAAACCCTTCGGAAAACTAAGTCGGAAAACCTCTGAGAACTCTTGCATAAAACTCTTTCCCTAGTTGATTTTTTAGAGTTATTTTGGAATGAAAAACGAAGGCATTTGCCGTTAAAATTCATTCAAATTACATTTATCTTTGTTTGCGTTTTTATTATCAACACATAATGCCATCAAAATTTAAAACAGCCATTTATAATGATTTGTATTGCTTTCCAAACAGACGCCTTCCTTGGATTGGGTATTTTCAAGTACTTATCATTTTGCTGATAGGAGTACTTTCATTGGATTTTAACTTAACTTAAAATAACTTAAAAAGCATGGCTATCTCTGAAAGGAATCTAGGTTAAACCCCTGGGGAAATGGGTTATTTCTCATGCTGAGTACGACTCCTTCGTGAGAAACTCGGAAGAACTGGGCCTGGTAGATTGCTTGAAAAGCTGGTATCACACGGTCGTTCGCAAGGGAAAGTATCTGCTCCTAATCCATTACGTTTTGTGAGCTTTGTGTGCCTACGACAGAAGTCTCCAAACGACTTATCGGTACAACAGCGCTCTGCAGCGTTTCAAGGACACTCGATGTGCAAATAAACGAGATTCAGAGCGTTGATGATGTTTTCAGTCATACGTGTGAATGTTATTTTACTCACTTATAACTTCATTGTACATAGATTCACTACATATGTACATCTGCATTCGTGGGAATGGTGAAATTGTTTTCTGGATGATTCTTTTGTGCCGACGATTTTCGCCTTAGATGTTATTAAGAATATCCATTATATTGTATATTTATACCTGAGATTAAAAAAAAAACTCGAAAATCGTTCCTTGCATGTTTATTCTAAACTCTTGATCATGCTTGTTCGAATAAGTATGCTCTTCCATAGGTAGAAGGGTACCTTGATTCCAAACTCTTGAGATTACGATAGCTGATTTGGGAAACCCAGGGCAAGATTGAAGAATTGGATATGGTGAATTAATAAAAAAACGCCTACGTAGGCAAAACGTGGCTGATCTTGGCAGGAGACACGAAAATATCCATGATAATTGTTTTTCCGTGGATAAAGTTTTCACGTGACGAATGACAGGGCCTCGAGGTCCATATGCGATCTGCGGCCCGTAGTGAGGAAGCTCTTTAACTGTTTTTAAGGGTGACGTATCACTCCCGCTTAACCGGTCTTTCTTCGTGTTGAAATAGTCGTTCTTAACATAATGATGTCATGTTGATATTTTCGCGGCATATAAAGCAGTCGTTTTTCTACATTTGTCAGTATTGAAAATTTTAAAATGCTCATCTCAGTAAAATTAGAAAGCGTAACATACTACTGTACGCTTCTATTTTATATTTGGTAAAACGTTTCGTCCAAGTAAGCGGCCCATGTCCTTGGTGGGGGACGCGCAAATTTGCGTAGTTTTTTTCCGTGGTTAGAATGGATGGCCGGATAGGAGGACCAGTGGCGTATCTATGGGGGGGGGGGGGTAGGAAGATAGATCCCCCCCCCAAAGCCTCAGAGAAATAAAAAAATATTTAAAACTCTTGCCTAGTTTAGACGCATAATAACTGCATCCGCTTAAAGTTAAAGATCATTTATTAGTGGTGTAAAATGTTTTCCAGGCATGCCATTTTTCGAAAATATTCCGCGGATCCCCTGTTATCCAAGGGGGGGGAGGTCGCTTCCCCAGTCCCCCTCGCCTCCCCCCAAGGCATTTTTCTAGTTACGCCACTGAGGAGGAATCTTAAGGCCGCATGAGGCATTGTGGTGCACCCCCGATATAGTTAGTAATTCTTAGATATAGTTTTCCTCTCGTGGAAATACAAAGGTGCCGATCGAATTCATGTCCCAGCTCACGAATACTCGAGGTCCTCCCTTCTCAGCAGGAAAAGGGGACAAGACACTCCTCGTCCCTCCCCACCAACCAACCGCCCTCCTCGCCCCATAATCCTCTTCGACTCTACTGCCCCACACCCCCTTCTCTCATGCGCTTGTTAGCCACATTGTCCGACCCTCCCCTCCTTCCTCCGCATCGAGCGTTGGCATGGTAACGCAGCCTCAATTCACGTGAATCCATTGATACGGCGCCGCCGCCGGTTGCGAAGTCTGCTGTTTTCGCCACATGATTCCATTTCTCTTAATTCAAAATTATATGAAGTTTAAGGTAAATAATCACGTGAAATTTTTTAATAAAGGTGGTGGTATCACCGGAGGAAGGGTCGCCCGTAACTTTGGCGCGGTGGTGCTTCATCAAACAAGCAGCAAAGTTTTCAAAATGTGCTTCAAGTAATTCGGAACACCTATCTATACGAAGATGCTTAGAATCTGAACATATGAGAGAGAAGGCACAAATTTTGCGACTTTCTCAAGCTGAAAAGGGAAAACCTTATTCTGTTACGTGTTTCGACGAATTATCATCGCCTTTGAGATTCTTCATAATATTTTTACTGTTCAAATATTGTCCTGTAACAAAATTTACATACCTCATTAATTATCACGAGCATTTGAAGTTAATAATTCCAATTACATCAAAGCCTATTTACAAGAGAATGAGATGTATATTGTTTCGTTGAGAATTATGCTCAGCTAACTCACGTGAACACATGAGAGGGTATTGAAGTGTTCGTGCACTCAATAAATTGCATACTTCGGTACTACTAATTTTAACCAAGTTTTATTTAAAATAAAATGCTTTGTTCTATTCCACAATTTATTTTAAATAGTACGACCCGGGTTTCAGCATATCATGCTATCATCAGGTCACATGCTATCCTGATGATAGCATGAGATGCAGAAACCCGGGTCTTACTATTTAAAATAAAGTGTGGAATAGAACAAAGTATTTTTATTTTATTTTATGACGAAGCTGTTCCACAAATTAACGCCGGAAACCATCTCTTATATTGAGTTTTATTTTCTTAATAAAAATGTTATCGTTTTTTATGCGAAGAGAAACAATCGAAAGGAAGATTGAAAAAAACTAACTTTCTGTCGTATTTCATGTATAAAACGTTTCGCTTTTCTACGAGTGGCAATTTCTAGGTGGGATACATACGTTGGCCGCAGTGCCTGTCGGTCGCGCGCTCCCCTCCCCTTCTTCGTTCCTTCCTCACATCCCTTCCCATGCCGTAATCTTTCGCGAGCAATGTATCTGTGTCTTTTCGAGTGTTTCAAATCGACAGAGAAACTGTTTTCGAGGACCCTCGTCGCGTAATCGGAGGCTCACTGGGCGAAGGGATATAATATAACCCCTTTTCCCCCCATCCCGTTCCATTCACGCCCCCCCCTTTTGTTCCCTATTGTTGTGCGTGTGAGGGGGCGAGGGGGAGGGGTCTCGCTCGCGGATTATCGCTTAATCGCTGCCGATGACTCTCGATGTGTTGCGACTCGAGTGAGGAGCCAAGTGTTGCTATTTAGTTCTGCGAGTGGCCAACTGGTGGGTTGGGGCGCCACCCCTCCTTCAGTGGGAGGGGGGTCGGATGGCCCTCGAAATGTGGGCTGAAAGCGTTGGGATGACCACGAGACAGCAACGGGAAGGTGGGAGGGAGAGTGACGGATTGACAAACTTCTATGACGCAGCATTGCATAAAAGGCCTCAAATTGGTATTTATTTGTTATATTGTTTTTAACGCTGATGCTATCGACTTTTCACATCTAAGATCTGGTATAATACGTGGCGCAATGAGGTGGCAGTCACATATTAACATTATTGAAATAAGAAAATGAAATATTTCCACTGAATTTATTTTCGCACCATGCGTTTTGATATCAAAAAAACAATTTCAATGCATAATGTGAAGGCAACTTCTTACATGTCCTACTGCATTAAGGATGGGGGGTAAGAGGATGGACTGGGTTTGGGTGTCGGGAAATGGGAGCATTGAAGGAGGATGCTGGAGAAAGGGTTCTTTTTTAGGGTCTCGGGAGTGGAGAGAGGGTGGAAGAAAGGTTTCGGAGTGAGGGCACCTTTCACTGTCGTCTGACATGCTGCGGTCGTCCGGATGAGGTCCTCCTATTCCTTCAGGAGTTGACCCCGTGTCCGTCTGCAATTGGTCTCCTGTGGAAGGGGAGGGGAAGCGGTGTTTGGACGAGGTGGTGTATGAAGGCTTGGTGGCCGTAGGGGAAAATTTCGGGCGTGGGATGAGGCCCCCAAAGACCCACCAACTCACCTTTTATAAAATAATGAATTAATTACATTTCTATTTGAAGGGCCTTTGAAATGAACCAATGAACAATTCAAGACCTTTTCCTATTGAATACCCTTGGATCCTAAGGGCTTTTTGGGGTTCAACGGGGGAAATTTTGGCCTAACTTCTCAGTTTTCTCGCCAAGTCTGCGAAAACCTATTTTATTCTTCATTAATTGCGACAAGCCTACGCTACATCGTCCAACTAATGTGGGAAGTAGGCATAAAAGTATGCAGGTTGCCTGCACTTATGTTTTGTTGTCAATTCGCACGCATCGGAAAACCTTAGAAGTTAACTTCAAATTTCGTCAACATGCCGATTAAAGTTAAGTTGGTAGCTATTGGCAGATATTATGGAATGAAACTGGATCATCCACCCAATTCAAAAAGCCAGGTGTTTTCCCCCTGGATCAACGATTTCCACCTTATTTGGCAAATCTTCTTCACTCTTTTAGAAACGAAACCCCTAAATCTTTTTGTAATAGATGCAAGGTTTTACAAGACATTGCAATTTAGTTAAACTGAACTTTTACAAAAGCGTCTTTCCATTAGACGATATATCTGGAAATGAGAAATACATAAAAGCATTCAATACGAAGTATGTCAATTCAAAGGTCTTGAATTGGAAAAGGTAAGTCATTGGCTCATTTTAAAGGCATTTCATATATAAATGTAATTAACTCATTATTTTATAAAAGGTGAGATGGTGAGGCTTTGGGGGCTTCACTCCACCCCCGAAATATTTTCCCTAAAGGCGGCTACCCGCGATACATCTGCCGAGGAGACCACGTAGGCCAGGGGCACATATCCTCCGACACTCCATTTATCGATATAATTACATTTCACAATGTCTGCCTATAACCAACGATGGATTTAATTTCCAGCGTTAATCATATTAAATACATGTACATGTACACATAAAATAAATGTATATGGCCGATTCAATGTAATTTGTTTTTCCGATGCGTGCCGAATTAATAAATTAATATCATATTGATTTGCAACCCGAATACCACACATTCCCCCCTCCCCACGATGCAAGTTTCTCGTAACGATCCTGAAAACCACTTCTTTTGCCGGAACTATGGAATTCACGGCGGTCTACGTGAGGTATTGCTAGGTAACCCTCACGTCGCGGGCGAATGTCGGACCGTATGCCATCCCAAAATAAGAAAGAGTTACAGATAATTTTGACTTCTACTCTCGTTGCTGCATGCTCGCTAACAAATGCATTCATAACAATTCAATGACAAATCCCGTAAGTGAATACATATTTCCTGAACGGGGATATTGACACACGAGCGCACAAAAACTATCATTGCTATGCAAATATCGATTCACAATGGCGTATTAAGAAATAAACGTTTCTTGACTTATGTATCTTGGTAATCCGCCGATGTGGCGAAATCTCCGATCGTGTGAACAGTTGATGGATTTATAGGGCAAACTTTCTCAATGCTGAGAGGAATTAAAGTTCACGTTGATGACCGAAAAGGAACAAATCCAAAAAAATTAAACACATCATGCAAGTGTAGTCCGAAAGGGATGCATATCTCCACTCACTGCTAGTTCTCTCGTTTCCTCATCTTTTCACTCGCTCTTCTTCCACTTTCTCCTTCGCGGTCTTTCCTTACACTTATTTTATCCTCGACCTTCCTCCGCCGTTCCTCCCCTCCTCCTGTCCTTCTTTTATCACACCATCATAACACATGGAGTAGCCGATAAAATTGTTCCGTATTATTATTTAAAAAAACAGATATCTTCGCTGTAATTTTTGGTATTCAAAGGAGATGGGAATAAAATTGGAAAATGTGAAAGTACTTTTAAGATGCATATGTTTTTGGTATGACATGATATACCATAATTTTAAAAATTCTGAAAATTTCAACTTTTTCACAAAAATATAAAACTTTATGGCGTTTGCGCAGTCTAAATATATTATCCGTAGAGCCTAATATTTTATGCCGTTTATTCGACTGCTAGTACACAACTTTTGAGACATAAATGTTTTTGATCGGACGAATTTAACTTTTTTCGGCCCACCCTACCCTGTAGGTGCTTGGAAGAACATATGAAATACGATTATATATATTTTTATAGCATATAAACAATTGGTACCCTTAAAGAATTTTGGGACACTTCTTATAACTTAAGATATAGATAAAACATAAATACGGTAGTAATTGAACTATTTTGGAAGAGAGATAGGCTAAAATCAACCCAATATACCACCTTTAAATCTTTGTCGGTCCATTTTGGAAATAATAAATATGATAGAAACAGCCTCAAGTTTTCGAGCAATTGTACGGAATTATAAGTTACATCTGGGTAAAGTTAATGGATATTCTGAAGAAAATATGTGTAGATTGGAGGGATAGGAGACTGATTCGTAATCTGTATATGTCCCAGACTGCGTAAGTGAGGGTAGCGGACGGAGAATCTGGATGGCCAAGCATGGGCCGAGGAGTGAGGCAAGGCTGTCCTCTATCGGCGCTGCTCTTTAACGTATACGCTGAAGAAATGGTAAGGGAAGCGTGGGATGAGTTAGAAGCTGGAATAAAAGTAGGAGGAATGATGTTCAAATCAGTGAGATTCGCGGATGATCAGGCGTTGATTAGCCAGCCAGCGAGGGGGCTTCAGGCTCTAGTGGATGCGTTATACGAACGTTGCGAGGAGTATTGGGTGAGGGTTAATCATAAGAAAACTAAGGTTATGCGGTTTTGTAAAGCATCACGAGCGAGGAATGTGAGACTCAAGATAAAGGTGGGTGGTGAAAAACTTGAGCAGGTTGAACTATTCAACTATTTAGGCAGTACCTTAGAGGAAAACGGATACAGTAGTAAGGACATCAGGAAGAGAATAGCATTAGCGAAGGAGGGGTTCATGAACAGGAAGGAGCTTCTGAGAGGATCGTTGTGTAAGAGTTTAGAGAAAAGGTTAGTGAAGAGTTTGATTTGGAGCGTAGCTCTCTACGGTGCGGAAACGTGGACACTGAGGAAAGAAGACGAGAGAAGATTGGAGGCATTCGAGATGTGGGTATGGAGAAGAATGGAGAGGGTGAAATGGACGGAGAGGAAAAGGAACGGCGAAGTGCTGTATATGGTTGGCGAGGAGAGGCAGCTTTTAAATGAAATACGCAGGATACAGAAGGTATGGATGGAGTTAGTGCTTAGTGGTGAGGGTATGCTGAAAATGGTGCTAGAGGGTAGAATGTTAGGGAAACGAGGGAGGGGAAGGAAAAGAATAGGATTTTTAGATAGATTGAAAGGGTTACAGTGAAGGCCAGTGAATTGAAGAAGGCAAGGCTGGAAGGAAAGTGAGAATCCCAAATCACTTCTTTAGTACTCCATGGAAACCTACCTTAATCGGTAGAATACTATTATAATAAATAATAATAAGTTACATGTGCAAATGAGAGATTAGTTATACATAATTACCATCCGAAACTCTATGGGTCAACTTAGGCTTTTGTCTTTCTGTGTGCATCTAACACTGCACGATAAAATCTAAATGCGAAATTGCGAATCATATTGAGAGAGGAATGACATGGCACTAGGTTATGATAAGATAGCGGACTCACGGGCAGTTGAAAGATTATTGTTGTTGTTGAAAGTTGAAAAATCCTGGTGCTTAATTTTATATCCAAGGTCTATATTGAGTTAAATCCAATGGTAATAAAGTTTGAATTAGGAAAATTTAAATTACTTCATCTCTAATCGATGGGTAGTCTCTCTCAGAATTTGCATCATCAAGGAAAATATTGATATTTCTTAAGGTCTCGCACTCCATTTCCTTCATCCTTTTCGGAAAAAGGATAAATGGCACCACATCGCACGGCAAAATGTGTAAATTCAATTATTTTTTTTTAATTTGCTGAAGGTGAAAATTTTCCTCTTCTATCTAATTTTTTTATATACCAGACAATGGATCTACTTTGCTCAAGGGAAAGAAATTACTGAAAATTTCCACGTTAAGATTTTCTTTTCGACTGCGCCGTTCCCTGTTTCTTTTGGAAGGAGACCTGTCCTCGCGCTGGGTTTCCCTCCTTCCTTCTCCAATAGGGTAGTTTCCTCCATCAAAGAAAACGAAAGGCATTGATTGCAATTAGTTATCCACCATTAGTGTATTCATAATGTACAAATTATTTGGTTTTAGAAATACCAGTTTAGACGAATGGCAATGGTCAATTTTTATCCTCATTTGAAAAAGGCTAGATTGGCGCCCATTCGATGCCACTTCACGTGACGTCACAGGGACCTAGTTTCTATACGAGTAGATGGGAGTTTTACATCGTATGAGGTTATCAATGCATGCATGAGGCACAGAGCTTAGGGAAACATGTCTTAATAATCACCCATTAAAATTGGCTGAGGTCGGATAGTTTTCTTCGTTTGATAAGGTATTAATAATCCTTATTTAAGCCAAGCGCTACCAGCTAGCAGGGAACTCTGCTGCCCGCTTGCATTCTACGTGGTATCAGCGCTCAAAGCCTCGCCCCAAGGTCACCTCACTTGCGGCAGCGGGAACCAGAACGACGTCACTTGGAGTTTTCCCGGCATTCATACTAAGCCGTTGCGTTTTCGCGCGCTTGAAAATTTTCACTTTTCATTAAATCGCGAAAAATAGATATCTCCATTTAAAAATCTAAATGCGTGAAATGCGTACTCCAGGAGTAATAATCTTTCGATTTAGGCAATAAAAAAATAATAGGAAACCACCCAATTCCTCTCCGCATCTGGTCCGAGGCGGGCAAATGATCACGCGAAGGCATCGAACGTGGTATACGCCGACCATCGGAGTCTTCCCCGGCCAAGCACTACAAGATAATAATTGCATTTCCTCTTGTTCAGCGCGTGTCTTTTTTCTGTGGCCTATGAGCCAACAGATCGCCCTGCCCCATGGAGGATATTCGTTGTATTTGGGATGTGAGTGAATTAGAAGAAGGAGCGCTCTCTCTTTCTCTCTCTCTCCTCCTGATTCGATTTCCACTCTTCTAAGCCCTTTGACTCGACACAGACATCCCCTCTACCATAATCCGCCCCCCCCAACCCATCCCCTTTCCGACGCCAACAATGGGCGACGCGGAAACCCCATTGTTGCGCGCGCCACCCTCCCGCGCCATTGACGAGGGTGGCGCGGGAGGATTATTTAGATTTCCTGCTCTCACGTTGTTGGGGCGGAGGAGTCGATACGACCCCCACACCCCAAGACGCCCCCCCCCCTACTCCCCTGACACCCCCGTCGCGGAGGAAGGCTGGAGATGGTTTTATAAAACCATTTCCTTCCCTTATCACAATTAAATGAAAAAAAAGTTGATAATTCTACATAAATTATATGGAATTACTAGCCAACCCGGAAAATGTTGTTTTCCTTATAAATTGTTTCTAGTAAATATTTTGGTGGTCAAATAAAAAATAATAACTTATAGTAAGTGTGTGGGGATGTGGTATACTTATGACTGAAAGAGAAAGATGCTCTAAACGATGTTGACCTATGCAAAAACTTTAAACATTTATTTTTTAATTCATTGTACTTTTATTATCTTTTATGTATGTAAGAAATAACAACTTTTTTTTTTCGTCGTGCCTATTGTTTCCTAAAATTTTACATTTAATTTTGAAATTTTCAAACTTATGCAAAAGTTTAGTTTTCGATCAAAAATTTTTTAAAAATATCAGGGTGGTATAACGTAGTAGTATGCTCATTTTAAAATTAAGAAAAAGATTTTACAATAATAAAATCTGGAGATATGGTTAACAAACGAAAAATCGTGTTTCAATTTTTTTGGGGGTTAATTTCCATTGTTAAGGCCAGAAACTTTGGGGAAACACATAATTTTTTATGCACTTTGAGTGTATATTTTTTTTATTTTTCAGAACGTCTGGGGGCACTTTTCACCATCTCAACCGGCTGGACCCTTTATTTGGAGCATAAAGTTTTTTTTAGATTTCATTATGCTAAGTCGATTCAATGAAGTCACCGTTTTTTGTGCCCTAATCTCCCAATAGGGTAGTTTCCTTCATCAAAGAAAACGAAAGGCATTGATTGCGATTCGTTACCCACCATTAGTGTATTCATAATACACAAATTATTTGGTTTTTGAAATACCGGTTTAGACGAATGGCAAGGGTCAAATTTTATCCTCATTTGAAAAAGGCCAGATTGGCGCCCATGCGATTCCACTCCGCATGACGTCACAGGGACCTAGTTTCTACACGAGAGGATAGGAGTTATACATCGTCTGAGGTTACCAATGCATGCATGAGGCACAGAGCTCAGGGAAAGATGTCTTAATAATCACCTATTAAAACTGGCTAAGTTCGGAAAGTTTTCTTCGTTTGATAAGGTATTAATAAACCTTTTTTAAGCCAAGCGCTACCAGACAGCAAGGTACTCAGCTATCCGCTAGCATCCTGCGACGTATCAGCGCTAAGCCTCGCCTCAAGGTCACCTCACCGGGCGGGAGGGGGAACCAGAAATACGACGTGCGGAGATATTTCCCGTCATTCATACTTAAGCGTCGCGTTTTCGCGCGCTTGAAAATTTTCACTTTTCATTTAATCGCGAAAAATAGATGTTGTCATTGTAAAATCTAAAAGCGTGAAATACGTACTCCAGGAGTAATAATCTTTCGATTAAAGCAATAAAAAAATAATAGGAAACCACCCTATTGTCGATAATGGGAGCCTTTGATAAGTGCAGAAATATTAGTGAAGCGTCCCGAGTAGGAAAGAGCATATGTCACGAAGGGTCAGAAATAAATTATTCCAGAGAACGATGAAATACCACAGTATAAGTCGCCACAATATAAAATAAATGGTCGATATTGAGACAGGTGCATGGTTTATTAGTTATATTTTCACCGAATAATATGCCCAATAGTATAAAATATTCGATGCGAGCACGCCGTACAAAGAGTCGTTCTTTCAAGTTGATGATGCTCCTCCATCTGGACCTCAGTACCAACTGCGGCAGTATAGGCAGCGGAATGAATGCTTTACTCGGACACAACCCGTACGATGAAGTTGCAAGTACTGAGGTAGTTACAAGTAGGTAAATACACGTATTGAGGTAGCACCTTCATGTTGATGAGTGCAAGTTGGGGAAAAAATACTCAGCCCCTACCAAACACCCTAGAACTGGCTCTCAGCATAGTATCAAGTAGATTTAGATTGTGCACTTTGTACTATATATTCTTCACATGTTTGCTAGAAAACTACGTATTCTTTAGTCGCTCTCTTACAATCTCATACAACATGCCTGCCTTCGTATTTTGCGCGCCTCCAGTCTGGGCTGGGAGTTTCTGGCGCGCCGCCACGCAGTAGACAATTTCGTGATTCGAAGCGGAGAGATATTCCCTGAAAGCCGGTTGTCCATTGCACTTGCGATTTTCATTGCCAAACTTTGATATTGGTTGAATGCCTGCAAAGGATTTGAATGGTTCTTGCCGCAGTGGTTGCGGTGTTGATTTATTCTGTTTTTAATCTCTCTATTAATTTTACACTGAAAGAAAAGATTGGATGTCGTTACCCAAAATTGGCTCCCGTAGCTATCTTTGTTGGTTGCTTGGGAACCGTCCATTAGGTTGGGCGAGGTAGCCATTTTTAATGGCTGCGTAAGACATGGCTGTGACAACCAACTTCCTTATAGAACCCACTGCCAGCGACGTTTCGTCACACTTCCTACTATCTTGGATGCCGCAGGTTTACGAGATGTTGACGTAGCGTAAAATGAATGGGTAATATTTCAGCGGATATCATTATTAATAGTGACACCATATGAAAGTAACATTATATTATCCTTTCGTGATACTACTTCCGCCACATTCACTTCCGGCGAACATTTGAGTTAGAAAATTGCTTTTAAAAATTGCTATTTACAACAAATGTGGGGGTACAATTCATCATTCGCACTGCAACTCATTGCCTGGGAGACTTACTCACCTCAGGTCACTATTATGTGGAATCGAATGCCATAATTTATGAAAATCGGTTAAATAATAGATAATAGATAACAATGATATTTTATAATACGTATTTATTTAAACAAAGGAAGCATCTTTTTAAAAAGAAACAAAATTTCCGTTGAATTTTTTTTAAACAGCATTCCTTAGGGCTGCATAATATTTACTGTCCGGCATTCTCACAAAAATTACAGGCTGGAAAGTTATTAAGTTTACTATACTGGTTTTAAGAACTTAGTTACCATGAAACAATTTTTCTAAGCCCAAGGTGTACAACACTTCGTGGACGAAACTCTCTGCCATTTTTGCTGGATATTGATTTTTCTTTCTACTTTTCGAAATAAAGGAAGGCTGAAATCGTCGAACCCAAATGCAACACATATTCCACTTCGGCAACGAGTGAACTTCCTCTTCACCCAAGGCACCTCAAGGCAAGCTGATACAAACTCACGAGGAATTTTTCTGATGAGTTCACAATTGTCCATCAACACCTCACAAGCTTCCACTAAGAAACTGGAATAAATATGTAAAAATTTGTACATCATTAAACTTTTATTTTTGATTATTGGTCATTCTCTTGCAATTAGTTACCAACGCTACGCATGAAAAGGAAGCTACTTCCTACTCATAGCGTAAGCCACTAATACAGTACAAAGAATCAGCCTAAACTTTTTGCATAAGTATGTAAACATAAAGAGTAGGCAGATCAGGAGAAAAATGATTTTTTTTTAAATTTGGTATGTTACACAGCTTGCAATATGGACACGAGGGCTATTTCCCCGATCTGATTTATAAATTTCGTGATACACAGCTCTGTATTGCAGTTCATACGTATTGTAACGTTTGACATAATGATTATGTTTTGAACACTGTTTTTTATTTGATGTTTATGTGCAATTGGATGTGAATGTTTAATGAATACTGATGGATTGTTGCCAAGGAGTTGAAGAGAGAGAAGAAAGGAGAGAGGGGATTGTTGAGAGGGAATCCAACTTTCACTTATCCAATTAAAACTGATTAAATTAAAATTTCTAGACATTCAAAATTGTTATCAATTTGTTTCATTGAATTTTCCATGGAAAATGTGTCCAAAAATCGAAATTTCTCCACAAATAAAACCGCTTTGGTGCGTTTCAGAATAATTTCCAGAAAAATTAAGGATACACTATGGAGACCCTGGCAAACAATTGGCTATGTCTCAACCTTTAAAATGTTTCCCAAATATATTAGCTTTTTATCAGACGATAAATCCTCATTTTTTGCTTTCAGGCATAACTTCGACTAGGGTCGGCTATACATAACCTGAAAATTTGAAGGCGGAAGTTTAAATAACGTAAACCAAAGTGAACGAAATGAAACCTGTGGTCCGGAAGGGACGTGTCCTCTTAAACCTGTCGCGAGGAGGATTGGGGACGCGGTGGTCCATTCGCGCGTGGGCGATCACCTTAAGGTGTGGGGGATTTGTGCGTCCACATCCGCGAGGGAAAGACGCGCCCCCTCCACTCCCACGTAAACCACTCGAGAGTTAAAACAAGCCAAAAGGGGGAGGCGTCGGACGCGCGTGTCGAATGGGGCCGGGCAGGGGACGAATCGAATGCGCCCCTCTCTGAGGGAGTGTCGCCGCGGTCCCGCACGGGGGCAGCACGCCTGGCCGCCCCGGCAATTGTGGGGAGGCGAAGCGTGGTGAAACTGCCCCCGGGGCGGCGGGCGGGAGGGAGGGAGTCAAGTGCCCCCGTAAACGTGTGCGCCCCAGGGAATGTGGGGCGACGCCAAGTCGACGACGCTCTCCAATTAGACGCTCGCCGTCTTCATGAATGGACGGCGCTCACGGCGGTGTGCTAGGACGGGAGTGGACGAGAGCAGTCGACCGCGCTGGAAGATTCCGCACGTAACCCATTGAAGACCAAGCGGTGAGGCATGTGCTCTGCACTGCGCGCATATATGCACTGATTCATTCATTCACACGACGCCTAAAGCCAGAAAATCAGGGGGTAAAAATGCGGCCTGAGTGGGACTCGAACCCAGAACCTCCCGGTTGCCGACCGGGTGCTACACCAGTTGCGCTACCAGGATACTTAAATTTACCATGATTTCGGCGGGGGCTTATGCACAAAAAACTCATCTACCATCACCTATGAATATATTTTTATATAGGGTAATTCGGGGAGAGATGCCGAAAACGGGATAGACTGCGCACCCTCCTTAGTGTCGGCGTTTCCTGACAGATTGCGGGCAGGTGCCCAATGCGGAGACGGAGTAGATGCCAGAGAATAAGTGTTGTTTGATATTTTATTATTTGTACGCATATTTTTTAGCATTCTTAATCTAAGTTAGTGGGCAACAGCAAGTTTTGACTTAAGCAAGATTTTATTTGTATGTCCGCGCCTATGACGTCGTGTGAATGTAGTATGAAAGAGTGAAAGTATTGTGATATTTGAGGGTGAGCTATTTACATGCTTTTGGAAGAAGAGAGGATAAATATGAACTAGAGCGTTTACTGTGCCTGAAGAGTAATCAATTGATTTTGGAATTGGGGGAGAAGGTTTTCCGGAGATTCCGGGCCCCTCCCGTGTGTACTATGGAAAACACCCCAATACAAAAGTGGGGTACCAGGTCCCTCCCAGGAAATTTTTTGGATTTTTGATGCTGGAAACATGATTGTGTGGACTCAAAAAGAGTAATTTTAAAAAAATATTAACAGCTTACTCGTTTTTGGTGCCTCTTTTAAAGGCTCGCGGAAGTGGGGTAACCCGGAAAATCCACCCGTGGCTACGCCACTGGCTGAGACCAACTATGAGACTCCCAAACTCAATATTAATTTGGGAAATGGAGGTTAGCCAACGTAATATTTGTGTATGAATTTTTCAAAACTCTTGTTACTTCTCCTTTACCCCGAGCATTCAATTTAACGAAAAAAATTTACAATCGAAATGGAGTGCATTTAAAATTTCGCGTCGGTCGGAATGAGCCACTCTGACCCATCACGAAACTTGCGTTTAGCCATTTTCATGTTGGTGGGAGAAGCCGAAAATTCATAGAGGAACCTCTATGCGAAAATCGCATTTGTCTATTTTCGAGTTTCTACTGTTGCGGAGTATCAGAGGGGCGGGGGCGTCATCCGTTATTCCAGAAATTTTTGAAAGGTGGCGAGTGAAAAAAATCATGAAAGCTGGAAATTTTATTCCGATAGTCGTCAACTGCGCATGCGCCCAAGGGGTTTAACATTCTCTGTAATTTTTGAAATAAATAAAATACCAGTTCTTTTAATTCATAGGACAGACATTGCGTTCCCTTGCAAACCACAGTCTTAACTATAGCTACGAATTCGCAAAGATCCAAATTATAGATACTAAAAGGAATTAAACCGAAAGATTATTTAAAGAAATTATGCATATTATTTTCTTTTATTATTTTAAAAAACATTCTTATGACCTATTATGTAAGTATCAAAACTTCGTACTCATATTCATTCATAGCTCTGATCGTTGGCCATGATGAAGTTGTATAAATGTGTGCGGAATGTGTAAAGTATGTGCGGAATTTCTAGAAAATGCAACGTTTAAAGTGGAATTGTCATTTTCCCAGCGTCAAAAACTGTACAAAAACTTCCGACTAAGCCGTAAAAAGAAACTGATGAATGAGTAGCTGATGATATCGAAGAAACGTATAGGTAATAAATAAAGTTACGTTCTTATCCAGTTTATTTTAGCTCAACCGATGGCATAGTTACCTAGAACCAACCATCCAAACTCGAGTATCACGACTTTTTACAAGGCTATTTTGTGCGCAATTTGCATCCAACGCAAGTTTTTATAGTGACTCCCCCAAGTCGAACAAATTGCTCTCATCCATGAAATGTTCCTTATGGACACTCATCTTATAGTGTGAATAACATCATTACCATGGTACTGCGAAACATGTATTCAAGTAGTACCATGATCATTGCGGCACATACAATGAATCATAATTAAACCAGACTTTTTTCTGTCCTAATCAGTCGTATGTCTTTTTTATATCTCCTTTTTATTTGTGTTATAATCACTATATCTGTTTCGTTTTCATGCATTCCTCTTTTTTGCTGAGTTGACTGCTTTTTTCAATTTATCCTTTCCCCAAAGACAACTCCCCGCGCATTACAAATATATATTCATTCAAAAGCTTAAGTTCAAGCATTTGGGAACAATTCGCAGGGGATAAAGAATTTTTTATAATTAAATCCTCAGCTCTTAAAACTTTATGATCACCGCGTTTCCTGGTCGAGTTTTTGTAAGCTTAATTCTGAGATGAGAAATGTTTAAAATGAGTTTTTTGATTGCTTGGAGAATTAAAAAGATCATCCATTTATAACTCTCTCCCATAGCCTTGAAGGCATCGAAGATTGTCTGGAGTTTGATTCATAACAGAATAGTTAGGCATTAAGTTCCAAACCAAATCTCGAGAGAGGAAAAAGATACATAAAGTTTTAATTTAGGCCCTTATTTTAGAATTCAGCGAAGGGCAACTGTGTTTTAGTGGGTTTCGCCGTAAACTTCAAAAGGCAATCGTCTTGATAATGAAGGGGGGATGCGGTTCTCAGCAAACGGATGCGACGACATGTTGGGAACTAGGGAACGGCCACGCCCACCAACAAACCCGCGCAATAAATGCACGAAAAGCATTCGCTTGTGGTACATAAAATTCTCTGCCTCTCGTTGATTCGAAATACTACTTATCGCGCCGGTCGCTTGATGATGATTATAGGCTACCCGGGAAAGTGATTTTTTTTCATCTCCGCAGCCGCAAAAACAGCAATTTATACCGCACAGGGCGAGATGGTCGCCTCCTCCCCCTCCCCATCTGCAGTGGCGCCCGCCTTTAGCGCCACCCGCCCTCCCTCCCGTCATGCATCACGACTCCGAGCACTCCTTCCTGTTGCTCGATGCCACGCCCCCCCCCCCTTGCGATGGGAGGGGAGCGACCAATGGAAATCGGGGAGGTGGGCGGGGTCTTGAGAGGGAGATGGAGGCCACGCCCCCTTCCCGCCCCATCCCCTGTCCACTGCGGCTGCTGCGATAGTCTGCATGAGGAGGGTGTTGGAGGTGGTCGTGTCGATCCCTGTCGACGCTGCTCGTAGTGTGCTTTCGTCTGCGCGCGGGAGGGGTGGTGTGGGTGAAGTGTTAGTGGTGTGCCCTGGGACTGCCGGGAGACGAACCCGTGGACCGCAACATCGGAGGCATGAAGGTGAGCGTGTGTCAATAATAGGAAGCTGCACATGGACGAGGTCAGCGGAGAAGCTTACGCTTGATTACTCGAAGCCGCTATCACCCGTTGAAGGAGCGCTGTAGCCCAGTTGGTTTAGCGCATGGCAGCTAGGCTGCACGTTGAAGAGGTCACTGGAGAAGCGTTCGCTTGATAGCTCGAAACCACTGCGTCACACGTTGAAGGAGCGTCCAGCCTAGCCTAGTTGGTTGGCAGCTGGCCGAGAGATTCCGGGTTCAAATCTTGTGTGAAACCTTAGTAACAAATCCTCGAGGTGACCCTGGGAATATATCTGACCCCGTGAACCGTGAATGTTCGTTGACCACTTGCCTTCGCGGTTTCGTATCTCAGTTTCGGCTATCCTTCAGTTCGAACGACCGCGTGAGTGAGGTCACGCGTTTGGTCAAGCTTCTGCGGCAGTGTCTTTTACCGTCGGCATAGAGGCGATGGATAGTGGAGCCGTAGCGTCTTCGTCGGTGTTCATCAGTCTTCCGCAGAGATGAGCGATATATCGCTAACTGTGATCGAATCACCGTTACTGTAAAGTAGCAATCACTGTCGGTGATTTAATACTCGAAATCACTGTGATTGGATCACTAGATTCGGCGATGAAAGCACAGGAGCTGCTACCAAGTGATGAGCGATATGTCGCTACCTGTGATTGAAGAGAAGTAGCCGATCACTGCCGGTGACTAAATCACTGAATACTCGAAATCACTGCGACTGTGAATACGGTGAAGATAGCTTCGGCTCCTACCACTGCTACCTACAGTATAACAAAGGATGTCTTATTCATTTTTAATGATGAATAAGACATTCTTTACGAAATATACAGCTAACAGTTTGAATCATGATGGTTTGAATGTAAAATATGTTAAAAATGCCGACGGTATTCTAATGATTGCCTATAATCAATTCCTTTACCATATCAAATTTACTTAATTAACGAAAAATAAAATCAGAATCAGAACTATTCCCTCAAAAAAATATTTTGCCTAATTTTCCAATTTTCAATTAGTTTATTCGTTCCTTTTGCGGTGAGCTCATTCATTGGAATTGGAAAAAGTAGCAGGAATAGCAGCGCCACTAATCACCGCTTACGTTTAAAAGTCATTCTCCTCGGTGGTGATCGCAATCACAGTTAAGAATCACCGTAACTGATCAACATCTACATAATACCCCTCAAGCCGCCTAAAAGGCGTGTGGCAGGTGGTGTCAGGACACCAGCCGTTTACAGCTAAAAAAAATGAATTGCTCTAACGAAGTTGAGACTAGCGTTTTTTTAGTCCTTTCGGGAAATGGTTTGGGGGAAAAACGAATTCCCAGATCTATCGGTTCGGCAAAGCATCTCTCTTAATTTATCGCTTCTATCGGACCTGGAAATATAGTGTTGCTCTAATATTATGTTCTATGTGTCGCTCTTAAAGATATCCATTCTCAATTTTTCAAGCAATCTAAGCCTAGCGCGCAGCCTCCGAGTCTCCAGCGGCTCCCAGCCTAATTCGCTTAACATCTGGGTAACACTGTCTGTACGCCCGTATCAGTTTTTGACGAAACGCGCAGCCTTCCTTTGTATTTTATTAAATCCGCGGATTAAGTCTTTCTATACCGGATCCCATACGCTCGCTTCATATTCAAGGTGCGGTCGGACGAGAGCGAAATAGCACCTTTCTTTTTTTCTGATGAGAGCAGTCACAGGTAACGAAGTGATTCGAGAATCGCAGTTGCGCTCATCAATAGTCTTCTGCGCGGACAACGGAGGGATCGAATATGCTGGCTATCGTTCTCGTGGCGTGGACCAGCAGTCATTCGCCCTCCGCGACCCGCCCGTCTCGTTCGTCCGAATGCGTTTCAACAGCATCCGCCTCCGTTTGGCGTCTCGGACCTTTCCCCCGAACCGAACATTTTCCCATCGAAAGCCATCGGTTCTAGCCGTGGAACCGAAAGTATTCGTACCTCGCTGGGTTACGCCACAGAGTCTGGAAATATGTAACTGTTTGACCCACATCGGTGCTGGATTTTGAAAAGAATGAACTCGTTCACCAAGTTTATTAAGGCCGTTTTACACGGGGCACATCAAGGCGCGATATTGCGTACGTACGAAGGTGCAGATAAAATTTCGTCGTGTAGAAAGGTGAATTGCTAGAACGCATGTATGTAAATATGGCAAAATAACCCCGCTTTAATGCCAAGCTTACATTCTCGTAATTTCAACACATTATTTAGGCCGTTTTACACGGTATACGGAATTGCTCAATCTGACGTACGTGCGAAGGCGCAATCAAAATTGCGTCGTGTACAGCGGTGAATTGCTGGAACATATGCGTGGATGCGAGATGGCAAAATAGCCCCTGTTCTAATTTCGTTCATGCATTCGCGCAATTCCGCGCCATTTTAGAAATTAATGCAGCTCTAACCTGCGCAATTCCGTGCCCCGTGTAAAACGACCTTTTCAGTGCTAACATGCGCAATGACTTGCCCCGTGTAAAAACGACCCTTCAATTGTCGATTGCGATCGATTTTGAAAGGGTGAGCTTCCCGTATTTTTCAGTTTTGCGATACCTTCGTCTCTCACTTCGCTCGAGTTATTCGCGACTAATCGATGCCCTTTCGCAGATGAGTCGATGACGTGATCATATCCTGGCCACCGCTACACCTCGGCCTCACACAATCCTCCGGCCTCGCGTTGTCCTCTCACACTCCTCTTGAGAGCGATTCCCTCCTGTGATTTGCCGAAACTCTGATGATGTCACAAGCTCTTGAGTACTGGGAAAAACAGTGAGAGTATGACTGAATGATTGGGAATACTTTGTCGTAATTTCTTTCTTCTTTTAAGCAGTTTCGTTGCCATATGTGGTCTGAGTAAGCGACCCCATTCAAGAATTTTCTTTTTTTAAAGTACGACTTATTCATCCGCGTTACGTGTTCAGAAGTAAAAGTCGCCGACTTCATTTCATAGGTATTCAGTGCAATGCCAGCATATAGTTATAAACCGAGTGGCACTGTATCATTCAATTTCCGAATGTACCGATTCCCCCCTCTGTAAGATATTATACCTGTAAAATAATTATGAAGCTTCTCATAAAATGACAACTAGTCTAACCGAAGGGAATAAACGAATCTTTAAATATTTTTTTCGGAAATTAAATCATGTTTTAAGAATGGTAGGGGTGTAAAAGATAATTACATTTTTGATCGCTGCAGCGAGTCTAACTGTAAAATCTATCGCGTCTATCTCTGGAGCCAATTTATTTATTTATTGCCGCACCACAGAAAACACCTCTATTTTGCCATTACATCGGGGCGTTCATAACATTTAAACGTTCACGAACATCCATGCCCTCGATAGATACTCGAACCCGGGGCTTTAGGTTCGGCAGGCAAGGACTTTACCCCATCACCCTCGAGGCCGGCAGTAATTGAATTCATTTTAACGGAGTCTCTTCATATTTTTCAAGCATAATCACAACAGAGAGTTATACGATTTCTTATTGTGAATTGACCCCCAGTAGATAGATACCTTCAAGGGTTCCCGTCGTCAAGGGAACTCACTCGCCTATCTCTCTCTCTCTCTCTCTCTCTTCATTGACGTGCAGATTCCCAACAGCACCCTTATCCATGACTGCTCCTCCCTCATCGCGCCCTCCGCACCCCAATACAAAGGGTCTTTCCACCCCACCCCCCCACAACCCTCGTTTCGGACCTCGCACGGTAGTCCTCAGTGCATTTAGTTTATGAAAGAGCATAATGAAGTGAAATTTGACTTTTGTGAATGCATTTAGCTGCAGCACATATATAAGAGGAATTTGCATGCAACCTTTTATTTTCCACAAAACCGTCAATGCCATTTATATTTGCAACAACCAGAAAATGCGTAGAAATTCTGTTTCTGAGCGGACATTGAAATTGAATCGAAATAGTTTGCATGCCATCAGTCAACGCACAAGCGAAAAAAGATTTTTCACGATTCGTAGACTATTTACTCTGAAGGAAAAAAGCATCCCAACATAATTTGTGCCGCCACTATTGCTATGCTAGAAAATTCATTTTTTTCTGACGGTAAGTCACTCTTAGAAACTAGACGAAGGGAATTCAAATATATTTTTTTTTCATCAACCGAGGAAGTCAAGGAAAATCGCGTCGTTCTTGAAGAAATTGTAATCCTAAGGTCCACAGTGTCAGTAATCGTCTGCTTAGAGCACTCGGTGCGGTCAGTATAAATAACAATAGTACATAGGGCAAGCACTTGCTATTATGATTATCAATCATAAATTAGTAACGTTTCAGACGTACGGTTTACAAAGACTCTAAGATTCTGTTTTGACCGCATTTCACGGAATTGATAATATTTATATATCTGTTTGTTTCATACAGGTCATTGAAACTCAAACAAACCCAATTTATAGAAAAATAGCTTTTCATTAAGTTATCTGACTGTGAGCTTACTTTTTTCCGATTTTATGGGTTACCAAAGTTAATACTTCGCTCGAATTGGCTGAAAAACGGGTAATCTCAAATATGACAAAATGACTTCATTTTCTTCCACGGATGTATTTTCTCGGTACATGTTTCAACCTCAAGAGATCTTTTTCAAGCACCTTCCAAGACCTCTTGAGGTTGAAACATGTCGTACCGAGAAAATAAATCCGTGGAAGAAAACTAAGTCGTTTTGTGATTTGTGAACTTCAACTTCCATAAAGTTGAGCCGAAAACCGTTGAATGTAAACGGGTATTTAATTCGTTACATCCGTTAAGATGAAAAAAAATTAGCTTAACAATTGAAAAGGGAAAGTATTGAAGTAATTAGTATTTATGTGTCTCCGTGCATGTAGTCATTAATTCATAAACTCGATGACTCTTAATTTATGCTCAGAATCATCTCTTCCTCCTCATTTTTCCCCGGATTATTTTAGCTGCTAATCTTGCCTCAATATGGACTCAAACACGCTAGGAGGCGAAAAATACTTTTCGCCACTTGCCGGGAGTCAAGCGCATCTAAAAGGAACGCATGACATGATTCTTAATGCAAAGAAAAAAGTTTTGCTGAAATGAGCTCGTCATTCCATCTAGTAGAGATAAAACATCTTCAAACTCAGCTGTATTCAAATGGTTTAACCATTGAATCTCCTGGTTGAATGTCTTTTTCTCTCAGCACAAATCTTACTGCGGTCTTCTGCAGGGTATTTAGACGAGCAAATCCGTTCCGTGTTTTCGTTTAGCAGAGACAAATTGAGTAGGAATTAAGGGAACGCTTCCATTGCGCACATAATGCCATGTAATGCACTATCCATTCCACGGAGTTGGGGACGTCATGAGACACACCGGGATCACGAGGGACACCCGCTAATCCATCACTTAACTTGGAATGACGAAAAATTGGAGATGGTTTGCCTTGTTTGAATTTCCCTCGTCGATCAAAGAGTAACGACCGAGTGTAAAGGAAACCTATTTATCCGCTGAGCGATTGCGGAGGCACAGATTTGTTTGGAATAATTTTTGCCCCATAGCACGTAAGCACCTGTTCTAAAATCGTATGAGCGATCTATAGGAGATAAGTGTTCTTTAGAGAGATTTGTGCTCTCATTCCGTGCAACAAAATTTTGAAACTGATCGTGGTGTTGTCCAAAAGGGCGTATTTAGGCTACCCTCACCAAGAAGGTATCAATTAGTAATGTTGAAGTTAATGAATTAACCAATTGCTAATTTAAATTACAGAAATAAGCAAAAGGGTTGCCAAGGGTCAAGACTTGTTGATTAGTTACAGGATAAAATGAATCAGTCAAAGTGACAACAACGGCGTGTACAATTTGAGATTAATAAGATCATTATTCACATTAATACTGTGTGTAATAGCTATTAATGGAGCAGAAGAAGAATTAAATCCAATGAGACGATAATCTCTTCCCTCCCCTTTCGAGCCCTTCGCCTCGCGCGCCCACCACTAATTTTACGGTGTGCGGTATCATTTATTGCACTGGCGTGTCTACATTTTTGAATTTTTCATAAAACAATAGATACATCAGAATTGATAATAAAATTTCCTTTAAAGTGGCGTATTATTAATTATTATATCATGCACTGAAGCTCAGATATAAATTTTCAAAGTACCACGGCACATCGCTTTGACGCCGACACTAAGTTGTGACTTCGCCGTAGAAGAGCCCCTGCCTCCTCTCTCATCCGGTCCATCTCTATCGGCAAAAAAGGGGTCGCCATCTCTTTACACCTAAGTTAACCCGCAAGGTAATACGAGGTTATTCCCAAGAAAAATGCCTCATTGATAGGTTGCTATAACACTGTTTAAATAAAGAAATTTTTGTAGTGATCAATAGCCACAGGATAAACCGGTGTTATTCCTTCAATAAAGACCTCCTTAACATAAATAAGCGATTGTAATTTGCCTGTAGCTTCGTATGTTGTGAGTTCTGCTGTTATTTATCAAGCTTTTAGTTGAAATTTTTGAAAGTGATATATTTAAAGGTTTGGTGGCAGCCACAAATATAATGTTTCTTTCGTTGGAGTGAACGTGTTGTCAAGCATACTTCTTTCTGTTCGTCATTTCGCTACACTTATTTAGAAAATTCACGCTTCCCTGGAGAACGACATTATTGTTAGTTTGCATCGAGATAAGAATCAAATGCCATTTTCTGAATGGGTTTCTTTTCTTTCAAAAGAGTAACTAACTTTCATTACTCGTCACCTGCGAATTGCGCGCCACGAGATGAGATTGTTCCCACCCGAGATTTTTCCGAGCCTATCCCGTTCTTTGGGGGATTGGTCGTGTTCGTCATCAAGGCGAGACCCATATCTCCTTAATCCTCACCGCAATCAACATACTTTCGAGGATGCAGAGTTCAAAAAGTAGTTGACTTGTGGCAGGGCCCTAACTAGGAATTTTGCCATGTGAGCGAAGATGAGTTTGTCGCCTTCCTCCCCTGGTCCCCCCTCGCTCTCTCTCCCCCTCCTCCCCCACCATTGAAACATAATTTGAAACATCCATAAGCTATTTTTTTGAGATGAGGTAGGTGAAATTACACATCTATGTTTGATGTTAAGAAAATTTTATTAATATTAATGCATAATAATTTATAAATCGATAATGACTGTTAAATAATTTAATTAGAAAAATTAAAATAACTTTTTAAAATAAACTTTTCAAAGCTTGCCGTCCCCTGATATCTACCGCCCCGGGCACGTGCCCCATCTGCCCCGCCCATGTTCCGGGCCTGACTTGTGGGCCCGGCCTGTTGAAGAGTCGCCCCACGAGGTCTCTGAATGTCTTCCCGTGATCCTTTCGGCTTCCCTCGCCACCTCCTCGAAGGGTCCCTCGGCCCCCCGCCGCGCCGTGCCTTGGCGGCCACGGGCCAGCCGTCTTGCGAACGCCCAAGTTGCTACGGCCCCAGGGCGCTCTGCTTCTGGTGCTGCTTCGCCTCTCGGCACTTGGAACTCACGGGATCTCTACCGCATTCATCCCTTTGTCACACTGAGAAAAAGGTTCGCTTGCGTTCAATCGCGATATACTACGTGATTTTTCGCGTTATAATGTACTCGATAAAGGCATTCGTTCACATTGCGAGACTCACATTACGTAGCAGGCGCTTTTCCACTGCAACGGTAAACCAAGTTTACCACAACCAGCCAGATAACGATAGCATTATTATTGTGCGCATCTGTTTGAGTAGTGTGGGTTTTGTGTTGTTTGTGATAGCAGAAACTGAAATACTAAATGGTAAAATTGAATATTACACTTTGATACATTGAACATGTATTTTTTGCAAATTTTCCATTAATTGGTTTATTTTTTTATTTCAAGTAATTTTTTGCCAGTAGTAATTTTCTTAATGCCATTTTTTTCTCGTGTTTTAAATTTTCTATTTTTAGCATATTTCAACAAAACTAATGCATCAATTGAAATTTCTTAAAACTAGAAGAAGGAAAGGCTTATGGAAGAGTGAATTGATGAGGCGATATGCGTGTTGTTGGAATTGTTGATCATAATTCCGAATGTCTGTGGATAGTGTATTATTAGTTGCTCCGAGCCTGGACTAAAATTATTTACAACCTAGGAGATAAACTGGTGGACGGTAGGGTGCTTCTGAGCGTGCAGAATGTCCTGGATACTATTTTATTTAGAAAAGTTGAGGAGCACATGGAGGGATTTGTTTTGGAATGTTTGAAGTTTTCTCCTGATTGTTATACATCCACATTGTTGGGAGACATCTAATGAAATAACGATATGCTATATGAGCTTTCACGGAAAATCTCATTGAAATAGGGGATTGACTTGAACCAAATTCGACCACACCTATATTTGCATCACAATGATCTGATTCATCAAGCCTTTTCTCCTTCAATTGACCCGAAGAAGGTCGCCGCAACCAGTCCAAAAATTTTCTCACGTGAAAAAAGGAATTCGTTCACTCCGACCCAGATCATTAAAAGGAGAATTTGGACGTGTAGGGAAGGGAGAAATGAGTGACGACGAAAGCAATTTTCCTCTTAATCGCCGCACTCCCTCGACTTAAAATTTAAAATAAAATGCGGATTATAACAATGCACAATTCTCCTGAATTTGTGGCGTCAATAGGATTGAGATACTTTTTCTCATTCAGGTTTAGGGAAGGCAACTGAAGATAAACGGTGAACCGATTGGCGTGATCTCGTGGCGTCATCAACTTTTCTGCGAAAGGTTTTCGGCCGACGACTTAAAGTTTTTGCCGTTTAAGGCTCGAGAAGTGGGCGAAGGGTCGAAAAGTGGGAGGCCTCCGAATTTGCCTGTCACGTGAAAAATCACATCGCAATGGAAAACAAATTAAACGGGGATAAATCCTCGCCTGCAATACCGGTGGTCGCGGGGTCGAATCCCGCTTGGATAGGATAATGTGATTTGTTGAAACCCTTGATTTAAAGGCCTCATCGTGATGTTTTGGGGGTTTATTGAGATAAATAAATAAATAAATACAAAAAATACGGAAGAAAACACGGCAACCGTCTCTTTAGCCACCCGCAAAGGCATTCAAAGAATAAAGAATACTTTGTGCTGGTGTCGATCGCGGAATTCGATCAGTCGATCCGAATCGAAGTAAAATCCGATTTTCATTCCTTTTGTACCATATGCAATATATGATGTGTGAGCTTTTAATCTGGAAATGTAACGAGGTGTGCGGAGCCACTGTTAAAATCCGCGCTAGGTTTAGTTTTAGACTGTGCAATTCTAGCAAAGTAAGAAGAATAATTGATGAGAGTGATTATTATTGTGGCAGATGGAGCTTTTAGTTGAAATTTGGGAATAGCTCCGCACTTTATCTTGTTGAATAAAGGTTAAAGTAGGTTTACGTGGAGTATTTTGAGAATCAACTCGGATTGACACTCCCCCGTAAGTACTGAAACCCCCTCTTCATTTTAAAAGTCCTATTCGCTGTCAATCCATCCGTAAGTCCACTTATCTTCCTCCACGATTATCTCGCATTATTCCCAGTTACACTAGCACTGTCTTTCCGCATAGTGGGCTACCCAAACTTTCTGTCTACTCCGTAACTCACCTATAAGTTTGGGAAAAAGAATCACAACCCATCCTTTGCCCTCATTGAGTTGGAAGATGGGAATTGGGGCCGCTTCCCTCAAATGCTAAAAGGTGACCATTAACAGGTCGGAATGAAAACCAAGTTCCTATATAGAGAAATGAAAGGAAGCTCTGACTTGAAACCCGGCGATAGAAAAGCGAAGGCATTGATAACAACTGGTGCAAACTAAAGAGACTAACGAGGTGCTACTGGTAGTTGCTGTAGCGTACGCACAAGGTACGTTTATCTGATCGTGCATTGTCATTCTTCCTCATAATAACTTTCTTTCAGACACATTTCATTTTTGCTCTTCCTTTCGAGCAGTTTGTCCTCCTGCACGTTGACAAACCTTTTATATGCCAGGAGATGCCGTAAAATTATATATTCTTTTTTTTCTCTCCGGAACTTGCGAAATTCAGGATGATAAGCTATATAGCTACACATGATGAACTATAAATCATCGCTTCGCATTAAAAATCCTACTACGGACATGGTTCCGCTCTGAGGTCCGTCTCCGAAGAGACTTGAATGACCGACAGCAGGAGAGGCCTGAATTACATAACATATTTTCGTCGTTGAGATGCGGAAAAAACAACAACATAGTACCAATATGTCAGGATCGATACTATACTGCATCTTTCTCCTTTAGCTAGCCACCCCCTAACTCCTTCCTGTTCTTCTTCCTCGTATCCCTCGTTACTTGCCCCAGGTATTCACTCCACGGCCTTCCACGGGGAACTTATCCTTCATTCATCCCTCCCCTGTGCTTCCCAAAAAATACTGTCTCATAACTTGATCAATCTATTCTGCTCTTATTTCGATTGTGGAGCTTGGTGCTGCTCAATGCCCTTCCTAATAACTTTTCTTTGAAATATCTCGTCTATGATATTGCGGCTTGGAGGAACAACGATTTCGGATAACAAAATCCACTTAGAGCGCTTCAAAACTGACACTTAGTTAACAATGACTATGGTGTCTACATTTATTTTATTACCTAGTTAATACCACCGTAATACTAAACATAATAAATAAATAAATAAATACTGACGTAACAAGTTGAAAAACAATGTTCGATAATGTGTTCGAAAAACAATGTTCGTGTGGTGCGTAGGTACGAAGTGAAATTTCTCTTCCCATGCCTCCTTTAGCTTTCATAACTCCATGATACGGGAAATATCGACATCTTAGTCTCAGATAAAGTAATACACTTGCAGTGTGCAATATTTGCTCTCAAAACTTCCTTTTAAACACCGTACAGTAATGATGTGGTTCCCTTTGAAAAAGACTCTATGTAATAAGTGGATATTTCAAATACGAAATTGCACGACATTTCAAAAGACTAAGGTATGTTCAACGTATGGACGTGATAATGTTTTTGCAATATATAACAATCTTACGGTTGTAAAACAAAAAAAATACTTAATTTCCGTCGACTCTAGTGTAATAAATGTTTATGTGGAAAGTGCAAAGTGTTTCACTTCATATCTCATAATGGATCTCCACACAGTATCTGCCTCATCCATCCAATTCACTTAATTTCCAATAGCGGATAGAAAACGTAGCTCATGCTGCTGCGAAGTAATATCAATGAATAAGCTCTACAAGTTTCTGGCGTATAAATATGAAGACATATTCTGAGAATATTTGCCCCACCGAAAGTATTATTTGTTTCTCGCGAAGACGAGTCTGACATCGCGTAGTAGTAGCGGGGAATACATTGTGTCGCACAGAGTGTGTGTGCTTTGCGGATGCGATTCGCGAACAAATAATCTGAAAACACACCCATTGGACCATATTTTGAGTAGAAAGTGTAAAGAATAGCTTTCGTGATGAATGGTACCAGTTTTTTAGGTGTTAAGCGGAGACTGCGGTCGACACGTCTCTATCGAGACTCCGCCGTGATTCGCGACGCATCCAGCGCCCTCAGCCGTCCCTCCATTCAATAGCATAATAATTATATGAAATTGTGACACTGGGAGAAAATTGATGTCTCGAATATTTGAGAGTTATTTAAACAGAAATTAAGATACGAATCGCGTGCCCTATTTCGAGCTAAATTCCGCTTTCCACGTAATTGTCATCGGTGACGCAGCGAAGGGAGTTTTCGGGAATAAAATCCACCCCAAAGAGAGAAATTTTGAAGTTAAATCCATTTTACTTAATTGGATTTATATTATTTATAGAATGGTGTAATGATTAATAAAATATCGCCCATAAAGCCGTAAAACTCAACATTCTGAGCCATTTATCTTAAAATTCCGCAATTTAATAATCTCCCACCTCCCGGTTACCCTGGCGGGTATTCCATACCCCCACACGCTCCCGGTATTAGTAGCACCTAAACCCCTCTCTGCCTTAATTTCTGGCTGCGCCCCGGATTGTCATACTCATTATTGAAAAATCCTGATATTAGTTTGACGCTGCCTTCCACTCCATTCTCTTGTATGCTTATCTTTTAACTCTTAAAATATTCTTCTGTTTTTCATCCGTCCGGACTTGCTCCATATTTTTCATCGCACGCCTTCCTCCACCCCTCTTCCCTTCCACTTGTCCATCAACGATCCTCTTTTTCTCACCAACTTCTGTCTCGTGATGTGGCCAATCAACTCGTCCGGTCGTCATTTCTGGGTTTTAAATGACACTTATTCCCTCCAGCCCTTCTTAGTATATCCATATTGCTCATACGATCGATCCATTTCAATTTCATCATACTTCTGTCCCATCGCATTTCAAAAGCTTCCAATCTTGACATACGTGCTGCTCTCATCGTCGATGCCGCCAAACATCAAGTATATTCCAGATTTATTTATCTGTTTTCCTAAAGAATTCCATCCTTACTTCGAAACTTCAACTACTAGATATGAGGTAAGGCATCAATTACGATTTGCAATCGATCTCGTAATTCACTATCAATAGTTAACTATCCTAAGATTGGTTTGACGCAGCTCTCCTTTCAACTCTTTCTCTTTCACCTCTTTTAGCTTTTGTTTGTAATAAGCTCCTCCCTTTTGCTGCATACTTATATCTTACAATTAGTCTTCTTTTTGTTGATTTCCAGCTGATATTTGGCAATTGTCCTTTTCATATTTGTCAAACTCCTCTCCAAATCATTCTCTGTCTCGGATATGACTGCTATGTCGTTAGCAAATCGCAACGTACTAATATTTTCTCCGCGGATATTGACACCATCACGTAATAATAATATTTTTTTGAAAATTAATATAAAACACAGATGGGGCCCTCTTGCGCCGCCGGCTCGTCGATTGTCTAACATAAGTACACAAGGGGACAATTTCCGTGAGATCGAGGCAGACGGGAATGGCCGCTGGTGCCCGCCTCTGCCCCTTGTCCTCCTCACAAATAACACGGACAAAAAACAAGGAAAACACGACGCAGCACTTCTTCCGGACGACATGATAAGTAAGTGGTGAATATTTCGCCGAGTCACCCTGGTGCCGCCCCAACCTTTCCCAGCCCTTGCTCGATTTAGTTCAAGAGATAGGAACTCCGGTACTTTCGATTATTAATGCAATTATGTATAACAACATATAAATCGACTCGTATTTTTCCGCGGCGTTTATTTGAAGATGAATCCAATGATTCTGAGTTTCACTGCGTCGAAATTTATTCCGATGCGACGGCAATCAGCGCCTGCAGGTCGAGTAATAGTTGGTAACTATCAGACGACTTATACAAGATACACGTACTTGCATGAGACAAAGTTTATAACACAGAAGCGATAGAGTCATCTACAAAACTAAGCCGAGTGAAACTATTATTCAACATTAATCGTATCATAGGGAAATAGAGACACCGAAAGATTCGAAGGTGTGACGTCGAGTCGCAAGTTTTGTGGAGGGTTACGGAAATGCACAGAGTTAATCGCGTGTCTTTTCTATGTGCTCGTGAACGCAATAGCTATGGCGCGGGCGAAAATGAAAACATTGTGGTGTATATCGCTCCCAACAAAAGGTTTTCGGCGGAACAAGAGCAGCGGCTATCAAAAACATTACACGGGCATTTAGTTTTGGACTATCTCTTTATGGACTAAATATTTTGATAGAATTCCTTTAAAGTATATCTATAAATGTTTACTCAACTTCTCAAATAATAGTTAATGAAGACTTATCTATTAACTATAGAGAAAATGTGAAGACTGACAAAATGAATTTAGATTCCATACTGACTTATTAGTGGAAAATGATTGAGGTGTTCCCAAATTTTATTTCTTTTTTATTGAGTTGTAATTTTTCAGAAAGAAGATTGTGCTGTGTCATATTATGTTAAATATTTCACGCAATTAAATCGATTTCAGACCATTTTAGAGTAATTTGGATACCTATCACTGCCGACCCGAAATACTGTCACAACCGCTCTTGTGGTGAGATCGGTTGTGACACATTTCTTTTTTTATAACCTGTTCGTATGAACTAACCATTGTGTTCAGGGATACAAATTTAGTTTTTATACATTTACTAATGTACAAATAACATTAATAAACACCCTTTGTTCAGATTAATATCCTACTTATGGAAATAAGGGCGATCAAATTAAAATTGTCATAACCGTATCCAGTCTCCACTCTTATTTCAAGACATTTTGTCATAAGAGCATAAAATTTGTTATTGTGATTTTTAAAGAGGTTATAAATTTAAATTTGCCTTTTTAACGTTCGCGAAATTTAACGTTTTTTTGCAAGTAACTTAGTTAAAACGTTTTTAATCTATAACGCTTGTATTGTGAGGAAAAAATGAGGTTATTTACGTTTTATTTTGATATTACGTTATGACGCGCGCTGAAATTCATCGTCCCATATGGTGAACCATGTTTGTTTACTTGTTTTTTGAAATAAATGTGTAATTATTAGATACGTGACCCAGTCACTATCTTCCCTTGATGGTGCGTTGTTCCTAGATCACATTTGTGGCAGGAGCGGGGCGCATCGTTTTCGTCTCGCTGCAGAAATATGAGATGCGTCGTACGAATTGAATTCAAAGAGCACTCCATCTACACGGTGACTGACGGGTCGTAATAACTCTTTGACTAAGCAAAAATATTTATTTAGGGGAAGCTATTTACCAGGATTTTCACTCCGCCTTCCATCAAGTTTATTTGCCACTTTTCATTTTCCCTTTATATAAGTCGTCCGCGTCATCCCAACCGCGTTACTCGACCTGAAGGTTGCCATTGCCGCAGCATCTTCCGGTCGGCAGAATCTGCAGAATGCCAATAAATTTTTATTTACTAATATGTTAGAATTCAACCAACTTTTGTCTGAAGATGCTGGTTATAATATCTTAAAAATCGTTATCTCAGAATAAATTTCGGCGCTGTGACACATACGAACAATTAAGTCATAATATATAAATAGCCAACGAACAGGGCCGGATCAAAGGGGGCACCAAGGGGACCGGGCCATGGGACACACACCAAACTAGGGCCACCCACCAAGCATGAACGTTCCGCCAGTATAAGAGGTAAATCTCACAAATTCGAAAAAAAAAACAGAAAAAAAACATCTTGAATGTGGGGATTCAAAGTGAAGCTGGATTGTATTTGGTGAACATCTAGTCGTCAATGTTGACGTTAATAAATGGTTAAAACTGCAGGTGAAAAAATACTTTATCCATCGGCGTTGTTAATGTGACTCTGAAGCGAAAGCCAATGGCACCTCCCGGTCTCCCTCCAGAATGCGCTCCGGACCACCCACATCCTAAATCCGGCCCTGCTGACGATTCGAGCCAAAACTTCTCTCGGTAGACATTAAAATCATATCAAGCGTTACATAATAAAACATTAAAGATCCAAAAAATACCCTTATTTAAAAAAACACAAAATGCACTACGTGATTAAAAAATAGGCTTTTCATCACTGGGAGAATAAATCGAGGGTACTGATTAAGTTTATTTGAAATCAGTACAAAAGAGCCTGATATGTATTGGATGCAGGACAAGGATTAGCACACAATTTTAATATCTAAACCTAATCTGCACGCATGCTTTTTATGCTGCGAAGAAAATCTGAAAAGCTTTGAATAAAAGAAAAGATGAAAAGCTTATATTTTAGTGCACTGCATACTGTTTTTTTGAAAAAGCGTGTTTTTATCTTTATTCATTCTGTAATACTTTTTAGTGGTTAATCATGTAATTGCCTGAACTAGAGCTGGTAAATAAATTTCAAAAAAATTATAACCTTTCTATTACTTATCTAACCTTATGTCTATTAAGAAATTTTTAAGCAGTTTCCATAGGGAAATACAGCCTATTAATTAGATCACAATGGTACAAAATTTGAATGGTCTGATTATTGATTATTCATATTGAATATTTTATTATGTGAGATGCCAGCAAGTTCGCAAAATTTCAAGCCGATTTCCGAGCAAACCACTTGGTAGCTCCCTGTATTAAAACGCCGGATTACTATTTGGGCAGGAGAAGTGAAGTGCCGGGTTATAGAGAGAGTACTGTAATTTATGATGCCGAACTGTCTTCCATATGTGTATTTTTTCAGCCCAAAAGGCGTGTATACATTGGGGAGACAGTGCATGTGAGTCTAGGCTGTATATCATAGATGAAGGAATAGAGAAACTTTATGTTGATATGGAATAGAGGAACTGTATGATATGGCATTGCAGAGACCTGATGGGTAAAAACTCTTGCGTCGCTAGCTCTCCTCCCAACAGCACCCTCACCAACTTCATTTCTCTTGGATTCCAATGTCTTCCGCCCCCCAAAATAGGCACTCTCAAAAAACTTATAAAATGCTTTTCGCCTAATGACTCTCCGCATCCGAATCTCGTTGCGTGATGAAAACGAAGCAGCGGAAAACAACCGGATCGAATATCGGGAACTTTTTCCGAATATTGCGGAATATCCGACATCATCGCGCTGACTTCGTATGCTCTCGCGATCTTGCTGGGTGGCAGCATACATATGTTCATTTTGTATTTTTCCGTGGTTCCCCTTCACTTAATACTACCATCGAAAGGGTTAGTCGTGGACAGAAGATGGATACATCGAGTGCACTTTACACGCGTCGTGCAGTGGCACAGCGAGGGGGGGGGGGGGCGACAAAACCCCCCAAAGCTCAGAGAAAGTTTTAAGTTTCATCCATTTTACTTAATGGATTAGTATTACTTATAGAAAAGTGTTAGGGTTAATCAAATACCTCTCAAAAACCGGTAAATCTAGTAATTTTGAACCATTAATCTGAAAATTTTCTGGAGGAGGGCTCCCTCAAATCCTACTTACCCTGGCGTGTATGCAATACCTCCACTCCCCATAGTATTAGCTGTGCCTAAAACCCCCCCTAGCCTTAATTCTTAACTGCGCCCCTGGCGTCGTGGGTCTATGAACCTGCAATGTGTCGTTTAAATAATATTAAGAATTTACACCAACACACGAGCCGCTAACCATGTCTGATATCTATATCTAATATTTTCTCTCTTTTATTTTTTAGGTAAATTATGATTTCGACCAGAGATTTACATTCATAATACGCGATGCCGGTTTCCATTGAGACGAGTTCACCCTGGTGAGTGGAAATTTTAAAATGTCCTCCTTAGTAAGGTAGTAAATAGATGTGTTTGGTGAGTGATGGTTGAGTACCAAGGTGGAAAATCCAAAACTTTCGACGACACAAAAAGCGAAAAAAAGAACTCAGGAAATCTGGGAAAAGACACGTTAGATAGCTCTAATGAAGGGAGGAAGGCAATTTTGAACGTTACGATACTTCAACTATGGGTTATCCTCCAGTGGTTAGATGATGCTGGGTGACTCGACAGGGGTTGTTTAATTAACCCACCTAACAAGATTACCGTCTTTTCGATGAAGATATCTGCAATGATTAAAAATATCGAAACAAGTGTTCTGGGGCCTATCAAAGAGAGCGTAAAAGGGAGATGACGATTGATCCGACGACCGCGTCTGTTTTCGTGGTGCTTTGTTTCATTGTAAATTGTATTTCTTTCTCATTTGGACTTAAATGTTGGTCCAATTAAATAACTTTCTCAGCTCCTGGGCATCCATTAAAAACATCAAATGATACTGGACTCCCATCCATCCCCCATCGGAGAACTGACAGCCAACTTCTGCCCTGCTGCATTTAAATGGAGTTGAGTGTCGCCTGGCCACTTTGATACCTCGTGCGAATCTTATTTTTTATGATATGCATCTTATTTTTCATCCTGGAAACTCTTCATCCACGCTTTACGGTTCGATTTTGCGGTGCACGCAAAAAAGCGTCGAAAAAAATGACTGCGACATTGCGCACGCAAAACATTTTCCACCTATTGAAATTATTTGTTTACTTACGCTAATTTTTCAGTTAACTTAGCCATGTTTTGAAAAATGAAATTAATTACTCCGAAGTGAAAACAAAAAGTAAATATCCAAAAAACTTGGAATTGCGATACTGCCGATTCCTCACTTTGAAAATTTAGAAGTTCCCGAACCAACGGATTATGTAAATCTTAGTGGTGATTCAGAAAGTAATCAAGAACGCGAGAATGAAGGATTCGGAAACTGGAAGGGCACAAATTTTGGACCGAGTACATCTATTAGACCTTATTTTATAATGCAAAAGGTTTTAAATGATCTATTGTGAGATTTAAAATCGTTCAAAAATCAGAATGAAATCTTAAGATCACGAATAAAGGGTTGGAAATTGGTGGATCCAAATACGAAAATTTATATGTATCGATCTCGCCATGACGAGTTTAAATTATTTTTTTCTCGAGAAAACAACTTTGCTTTTTGCAATGATGTTCACTCTGCTATGGATACTTACTCTTAATTTTGAAGTCAACACAATTTATTGGCGTTTGTTCATTGATTCCTTCAACGTTATTTTAAAGGCTATTTTCTTGCATAATGGCAATGAGCTCCCCTCAATACTGATAGCTCATGGAACTGATATGAAAGATTCTTACGAGAATATGCAGAAAATTCACTACAAAAAATATAAGTGGAAAATTTGTGGCGACTTGGAAGTAATTGCAATTTTGGTAGGCTACAGCTTGGCTACACTAAACATTGTTGGTTCATCTGCGAGTGGGATAGCAGAGACAGAAAAAAATACATTTGTTACTTAAAAAGACTTTGGTTGGAGCGTCGTTGAATTGATTCAGGTGGTCCAGACATCAACCCAGATCAGTAACGCGACGTTGTTTGTGTTCTCACCTGAAGAGCCCACTCGTGACTTGATTTTCAACAGCTTGTTTCATGTTGCCCTTGTACAGTACGACTCATGAGGCGCGTCATGCCCACCTCAGTGGATAATAGGCTCGTTCCATTAGCCGGTTGTGGTTTAAATATAAAGAGCAAATATTTTTTCCGTCTTTCAATCCGTCGCCCACGCCTCGAGCCACTTTCAGCGGAAAACCGACGGCAACTAAAATCTTTCGCAGATAAGTCGATAACGTCTAGAGCTCACGCCGAGGGGGTCAAGCCTTCTTCCGCTGCTTCTGGGCCTTGCGCATGGGACTCGCGTGATTCGTTGCTGTTTACACTCTCGTGAACGACTCCTTTCCTTAATGAACGATTCTCCCTGATCGAGTTGATGAACCGGAAATAGCGAACGTCGTCACCCACTCGCGAAACGTGGGCAACGGGAACTTTCGCTGTTTTTGAGCGCTTTTTCTTAATTGTTTGGTCTCTTTGCCTGTTTCATCAATGGAATTTTGTAAATGATTTTTTGCCGTTTTCCCATTGTCGTATCGGCTTGAAATTTTGCACTTGCTTCTGATCGGCTTGCTTCTGACGACATGAAAATAATTATTAAAATCATTAATCAGACATTTGAAATTTTATTCTATTGTGCTCCATTTACGAGTAATCGGATTTGACAAAATTTCCGTATGGGAACATAGTTTTAAAATTTCTCAATAGATGGCAATATTTTCTTCTAGAACTTTTGATACTTAAAAATGTTGTAAGAAACGAGTTCAAGCCCAGTCCAATCAAAAATTTTGTTTTTAAATTCTAAATTTTGTGTGTTTCACGATCAGTTATTAGCAATAATAAAATCAAATAAAAAAGATTAAAAACACGCTCTTAAAAAAACAGGGTAAAATGCACTTAGTAATAGTAAAAAAAATAGACTTTTGATCACTCAGGGAAGAAATCATGTGTACTGTATATGCTTTGATATTAACTTATAGTGCCAATCCTTATTCGCCAATCAGGCCCTTCTAACTTCGAATCTAATAGATCTACTCATCACCCACGCTATATTCTCTTAAAAGCTGATTTTTTAAATTTTTAGTGCAATATATTCTTTATATCTTTTGAGAAAAAAGTTTGTTTTGAAAAGCTCAAAAAATTGAAAAAAAATCTTATTTATTTTATTATTTTTTATTTTAAACTTACGAGTGAATAATTGAATGGAGAAAACTTGTTTTTCGTTGTAACTTAACTTTACCATTTCATGTCATATAATTTCAATAAAATTGCGATCTTGATTGTAAATGGATGAGTCCGTTCTCCCCCGCGCTTGACGCGGATATTAGTCGGAGCTCCTTCCTCCTAAGTCTCTTCCTTTCCGAGCGCCCTTCGCGCAGAGCCCACCCACCAGCGGACCCACCAGCGCAGCGGCGAACAGTGCGCGGAAATCGGAAAAAGCCGGACAAAATTACAAAATGGATTTTCTTTAGTTATAAACTTGAAACTTTGCAATTATTCTAAAACATAATTGAAATTTATGGATATGTACTCCATTTGACATTGATCCCCCCCGTTACTGAGATACAGAGGCTCAAACGTGAACAAATTTAGATAAAAACGCCCGTCTTCAATTTTCTCTGAAAATCTTCCAAAGTAAGTAGATGGTGAAGTTATGGGTGGATTCTTGCGGAATAAAAAAACCACGTAATCTATTGGCATAGGGTTTTTCTTTAATTTTCCGTAATCTTAAAGAATATCATCGATAAATTGTTACCGTGCAGTTACAAAATGGCGGACACTGTTTTTCGACAAAGTTTTACATTTAGGTAGAGTTTCAAATAGACTTTCGGCAAAGTCACGCGGAGTAACTTATATCAGAGCATTCTTTGAAGATTTCTTGAGGTGCTTATGCAGTTATCTTTGAAATAGGTTTGCGTCGCCGGAAATTACATCGATTTTTCGATCGCGCGGCAGGGTTCGTCTCCGCGCGTCGGGAGTTGGATGAGCCGCGACGCGGTAAGGTTATTGAAGCTTTATGGGTTTTAACGCTAAGCATTCACCGTTTTTATGTTTTGCTTCAAGACACACTTCAAGCCGCCGCGGCGGCTTCCTCCTCGGTCGCGACCGCCGTCCAGTGGCTCTCTCTCCCCCGCCCGTGCGTTTGGCCCAAGCGGTGTGGAGTTGGGATGATGCGTGCGGGAGGCGAGATGTCGATCCCTTTGAAGCCCAAGCGCCGTCAATTAATCTTCGAGAGGAGGCAGTTGCGGTAATGACTGCCCCGGGAGATGGATGCGTGTGAACAGACTCTTGCCTTGAGCGCCACCACACGACCGAAATCGATACCAGACTGCCCAAGGAGGGAAGCGAGAAGAAGTTGTAATACTTGCAATTGTTAATTATTTAAATATTTAGAAGAAGCTGTAATCGTTAATGTGTTTTTCGAACTTCACTTCGTCAGTGTAACAGTTAATAATTTATCGATCCGCGCATGACTTGGCAATGTAAATTGGGAATACCCGTGTCTTCCATGCTAAAATATCCGAAGCTTCTCCTCCCTTGCCGGAGACCTCTTTTATTGATGATCCACCCTCAACATCAACCATGAAGGGATCTCCATCAAGGGAGATTAGCTATGGTAATCCCAAATAGAATTACCAAGTCGTTGCAGTTTTACTTCAACTCTTAATTTCAATTATTTATTTCCGATTTAACATGCAATACAAATTTGCTTTTGCCCACACTAATGCATTGTGAACTATCAAATACCAGACGGCCACGTACCATTGCGTTATTCTTATATTACAACTATGTTTCGCTAGTTACTGTATCATCTTCCTGAAGATATTTTACATTGCTACCGAAGCCATTAAGTTAGATAAAATAAAAGTCATAAAATGAAATCCATTTTCGCAATATAATAAAATCTAAATCAATCGCATAAAATCTTGTAAGGAAAAAATAATCCTTAGAGAATGAGATGTTCCAAGGGTAGGAAATGTCCCTCCTACCCTGAATGTTTGAAATCCATACGCCTGTGACTTACTCTGGAGTGAGCTCTGCTCTCAACTATACAAACCAACCTTCGGGTGAGCTGATTTTGTCAATCTTCTGGAGTTCGTTACAATTATTTTTCGCTCGAATTTAATTTTTGAGTTCCTTAGATTGCATCCTCTCCGAAGCTCCGAGTCTTAACACGCTGCATCAAGGGGTAAGCGAGGCTCTGGACGACCGTCTAGAATGCTGAATACGTCCAGAGATGTGTTTGGGAATGTCCGTGGTATGCTGGCGGAGGGGTGTCATTGTTGCCGGTGTTGTTGTGGGCGGGAGGCGCTGTTGATGCGTGGGGAGGCGTCAATCGGCCTGTGGCGCGCTGTGATTGATGGACGACGGACTTTCACGGCGTCGGCCGCCGCGCGTTCGAATCTCCGCCGCCCGCTCGAGTCCCTCTCGCCCGCACCTGCGCCTGCGTGACGTCACTGGGGGCCTTTGATTCGGCCCTTGTGATCCCGATGCGGCCCTTCATTCTTCCCTCCCCCCCCCCCCCCACCACCACCCCTCTCTCACGGACGGTTGACGGGACCCAGAAATTCGTGTGGAGAAATACGGAATGTGATATGTCATTTCGAGCGAAGGGGTCGGGAATGAATAGCAGTGATATCACCGGATTCGCAGCAAAGGGCAGTCGGTGGACGAAAAGGGCCGGTACCATCTGTGGCCTCGCTATGCATGTATGCTGTTAAGGGGAGGAGGGCGTACCACTCATGTCTACTTCCATCCCATGCAACTGCTCTCAACTGATCGATCTTGCACTGTTGCTGAAGAGCGGGTATTAAACATTGATATTCGGATATTTTAAAAACGTATTGATGAGTACATACGCCAGAAAGTGACTCGGTTGTTAGCCATTGCCATATGACAGTGAGAAATGTAATAGAGAGTAAAGCTGAAGGAAAATTCCCCCGCGGTCAGGGGTGAGTACTTGGGGCAGACAAAGAAGAACACGAGTAAGAAGAAAATCGGGGGGCTGGCGGACTGGAGCTTAGGAGCAATCTTTGGATTATAGAATGTAGTATGATGAATAAAAGGCATGGAAAGCCAAAAACTGTGAAGCCGCCTGAAAGCAAAATTACTGATAAATGAAGTTATTAAAGTGTACCGGGACTAGCCACGGTGAAATGAAGGTTCCACTAAAAAAACATGCTTACCTAAGTCTTTATGCAATTATTTTTCAAATAATTTCTTCACCATCGCATATTACCGTTGAACTTTATAAATCAAAAATATTTTGAGAGCAAATCAAATTTCCTTGCTTATTATTTGAAGAGATAGTTTAAGAAAGATGGAATAAATAGTCCCGACAAGAAATACGAACGCCTATCTAATGGTTTCAATGTTCGTTTGCTGGAGAAAAATGGCTTAAAAGAGAAGTAAGGCTTTACTATGTGTCAGTTTTTTCTTATACGAGCTTCTGGAAATCGGTCGTAATTTTTACTTTTTGCTATGTTTTTGTTTGTTTTTCTAACTTCCAGATAAGTTACCATGGCTATTATCTTCTGCGAATCTTTTTCCGTCCATGACGACTGTGTCCCACATGTTGGTCTCGTCTTGCTTGGTACAGTGAAGTTCCCGTTAATAAATGTTTCACCGTATGTAAATGCAGTTCAATTTGTCCCATTGAATAAATTCATCCTGAAATGCAATTGAAATGCTCCCAACTTGATCATCCACGGTACGAAATGAGCCCACCTGAGTCTTTGGACGAATCGCCTTCTCGTGCACATCTCGTCGTCGCGCATCGAGCACGCATATCAGTGTGGAGGTCATAAACGGAATCTCGGTGGAGGAAGCGAGGCAGCAACGGGCCACGTGACTACTTACCACGGCAACGCCCTGGTTCACAGCAAATACGAGAAGTATTGGGCATGCTGCTAAGTGGGGGTCTGGTACTAACTAGAAAATTTATGATTAGTTACTCCTTGCATAGTAGTTTATCCATCTCATTATGAATAAATAAATCTGCTTACAGAGTATACTACTTATACATATTCTCATGAATGCAAATTCTCCGTGTTACAGAAATGTAATCAGCTCTTCATTTATTTTGTTGCTCGATGAATCCTCTAATCCCCGATTTGAGTGGACTAATCACATTATTTCAGCAATACCACATCATCGCAATCCTGAAATGCGATTTATGTAATAATGTCTCCATGCATACAAAAGTGACAAAGGCTTTCAACTTTTCGGAAGATGTTAAGGGTGGAGCCCTGATTTGGAGCCGAGTGGAAGGCATAAATCAGAGGCTACGTCAGTTCTGCAAGGATATCGGAGCCTCCTTCGTTGGTCTGCGACTGGCAATCCGATCGTGTCGCAACACTCTGGACATTTTGGGAGTTCATTACACTGCCGAGTCCGCTAGGTGTGTAGTGAGTAGAATCTTCGAGAATTGTAGGCCTTTTTAGGTAAGAGAGTAAGGCAGAATATAGGGTTGACATGGGGATAGTAAATCATGGGGTCACAGGTTCCGTTCAAACAGCAATAAAGTTTTAAAAACGTCAAAGAAGTCCCTGTGAAAATGGTGATGGTACGCCAGGAAAATCAGATATGATATGCACTGAGAAACTTTAATTATCAGAAAAGACCTCAAAACCGCGCACTAAAAAAGCTCTAAATTTCGCACTTGTAAGTTGCCGTAGTATTAAGAACAAAATTGCTGATTTCCACTGTCTAATTCTAAAAACAGAAGCTGATGTAATTGAAAGGAACGGAAAGTTGGCTATCAGATGAAATTGATGGTAGAAAGATCTTCCCGAAATCATGCAATGTATAGGAAGGACCTATAAACGAGAACACGAGGAGGAGTACTCATTGCCGTCAAGGATGAGATCAAAAGCAGAGCCGAGAATTTTACGGATAGTGAATTGGAAAGTGTTTCGTGCTCAATCGAGTTCTCAGCTAAGAGATTCTTTATATGTGCAAATAATAGACCACCAGATTCAAGCCTAAATTCAGTGTTAGAGTGAGATGGTTAGATAAGACGCTTTACTTCTGAGAAAAGTTGTAATAGTGACATAATTGACGGCGATTTCAACGTTCCATCGATCGATTTCGGGAAATATTGTTTTAAAAATCGAAGTAAAGACCAGGGCCCGTGCTAAACTTTGCTTTACACATTCTATTCCAATTCCTTGACTCAGCTTGTAGATACACCTACCAGGGTTAACAACATACTACACCTGTTAGCAGCGAATATTCCAGAGTACGCGATCAAACTGAGGCAATGGCTGGTATTAGTGACCACAAGGCAGTGCAATGAAAATTCCATATTATCTCCGACAAGAAAAAGTATCTACGTATTTCGTAAGGTGGATTTTTCAGGCTTAAAGCAATGCTGTCGAATTCATTTACTGATTTCAAAGACGCCATTCTAAACATTGGGGCAAACGACTTAAGTTGTGAACTTTTTTTGCAAGAGTCCGTGGATAATACGATACCGAGTAAGTTTACATCTTCGAATCCTGAACCGAGATGGTAGAGCGCTAAAGTCCGTTTAGCTCTAAAGCGACAAAGATCAATACACGCTAAAATGAAAAAGGCACATGCGGGTCTTACTTGTGGGAAAATACAAGAAATGCGCGACAGTCATAAAAATCGAGAAAAAAAATGACAAAGAAAACTCTTAGGGAGGAATTGAATGTATTCATAACAAAAACATTGGGCCTTTATTTAGACGGCAATCCTAAGGGTTTTTGGTCATACGTAAGGGAGGTATAGGAAAATAGTGCTACTGTCTCGACACTTATAAATAAACGAGGGGATAGTGTGAAGAACAATCGAGATAGGGCTAATATCTTAAATAACTTTTTATGCATAAAAACCAAGTAGCTGTGATCAAATGTGGAACTAACTGTGCAGAAGCGAGAATAAGAAAAGGGGTGAGACAAGGTTGTGCGCTTTCCCCCTTAATTTTTAATGTTTACATAGAGAAAGCCATCAACGAAATCAAGCAGAAAGCTTCGGGCGTCAATATCCACGGAGAAAAAATTAGTATGCTGCGATTGGCTGACGACATAGCAGTCATAGCCGAGACAGAGAAGGATTTGAAGAAGACGTTGACAAACATGGTAAGGACAATGGCCAGATATCAGCTGAAAATCAACAAAAAGAAGACTAAGATATTAGTTTGCAGCAAAAAAGAGGAGGCTAAAACAAACATCAACCTAGGAAAGCAAAAGCTTGAAGAGGTGAACGAGTTCTCTTACCTGGGAAGCCGAATTACCAGCGATGGACGGAGCAAGAAAGAAATACACAGTAGAATAGCTCAGGCGAAGAGGGCTTTCTACAAAAAGAAGAATCTTCTTACAGCTGAAAATACCAGCATAGAAGTAAGGAAACAATTCATCAGATGCTACATATGGAATATGACAGCAGCAGAGAAGTCAAGAGTGGAAGCATTCGAAATGTGGTGCTACCGAAGAATGATGGAGATAAAATGGATTGACCGTGTGAGTAACCAGGAAGTGCTAAGGAGAGTAGGAGAAAAGAGAAGCCTCCTAAAAACATTAAGCAGAAGAAGGGACAACTTAGTTGGCCACATTTTGAGGCACGATGGTCTGATGAAGACAATCGTTGAAGGACAAGTGGAAGGGAAAAAGGGCAAGGGACGGCCCCGAATGAGTTATATAGGACAGGTCATAAAGGATGTAAAAGAGAAGAAATATGTAGCTATGAAAAGATTAGCGGGTAGGAGAGAGAAATGGAGAGCTGCGTCAAACCAATCTTAGGATTGTTGACTAATGATGACGATAGCTTCTTCACTGATTTCACGACGGCCATATCAACACCTTTACCTCGACTTCACAGAGAACAATAACCACCTTTCTGTATTCCCATGAGTAGTTTAGAGAAACAACTCAACTCCATCAATCCAAAGAAATCGCCAGGCTCTGCTCTCATTCCAGCTCGAGTACGAGCAGCGTATATAAGGAATCAGCATCAGAGATAGTGCCTTACTAGAAGATAGTGTTTGAAAAATCCCTAGCAGAACACACTCCCTAAAAATTAGAAAACAGCGAACTTCACTCCCATATTTTAAGGTGGGTATAGGGAAAATCCCAGTAATTATAGGCCCTTCTCACTTATTTCCCTTTTTGAAAAATATTGAAATATATTATTTTCAGTTCGAGATTATCTAGATAGCCAAAATCTGTTAGAAAAATAATAGCACGGAAAAAGAAAACGGAAGTCTTGTGAAACTCCGCTTACTCTATTTACGATATTCTTGACGTGGGTGACTGACATGTTCAAGTCAATTCCATCTTTTCAGATTTCAGAAAGGCATTCGATAAGGTTCCGCATTTGAAGGTGATTCAAAAGTTGGAAGCATGCGGTAAAATACGCACGTAATGTCAAAGATTTCCTTAATAATCGCGAACAGAGGGTTGTTTTGGATGAAGTTAGCTCTGATACTATCCAAGGTATGTCAGGAGTACCCCAAGGAAGTGTTATAATTCCTCTTTTATTTTTTCTTTACATTAATGACATTACCACCCCGGTCTCGAGCAAAATCTGCCTCTTCGCAGATGATGTAAGTACTTGCATACAGAGAAATTTATAGCCATTGAGATAGAGTGGTGTTAGAAAAAGACCTCGCTGCCGTAAATGAATGGTGCAGTACTTTGGAGTTAGAATTAAATATTGAAAAGTGTATGACGATAGATGTTTGGGAAAAGGATATTTCTTCAAGGAGTTACACCGCTTAAGGTAGGGGTCTCCAAAATACGGCCCGCGGGCCGGATCCGGCCCCCGCACTCGTTTCAAGTATCGAATATCGTATACTTCAGTAATCGGCAAATTTGCTATCCGGCCCTCGGGGCGATTCGGAACTTGGAATGTGGCCCTCGTGACTTTGTAAATTGGAGACCCCTGGCTTAAGGGATTCAACTATCAAATGTCGAGTTCGTAAAATACTTAGGGGTCACCATTGCCCGGGATCTTTCGTGGAGTATACAATACGCGGGAAAGCTAACGGAAAACTGGGATTTGTAAAAATAATTCTCGGTAAATGCCGTAGAAAGGTGAAAGAGATAAGCTATCTGACTCTAGCAAGGACTCACTTAGAATATGCTGCTATCGTGTGGAACCCTTATGAAGTAGGACTGATAGCTGAAATCAATTGAGTACAGCGCAGGTCGGCCGGATTCGTGATGAATTGTTACGATGAAAAGTGCAGCATTTGCAATATATTACGGGAGTTAAGATGGGCATCTTTACAGGGGCATAGATCGAAGTATGGGCAGAATTTACTTGGTAAATTTGGAGAAGACATTTTCTCAGACGACGTGAAACATATCTTACGTTCACCGTCGTACTTGCATAGATTTGCTGAAGGAATTACTAACTATGGACAGGTTTGTCTTTGCATGAATTGCGTGTATATTTTTCTACCATGCGTAATATTTCTATGACCGTGCCGGGTGCATGAAGCGGAGCTCTTTCACTTTTCATGTTGGTTATTCATCACCGCCTGTCAAACACCCTAGGGGTCGCTAGCAGGGTATTATGTAGATGTAGAAGGGTGCTCAGTACCTCGTCGAAACCCGTTGTCGCATGATCATGTGACCCGATTTTTGGCTTAACCTCGGACATGGTGTCCTTCAATTTACTGTATATTCAAAAATAAAGATGAATTAGCTCATCCATTACGAGGCATGACTCATTTTTGCGTAAACGGTGAGAATAAATACACTTATTACTATTGTTTTTCCTCAGGTTTACAAAATATATTTGAGCGCGCCAAAAATGAAAAAAAAATCAGGGAATAGTTGCAATTATTGGTCCTTAATCATCGAATGTAAACTGCAAGCGCAAGATAATCGGCACAGTTCCTCATAAATCGGAGTTTTTACAGGTATGATTTTGGGACCGGTAGAAATACTTTCAACCGTATGATATAAGAGGGAGTAGACCGAAAGCTGAGGTCAATTTGGGCATGAGGGAAGCGTAAGGGAAGGAAGGGCAGGAAACTTTCATTTATGAATGAAAATCTACTTTTTTATGCTTACGGATATTTCGAGATTTTCACTGATTATTGCGCGGCGTTATCGACTAAACTCGACATATGCCTTATTATATCTCATATTTTACCCATATATCATAAATGCTTTCATTGACCTTTCATACAAAAATGGAGGGTCAATCGCCTCTATTACTTCGCGAGCTTTTCGCCTTCCGCCAAGGGGTTTTGTGTCCCCCCCCCCTAATCAGTACACAAAACGGAGCCAATAAGCCCTGAAAACAAGGCCATTTTGTCGTTCACATAGCAGCTCAATTAATGAACGTCGACTTACCATCATTCATTTGAGCGACGACTTCCCGCACACAGTAGAATGATTTTATTACGGGGGGAAGTTGGGAGATTTCGGGGGCAGATTGGAAGGGAAAAGGGGTCATAAACAGGCACGTTGACAAATTTGCTTCGGTGGCATACGGGTGGCTTACACTGATATTTTTTTCAATTCGCACGCATCGAAAAACCGTCCTTTTCATTAAGTCAGCAATTTATTTCGTTTGCAAAGTGATGGAAGTTAAAGTCGTCGTTGGTTACGGACAAACAGTATGAAATGTAACTACGTATATAAAAAATGGAGTGTCAGAGGATTAATAGGTGCCCCTGGGCAAGTGGTCTCCTCAGCAGACACATTGCGCATTGTCACCACAAAGGAAATGAATTTGGTGGGGAGGGATTGAAGTCTCCCCCCCCCCCCCCCAACACCTCCTGGCTACGCGGAAGCAACGGAATGAGGGTGATTTCGTGGGCGATGGTTGGAAACAGTTGAATATCGGATCGCTCTTGATTGGTCGTCGTGAGGGCCATGCGCGGTAGCATGCATAGGCTGGGGGGGGGGGGAGAGTGCAATCGTGTGTTATTTGCGAGCCGGGGGAGGTGGCAAGGGGACGGGTGGCGCACCCAGGCGCCCATTGGCTGGACGGTGGCTCGTCTCCTGCATCGATTAGATTCGAAAGGGATTCCTTAGTGGCGGTCCTTATTCCTAGGCTTCAAGTCACCCTCAATTCGAGCAAGAGAAGCGGTGAAGACGGGCCATCAAGTATGCTGCGTGGTATATGGTGGAAAATTAGTCAGTCCAATGCTTTGGTGATGCTGACTAAATGTAGCAGGGAAGTGTACGCCAAAGTGCAGAAAATTTGAAACGACTAGTGAAAAGAAATTGCGTCAGTGGAGAAAATGCACCGGGGTGTGGGGATTTCGAACAAGATGAAATAATAAAACTGCTTTTTTCAATGTTGAAAATCCTTGTTTCTATTTTTCCTATCCCTTTACTTAAACCATAAAGACATTAGGTTTGGGGATCGGGTTGGTGTGGTGGCTAGAGCGTTGGCTTCCCACCCTGTGGGTCCGAGATATAACACCGGCTTTAGAGGAGCTTTTTAGTGACTGCCCGATCCCTGTTCGATAGTATTTTGAGGGAACTTCTAGCATACTATTCCGTGCGTCGGATGGAACGAGAATCCGTGGTCCTCTTGGACCCTTCGATAAAAGCAGGCTCATGCCGACGCTGTTCCCATACGCTTCCTTCATGGCACAAATAACCTCAGCTGTCGGTACTCATAGCTACTTACATAGTACCATTGAATACGTTCTAGGGAGGAAGTTGGTCCCAGCATCATAGCCGGTGCAACTTCGAATCATAAAGAGCTTGTCCCGATTGTCTTTTGTTAAAATTTTCTGTCTGATAGCATTGTCTATGATGAGATGCATCAAGGTTTGAACAGAGCGTGAAAATGCATTCTATGTCGCCATTTTTTACCTTGTAAATAATTAAAATATAAAACATGAAATTGTAAATTTTGGCGAACCTCAAAGAGGGCACTCTGTTTTGTGGTATCCTATTCGTATTCAATACTTTCCTCTCCTCCCCACCTGTGTGAAGCACTTCTTCGTCCATTTTCCTTTCTTTCCTTGTTATATTCTCTCAATTTACACCAACGGTGAATATCGCTATGATATATCACAATGATAAATTATTAAGCTCAGCCGAGATTCGAACCAGGATCACCAAATGGTTGGTCAGGTATTCTACCAGTTTATACCATCAAGCCATCTTTCTTCGACGTGAGTTCCAGGTTTGTTTTCCCAAACAAGTTTTTTAGGATTTAAAGAGTATACATTATTGCAGAGAAGATGGGGGTTAGTGCTTGCGCAGCCACTGCGAAGCTAAGTTAATTTTAAGTCCTGCTTCGATGCCTGAACCACATTCGGTGCCGTTATCCACGCCTCCAAATGAAGATGCTCAATTAGCAAGCAAACAGCGAGCACAAAGACCTCCCTCTCAACTGACTGTAGGCACGTGTTTGTTATATTTTTTCCTTGAGCCCCGTTCCTTGGTTCGTGGTGCTCCTGATTGCTGATTGGCCGTTTTCTCTGCGTCCAATTCGATGGCAGATATGAGGCGCACAGTTGAGCGGGACTCGCTATCCTCACATAACACAAATCCCATCCCGTACCCCTCTCTCCAGGGCTGCGGTGGTCACCGCTACAACGATGCGAGATCCACGCGAAAGAAACCACCTCTGTGCTCTGGGGTGTATAGAGGTATACCCGTAATCACCAATCAGGTTCTTCTAAATACATTTATAATAATCCTAATCAAAACTAAGCTATTTTCACCTATATAGTGGATGCGGTACTCTAGTTGGATAAAGCGTGATTTTTATAATTCTTGTTTTATTTTATCCGATTTCCGCATTCTTATGCGGGAAGAAGAAATATTTGACCACGAAATTTTCATGCAAGATAGCTGATGCCAGTAGGAACCAAAATTACCCACGATGTTCCGGTCGAAAACGCACCATTATAAAACTACGGAAACTGCGCCAAGCGCTTAGCAATCAGGAGCACCGAGGACCAAGAAATGGGGCTCAAGGAAAAAATATAGCAAAAATTAGGCAGATGGTCCTCGAGTTTTCTCTGTTGCCGGATGCATTGGCCTCGAATGCTTTGCTTGCAGGAGATCGCGATGTATCTAAGTCAGCCCGCTAGCTCATTGTTAGCACATTAGTAATTTTGGTTCCTACTGGCATGAGATATCCAGGGATAAAATTTCGTGATGCAATATTTCTTAATACTTCAAAAAATGTTAAATAGAATAACTGCCAATAAAAATCGTTTTGAGCCTTATTATCCCCTATTTGTTAGTCTTAAGTTATTGATATCAAGGTATATGTTTGTTTATAAAACTTTTAAGTTATTTTTTTGCGAAGTGGTAGTTTTCAAGCAATTTCTGGAACCGAGCATGGTGATAACTTACGTAGGGATGTTAACTCTCTTGTTCTCAAGCCTAATCCGTCTATATTTAAAAGATCATTTCTTTGTTTAGAACCTAAGATTTTTAATAACTTACCTTTTTCGATTAAAGAGTTAAAGAGAAATTAATGATTTTTGTAAGAAGGCCGAAATTTGGTTGCTATCGGATGAAACGACCGAAGCAAGTTAGAAAAAACCGCTTAAAAATAGGTATCGTTGTCTGAATTAGTTCAATGAGTCATGCACAAGGACATTGTTGAGACAAGTAGCGATAATCATGCATGTATGTATAGTATTATTGGTCTAAACTTTAATTTGGGACATGTTGGGTGAGGTGAGAGCCCCCTTCCTAAATGACGATCAGAGCACACCACTGTCTTTGCTTTTAAGGACTTTCATTACCATTCGATATGGATCTAATTGTGGCGGAATATTAAAATGAAGATTCGAATTAATTTTCTTTTTTTATGTCGATATTTGGTTCCAGGCATATCTCCATTGAAACACCAAATCCTGAAATTTAGCGTTCTATATTTTGCGAACTGATCTACTTCCCCTCTCCTCTCCACTTCCGATGTTCGCTATTATTTCCCTTTCCAAAAATCTCGATTGTGAGTGTAGCAATCTAGCGATTCGATCGTTGCATTATTCCTCCTCATAGGATAATCCTCTAAAATCGCTGGCGCAGTAATGGCTGACGCCTGGTTTCGCTATTTAGTTGGTGCCTTTTCGCTTTTGCTTGTAGCGTTGAGGTGTTTTCCCCGTGCCACCCCTTCCAGCCCTTTCCCTACCCCAGAGGCGTCGTCGGCCTCCTATCGCGGCGGCGCCTCTTTCCTTTTTTCCTTCCCATCCAAACCCCTCCCCGGGTGATCGGGCGAATCAGCACGATCAGCACTGGGTCCCGGCCCCAGTGCGTTGTACCCTCGCAGGGCACCCCTCGGCCCTCATTACTTCTTGAGTGAGTGTAGCAGCGATAGGTTCTCGCCCGATCTCGATCAGATCCGCAGATTGGTATGGTTAGGTGAGGGTAGAGTTCACCTTAGACTGAGCCTCGGGAATCGGCATGTCAGGGTAAAGAATGCATATCCTCTCCCTGTGTCACCTAGCAATTTCAGGAAGAAGAATCGGATTAAAATCCAAGATCAAGATCCGTCCATTAGCTGGTGAGAGCTCTACCATGCTCCCCTTCGGGATGACGTTATGACAGTGGAATTCCAATCGCCGAACATCTCGCACGGAATTACTTTATGCCAGATTGGGCCTCACCATTATGGCCGATGAAAATGCATTTTATGACAAAATTTTGAAGAGCCGATTCGAATAAAATATAAGTTCTTTTTAAAGTACTAAACCGTCTTAAAGGATTCTACTATTGATAATTTTACCTCCTAAGCATTGTATATGAAGTAAAAAATCTTTCAAGTTGCATGCTTTCTCATGCATGTTGATGTAGGGCAATGCTCGAAGGTCATTCCCCAAGATCATTGGATACGCAATCATTAGTCGAATTTTATATAAACAGAAGCCATTTTCTCTGCAATCAGCATTCAACAGGAAATACCGCAGATCACGTGACCACCTACCACTCTAAACTTTCTTTATCTGGTGAGAACGATCATTGGTCGATTCTGACACTGGAGGTTGTTTTCATGGTGTATTGTTTCGATTCTACATTCTATTTCCTTTTACCGTTCTCGCGAAGAAAGAGAGGCATTATCATCATCATCATCATCATCACTGGTCAATAATCCTAGGATTGGTTTTACGCAGCTCTCCACTCTATTCTCCTATCAGCTAATCTTTTCACACCTACGTATTTCTTCTCTTTCACATCTCTCTTTACTTGTTCCATATACTTTGTTCGAGGTCTTCCTTTTCCATTCTTGCCTTCCACTTGTCCTTCGACGATTGTCTTCATCAGGCCATCATGTCTCAGGATATGGCCTACAAGGGTGTTCCGTCTTCTTATCAAGGTTTTCATGAGGCTTCTCTTCTCTCCTACTCTTCTTAGGACTTCCTCGTTACTAAGTCGGTCGATCCATTTGATCTTCATCATTCTTCTGTAGCACCACATTTCGAAGGCATATATCCTTGCTTTCTCCGCTGCGGTCATTGTCCATGCCTCACTTCCGTATAGGGAAATACTCCAAATGTAGGTTCTTATAAATTGTTTCTTTACTTCTATATTTAAGTTTCCCGCTGTAAGCAGGACTCTCTTTTGGTGGTATGCATCTTCGCCTGGGCTATTCTGCTGGTAATTTCTTTCTTACTTCTCCCGTCACTAGTTATCTTGCTTCCCAAATAACCGAATTCCTCCACCTCTATCAGTTTTTGCTTCCCTATTTTAACGTTAGTCTTGACTTCTTCTCTTCTGCTGGATAAGTAAGATCTTGGTTTTCTTCGTGCTAATTTTCAGTTGATATCTACCCATTACCCTACCCATATTAACCAGGATATTTTTCGAATCCGTCTCTGTTTCTGCTATAACGGCTATGTCATCGGCAAATCTTAGCATGCTAATTTTTTCTCCATGGATATTCACTCCCAATGCCTTTTCTTAGATTTCATTAATGGCTTTCTCAATGGAAACGTTGAAAATTACGGGTGACAATGTACAGCCTTGTCGCACTCCTTTCCTAATTCTTGCTTCTTCACAGCTGGGCCCTGAATTCATCACCGCTACTTGTTTTTTGTATAAACTGTGGATGATTCTTCTGTCATTATAAAGAACCGCATTATAATGTTATTAAATTCTACTCATAATTATTTAGTTCGCACACTTTATTCACTTTCCACTGTAATATTTGGGATTTATGCTTTTTCCGCTGCTTTTGCTGATCCGTAGTCCCAGCCACCCTGATTCCTCCGTTTGCAGTGACCCTGAGGTTCACTCCTTATACCATTCGTGATTTTTCACCAATTCGTGTTGCTGTAGCTCCTTTCGTCGGATCGATGGCAGACTGTGCACTTCACCTTACTGCCGCAGCTGCGACAGCGCCGCCGTGCACCCGCCTCTATTGGCACTGTCACTGACACCACGTCGAGCCACACAATCGCCGTGGTTCATTCCAAAACGAGGTCTCGTGTCGTGGGAGGTGCGATATTGGACGCTGGCCAAGCACGACTCCCTCTCTTCATTACGCGAGTGTTCCCTCTCGTGCTATTACTTTTCCCATCCACTCGTGGCGTAGCATTTTCCATGATTCAACATCGTGTTTGCAGGATGGTAGCGTAAGCAATTGATACAAGGGCTTACCCAGGATCAAAACTAGGGGGAGGGGCAATCCATGGATGTTCAAGTAGTAAGTAAGATTTGAGAATGGAAAAGGTGAATGAAACCAACATTTTAAGGAAACTGTAACAGCACTTTATTAGTTTTTAAAATTATTTGCTTGAAAAAATATTATTTTCCTTAAAGACATTTGCAACTTTTGCTTCTATGGAGGGGCAGCTGCCCCCTCCTGCCCCTTGCTGGGTACGCCCATGAATTTATAGATGGCCCCTTCTGCACCGGAATTGGTCAGGGACTTAGAAAATCGCTCACAAAATTGCCGCTCCCACTTTCTTCAGCTGAGTTTAGGAAATATAATAAATGGAAATTCACTTTTTTTACGTTGGTTAGTTCAGTCACTACATGCAGGAAATACATTACTCAAGCGAAATGGGGCATTATTTCTGTACAGAATGACTTACATCATGGAATCATGAAAAAAAACCTCACTCAGGTAGAACATCACATCTATTAATGCTTTTCTTTTCATTTATCGTTATTCGTCAAATCTTTAGTAAGTAATAGGAATTTTCGGTTGAATATCGTATGAGATGACACTTTCAGTCGATCGATTTGATTATTTTTTGAGAAAAGGTTTCCTCAGCTGTATAGAGGTCAGTATGCCGCCTGCCATGCGGGAGACCAAGGTTCGATTCAATGCCACGAAGATTTTTGTTTTTGACGGCCTCGATGGCGGGGGGTTCAGTCTTCACCTGGCAAACTGAGGGTTACGGGTTCGTGGAAGCCCAAAGGAAGAGCGTGATATGAGCACGTTGTCGGAAAGGCCTCTCTCTTCGTCTGTTCTTCAGGGTTCCCCTGTTATCCGAGTATGCACCAGATGCGTGGAATTGCTATTGCGCTCGCAATCCACTCTCTGGGTGAACTCGAACTGACGCGATAATCGGCATCTGTGGGTGCCACCAAATTAAAATGGCAAAATTCCAGATCATATCATCCCTGATAGGGGTGCTTCCGATGATAGAATTCCTTTATACGTGGTTCATTTCGATTGGATATTTAATAGGTGCTTGTCAACTTTAAAACTCGCGAAGAAAGATATAAATTAGCATTTAGATTAAATCCAGGAACCGTGGGAGGTCTGGCTAGGTCGGCAGGTCGGCGAACGCCTAGGGCCCCAAGCTCAGGGGGCCCCCAGAGTCCTCTGGATCATCAATAATACACTGCATTGTTCATGACCCTCATAACCCTATATGAGGGAGTAGAGTAGAGAACTGAGGACTTTGAGGGCCCCGAGATTTAGGGGCCCCACAACGCTCGCGTATATCATGAAGCGGCCGGCATGCGCTGGGGCGCTGGTCACGTCTCTTCTCTCTCTCCCCTTGTCCCACGCTTAGGCCAAATACGACGGGTTCGTGTGAATATCCCTCCTGATATGAGACCACGGTGGAAACCGCAAGTGCGGCCGTGTATACATCAGTATATTTTGGAGACTACTACAGATCATGAGATATGCCAACTTTTAATCGTCCACTATTCCCAAAGTCTCCATTTCCCTAGCGAAACCCGATATCCCCGCTGGTTTTTCTGGGTAGTCGATGCCCTAATTAATTCTTTGAGAAAAAATATCAGATTACAATGTCTGGGTATAGTTACACATCTCTCTTGTATGATTTTTTGACTAGAGGTATCTAATACCGTGGGAATCAGTGCCAAGTAGTTCTCCCAGGACTGGAAGTAGGGAAGGAAGAGTTATACGGGAGGGGAAGTTGCGCGTGCACAGCACAAATATTCTCTATTTTTCCTCACACAGATCGCGAAAACCTTAGTACACCTTAGTATTTCAGTGAATGCTGGCTTGGCTCGTGACAGAGTTTCATTCTCTATGAAGTGCTAACATGAAACGTGTTTACAAAAGCGGTGCGCAGAAAAGAAATGAGGAGAAGAAAAACCCATCTATGATAATAATATCTAAAAAAAATCGAGTGCTTTCCTGAAAAACAGTGGTTCCTGTATCGATTTATTACACAGAGTTTAAATACAGCTTCAGGTACGTTGAAATATTCGTATTTTTATTTTAATAGTTTGAAAAATACCGCCTTGTGACGCGCTTTGAGTCAACTTGCCTTGCGGTTCTTCCTTCCCTCCATAATCAAGTTTATTTTTTAGTTCCTTTTGTACGCATAATTTAATTTTTTGTGCGCTTAGTTTCTATTTGCAATATATTTCGCCAAAGGCAAACAAAGGAAAGAAACGATCTACAATTGCAAAACCTGCAAGTAATACGCCTGGTACCAGAGGCAGATCTAAGTTTGGAGCAAAAGGGGGGGTGAACCGGGAGTCTGGGGAATTCCTTCCTGCCGAAGGGATAAAGGATATTTGGGATTTTCAAGATATGCAGTAGGTCGTTTTGTTAGTAAAAGTTTTATGATGGTCAACTACATCTACGTACCACCCCACAAGCTGCCTGAATAGGCATGTGGCAGGAGATGTCAGGACAGCCGCCGTATTCATATAAAAGGAAATGTTTTAACGAAATTACGCCTAGCATTTGTTAAACTCATTTATCGTTTGGGAGATATAACGAATTTCCGACCTGTCTGTTCGCCTAAATATCTCTCATTTTATCGTTTTTGTCGTACCGGGAAATGTAGTGGCGCTCTAATATGATGATCTCCATGTCGCTCTCGAAGGTGTCCATTCTTCATTGCTCAAGCAATTTAAGCCTAGTGCGCAGCCTTCGAGTCTCTAGCGGCTCCCAATCCAATGATTTTAGCATATGTATAACACTGTCTGTACGCCCGTAGCAGTTTTTGACGAATCGCGAATCTAGATATGTTGGGGGGAATGAGACCTTCAAGAGGAAAGGCTCGTATCGGTAACCTCTACTGTCTATCTTAAATTTATCTATGAAATAAAATGATCAAAAAAAGGTAGCAAATTGATCTCCTGAAATATTCTTCTGGATTTTCTGCGGGAGCGTTGCTTCTTTTTCTTTGACGTATGCATGTTCTCTGTGTTGATATTTCAAACCCCAGCATATCTGCCACATGAAGGGAGTTTTCGGATAGACTGTTGAATTCAAGTCCGACTTCACGTCAAATATCAGCTTAGTATATTTTAAGAACTTTAATAGCGTAGCGTTGACCTTAATTGCCTATTTTTATTTGATACCTTAAGTGTGTAGAAGTTGGCAGCATTAATTAAATTGTAAATACGTATTTATATTGTGAGTATTTTTATGACTACCTGAACACATAATCACTTAGAATGAAAGCACAAAAATTAATTGAAATATTGATTGGGTCCATTAATATTTGACAGTTACAGATAAAAATACTTTTATATTGCATCTTCTCTAATATAAAGATCACAATCAAAAGAAATAAAAATGTTTTTAAAAAGTCCTAACTTTTTACCTGTTATTTTCTTCTATGTCCGACAGTTTCAATTAGCCAGCTGATTTATATGGACGAAACAAATAGTTAAAAATTATCCTGAAGAAAGTAGTTTAAGACATATTTGTTAATTCCGGTTTCAGTTTTTCTACAGAATCAGTTACTCAATTTTTGCACGTTTTCATATACACTTTGAAACAATAACGAACGAGTTTGGATAAAAGATACTTACTTGTGACTATATCCATATGTCATGCAAAAATTAATCAAATATAGTTAATTTATAACAACTAAGAGTCTGTATATGGCCCCAAAATATTCTTCGTAATATTTTAGATTTTTACTTTTGCTTTTTGAAAGGGTTATTCGAAGTGTTTGTTTTACAGGTTTATTAAATTCCAAGGCATTTTTAAGGAACAAATTCACTAAATAGATAATCAAACCATAATACATAATTAAATTTTATGAGCTGTGAAGTTCTCACTTTTCATAATATTTTTTCCTGCAATATTTTATTTTTCAAAATTCTAACTTGTTTTTAAGAGCCGAAACAGCATCAAAACCCATTTCCAGGCATGCAAATTCCTAAACGTTTCCGTGGGGGGGGGGCGATAATCCTCTGCTGAGGGGAGGTCACAATCGCCCCAGACCACCCCTGATTAAATCTATTTATTATATTTGCCCACTTTTTCCAGTTTCCATGGTGATGTTGACCCATAGCTTTCGCTCCCATATAATTTATTTTGATTGGATATTTACTACCAGTCAATTATAAAAATCGCGAGGATTAAAAGTATCAGCATTTTGGTTAAATCTATACCTAATTATTTTTCTTCCAACATTTTAATTTTTAAGGCAATGTTGAAGGTTTGTAGTTTCATATTTTCGCTGAGCTTTTGTTAACCGCGCTGCCATTTTGTTCACAATCAGTCCAAGGATTCTTACCGCCCGCCCCCACGAGGCCGATTTTAAGCAGTTCGAATATTCGCCTTCCACGGAGCGTCGCCGTCTTGGAAGCATTAAATATGGCAAACGGCCTAGCGCTTCACTGGCGCATAGGGAGGGGCGCCGAGGCGCGCGCCCCCGGCCATGAGGAATTTGGCACGGAACCGTGGAAGATGCGATTTGGTGCGTTCAAAGACACGGATCCGTGGTTAGTTCAAGTCACGGCCCATTCCGAAAAGACAAAACGTGTGAATGCCTGGATAATAGCCTGTTTGACTCTCTGGAATTGACTTATGTAATATTTGCCAATAAACAATGTATCGCCACTATAATCAGCGCAGAGGTTTCCCATGAGTACCATTATGTTTTATCGTGACTGAAGCGTAAGAGGAAAGAAATGGTGGTGACGACTTTATCAACAGCTTTGGTTTGCGAGGATTCAGTTTTGACCTACGATGGCTCCTTCATGAGCTAGATACTGGAAAATAGCTAGCATTAGCTGCATGTTTGTCTGCATACTTTAATCAAAGCTGTGTAATGAGATATACCATTATAATTGTCGGCTTCTACCGCCTTCAACTTTTCCTATGGATCTAATCGAGATCGACTGCGTCCCGATCAATCGATTCGTCCTCTCATCGCAATGCTCCGCTGTCACTCATTGTCCACACTCATAAGTCGATCGTGATAGTTATTCTGAAATGGAACGCATTAGCAGCCGTCTTTGATGCATGCACCCAGCTTCGTAGTGGCCTAATATATCGATACCTCCACTGCACAAATGCTCAGCAATCGCCCACTGAATCAAATCCGCTCATTTACTACTATAAGGGCTATCTAGTTGAGCGGATTTGTGATTTGATTCGGTGGACGATTGTTGAAAATTTGTGCAGTGGAGGTAGCGATATATCCACGTTGCGCGGTCAGTCACGGATGGTGTCTGGGTGCTGAAGTGCGCCGCAGCGCGCCGTTGCGCGCGTTGAAGTCTCCGCGCGCTGTTTGGGGCTGGGTTCGGCCGAGTGTTCATGATCGAAAGTTTGGCAGCCCTGAGCATCAGAAAGAGTATTTAATTACCTATGATGTTCGATCTCTTGAAACTCTTCCACGCGGGAGGATGTGCGTTTTGAAATGGGGGGGTGGGAAGAGATGCTGATGAAGAAAATCATGGCCGTAGTAAAAAGATAAATGATTTCATTCGACAGAACTTGCATCCTTTTTAACCTTATTTCTTTTATTCCTATCGATTGGCAATTGAGTTCATACTGTATAACTTCATTTCGCGTATGTTTAATTCCGAAATCACATGAAGTTACTAATGATTTTATAATATGCGTGTGCTTAGTTATAGGGAGAAAAATGATGATCCTTTTCTTGATATTGTGAAATGACTTCGATTCCCCTCGAAACAGTTTTTTCAAGATTTCGCGAGCGAAAACTCTCGCCGCTTCAATTATACCAAAAATTCTCCTTTTTGAATCTTCTGAACTTATTCCAATTAATGGGTCGTGCTCATTGCTGCGAGACCCCCATTCCCTTCATAAGTTTTCCATTCATTCCCCAGACACGGCTTCAAAAGTGTAATCTCGCGAGGTTGGAATACTTTAACTCCGATTTACTCGCTAACTATTTTATCATATATTTTTCTACGTTTTTATCGTTACCATAATGTTTGTTCTGTCCTCACCCGAGATTATAGCGTTAGCAGAGAGGAAGGCGCAGTTCATGTCCACTTGAGGAGGATTTGCGGGTGGGAGGGGAAGGGAAAGAAGAGATGAAGATCCCTTTAATGTTTCATCGAATGTTACCGTACATTTCGGAGTTTAGACGCGGAAAGGTGTAGATGTATGAAGGCTTACATGAGTAACTTAAGATTGTTCTGCCCTCATCCAAATGTTGAAAGTTGGCAGCGAGAGAAAAATTGCGCGTGCTCTAAATTCTCTTTTGCTTATACATCCGTTGCCCATTCTTGATTATTGTAACCACATCTGGGAGGTTTTACGCACAATTTCTCGTTTTCTCTGTTTTGTTCTGATCTTACGCATGTACTCGTGAAGTGCTCGTGTGTGAACTTTTATGTAAGGGTGGATCCAGGATTTATTTATGGGGGGACTCAACAGACTGACAGGCAAACGGACTTCTCACATTTAAGGGGGGGCGTGCCCCCCACCTATGACTATGTTCACGGTATGAAGCATAAGAGTACTCATATTAGAGGATAGGGTAGTTTCCTTCATCAAAGAAAAACGAAAGGCATTGATTTCGATTCGTTACCCATCATTAGTGTATTCATAGCATACAAATTATTTGGTTTTAGATTTCCCAGTTTAGATGAATTTTAATGGTCAATTTTAACCTCATTTGAAAAAAGCCAGATTGGCTCCCATGCGATGCCACTCCACGTGACGTCACATGGGCCCAGATGATATAAGAGTATTCAGGAGCTATACATCGTCTGAGATTACCAATGCTTGCATGAGGCACATAGCTCAGGGAATCATCTCTTAATAATCATCTATTAAAATTGCCGATGGTCAGAAAGTTTCCTCCGTTTGATAGGATATTAATAATCCTTCTTTAAGCCAAGCGCTACTTGCTATCAGGGTACTCTGCTACCTGCTAGCAGCTTGCATCGTGGCGGCGCTCATAGCCTCGCACCAAGGTGGCCTCACACATCGGCATCCGGAACAGGAATGACGTCAAGCGGGCTTTTCCCAGCATTTATACTTATTTTTTATTGCCTAAATCGAAAGATTATTACTCGTGGAGTACGTATTTCACGAGTTTAGATTTTTAAATGACGATATCTATTTTCCTCGATTAAACGAAAAGTGAAAATTTTCAAGTCATTTAAAAATCTAAACACGTGAAATACGTACTCCACGAGTAATAATCTTTCGATTTAGGCAATAAAAAATAGGAAACCACCCTATTCTTAAAATTGTATTGATTTACGAATAGTATTGAGACGTTGATTTGTAACATTAAGTGGAGTTATAATATAAATTCTTGGTGACCACTGGCGTTCGAGATTTATTTATGGAAGAGAGCGGAGATAGCGTGATGGAGGGAAACGTGCGAGATAGTGCTAGGGAATGAAATGCGCGACGGAGGGAAAGGTGAGGAATTATTTGAGAGAGTAGGGAGGGAGATCACATGGATGCAACGAAGGGGCTTTTTTTCTTTCTTCCCTTCCGAAATAAATACTCTGTGGGAATGGAATACGAGTGTGGGTGCAGATGAGTAAAATAGCTGTGTCATGTTCCATCATGCTCTGGTTCTTTTAGTGCCTTTCCAATTCTCTCCAGATTTCTTGCCATCTCAATCTCGGTCTTCGCAGCGGCGCTACCCCTACACACTCACGCTCAGTGACTCCCATTTCTCCCCCTCTCATGAATTCACCTTCTTCTCCCTTCAACTATTGCCACCACATCCGAGGACCTGATCATACACCTTTCTCAATTCTCTTATGAGAATTGAAAAAGCTGTAAGCTCTTGGCAGCTGCCCCCCTAGAAACAAAAATCGCAAAAGTCTTTAAGAAAAATCAGTTCTGAATTGAAACGAAAGCATTCAACAAATTTTCTTTAAACCCACGAAAAATGATACGTATTAGTACAAGATATGTAACTAAAATAAAACTATTTTTTCAAGGAAATAATCTCATAAACTAATGTCACAACTTAGTTTGCCCCCCCTAGACCATGGCTTGTCCCCCCTAGGCCATGGTTTGCCCCCTCATAGTTATGATCCTGGTTACGCCCTTGATTCCACACCTCATCCATCGGGCCAAGTAATACTTTAAGCACTCTGTTTTGAAACGCTTTTAACGTCTTTACGTTTACGTCCTTACTTAGAGTTCACCTTTTACCTGAATGCAATCAAATCGGTAGAATTATGGTTTGATACATTTTCACCAAATAGGCCTACCTTAAACTATAGAATACGAGTCGTTAGTAGACAGTAATTTTCACTATACCAAGGATCGTTCGTTAAATGTGCGGTCATGAAACTGTAATATTGACGGTGGACCCGCGCGCAAAGTACTTTTATTGCAATTATGCTCGCTATAAGTTAGTTTTTCATAATAGCTTTCGAGGGAGCGTGGTTGAAATGAGTCTCTTCTGCCTCAACCGGTGGAAAACTTCTTCTAATAATATTGACTAGTTTTCCGGAGGTCTGCTGAGTGTGAAGATAAGGCTGATTGGTAAGAAAGAGATGGCCGGTAGATTATTTGTGCCATGGGGATGGGGATGCGAAACCCGGCGTCAGAATCGATTAACTTGCAACCAAAGGTGCCAAGGAAATCAAGGATTAACTTCCCATCCGACGGACGGATTCTATTATTTATTTATCCCCGTACGACCGAAAACAGCTCACATTTTTTCACACGGCCTTTTACATCGAGGTTTTTTTAGCAAGATAGCATTAACACGTGCACGAAAAAACATGCCCTGGGTAGGGGAAACCTAGCCCGGCGGGAATCGAACCCGCGACCTCTTGTTCGGCAAGCGAGGACTCGCGGTGGACACTCAGGCCGGATTGAGTATCCTCCACGAAGCAATCAAGAAATAGATTCGAGAAAACAAATGAAAACTATGTACTTATACACCAATTAAATTTAATGTAATCGGTGGATAAGTACATAGTTGTCTTTTCATTTGTTAGAATAAACTTCCACAAATTTGAGCCGGAGACTACAGAGATTAGCATCGAGAAACTTCAGAAAAATTTATACCAGCGCCGGGAGTTGAACTGGAGCCTACGGGGTGAGAAGCCAGGGATCGAGTCAACTCGCCTACCCGATCGCCGCCTCTTAGGTGGTATTTACTTCCTCTCGGCTTTGCAGCCGGTGTAGTAGATGAGGGGCTCTCTCTCTCTCTTTTCCTCTCCCGGTCTGAGTGCAGCGAGTCCAGCCGGGGGCAGAGGGGGAGGGAAAGATGGGCTTCTCAGGTGGGGAGAGATGTCAGGAGGAGGCCGTGGCGCGGCGGGGCACCCACGAAATATGAACATTCCACCCCCACGACGGCCACAATATCGGAGGCGTGAATGCTGCGAGGGGGAAGGAGGGAGGCCTCCAAAGATGAGATCCCATTCAGAGTCCACCCCTTCGGAGGAGAGAGAGGGGAGAGGGGGGAGGTTAACTCGTCCGCACATTTCGCTTGAAACGGAGGCCGCTCGCGCGCGGAATCACGGGAAGGGAAAGAGGAATGGGAGGGAGGAGGGGTGGTACGATGTTCTCCCGGGAGTGGTGGACAAAGGAGGATCGGCGTGAAAGGAGCGGCGAAGAGGCGCGTTATATATGAGAGGCTGCATCATAAATTCGTAAACAGACGTTAAAAACCCGCCTTTAACATTCGTCGCCATGGTGTTGGCTGACAGCTGCGAGCCGTTTCATGGAGCCGCCGACTTCCTTCCGACTCGCACCGCACGAACAAGAAAAATGACGATCTCGCTTTTTTCTTTTAAATGTCCCGTCGCGATTTTTATCCGGACCGAAAACCGAAATTATAGCCGGGGTGGAGTTCAACCCTTTTGAGCAGAAGAGGAGAGAGATGCGCACCGACTGGAAATGGCTCCGAAAGGATTGCTGTTGGAATCTCAGGTGATGATATTCTTAGCGTGGTCACGTGTTGCTTTTCCGCCCAGCAGAAAACATTCAAACGATTCCTCCTCGATTAATCTATCTGGTTAATATATGTTTCATCCTGCGGGCGATAGTGTGGATCAAGTTTTATTCTCGCAGGAAAAGGATCAAATATATGCAAAAGGAGCATCTACAATGGTTCGCGACTTAACCTTGTGGAACAACGCGTTCTTGGTTAAATAATCAACTTTATAAATTCCTCGCCCTGCGCCCTGAGCGGATTCAACACTCTCACGAAGCATTCGAGACACACGTAACACCAGATCGACAAAGTGATCGAGCTCAGTGGCGCAGCGAGGGGGGGGGGGGGTTTGGGGGATAACCACCCAGAGCTCAGATAAATTTTAATGTTTCATCCATTTTACTCAATGGATTAGTTTTACTTATAGAATAGTGTTAGGATTAATCTAATATCTCTCAACTAGCCATTTTGAACCATTAATCTTAAAATTTTCTGGATGAGGGCCCCCCTTAACTCCCAATTACCTTTGGATGGATACAATACCCTACACCCCAAAGTATTAGTTGCGCCTAAAACCCCCTCTAGCCTTAATTCTTAGCTGAGTCCCTGATCGAGCTATCATAATATCTTCAATTATCAAACGACAAGCCTAAACATTCTCTTCAACGCATCCTGTCCGAAATGGAGAGTGATTCCGAAGCATGCCTCCATATGCAGCCGTTTGCTTATCTGATCGTAGCGATTGCTTCTGCTGCAACAACAACGTGGCCAAAAAGGCTTCAAGAGCTGAAAGGATGTTAAGGAATGTAGGAATCACTCTCACTCTAAAATATTGAGTTGATCACCACACGATTAAAAATACGTACCGAAGTATTCACTCCTAATAGTCTTAAATTACTAAGTTAACTCACTTAAATCACTAATCCCTTGTCGACGTATGTCATTAATAAATTGTGAGACTTAGTGGTATGCTCATTGTTTCTAATGACTTGCGTGTCGGAGTGTTTCTCAATTTGAATCGCGAAGTGTCACGATATGGCACCCAAGAAATGATCTGTATATTTATTCTAAATTCTGAATAAAAATCGATATACAATTCCAAACATGATAAACGTGTTAGAATATTGCACTATCATCTACCTATGAACTATCTTCAAAATTTCAGCTTGATAGATAATAGGAAAGTGGGTTGAAATTGAACTGCAAGATTTTTTTTGAACAACAAAGCGAGTTCAGATAAAAGTTGTAAAAATTCGATTGAGTTCGTTAATTGGGTGGTATTCATCTACCCGCTATCAGCTACTGGTCACTTTAGTCTTCAAAATTTGGTCTCCAGTCTTTAGTTTACTGCGAAAGTGTCTCAGTGCAGAAAGTTTAGTAGTACCCACGGAGAAAGTGGGGTGCACGATTGTAATGACAAGAGAAGTAGAAAACATTTAATTCTGCAATAATCACAATTATTTCTCGTTTAATTTCTCGACATATACGGCAGCAATGGCGATGCGTCATATTTCACATTTTCAGATTGGCATTTTTAGCGATAGTCTACAATATAAAATTTTCATTTCTAGAAATCCTATTTATGAGAATGTATTTTTTAAAGTTATTTAGATATGTATGTAAGGTTTTTTATCTGTATGGCGGCGGAGGAAATTACACCATTTTTCGAGTGCATTGAACTCGATTCATCTCGGAGACAAAACTGTCACAGTGGAAGTTGGCAGCAGAGGATTGCATTTGCTAGACTGAACAGTTTCCCTTAAATATAAGAAGCATTATTTTAACATGCATATAAAAGATACTATTACATATTCAATTATATCTTGTGACTTGAACACCCATTCTTGTCACAAAGCAGATGCCTTGCATTCACTTCTATACCAACTGCTATACATTTCCCTTGGCGGAGGAAGAACTTGAGAAGGGTGTAATAAGCATCAAATCAATAGCCACAACAAATATGTCGCGCAAAATAAAGAATTTATCAAGACAGGCCTATGTATATGTATGGCTTCATAATATTTCAATACTTGCATTGTTATTTTTTTGCTACAATACAATTTTATACAATGTTGGCCACGAAGAAATATTTGTTGCAAGTATATACTTCAACCTGTGACGCATAAATCTGCAACTTTTTTGGTTGCGAGAAGATTTCAAAGATATGGTGCAGCAAAAAATTTAAAGGGGAAAGCATGCATTTAACTCAGGAAAAATACGACGGGACAAGAGGGATGTAATATCCTTCTAATACTACCTTCCTAGTCTCTCATCGCCCAGGGTTTGATGGCCTTGAAGCATTTTCCTCGCTCTTTAGTATTTGTTTGCATCACGATGTGTCTTTTCCTTCCACTCGCCTGGTCGGAGAGTATCTGTCTCAAATGCTCGCATTTCCCTTCATCAACTTAAGAGTATTTCCGCCACACCCTCTCCAATATCAAGGTCACCTTTAATTAAACGTTCACTTTTCTACCATCTTTCTGGAGAAATAAATTCTCTCCCGACCGATATTTATCCCTTTAGTAAACCAATGAAAATTTTTACTGACTTGGGATCATCTCACTTAATGCAAAATAATCAAATAACTTGCTAAACTCTCAAGATGTGGCCACCGTATAGTTTTTTGTTTTGTTACTATTTGACTTGTGATTTTAATGGGTTCTTTATTATCTTTCCTATTGTTAAAACTGCACTTTAAATTGGCATAATTTTTGTATTGTCAGCGAAACCAAAAGTCCTCCTGATGATAAGTCCTTAGTGATAAATGCGAGACTCCATTTCTATTCGTTTTTCCTGAAATATTACCACATTCGACTCGATGCTTATAAAAATGCATGCATTTTGAAATAAACAGGGTGTGTACACTTTTAAATGGCCCGCAGACAACGTCTTCGAACGTTAAGTCGGAACCCTAGCGATAGCCCATCAATCTAAGTTGAGAATCAATACAAAGAGTACGTGTCTTCGATGTGGAAAAATCCGCGACCATAAGCCTACATTAAGTCATCCCAGCGTTAAATCAATTTCTGACAATTCAGTCGTGGCAAAATATAATCATAGGATAGCTCTGGGTGTAAAGTGACAACTCATCACGCATTTTCCGAATAACGTTCTCGGTAGTCATACGAATAGGAACTTTCCTCTATTATGTAAATATACCTAATACACTCTATATACCCTGGAAATGTAGCATAAGTTTTACACGAGTAAGAAGTAAATCGAATGTGTAAATTAATACTATCCAAAATGCTCATAGTCCTGTGATGCTCTTGCGTCACAGAAAATCGACTAATTTTCCTAATCAGAAATTCAATATCTCTATGGCGAAATAGTCATTTTCTCAATTTAAACTACAGTCAACCTGACTACTGCAACAGTGTAAGTGTTGCCATAGCTTAGTCTAGACAATTTGTATCAAAGCGAAACTTCAATGTCACTTGACGCTATTTTATCTTTCTTTATCTCGTACATATCAATATGGCTTCTTCTAAATCAATCTCTTGCTTTACTCTCTGTGACCAAGGCGCTTAACTCAGCGCAAAACATTAAAAAATCAATTACAGCAAATGAACTTCAGAAAATGAAACGCATGGAAAGAATGGATACGTATATAAATACATGTATAAAAGTGATATCGGTGATTCAAAGTACATGCATCAATTAAATACACCAAAGGATGAAGTTCGCCATGAAAAGATTTTTTTGCGTGACTGCGTACGAAGTAACTTGTTTCTGCAGTGATTTTACATGCATCAGGTTTTGAGTTTAGGTACTAAATTAAAATTTGATTAAAGGTGTTTATATGCCTAAATTTTCCGAGATATCCTCCTGATAATAGCTCTGTGTAATTCAAATAATAATATTGTGAATTTTTGCAAAAATCGTGTGATTTGATTCGTACTATCACCATTTGGTTGGTTCCCATCTGTTTCCATCGCCTTCATCAGTCTGCATCGCATCGTCCCGGATCTGCCAACTGCCTCCTCGGCCTCTAAGCGTGCTGCTTCGCTTCCTCGCACATAGGAGACGCAATGGTTGTGCGACACCTGACGTTGAAACTGAAAACGACGGCGTGCATTTAAAAAACAACTTTGATTCTCAATTAATCTGTTTTGTCTCATTCTCAATATCAGCAGCACTAAGGGGGAGTGAAATGCCAAACTAGAAGCTGCAGAAATTTGGTTTTGGAGGGGGGTTACTAGAACCAGATGTACCGACAGAAACACTAATGAGCAAGTTCTGTGCGAAGTACGTACAGGCGTAGAACTACTGGAAACGACTAAAGTAAGAAATGCAAAGCAAAAAGGACATGTGCTCAATCACGAAAAACTTCAAACAAAATATTATGGAAGGAAACATTTTCGGCCAAAGAGAGAGAAATATGTTTTTTATCGCCAAGACATTTTTGTAGGAAAGTGCACTCTCCTGGTTGGAAATTGCTGTCAGCGTCTTCAACGCAGATGCATTTGAACGCATTATTGCGTTATTTTCCGTGAGAGAGTTATATCTTTTTCCTTACAATCTTCATGGGTGATTTTACAGAAAATTTACAGGTATGTTATCATTATCATTTTGCCTATCTATCGTTTGAAAATAGTTTCTCAAAATTCCTTTCGTATCTCAAACGCCAGCACCTTCTCCTCTACCATTGCGTTATGTAATTTCTCTGCATGTAATTTCATGAACAACTTCATTATGTATTTAACTGCAAATATTTCATGTTTGACGAGGGGTTAGATGGAAGATTGGACTTTCTATTCCCATTCTCGCCCAATAAAGACGTTTTTTTATTATTACTATATTATTATTAATATTATTATTATTGCCTCGCTCTCATCCACCGAGAAGAATCAACCTCTTCTTGGTTCGTGCCTTTCCTTTCCTAAACGTTTTTTTTTCATACTGCGCCCCATCATTTGCCGCTTATTATCAAAGAAAAATCGTTGGATCCGGGATTTTCTATGACGAAGGACACGTACTTTCTGGTATGTGTATTCTTCCAACCGTTTTGAAAATCTGCGAATATGCGATCTTTTTATTTTCCCATGGTAGATGTGGACTGTTTGTTGACACTTCTTAGAACAACAGTCAAAACGAACCGCGGAACAGCGAACCAAACTTTACTGTACCGTGTCTATCACCGTCCACTCATTTATTCTAGTTTTAATTGACCTGGTGATGGCGAAACGCGTTGCAGGCTAAGTTTGCCAATAAAAGGAATGAAAGTTATTGTAAAAAGTGTTTTTTTCCGTTCCTCATAATGCCCACAATATCTCGCGGGATAAAATTGGACTAACTCAGGAGGACCGTAAATGTAATGTACAATGTTAGGGTTTGGGACGGTCCTCTAAATTCGCAAAAGGAGTTTAATTTATCCCTAATCGCTCCTTGGGAGGAGTGATTCAGTTGTGCCGTTTTGATAGTTACACCCAACGACATATGCGACATCCGCAGCAGCCAAAGATTGTTCATCTACTTCAATTAATCGCACTTTTTTCCCGTGCGATGTCAATTACCAATTAAATCAGACGTACTCTTTCGTGGATTGTCTTTGACGGATTTTAAACCAAGTTTAAACTCAGCGGTTTATTTATTCATCAAAGATTGTGTTAACGTTTATTTTGGTTAAATTTTATCCTTTATTTTATCCTGGCATTGAAAACAAATTGCCAAGGATATATTTTCTAGAGTCGGTTACTCAATGTTCATTGGTTGCAATTTATCCAATGCATCAACTCAGCGTTTTCCACAAAATTATGACTAAATTTAATCTCTGTGAAGTTTCTTCAAATATCTTCCCATAGGAGTTTGACTCAAGAATTTCAGTATCTGCGTGTAATTCATCTCTGATTTTCGTTTTTTCAACAAAATGTGGTGGGGCTCAATCATTCGCATATTTTTTCACAATTAAATGAATATTGATTGCTTCTATGACATCAGCTACCCTGGGTTCGAATTTCGTGACCAAACTTTTTTCTCCACCCTGTATAGTGGTCCATTAATGTGTGTCGATGCAGACAATGAAGGACGCCATTGGCTGCTCTTCGCCATAATCCACCCGCAGGTTTGTATCCCTGCCTCTCTGTTTGAAGCACATTTTACATCCTTAGGTAGCTTAAGCTATTGGACGCCCTTTAAAGTCTTAACACGATACCTATTTATTTTTTGGGAATATTAAACTTTTTTTTGCCATTTTATTGACTTTAAGGTCTTTGCGTGAGTTAAACATCTTAGGCATTTCCTTTTTATTTATTTTTACGTTATTGGAATACATACTTTTGAGATTTATTACAATTCGATCCTCGATTTCTTCGACTCTCCCAGTCACACCGAGCAGTTCTCATGCTGCGCATGTATGCAATATTTTTTCTCTCTCTCGTGTTTTTTTCACCAAAATACACATCCATGGCTTTAGAATTCCATCTACTGCAGGAAAATTTAATTTCACTCGAAAGCGATTTCTAGATTGTAACTCATTTCATTTGATCGATGATTTATGGATTCAACTTACTATCAAGCATTACTAATATTGTAAACGCAGATATTCAATTATCGTCACCGTTTTTTTTCTCCGTTCGTAGGCATTTTTTATTTCGATTTAGAGCGAATGTTTCCGGCAGTCTCTTTCATTTTCGTCTTGGGGACAGGAAAGGAATCGTGTGATTTATGACGGAATGGGTGGGTATTCTGCTCACCTGTGTTTCGCTGGATCGAGCTCAAATTCTGTAATAAATAACCTTATCAAGCTGGCTTTACTCATTTAAAACACATGGAAACGTTACAAAACCTTAGCTTGTGATAAAAAATTTCACCAGATAATCTATTGAGGCACTATATTCACACCCTTCTCTTGCATGACGAATATTTAGAGCGTTTCTATGACGAGTTCAGTGTGGCCACATCGAAACACGATATGGACCATCCCTTAGTGTTATTCCTTCCACTGTGCTTATCAATTGCGATGGTCTTCTTGTCTCTATAAATTCACTTTTCATATCTTCACTTCTTCAACCCAAAACCTTGAAAAATAGCTTTTTTCAGGTGCCATACTTACTGAAAAATGTCAAATTATTCCCCACTTCCCCCGAAATATTTACCTTATATTTTGAGCTTTCTTCCACAAATCTCTTTACATACGTTTTTCTTGATTGATTCATAGGCTATCTCCTACTCCTCCTGCCCTACCTTGGCTGTTTACTTAGCTTTTACTGTTAGTTTGTTGAATCTGTTGATTTGAACCTCTTCTAGGTCTACAATGAATTGTTTTAGTAATTGACGGTGCATTTATTTATTTCATTTCCACGCAACCCGCACACAGCTTTCAATGCCCTTGCGTCGATGATCCCAACAATTAACAACAGTAGAAACGCGAGCGCGCATGCCCTTGATAGAGGTAATCTTGCCTTGGTGGGATTTGAACTCGCGACTTTCGGATTAGCAAGCGAGGACTTCATTCCGCTAACACCGGCAACGACTCTCCAATTTCTTCATTCAAGCATCTCTCTATCTCTCTTTCTTGGCTCACAATCAGCTTAGCATCGGCTCAGCTTGGCACAGAATCTGACTTCCTCTTCATAGTAATGAGATACACTATTTCCCACCCTTTGAATCTGAATGATCGCGCGATTTCGCCATCAAATGGAGTTTCTGGCTCAAGTTCTGAAGTTATTTTCATTCTCCGAGGTCGATTTACTCGGTAAATGATGGCATATTTGAAGGGAGGTAAGAATTTAAACTGTTAATCACCGCCTCAAAATTTCATATTCCAATAAATCTGGTGAAAACCCTCTATGCATGCGGAACAAACCTTTTAGAGAAAAAACGAAATCTACGGAAACGAAAAGAAAAACGAACGGTTTCAAGCAAAAAAAATCTTTGGAGTGACATTCCCATAAAAAAATCGCCTCAGCATACCTTTGATTGGACTTGTTCAGTTGGGCTTTGTCGATTTTTTCCTGTTTTTTTTTTCTCTCGATCATTTGAGTTGAAGCGAGTGTGTATAAAACTTGCTCCGTCGACCACTCCGTATGAAGTTTTTTCTTTCGCGGTTTATTTGTTTCCCTGGAAACGACCGAGGCGGTGTCCCTCCCCACCTCGCCGCTGTTGAGATGAGGTGGAAGGCGTCGGGGTCGCCCAGGGAAGAGCACAATGGCCACCGTGTCATGTATAAGCGGATGTATATCGCCGCATTTTGAACACACACACCTAGGTGTAGGGGGGGGGGCGGGAGGGAGGGGGAGACTCTCCACGCTCACTCCATAGACGGGGCGAGCCCACAATGGACTCCGGAGGGACTACATTCACACCCTTGTCTTGCGCGACGGCGACAAACTCCTCACCCTTCTCACGCCTGGAGGCCGCCACCACCACCACCCTTTTGGAGGGAGGAGGAGGGCCTTTGGGTTGAGGACCCTCTCCCGTGGGTCAGGCAATGCGATGTCTTGCAGTCCAGCACCGGCGGCGGTCGCACCTTTTCCCCGCGTGGGAAGGATGGGGGGGAATGGGGGTTGAGGCCATAGCTACATATATCATGGCCTCTCGAGTGGCTTTCTTCCCATTCTTGGCTCGTCGACCGCGTGGTCGCTATTATTGCCATCTCCATCCATTCAAGCGCCCTCTCCTCCATCACCTACCTCTTCCTCGGCCAATTTCCGCCGCCACAAGGGAGGGACGGCGGAGAGCGTTGCATTGTGGGAAGGGGGCGGGGCGACGGATAGCCTGCTCTCTCTCTCTCTCTCTCTCTCTCTCTCTCTCTCTCTCTCTCTCTCTCTCTCTCTCTCTCTCTCTCCACCACCCCTCCTCCCCCTGCTCATTGCGGCAATTGATCCACTCGGTGCACCAAGAGAGAGCCATTCCTGCAGCTACGCCGCTCTCCGCTTCACGTTCCTCGCCACTGCTTTTACATCTCACCGCACTGATTTCCTTGGCGCTTGAAACCGTCGCTAGGCCCAAAGTGTGCTTGTATATATGGACGTACCTAGCGAGGGGCGGGAGGGGGCATCTGCCCCCCCTTAGAATTAAAAATCGCCAGTCTTCTAGGAAAATCAGACTGGAATGAATTGGAATTTTTCTTTATTATGTTTAAAATATTTAATTAAATTTTTTATGCAAATAATTTTAAAAACTAATAAAGCGCTGTCATAATTGTCTTAAAATATCGGTTTCATTCACCTTTTCCATGTTTAAATGTAAAAATGTTACAGCTTAAACGACCATGGCTTGCCCCCCCCCTAGTTTTGATCCGGGGTACGCTCTTGTTTGTATACCTCTTTATTTACGAATTCACGCATCGTTTCATTCTTTTATCTATTTATATATATTGCGCTCACATGTTCATCGTTTATTGCACCCTTCGTGTTTCATTTTCCCACGCAAAAGGCGAATTCACGGGTTTTCTACTGCGTTAGAGGAGCAGCTCCTTTTCTGTTGCGCACTTAAAGCCAAGGAGGTGACTACGGCCCGTTCTAACCATTTCGTTCCTATTTTACGTTCTTTTTATCTAAATCTAAACTACTTCTTGCAAACCCTCAAAAGAGTGAAAAAATATTTCTGTTTTCTAATTTTTTGATAGAATTATTAGTTTCCCTCCGGGTTAGGGAAGTCCAAGTTTCGGAAGACGTCTTTTTTTAATGAAATGGATAACGACCACGGAAATGGTCGGTAAGACGTTCTCTGAAACTTCGGTTTGTACCTATCCTATGAACCGGTCGGGAACCAGTGAAATATCCATTCAGCTCCAGAGCGGGATTATTTGGAAGCGTCTGGAGGGAGGGGGAGTCCATGTAAAACCGGGAGCTCGGGAATTTTGAAAAATGTGCATCGTGAAATGGCGTCATGAAGGTGTTTTGAAGCTTGAAATTTATCCGGTCACTGCATGCTATGATAACATGTGTTTTTTTTCTTTAATTTAAAGGTTTACTACCCAAACATTCCCCCTGATTACGCCAATGACCCCTAGGGTAGACGACTCATGCGTGAGTTCCCTCAATCACGCACTGCGCTGAATAGCCCATCCTACAATAGATACAAGCCAATCAAGTAAGGAGCAGAAACACTTTGCTGTTCCACAGAAAACAAAACATAATTGCACGGCCCTTTTCGTCGAGGATCGACGTCATCATTTGGGTACCGCTCGGTGAAGTGTATCTCTCTAATTTCTGACGGGCCTTGAAATATAATGGAGGTCTAATTTAATATGTTCACCGCGTCGCCCTGTGAGATGTCTATTCTTAATTTCGCACGCAACCTACGCCCAGCGCGTACTCTCCGAGTCTCTGGCTGCTGCCGTGTAAAAGGATCTCATGTGAAGGGGCTTTTCGTTCAAGTTCCGGTGGCGGTGGGGTCAAGTCCTCGCCTGCCAAACCGAAGGTCGTGGGTTCGTATCCCGCCTGGGTAGGTGATCCCTATTCAGGGAATGAATTTTTGTGCTGTGCTTTGTTAAGCCTCCGTTGTAAAGGCCTATATGTGCAGTTTACGGAGCAGTTGAAATAAATGAATAAAAGCTCGCGAAGAGGGAGAATCTGACGCCGCCATTGCGAGGCACAACTGGCGAAGTGTGGAAGTAACCTTCAATAAATTACAAACATACATACAATACGTTGTCTCAGGACTTCAAGGAATCGACTTAACATAATGAAATGTAAAAAATAACTTTATACTTCCACGTAAATTAAATACTGTGCGACCTAGATTTCAACGTGGCATTTGCATCTAGATTCGCATCTTTGCATGGCACGTGGTACATTTGCGTCGAAGTCACCCTCTGTCTTCGATACAAATGTGCCAGATGATGATGTGCCACGCGGAAATCTACGTCGTGCAGTATTTAATTTACGTTGAATTTTAACGTTTTTTTAAATTTCATAATTTCCTAACATGCTCTCCTGACTGTGAGCACATTCCGTTTCCTCGTCAAGATTTACAAAATCACTGACTCACGCCTCTCTCTCCTCATGGATGTAATTCACCTATGTAAGGTATCTAGCCGTTTAAGAAGAATGAGGGGAGGGAATGAGAGTTGTGGGGGTGAAAGGCGGGTGAGAGGCAGCGGGGGTGGGGGTAGGAGGGAGGGAGGGCACCAGAGGTGGAAGTGCTGCTGTGGCAGAGAGTGTTATGTGGCACGGGTCACTCATTGTAAAGGATGTAAATAAACAAAATTGAGTGAAACTGCTAATTGGTTGAAATGAAATCCAGGGGTCCATGCCCTAATGCCAATTAAAATTGGAATTTAAGTCCCTCAAAGGAGACAAACAATTATAAATTTCAAGGGTATAAAATGGTAAACAAATTATCGTGAATTCATCTCCTTCCCACCTGTTTAATTCGTTGCAAATCGCCGACGTTTCAACGGAAGACTCATCCATCGTCAGGTCTCACCCTGATGACGATGGACGAGTCGTCCGCTGAAACGTTGGCGATATTCAACGAATTAACCCGGTGGATATCCCGAGAAAAATTAACACACGTAATTCGCCGGGAAACAATTACATCATATTCATGAGCAGTTTTTTTAATTTATCAACAATTCCAAACGGTACTATCTGAAGTAGTAAACCATCTGGATGATTAACTCAAATAATAAGTAGGTATTTCATTCACTGCAATGATACATCAAGTCTAATAATGTTATCACACATCTTTCAGCTCTAGATATAATATTATTTCACGCTGTTCTATTGGCACATACTACATAAATGAGGTATTCAGCTGTCAAATCTCTAAATTGCATTGGTTTGATGGTGAGCTCCTTACTGAAGCGCACGTGTTTGTTCTTAGAAGAGTGATATTTTAATTTTACAATGGGGTCATTTTGACTAGATCGTTTATTTTTTCAATTTTTTAGAATGCATCGATTCCAGGAAAAAAGGCTTTCTGTGAAAATGGGTTCTTAAAATAATATTTTTATCCCGTTACTTAAATTATGATTAAAATGTTCGCCAATCGATGGAGCGAGATGAAAACTGGTATAAATTGCCCTAACAACCGTAAGTTGACATTCCTATTTCTAAATGTACCTCGTCTGGAATGGATAGTTTTGAAAGTAACGAGGCGACGTAAGAGCGGTAATTTTACAATAATCATCACTGATCAGCAATACTAAGATTGGTTTGACATAGCTCACCACTCAATTATCCTATCAGATAATCTTTTCATACCCACATATTTCTTCTCTTTCATATCTTTCTTTTCCTATTCCTTATATTTTGTTCGAGGTCTTCCTTTTCCATTCTTGCCTTCCACTTGTCCTTCAACGATTGTCTTCATCAGGCCATCATGTCTCAAGATATGGCCTATGAGGTTGTTCCTTCTTATTGTCAAGGTTTTCACGAGGAATCTCTTCTTTCCTACTATTCTTAGCACTTCCTCTTCCTTACTCGGTCGACCAGCAATATTCATGAAAATTATTCTAATGAAACATATCCCCCATGTTAGTGTGACTCATATATCTATCCATCCACTGGTCCACGCCCCTCCCCTCCCCCGGCCTTCTCCCCCCCACCTCCTCCTCCCCCCCCCTCATCACTTTTCCCTCATTCCACCTTCGCTCGCGCTGGACTCACTATTTTCGACCTCGCGCCCACGAGTCCGTCCAACCGCTCGACTTATGGCCCTCCATACATCAACGTGTCCGCTGTTGTTGTTGTTGTCGTCGTTGTGGGCCGTGTGGAGGCGTGGCCGGGGTCCTTTCGGGGCGTGCTGTTGGTCGGAGGGCCCTCCTCACTCAAGAGGCCAGCGCCCGGATGGCATGTGACACTGGAATGGAATCGAAGTTCTCCCTACCTATGCTGCAGAGGCCTAGCCTTAGCATTCACTTGGACTTTCGATGCCGGCTTGTGGAAAAAATTGCGAAAAATTAAATTTAGTACTTTACGGAAAACTAGTTCTGGGGCGTTTTTATATAGCGCGCGATGAACGCCACCTATCACTCTTCTGAATAACTAACATCGCACTGCAGCCGCACACACGCTGTTTATTAAAAATTGAGCAAAGTTCTTGTTGATTTGGCTGCTCGATATCTTTTGCGGAGTTTTCTCTTCCATGCCATTATTATACCAATCATGTTATTTTCATCCAAGGATGTCTTCCTCCATGATCTATGGTTTGAGATAACAAAACACGGAAGAAATGCGCATTAAAAAATCACAATGAAACCACGCGTTCCAAAGTTTCCCAGATTGGCGGAACCCCGCGCTAATTTTCGCGTAAATTACTCTGCGCTTCTCGCAATTTGTTTCTCCGAACACGCTTCGCCTTCTGGGTGCTCTTACAGCACCCCACATTTAATAATTTGCTATTTTTTTCCTCCATCAACCTGCCTTTGCCCTACATCTGCCTAAGAGGCTGCATTATGGAAAGGATTGAGGGCGTTAGGGTCTCACCGTGATAGGCACGACGAATCCTCGAAGGGTTCATCTGCGTCTGCATACAAGCTGTAGAAATAGGCGAGTGGCGGCAGGTGATACCGGATACCGGCCGTCAGCCTGGGCGAGAATATTGATAAATAAATAGTTGCGCTTCGTGAAATGCTCAAGATTGACATCTGGAATTTATTGAAGTTATTTCTTGCTCGAGGGAAAAACTAATTTCTATATCTATCCATTCGGTTAAGCAACTATCTCTCTTATTTCTGACGGACCCTGAAATATAGTGGGGTTCTACTATGATGTTCTCCGCGTCAGTGGCGTAACTATGGGGGAGGAATGAGGGGGATAGATCCCCCCCAAAGCCTCAGAGAAAAAAAATTATTATAAAACTATTGCCTTGTTTTGATGCATAATAACTGTACCTACTTAAAGTTAAATGTAAAATACCAATTTTATGTAAAATGCATTTCCAGGCATATCATTTTCAAAAATTTTCTCGCACCCCGATTGCTTTGGGGGGGGGGGGAGGGAGTCGCCCCCTAAGTTCCTCATCCGCCCAAAGCATATTCCTAGTTACGCCAGCATGAAGAGTTCTCGCGATCGCCACCGGGTCAGGACCTGCATTACTGCCGACGCGACGTTTCGATGTCCGACTCGGCCCTGTCTCTCATAGCCCTGAGGACGATGGCCGTTTTTCGGCCTCGCGTCGGCGGTCCGTGGCGTTGTCTCTGTGCGGGCGGCCGCGGATTCGACGCCCGCCTCCGCTCGGGGACCGCAATGAGGGAACACGGGCTACCTCCTTCGCAGGACGGTGTCGCGAAAAAACCGCAATGCGAAGAAAGGGCACCTTTTTGGTGTTACCAAAGGAATACACCTACAATCTTCTTAGAAATAAGGAATGTTACGCACACAGAAAAGAAAAGGTGCATATTATATGAGGTTACGCCGGTGGACATTACAAAAATTAATTAATTGTTGAATTAATTGGTTTCTGATTCCCATGACACTTCATCCAGGCTTTGGGCTGACTATATGATCAAATACTTAATAGTTTTTTTTTATAATTTAGGCGTTTTTAAAATCAGCATTAGTATATCTTCGTTGATGTTAACTTTTAAAACAAATTTACAGTCTCATCAGTATAATTAGGCTAATTCAAAATCAGTAAAAGTGTAGTTTCATCAATGGTAACTTTTTAAATATGTTTACAATTTTGCTGTATTCCTCGATGACTGACCTCCAAGCAGTTCCAAGTATTCATTTCCTGGAAACATAACCCCCACCCTAAACTGTCACATCGGCTCTTGTGCGCTTTCTTCATACATATCTATATTTGCGGTTTTTTCTCATTTTCATTCGGGCGCCCCTTCCAACCTTACAGCCTCTTCAAACCGCCTCCTTTATCTCTGATTTTCCGGAGCGCTTAAAGACGATTTAATTCTTTTCATTTGCGGTTTTCCAAAGGTTGATTCATTTTTATGGAATGACGGTCTCGCAATTTTCAATGCAAGCAAAGCTGTTATCCCGGAAAATGACTCTGTCAAAATTCGAACGAGTGGATGATAATTAATTATCTCGAAAGAACCATTTAGATGGTGTGTCGCTAACTTTTATCCATGACTACTTTTTATCACGAATCACTATGAATATTATATGGCTACTTATAATAGCTATTTAGATATTAAGATTGAAGAAATTAGCCGATCAAATTACCTTGAAAAGGCAAATAAATTATACCGGTGCTGTCTTCGGCTTTCGATTCACTAGTTGCCGATATCGATTTGAATTTGTCATCAACAGTGGCTGGCTATTATGATAATACATTTATGCTATCGCCTCCGATTCCAAATTCATAAATTAGATTGACAACACTTGATAAAGAAACATCCTTCGAATTGTAAACGCATGATAGGATGACAAATAGAACTATACGGCAGAATAGATTGGGGAAGACCTATATGTTAAACCCATACTAGTAAATGCAACGCGCCGTATCAGCTCACTGTCACAACTGGTTAATCATTGTACAATTTGCAAGTTTCATTTTAAAAAATCGCGAGTTTTCGATGAAAACATAAGTGGTGCCACCACTCCCCAGTCCATTCAAGCAGCAGCAATGTCGTTCCTATTGATCTTATGTGTGGATTGCTGTGGTTGCGTAGGTCCTGATCTCATGACTCTCATCCACATCTGTACATCTCTCCCTCATCTTGTGTTCGACTGCATAGCTCTTACGGTTGCGGGGGATCTGATCTCAAACCTGGTGTTGTGGGTCCTTTCCCCGGATATCATCCTTTAGTTGCGAATACCCATTTTGTGCCTCTTAATGGATAGCACCGGAACATGTCACGTTGTAGAAAACAGAAAGATTCGAGAGGAGAAAGTCTTGAATGAAGGATCAAATGAGGGAGAGGGACAACTGGAAAGCTCTAGTCCGGCACGATGCCACTGTCCCGTCAACAGAGGGTGGCCACGGAAACGAGAGCGCACAAGGCGGTCGCGCAGCAACCCACCAACCATAAAAATAATATTGTTGGTCAGGCCAACAATAAAATGCCCGAATTCGATATTACGAGGGAAAATGGGCATGAAAGGTAGTGAAGGAAATACTAATGAATAAATTCAGTTAAAACCCCGATAATTCATCGTGAGTTGCATTAAATAGGAATTTAAATTCCCATTCGAAAGAAATATCATGCAAACAGTGCTTAAAAGCCGAGAATCACTCTAGATAAAATTTGAATCTCAGGATCTGACGTCACAGCACCCTCGCCTCCAATGACCAAATGGTTGTGCGGAGCTTGAAATACCTTGGAGGGATGAAGCAAGAAAATAAAATTATCCGCAGCGAGAAAACGACATACCATCTCTCTTGAATAAAAATAGAAGAAAAATGCCAAATCAGTGATTTGAACATATTATTCGATTGCAGTAAGACGGTTATCGAAGCAAGAACGGGAAGAAATCGGATCATTTTAAATCTGATATGGAAAGGTGTAGCAAAAAGGTGATTATGATAAGAAATCAGATAGTGCTCAAGTATCTGAGAAGAGAGTTGTGTTTGCGAAACAAAATAGATGCACAGAAGGTTGGCATCTTCCCTGCAAAGCCCATGTGAAATAATTGGTCCATGTTTAGCAAAACATGTTGGTTTTCATAGCGCTCTTACTAGGTCTTGTTGGCGGCTACACTTCGTGATTTCCTCCTCGACTGCCATAGCATCACTGGTACAATTTTTATTGAGATAATTGGTAATACTGGTACTTCACATTACCATGCACGAACATCATTGCACCTGATGAAAATCTGAATGATAAAAGAGCTATGACACACCCATTCAAAAATTGTCATTGCATAAGTAAAAGCATACTTCAAAAATAAAATTTAGTGGAAACTTGTTAGGTTTTATTAGAATGTTGTTAAAATTATTTTTTTTGCCTACAATTAGTACGAATTTTGCTCTTATTTTAAATATTTCATCTCCATCAATGGCACTACACATCAGATAATTCCCAGATCATTCACTTTGGAATAATTTTTAGTGTTGGAATAAATTTTGAAAAAATAAAAAACTCTATTTAATAATCTCTTTTCGCTTTCTCTTATCAGTAAAAATAACAATGGCTACTTAAACAATCTTGTGCACATTTTTTTACATGAAATCTTACTATAATAAGGTGAATGAGTGAATCCTTATATAACTTTGAAATGCTTGGACCTACCACGGCGTGCTATTAATTCACTTAGCTATTATGCCTTTCTAAGAACATTTTTGTTAAATCACCATCAATAATAATTTATCACTCATTTCCAAGCGATTTAAAAATAAAGTCATTATTGCGACAGCGTTGATAGAGCGAATAAGTAAGGATTTAAATTAGTCTTAACCGAAGACAGCAGAAATCGGATGTTCTCATTCATTGGAAAAGCATACGAAAGGAATTTTTATAAGGTATTGTGGTGCCACAGAAGAATGATGAGGATCAAATGGATCGACCGAGTAACCAAAGAGGAGGTCTTAAGAAGTCTAGGAGAGATGAGAGGCCTCATGGTTCTCCCGTCGGAAAGGTCCAACAGATGGTCCATTGAAAAAAACTGAAAATATTTTAGACGTGGTGACATTTTCATGTTAATCGTTCCGAAAATCAAAATATACGTGTGAAAGATTGCTGGCATGGCCAGAGGATACGTTTGAGGATTCGAATTTTGCTTCAAATGAAAGAGAAAATGTTATGATTTTACGCAAGTCTTTCCTCTCTCAGATAGCATAGCATGCAGTTAAAGAACTTATGCTATAATATCAGAGGATAATCAATTGGTATTCTTGGGGAGACTGTTGCTTGTTCTTTATGAAACTCACCATCTTAAATAATAATAAATTCTTGCTGAAAGAAAGTGGACGGCATCTAGAAACGGGTGCACTTACTTTTAATACTTCGATAAAATATTTTAATGCTATAACTAAAATTTTATTTTCGTTGATCCACTGCCAACATTTGTGTGTCACTTTCTCCAGGGCTTCCATTCCTTATCAGTTTAGTAACTTAAAACTTTCTTCTTAACTTTGCGTGAAGTTTTTTTTCTGATCACGAAAATAAATAAATTCTTTTCTCTCATTCTCGCAATTTAAGTCTTAAATCTGGAGGAAGAAATATTTTCCGAAATCTTGACAGTGGCATTAACTGGCTTTTAATTTTCGGCCGCAGTTAAAGAGAAAGGAATGTGATGACGATGTACGGAACACCTCAAATGGCAGAAGACGTTTTACGGGATTTCCACCGCGTCGATTAATCTTGGAAATCACAGTTTCGCCAGCGTTTCAGTTGGCCTCTTTAGGTTTGAAACACTGTGTACCACCACTTTCAACCTGAAGACGTTCGCTGGAACCTCGGCGAAACTGTCGTTTCAAGAAAAACCGCCACGGAGGAAATACGGGACACCGAGTGAAGAAATATGACGCCGTCAACAATATAAATATAAATAATATAATTTATCTTTCACAAATTTTTAAATGTTATTCGTTAACAAATGAAAATATAGAATAAAGAGATTACCAACTGTCTTCCATTTAAGAATAAAATTCATAGAATTTTTATTTTATATCCTGTCTCCCCTTAGGACCGAAATTACTACATTAATTACAGTTTAATGCCAAGGTGTAGAAATGAAACTGAAAATCGCAGTAAACACTACGCAGATCATACGTAAATGAATGTACAACATATAAAAGGTTAGTTTGGGCTAGTTAGGAATAGACATAACTGTTTTCTGAATTTTTGCCGGGATGAAGGATCTTTGATTAATTGGTTGTTCCATGTTTTTGAGGAGGCGACGGTAAATGATTTTTTTAAATTTTTGGACCGATAATGGGATACGTGGAGATAGTTGGGTTCAGATAGTTTTGGAGGTATTATCTGGGGGTTTTGCGTCTGGATTATCATATTTACTGGGGGCTATATTATTGAATCATGCAGGCGCACATATCTCATGGGTCAGATGATTGTAATAATCGTAGCGTCACGACGCATCAACCGTCCGGGAGAGGCGGATCTCACAGTCCCGGCGGTCGACCTTGCCGTCTCCGCCTGCCTCACAGCACCTGCTGCCACAGCAGTCCTCTGCATTGCGGCTTCATCTTGAGGAAGTTCCAACGATAAGATACGTAGCAAGTATCATTTTTTATAAAAAAAACTAAATGTGCTCTTCTCGTAGTATTTCATCGTCAGACGACTTTCGAAATTGAGCTTTCATTGCTAATTGTTATTTCGATTTCAAAATCAGATTTTTTACCGTGGCTCTTACGGCAGTGATCGTCTAAGCATATTAAATCAGAAGCGTAGAATATACGCACCATTTCTCAAACAACAAACATAAATTTAACTAATTATAACGCGAGATTCATGATAAAGTAAAACGCAGGGAATTTGCTATTATAATTTTTCATTTATCAGCAATTTTTGCAGCTATTGAATTAAAATATCTAAATATCAAGGAAATCACGCCACGTGTTGCTCGTTAATCTTAAATCAATTATTAGTCAAACGATCAGACCATTTAATTGTCCACGTTTATTTTCATGTCAGCATCAACCAATTCGTTTAAATCAAAATTATTTTCTAAAAACGTGTGAGAAAAGTTTTCGTTTTGAAATTTTCAGTGATAGGGAAACTGCCTTTAGACATGTTTGTAATTCAATAAATATCGTCCATCCTTTTACTTTACGATGGGAGAAATTTGTTTCAGTAGTCGCTTTACACTAAACATTAGCAATGAGCGTACGTAGGGATTATTTCAGGCAGGAATTGCAATAAGTTTGCCACTAAGAATTACAGATGACCGAGTAGTTCCGCAGAAAAATAATGAAATCAAAGGTTGAAGTACCGAATTTCAATTATAATAATAAATTAATTAATTGTTCTATGAGTGAACTCTTTTGTAGCATAGTATCGATTTTCTATGGTGTGCAAGACAATAAATACGGGAATAATGCCAATCATACAACCGGAACCAAATAATGGAAATTGTCTTAGGGATAGTAAACAATAGACATACAGGTAACATCTTAATCACTCAACGATGTGAAAATAGAAATGAATTGCTTCTTCGAACACAAATATGAATATTAATCATAGCAATTAGCAGATAAATGATTTACATGATCAGCATTCGTGGGTCACTGGAAAGTAAGTGTGTGACAATCTTCCTCTTAAATAGTTCCAGTGATGCACTGTCTTTCACCTGTAACGGCAAATGCACAGCTTTGAGGCAACAACTTTAAATGATTTTAGCTGTCCGGAACTGAGGGGCGCACAAAAAACTCAGGTCTTTGCAAGTAGGGATAGGGATACAAGTCGGGATAAAAAGCTCCGTGAAATACAGACGGCTCTCCCATATTTGTGGAGATTGAGCATGAAACAAGCTTTGTTGTATTTTCTTATTCGAATCAAGCCAGGCTGGCCTTTTTAAATGCGAGGTAGGTAATGTTTTTATCTCGCCATTTTAGTCAGCTTTGTGGCTGACGTTCGAATTACTTTATCCAATTAATTGTAGCAGGGTTGATTTTGATATCATATGAGGCCCACATAGGTGTCTAGAACGAGGCTCCCTTGCTTTTGTTTTATTATTTTACAGCTTTTATAATGGTGTTCGTTGCTGTTTCTTTTAATAGCAATCTTCAGCATTATGTGCTTGACAAAAGTGTCTGCCCTTATGCCTTCTCTTTACTGGAATCACTGTGCCTGGAATCACTGTTGTAGTTACTTAATCTCCCTCACCCTTTCGCCTGAATTTCCGCATGGTTGTGCGTGCACGAGATCATTTTGCAACCTTTTTTATGAACTCTCTTTGTTGTTTGTCGCCTTGTCCGCGTCAAATCTTGCAACTAATTTTCAATCCTCGATTAGCTATCAAGCTGGAAATATCAGGATAAATCATAACCAGGGGACAATGTAGGTAATACGTAATACTTTTATTATGACTGCAATCGTATCTCGATTTTTATTCAGAATTTAAAGTTAAATACGGAGATAAGTTTTAAAAAATGGCATCCAAAATCTGATGACGGTGCTGCGACCATCAAAAGGAAGGAGAATGAGATAAAACCATAACAATCAATTTCTTTGCATCATAGTTTATTGAAAATTTGTCAAGACAAAAACTTTTTTTTCATAAAAACTACTTTTAGTGTATTGCAATATCCCGACCACGTAAACATGCATTTTTCATTTTTATTTTTACAGATTCGCATTTAAGAGGTAACCCTTCCCCTCGACCGATAATTTTTGGTCTTCTAGTCAATAGTTGAATAAGGCATTGCAGTATTTCTGCTGAATTGTTTGTTTCGATGGATGACTGACGTATGTAACATTTTCTCAGGAGAGGCGGAGCAGACCACGGCTGTTAAAATTTTGCCTGTACCACGATCATTAAAATATTATGTCTGAGAAAATAATTTAAAGGGAATCATATGAAATTTGATATTCATGCCAATGCTGACGACAGCCTACCCTGGAAATATCAAAATGGTTGCGCACGATTTAAGCCCAGTAATCCGTCCGAAAACGAAAAAGAGACTGGTCGTGAAGGAGGTTTGTTTTGACCGATGCTTTCGTCACTTTTTATATCCTTTTACACAGGGATGCCAACTTATAAAAAATATTGGGGGGCCCAATCCAGGGGTCTTGCTCGGGAAAATGTTATAAAGAGTGAGTTTTAGAGTTTTTTAAAGCATTTTAGATGCCATCTGATCAACATTAGGAACCTGAAAACTCGACTCTCGATAACTGGACTCTCCGAGGAAAATCGAAAAGCCTGACGTATTTTTGTTTCACCCCACCCACGAATTTTTGGGAGGGCTCGGGCCCCCTAAAAACCCATGTAGTCGGCGCCACCGCTTTTACTGTACGCCTACTTTAATGATCAAATTTTCTACGTATATGTTTCTGTATTTCACATTTTTCATCAATATTATTGACCTCGTTACCTCATGCATGATCCCTTGAACTAGTTCAGAGAATGAGAACTCACCTCAGATGTCCCTGAGAATCTTGAAGTTTCGCCAGTGTTCCTGTTCTTGATCTTCATGGGGTTCTTCTCGTTCCAAGTTCCGGAAATTGCCTCATCTCCCCCGACAATCATCATCAAATTATTCGCAAGGGAATATACTGACACCAACGATGCTAAATTCTTTATCTGAGGTTTTCCCACAACTTTCTCGACTTATCTTTAGAATCCACGATCTGGAGGAGAGTTAAAAAGGTCCCATCCTGACGCAAAATCCCTGCGTAACCGTGATGTGTGAGTTACCACTACATCCACATAATACCCTGCGAGCCACCTCAAAGGAGTGCCAGCAGGCGGTGTCAGCTCCCACCAATCATACAGCGCTCCATGCAAGTTGACACCAACCAAGGCCGTAGCCAGAAAATATTTTCGGGGGGGGTTTATGGAATAGTAGACGAACAAAAAAAATTACATATTTATTATATACCCTTAAAGGAAAATATAAAAATATTATTATAAAATTGAATTTAGCCTTCTAGCTTTTTTTTGCAGCGACCAAATCAATTAACTCCTCGGTGTAGATGTCAATTCTGCGGTCCCTCAGGAGGCACGTAAGTCACTCACCTCTCTACTAATTCACAGCACTATTATTTCACACACTGCACCACAACTACGCACACTGCACCTACAAATTCGCTTAGATAATTATTGACTTAAGTCGCATTGGGCTACAAGATGTCCCCGCGCCGCTATTCAATCCCCCTTGATCCCCCCCTGGCTACGGCCTTGACACCAACCATGCCAAAAATACAAATTTATTAAGTGGGTGAAAATGTCCATGCAGCTGCATAAAACTAGTTAGATGAAGGAGAACAAAGACCAACAAACGCAAACCTGGAAAGGGCAAAAAAAAAAATATTTTAAAATACATGCATTTGGTCGACCTATCGAGTGCAGCGATTAATGACATTGATGGCACATCTCTAACTATCCCTGATAGTCCTATAAAAGAACGGCACCTTCAAACTCTCTGTTCTGCAATCTCATGAATTCGGACGCTGCGTACTAGTGATGGGAAAATCGATTTCGATTAAAATCGAAAATCGAGTTTTCAACGATCAAAGATCGATATCGGGCTATGATCTTCGATTTTCGATCCAAATTCGATTTCTCAACTTCGATCTTGAATATTTCGTGTTTGATCCCAGCAGCGTCACTACCGGCCAATGAAAATGTCATCCGTCCCGAGTGAAAGACTTTTCTCTTAAGCCGGTATAATTGAAAAGCAAGCCCTCGATCATCAAGGAACCACCTCAATCGGTTGATCTTTCTTAAAAATTTTAGAGGACCCGAACGGTTCCAAGCGATATTCCCAAAACTTTCATGTGCGAGCATTTAAAAAATGTTTACTTCTAATAATTCAATCGTTTATTCTGGATAGATTATTCGGAATTTTTTCTACTAATCAAATATGTATTTTGAGTGTTTTCGAATAAATAATAAACATTTTTGCACGAACTGTGTTCTTTTCATAAACGAACCTTCGCTTTTTCGATTAATAGATATTTTGGTTCAAATTTCGATTTTTGTGGAAAAGTCAAGCTTTTCATATCGATGAAAAATCGATTGCTCGAAAAATGAATTTGAACGGACATTTTGCCATCACTCCTCCGCAGATGCTCGATTAGAGCGCTCGGTCATATTTTAGAGCGGTTTTTTTGACTGGTAAATGCCTGAGAACCCATCGCTGTATGCCCAGAGTTGATTTTTACTTCTATTTATTGATCTACTTGATCAATTTTTAAATCAAAATTGGAATTTAAAAAGCAACTTCTGAACAGTTATCGATTAATCGATCGATATCATTGCGTGTATAAAACGACTTTTGTTTTTTCGCGCCGTTGTAAGTGACTAATACATGAGTCCGAGACGCTGCAGCGTGCTTAGCGGTCTGCTCCAGAGCGAGTGCTGTGAGCACTGGCCCATTCCCCGTGCACTCATGCGACCAGCTCCCCTATAAATATCATGGCAAGCAAGCGAAAGTGTCGACATAATATTTTCCTTTCCAATGAGCGTCGTGATCGGTTCGTATGCCGCCAAAACTCATCAAGGGATTTTCTCTCCGGGAGGCGCTGGGGGAGGGGGGCGAAGAGAGGGAGGAGGAGGTGGGGGAAATGGGTGGGGGAGGAAACAGTCGGCCCTCGAGCGAAACAAGATCCGCAGTGAAGACTCCATTCCAATTGAGACTCTCGAAAGGATGAGACATAACCGCCGCATTCACACTGCCTGCAATACTCACATTTTTGGAATAAACGACATATAATATTTGCGGCATAAAATCTTCATATTACGCTTTTTAGCCCCAATATTTCTACAATAAAAGCTGAAAGTCGTATTTCAGATCTCGTGCTGAAGTGTTCTGCCTCACTTAGTGGCGTAAGCAACCACTGTCAGCTTCGTTCACTACGGCTCTATGTATCAGTTACAGTATTTAGAGCGTCTAGCAGGTAACTTTAGTTTTTCATAAATATTAAGCTCTTTATATTCGGCCTTAATAAAAGTACGATACTGAGCCAGTATTATGGGTTGTAGTGGACATATACATACAACCTCGCAAGTTGCCTCAATAGGCGTGCGGCAGGGATGTTATTATATCTACGAACGAATTCTAATACATATCCGTTTGGGAAAATATCTCTCTTAATCTATCGTTTCTGTCGGACTTGGAAATATAGTGGAGTTCTAATGATGTTCTCTGTGTCACTCATAAAGATATCTGTTCTCGATTGCTCAATCAATTTAATCCTATCGCGCAGCATCCGAGTCTCCAGCGGTTCGCAGCCTAATTCGTGTAAACAATCTCTGTTCACTTGTAACAGTTTTTGACGAATTGCGCAGCTTCCATTTCCTTATTTCATTAAGTTCACGGATTTATTATTTCTGCGCCGGATCTCATACACTCGCCGTGGATTCGAGGTCATCTTACTTATTTATATTTGACATCATCTAAATTCTTTACATTAACTCCATCCACAACACATACATGGGGATGGCTGCACGGTCTTGACTCCACGCATGAACGTTGTTAAGTCCGATGATACGATTTGAAAGTCAGAGTTTTCTTTGATTTCACGATAGAAGACAGCGTTCTCAGCAAATAAAATCATGCATCTGGTAATTAGGGAGAAAGGTCATTTATGTACGTAATGTATAAAAAGGGGCCGTTTACACTTCCTTGTGAGACACCTAATGTCATTTCAAATATATCGGACCAAATCGGGCAGAATCTTACGCAAATAAACGTATTCTAGTGCTAATTATGGAGCAGTGATCATGGCGAGGTTCTGAGATGTCGTTCTCCGTGTCGCTCCCGCTTCTACACCCGTCGCTCCAACTACCGCGCCTCCGAAACCACGGCAGCGGTCCCTCCGTCCCTTTGGGTGTCGTCGTCCATTGTGAGTGCGGTCGCTTCCCCGCGGGGAGCGCCTTTTCACGCCGACACCACAGTCAGGGTTCGCACCCTCGTCACGCCTTCCTGCATCCCATCCCCTGCCTGTGTCCTTCTGCCGTTTGCGATCCCTGTGTGTGTTTGTGGCCCCTCCCCGGTCGTTATGGGTCCTCGAGAGTGACTTTTGGGGCCGGAGTCAAGGGCCCGTATCGACCCTCTCACTCGGGGATTATCACCTGCCGCGCACCCACCCCACTCATTTGTTTGACACGGAATAATGACATCCCTTGCCTGACGAAAAACCCTCCTCCCCAAGTGCGGTCTACCAAATCTGCGATTGCGGCTCTAGTCCAAGTGGAATCATCCCTAAGCTTACACGCGTAACTGAGAGGCCCTTTTTGGACCCCTCTTCACCCTAAGAGGCATCCATAAGTTGGTCCCGGGATCAGCTCGGCGTGAGGCACTTCTTTCGCTTGCTGCAGTGTTTATAATTCTAACTGTTAACTCGTCTTCTTTCGGGAAAAAATGGTTTTGATTTCTTTCAGTTGCCTTATTTCAGACACCATTTTTAAATGTGATGTTCTCATTTACTGTGATGTCTCATACCTGATGACGGCTCATTCAGCCGAAACGTGTCGTAAGCGTTGAAATAAATGTGAAAAAGTTAAATTATATTTTATTTTGATATGCAGGAGTTCCATTTTATCATGACTTAATCGGTTGAATTCATTTAGGGCCCTGTTACACCAATGTGATCGTGATGTCGGGTTTTGGACTAGGTTTATGTTTCCGCGTCAAAAAAGTGACCTTATATCGGTCATGGTGACTGATATAAGTTCACTTTTTCTGCGCAATACATGCGGCTGCTTACTTACTTATCTTTATTGACATTATTCTATAGTATGCGTAAAAATTTATACCCCTTCATGAAATTTTCCACTGGAGTAGTTGGTCCAAACATCACCCCACGGCATTGATGTTAAACTGTTTGACATATTTTTACCAGTAAAGCCTTTTCGTGGCGTGCTTGTTTCGTATTGCGCATGCTCAGCGCGAGTCATGGACAACGGTATATGATCGTTGACCTTGTGTCTCTAATTGTTCACATCAAACCCTTCATGACTCCTCATGAAAAAGTTTTCATGTTAGACTCAATAATTTGGCCTATCATCGCATCCAATGTTTACATTGATTGACATGGGTAATATTTTATTATTGAAGGTACTCTCTTGGAGACAGTTTTCTTTGGAGCAGCTCCTGACATCCGGGTTGATCCTTTTTCATCTCTGTAATAAAGTCTTATTTGTAGCATTTCAATCTTTCACTCTATTCATTATCAACATATGGTTGTCAACTGATCTCATTGCAATCACTGTAATCCTCGCGCGGCATCTGCTAAAGGGAGCTTCTGCCCACATCCACCTTCTAGTGCTTAATAAAGGAAAAACGCGACAAATATTCAAAGCTTCATGCTCACCAGTGTGAAATTTCCAAGATGGCCAGATGCCAAATATTTCGGCTTCTTTGGAGGAGGGGCTATCGTCATTATATTACATTGGTTTCCTTGGCGACATCGAGTTTTCCAATATATTTCTGTTTACACGGAAATGCTGAAATGGTAACGACAATATTTGTTTTCTCTTACTGCACACCACAGATGGTTTCTAATATAATTTTCATTGGGTATACTTTAATGATTAAGATGCTCTAAATAAAATAGCTTCATGTAATGTGCTGATACCAGTCAATGACAATTTGATGCACAGAATAATGGGCGGTAGTGAGACATGGTATTATGTCTTCAATCTGCAGTTGGTAATTCAGGATTGAGGATAAAGCGACAATGCGCGCAGCAAAAATCTTTCCTCTACTCGGTGTACCTTTTTCATATTTTGGTGTGGCAATTACGAGGCATGAATTACGAGTGGACAAAAGCAATGCTTAAGATAGAGATACTATTTTTGAAGAAAGATGTAACACGTGTAATTTTGGTAATACATACTGTCAAAGTAGCAAGTACACATAATGAGCACAGCGTTGCCTCGCTTCCAGCGGAATAGTCATTCGCAAGTTCGTAAAATATGTGAAATGATCTCCTCGAGAAGAGCGAAATGGTTTTTTGAATCCACTGTTATCGTTTCGCAGCATCTGAGAGGGGGCGAACATAAATTCGAGTGATCCAGTGATCAGTTCCAGTGTTCCTGGGAGCTAAGTTTTTTGCGCATCTAAGCCTTCACATCCTAACATATGGGCCATAATACACGTTTAATGCGGAGCGAGATGTTGGAATAGTGTGAGATAATGCAAAATATCAATTTTCAACATGAACATGAGCCTCCATTATTTAAATTCATGGTCCCACTTTTGTAATCGAGCTCGAAAAATACTTATTAGTTTGGTTAGGCAAATCACAAATCAATGGAAAGTCCTTGTTCCCTCGTCCGCTTATTTTCGCCTTTTACATGTGAATTTTAGGCGCATTTCCGTCAAAGCAACCACACTCAAGTCTATAGATTAAAGCCGCTTGTGGATTAAGGCGGCTGTTCTTTTCAGATATAAATTATCATTGGTCGCATTCAACCTGCACTACAGTTGCGAGGACCGGTTATTATTCCTGGAGAAAACGAAAGATGTTGCTCGAATAATCTGAGTTGTTGAATCTAAGTTGTTGACTCACCTTGACTGAGCTGCAGTCGTGGAGCTTTCGGCGAAAAGTTCTTTCATCTGTCTCGCACGACCACGAGCACGACCATCTCCCAATAAATTGTTTTCGATGGGCTATTAATAAGGTATTAACTTTATATTGATGTCTTATCATTCTTCGAATGCAGTATCTTCCTTTTCGACCTCTTTATTTATACATTCATTAAACATATCGAGTGAAAGTCGCCAATATGGGTGATAATAAAAATCGTCCTTTTCCTAAGTCTCAGAATGTGGTGAGCTCCATCATCAGGGCTACATGGAAAGAATCATATGAGGATACAGCAACAACATATCATTGCTATTTTTTTTAATTGATACTATTTTAAGAGGAATTTTTTGAATGGGTCCATTGCTACTTCATATGTGGATGAATCCTCCAACACTTATAGTGAGTGGAATAAATATAATAAAATAGTAGACCGTGCGAAACATTGAGTTCTATCATTACATTTATTCCACTCAAGAAAGCTGTTAAATAAGGTATGTGTTGTACCGTCATGTGATTCTATTTATGTAGCCCTGAAGATGGAATGCATTACATTCGTTTCGTTGGCAAAAAGAGGATTTTTTTAACCACCCCAACTGACGATCTACACTCGATATTTTAAACGAATATTCTTAACATAGTTATCAAGCGTTCATACATACATTTCAGTTCGAGTTTTCGCTAATATACTATTAACTAAAATACAAAGATTCCGTTTCTTATTATAAAATTAATCTAATGTCCTTAGTAATTACGAATTAGACGAAAAAATGTCCGACTCACAATAATGAACTTTATAATTCATATTGATTTAATCTGTTACCGAGGTAAAACATGCCCCAATCTGATATCATTCAATGCTCTTGTTTGCTATGTTCGCCTTCATGTCCTTATCTTACTGTCTGTAAGAAAAACCAGTAGGTAAACCGGTTTTCTATTGTCTTTATGCTTAAAACGTAGAGACCGATTTTCATGCTGAGAAATGCACACGTGAGACAAGATTTTCATTTTTATGTGGAAAACATGCATCGAAAACCTGTTATCACTTTTATATAAAACCTTGTGCTTACGGATAGTCTTGGTTTTCTTCTGCCAAAACTGCTGAAGCGGAAATCACGGAAATTTCAAGCACTCAAGCACAAGTTCAGTGCGCAAGGTATTTATTTATGCGCAAAAGGTTTACGCATTCGTTTTTTTAGAAACAATTGAGCAGAAAAAATGCTGTGAGACATAGAGTTTTTAAGCATGTCTTAAAACGTATAAATGATAACCCTTTTTTATTTTATTGCATTAAAATTGACTTCTTCGTGTGAAATATTTAGCCCTTTAAATCGTATTTCGCTTGACCTACAAACCAAAAGAGGGCATGATGTTTTTGTTTATTCGCTTTGATTTAAATTAGATTCAAAATCGATTATTTCTAATTGTTTAAATTATAGTTTTAGTGGAGTTTTTATTGGAAACAAGTTAATAATTCTTTATTTAATCTTGTTACTCTGTTAATGTTCACTCTGAGGCGGCACCATTACTAACGAAAATCTTTTCGCAAGTAAATAAGTGACCAGCCACGTTTAATTTTTCTAGTACGAGGGTAACTATTAATATTTTGAGCCTCGGCAACCCTCACTCAGCATTGTTGGGCGCCATCTGAATGTTTATTGGAGAGCTTAAAATCTTAAGTCCATAACCTGCTTCAGAATATTTTTGCGATTTGAACTTCACTGGTAAATTTAGAGACTACTCTGGGGCCGTATTCTGTATTTCGTCGGTGCCGCACCGGTCGGTTTCCCTTTCAAGCCCACCGACTGGGCATCAAACCGTACCGACAACGGATTCCGCACCGACGACGACACTTTCAGCGATTCTGTAAAGTCGTCGGTTTCAAACCAGTCGGTACGGTTCCCTCTCCTTCCCAAACAGGGAAAATCCGAATACATCCGAAGTTTCACGTGTATCCACCAATGAAAGAAGGGTAAAAACAAGTGAAGACTCATTGGCACAGTTTGTTGTCGTCATTCTCAATCTTTTTCTTTGCGGAAATTACGACTTATTGCTAGATTAAGATTAACATATTGGATAAGTTGTTAACAATGCTTATATATTGTGTGGTAGTAATGCTGTACCTACAGAATCGAAGGAAACAATATTACAACGTCACAATAAAGTTTGTATGTGATAGAGATTGTTGTTGCTGGAATGAATTATTGAAACTATCCTTGAGATCGTAGTTTCTTTTTTTAAATATTGGTTCCGTATAATACTATTTATTCATGATTTGGTAATATAGTTGTCATTAAGTAAGTTCCGTCTAAATGTTATCAACGGAAGGTTATGCCATTGGCACCGTAGCAGACGAAAATAGCATACCATGGAACGTGAACGTAGGATTCAAATGCAAATGTAAATGTCATATTAGAGGAACAAGTTAGGAAATTGTTATAAAAATATGGAGCTGGGTCTAATTAAAAGAAGTGTAATGACGAGGAAGTAAAGAAATCGTGATTGGGTGAAGTACATATGTATAAGTTGCGCATTCCAAGTGAGAGAAAATGATAATATTGCGGCAAACCTCATACTTATTAACAAATATCTTCTTTTATCGGCAAGGGAATCAATGGCTGACAATGAAATGAAATATAGTTGCCTGTTACAAATGAAAGAAACTGATACCGTTGTGGCAAACTTCATACTTAAATGAAAAGATCTTATTTCTATGCCGAGAGAAACGCCAAATTGATGATTGAGTGAAATAACAGTCGCCTATTCAGAGTGATATAAAGTGATAACATTGCGGCAAAACTCATATTTAATCAAAAATATCTTTTTTATGTCAAAGGAGCAAATAAATGATAATAGAGAGAAATAAAGCCTATTACAAGCGAGTGAAAGTGGTAACATAAATGAGAGAAAGTCATTATATATTAGCAAACCTCATTTTTTAAACCATTATTTTATATTTCTGTCAAGGTATTTAATATAGATGATGACACAGTGAATTATAGAGGCGTATTCGAAGGGGCAGAAAAAGATAACATTGCGGAAAACCTCATTATTTACTCGGTGATGAGGTAAAAACAAAATAAAACGTACAATGCGCGTTCATGAAACCCACTAGTCGGTGGCCGAATCGACACCTTTTTGCTGTCGGTACGGCTACCGACGATCTCCCGTCCTCTCGTCGGTGCCGCACCGATTGGGTTCGTACAGAATCGCACAACTTCTTACCGGGAGTCGGTGTGACGTCGCACCCGACGAATCGGTGCCGCACCGATCGGTTTGAAGTTACAGAATACGGCCCCTGGTTGACATCATAGTGGTAAGGTTTATATGCCTACGACAGAAAGATTTACAGGCGTAAGCCAGACTACGAGGATGAAGAAGTAGAAAACGTTTACGAAGTAATCACGAAAGTAATCAATCAGGTAAGGGTGGAAAATACCTTATTGTTTCAGATGATTGGAACGCTATCGTTGTTGAAGGTCAGGATGGAAAATATGGATTAGGAAATCGAAATGAAAGAGGGGAAAGGCTTGTGGAATTCTGCGCAGAACACAAATTAGTGGTTACCAACCCATCGTTTAAGAATCACATACGAAGAAGGTATGTATGGAAAATGCCAGGAGACAAAAGAAGATTTCAACTAAACTATATTTTAGTGAATCAGAGGTTCAGGAACCAGATAAAGGACTGCAAAAGCTACCCGGGGCCAGATATAGACAGCAATCATAATTTAGTGATGATGAAATGACATCTGAAATTAGAGAAATCAGCGAAGAACACAAAAAAAATTAGCAGCCCTTCCTGGTATTAGTGGAGAGCAAGATGGGATTAGACTGAGAAATCAGTGAAGAATAGCTACAAAAGTATCAAAAGTGGGTTTTAGGACACCGCTAGAAAAGATCTAGGGAGAAGAAAATTTATTAAGAATAGACCATGGATCACGATTGAAGTTCTACACCTCATAGAAGAACGGAGAAAATATAAGAATGCGAGAACTGAGAAAGGAACGACTACGACAAGATGATAATGAATGAAATTTGTCGCAAAGCGAGGAAAATCGTGCATGATGACTCTTTAAGAGCATGTGGAAAGTAACCTCGTACAATGGAAATTGGAAGCGATAGAATAGTAAGGAACGATTTCAAGGAACGGAGCACAAGATGTAATACCGGGTAAGGGTTCCGAAATTCAGTGGCTGTAATGCTACTACTGCAGCGAAACAGAATGGAAACCATTACTGCCACGGTAAACGAAGCAATTATTTCGGAACGGTCAACAGTGGCTGACTTTGACAACTTCGCAGGAAATGTTGAATCGTTCAGTTACAATTTTCAAAGCAAATTAAATATAAGTTGTAAGCGATAAAACTGCAACATTGATGGATTGCGATCTAAAATAAACTCTGTTATCCTTTGCAATCGGAGAGACACAGGTAAGAACAATAGACTAAAATATACTTATAAATGAAAGTGAAAAAACTTTCCTCGCCGAATTGGCATTTGTACCTGATGATAGCGATGAGTCGCTGAAACGCGTCGTACTTGAATAAATACTGTGGAAATTTACAAAGTTTTTTGACTTTGATTTATAACTGCAATATGTTCCACAGCATCTCGCCAAACACCGTTGAATACATTTAAAATATACTTCATTCCAGGTGGAAAAATGCCTTCAATTATAGGGTTTTCTGTGCGTAAACGTAATTGAGAACAATTGCATTGCATCGATACAGGAATTAATTGGTTGATACGCAATAGTGATGGCTAAGCGCTATAAACGCGATATTGACGGCTAAACACGAATTCAAGTGCAATAAACGCAGTACTTTACATTAAATTTCGTTCTTCATGCACTGATACAATATAGGCGTGTACCCTGAAACTTAAGCAGACGTTAACATGCATACAGTTAATACGGTAGAACTGTGGCAAGATGAGGGTCCGTGGAAGATTGTTTCATAGCGCTACTTCAATAACGTTTTAATCGATTTTCAAGAATGTCGACCACATGGCGGTGAATGCCGAGCGATCCATTAATTCCCAATGTTTCCGATAGATTAATTGCACTTGCGATAAATAGCACTGATTAGTTACTTATTCTATCGATATAATTTCAAATATCCGTTTACGGACCTTATTATATTTCATTTCCCCGTGAAATTCGGATCCCTTTGCTTTCAGCGTCGCGAGTGCTCACTTTTCTGAACCAATTTAATACCGCAGTGGTTGACAGTGCCATTCATAGGCGGATCCAGGGGGGGGGGCACGGGGGCACGTGCCCCCCCCCAGACCCTCAAAAATATGCAAGATTTTTAATACGGTCCCATTATCATTGCGTTCGTTTTGTATTACGAGGTATCCTTGTGCCCCACCCAGAACAAAATCCTGGATACGGCCTTGCTTGTGCCCCTCCCAGAAAAAAATCCTGGATCCGCCCCTGGTGCCATTCCTCGCCTCCAATACTCGAGGATTAAGTTTTCGCGACGGCCATAGCAGAGGTATTTTTCTGCCAGTCTGCTGAAATCTACCCATACGCTCACTTATATAGTTTATTTCCCGTCCCCTTCATAAGTGGAGTCTAAATGGCTGGATATGGCCACACGCTGCGTGTCTAATGGGATACAACGTGCGGAGGGGAGACACGACACCCCCGCCTGCGGTCAGGGAAGAGAGGATTCGGGGGGTCACAGCAGGGGTCTCGGGCGATTGAAGCGACGCCTTTTGTGGGGATTGCGGCGAATTAATTGGTGTTTCTGTGGGAGGGGGCGTCCGCCACTGTGCGCCGACAATGAATCCTTCGAAACAATAGAATCTCTCACGTGCCATCATTGTTGCCCCACATTTATGTTTTCAATTAACAGGTGTGGTACTACATAATGTATTTTAGGCTGCAAACATCTTTGTACAATTTTACATGTGCAACTACCTTTCCAACCACTATTCTGGATGTTGATAACAATCTATATCTCTACCTGACTTCTGTTTCTGACCCCAGAATTCAAAGCCTTTCGAGGGGAAAATTAATCAACCTCATGTAGTACAAGGAATTCTACCATGAAGTATCGGTGTTGGAAGCAACCATTGATTGCGAAAATCTTGAAAATACCATTTTGTTCCTATGGAGATAGCATCCTAGTATCAGCGAAAGTGATATACGGTGTTAATACTTAAATACTTACGGTTTGGTACAGATAGTCTTAGTCGGGTGAATCCATATATATTCCTAGGAGTTGCTGAATAACCCCATGTTTTCCTAAATACAGTACCTTCCTTCTCGACTGATTGATTTATATATCGACTAAATAATATCAAAGCATAAAAATAACATTTTCATAAAAACCACGTTTTGTTAAAAAGAAGAAAATAACTGCCTGCGGCCCCTTAAATTATTAAAAATTTTAAAAATGATTGATGAGAAAGTAAATTAAATTTTGGGTTCGAATTTAACTGTTCATCTTGCCAACCTACCTTGTCTGATGTCTTAACACACTATTTTATTATTATGCAGTTTATCACTTTCTCTTTCCTTTAAAAATATTTTTATATCTAAAGTCAATTTGTTAACTTCTTCCTTCAATTTGAAATAATTTCGTTGCAAAATGTTTTATTCAATCATTGATTGGAACATTGAAACGGTAGAAGAAATGTGTGAAGTCGAAAATTCTGCGTAGCAATGTACATACAATTTTCAGAGCAAGTCATAAAAGGAATGGTAAATCGCAAGCTTTTGTTGTAGATAAACAACTGAAAAAAATATACAGGTAGGTACTTAACGCTTCACAAACAGCTGATTTTATGCACCTACTCAAGAGTCCTCTGGATGGCAGTTCTCTACACTACTCCCTCATTGGGTACTCAACTAGGTAGTTTATTATTGACAATCCAGAGGACTCTGCACCTACTGTGATTGCAGCGCCATCATTGGATTCCAGTGGCCATTTTTAGAACTCCATATATCATTTTTATTTCTAAGTATTGCTCGAGGTACTCTTCCAATCGAGGTAAAAGTGTAACAAAATTGTATTGTCATCCAGATATGAGCCATCCTGAAAATTTTAGCGATCTAGTTAATCAGGAAATGGTCGAAATTTGAGTTGCAAGATTTTACCCGGAAGGACAAACAAGAAAGCGAGTATAATAAAACGTGGTAAAATAAAATATAGAGTGTAGGATGTGATTTTGCTTGATTAAAATATCATTCTTTGCCAACGCTTCTAAAATTTTTGAATTCCATCTTCGTGACTGCATAGAAAAAATCACATGATGGTACAACACCTACATATATTAGTTTATTTTTGTTAATCGTTACCATTTAAAATTGTGTCGATTTCGCTGAATAAGCTACTGAAAATGGAATTCATTGAATTCCTTAACGCTGACAAAGAGTAATCTTTATAAATTATTCACTACTAAATCATCCAGACTAATGACCCATACTTTTACGATGTTTTTTTTAATATTCCGTAGTTTTACGGGGAAGTGAAAAAATGACCTTTCCATTAATTTTTGTGGGAATGTTTATGAGAAATACTTCCAAAATCAAATTTTGTAATCCCTTCGCACACCAGTCCATTCTGGAGCCAATCCAGTCCGGGGATTGGTACTCTAGTCACCTTAATGGTTAAAAACATTCCCACAACCCTAATGAATTTCTTGGATCAGTCTTAAACATGGATATAGCATTATTCCACAAAATTAAGCCTGAAACGATTTTGTATGTTCTTGGTTCAGGTTTGCCACGCACTTCAATTCTCCGACCAACCCCCTCTCAACCGGAATAGCCTAAACTCACACACACACATTCACTCAAAACAAGCAATCAAAACAAGATCCTTTGTGAGAGCTGTAGGGGCGTCAACTAAGGCTTCTTGTTCCACAAAACCCGGGAATCTTGGGGGGTTTTGGTCCTTGCGGTGAATCTCTCCACTTTCCGCACACCAACAGAGTGAAAAATATTTCTTGCAAGTTGGACGAACTTTGGGAGACTTATATACGGCCAGCTGAGTTTTTTTTCATTTTTCTACATCTTTGATAACATAGAGCTCAATCCCCCCGTTTTTAATTTGTTGGAAAATCGATTTACCTTACATTTAAAGCAGTTTCTGAACCTCTAACAACCAGGATGATTTTCTCAAAAATTTGGGATAAAGTTATTCCATTCAAGATAACTTTTGCCCAATCCAATAAAAGCATGCATATCTAGTTCTAAACTATGAGTTGCAGCAAAGAAAACCCACAGTCTTCCTTGATTTAGACTGTTGACTAATTTCATTCGGGTATAAACGAAAAATAATAAAAAATATCATTTCTGCTACGACAAAATCATATTATGTTGAATTGTATCAATACATATATAACCAGTTAATGTAAAAATTCATTCTAAAATTTATAAAAATATCAACAGTTATTTTTTGAAATTTCATTCTAATGTGATTGCTAATATATTCTGTCCAAATAAAACCAAACTAATTCAGGAAAGTATCCGGTTCTACTGCTTTTCGACTGATTCAAGAACTAAGTCTTTGACTCAATCAATGCATACGGCAAAATACAGAACTATGAATCTTTCTATGTCTCTGGACCTAAGTTACCCCATTTGACTGTATCCAAAGGTTCAATCCGAAGTTTAGTATAGTAGTCAAATGGAATATTTAGTATTTAGGGCTGTTTAGTATTCTTCAGCTGAAAATCACGTATTGGCTGGGAGTGCAGTTTACTTCCCCCAACAAAGTGCAGTCTTTTCTAAATCTTTTCCGTAAATTTACGATTTGCGACGATATGACTTCAAGCGATATTCGAGCACTTTTAATTAGCATTTAATGATGTTTGTGGAATATTAGGAGAGTTTTGGCTTTTATATTTGGACTCGTGAGAAAAATGTCTATTCAGTGAGACTTAGTAGCGTGATGAACAAATGTCATGCATGTTCCCCATTGGTTGAGTGTGTGTTGTCGTGCATTTCAGAGGGAGGAGGGGTCGGCGTGCTGTTCGGCGTGCAAGGAGGCCATAACGGACAAGTACCTGCTGCAGGTGAGCGGGAGGGCGTGGCACGCGTCCTGCCTGCGCTGTTGCGTCTGCAGGCTGGCCCTCGACCGACAGCCGTCCTGCTTCATCCGCGAGGACAGCGTTTACTGCAAGCTCGACTACGCCAAGTGAGTCTCTCTCCTCCATCTTCAATCTTGCATGCCTCGTCCTCGCAGTGGCGCCGACTCCATGTGGCCTGAGGAAGCCCGAGCCCCCTCAAAAATTCCTTATGGGTGTGAGGAAAAAAATGTGTCAGGCTTGTCAATTTTCCCCGGAGTGTCCACTCATCGAGATTTGAGTTATCAGGGTTCTAATGTTGATCATATGACTCTTCTAAACTGCTTAAAAAAATTACAACTCACTACTTATAAAATTTCCCGGGGCAAGATCCCCGGTTTGAGCCCCCCCAATATTTTTTGAAAATCGGCATCCTTGCGTCTACGTCTACCTGTTACTCTTCAAGCCACCACCAGGGTGCGTGGCATGGGATGATTCCACGCTGATAGGCATGCAGCACTCATCTTAGCCTTGATCAGAAACGCGCTCGTTCGCCGGACTCAGCCCAAGCCGGCACTCAGGACAAAAATACGCAGTCAGACCAGAAACTATAATAGTTTAATGTTAAAAAATAATAAGTCATTAACTACGCATGCGGAGCTTAATTAAACCTATCTTAACCGCTTACTAAAGGCTGACGTAAGTGCTGCTTCAGGTTTAATATCGTATTTTTGCGTATATTTTGCGATTTACTTTCATAGAAACTTGAAAATGTGCAAAGAAAAGTGACAATGGCCACGTACTCTGCAATCGATAGACGCAATCGATGTAAAATATTAATCAAAGCGCAAATCCTTCTCCTCCTTCAATTAAATGCGTTAAAAATATGGCAGTCTGTGTCATCTTCCCTATCGTGCATGTAAAGGCGCATCGTTTTACACGGGGCGCGTCACTGCGCAGGTTAGCACTGAATAATTTGTTGAAATTGCGAGAATTCACCGCTATACACGACGCAATTTTAAATGCGCCTTCGTATATACGTCAGTGTGCAGGTTAACACAGCATTCATTTCTCAATCTTGTGCGCAATAATTATTGCGCAGACGAATGCGTTACCACTTTACACGGTACTCGCTTTCAAGCATTCATTCACGAAATTTTGTCGTCTGTTGAGTGCGCGAGTAGCGAGTCATTTGTTAAAACAAAAAACAAACGAAATTCAGTGCGCAAAATTGTTGACCTGTTCGTCAACAGTTTTTGGCCTGTTTCGTGTAAATGCAGTGACCATGGTATACAAAGACCATGGAATTGACACAAATGCGAGTATCCTGAAACTTAAGCAGACGATAATATGCGTACAGTTAATAAGGCAGAACAGTGAAATGGAGACGATGATCCCACACATAGATTGCTTTTGCCACTACCTAGACTTCATACTCTTCCGTGATGCGCACTAATCGCAATAAGACGGAAATCATAATCGAAAATTAAAAAAAGTTTCACGTTATCAAATTCATGAAATCCTCTAGAATATTGTTACATATACGTACATGTTGATTCTCGTATCTCTCTGAAATGTAAGGGGGCATGCACTTGAGATGAATCAACAAATCATTCACTCATTGAACCGGTATCACAGAACAAGAAAGTTCCTGCGTCGCAAACCTTACTATAGTTCAATACTTAATGTAACACATGTACATCAATGTGCGATAAACGTAATTCTAATGATATGTACTTGCGTTTACTTATCTACCGCTGGAGTATCACGAGGCATTCTTCAAGACACCATCGGCAAATCACTCAAAGTTAGCAAACCAAATATTTCACATTGATAATCAGACATTTATTCTCACACAACTTGCCATTTTCACAAACTTATTTATAATTAGAAATTAGGGGCATTTTTGCTAATTTCACGAGAATATTCTGAATAATCCTCATCATATTCTTGGTTACCACTGCGACAACTATCGAAAAAATATGTGAAAATCGCGATAATGCGAGCTCGGAATTAGAGCAGGGGTGTCTCGCATCCACGCATTCTCGCATGTGTTCTAGCATTTCACCGCTTTACGCGACGCAATTTTGATTGCGCCTTCGCACATACGTCAGATTACGCAATGACGTGCCCAGTGTAAAACGGCCTTAAGAATGAGCATGCTTTACCATAAAATCCTCTTCCACTGCTACATCACTCATTATATTCACCAACCTTCATTAAGGCCGTTTTACACAGTACATGGAAATGCGCAATCTGACGTACTTGCGAAGGCCCAATCAAAATTGCGTCGTGTACAGCGGTGAATTGCTGGAACATATGCGAGAATGCGTGTATGCGAGATGGCAAAATAGCCCCTGTTCTAATTTCGTTCATGCATTCGCGCAATTCCACGCCATTTTAGAAATTAATGCAGCTCTAACCTGCGCAATTCCGTGCCCCGTGTAAAACGGCCTTTATAATGTGCCACGAATTTTGCAGTGCAGGGTCGTCTCTCCCCAAAGACTGTGGAGAACTTCTGAGAGACTGCGTCGGCAAAACGTCACGGCTGGTCGAGTTTCACTTGCGTATCCGTTGGTAGACCCAGGGCCTTAGCCAGGATTATTCGCCAGAGAGAGAGAGACTGACAGGTTATCTGGTCAGGCAACGAGTATACGTTACGGGGGAATATAATGAATACAATGGTAAAAAAAAACTTGCAGCTCAAGTTGTTTATTTTGAAACACACAACACAAAAATTATAAAAGTGAAAAGTAAAACTAATTTTTAGAATAAAAACATTGGTAAAATATTTTAGGCAAGAAAACTTAAAAACAACTGAAGTTTCCTATCTTTTTACTCATCCAAACTAACAAGTATTTTTCCAATATTCACTTTTTTTGTTCTGTTATGTTCGTATGGCAAATAAATAAAATTTTGCATTCGTTTAAGGTGCATTGCTCATCTCTGTTTCCGATTAATAGCAGTTAATGAGGAAAATTTGGATTAACACGTTGCAGTGCTGAAGCCATAAGTCTCTAATCCGGCTGGGAGATTGTACCTCCCTGTTCAGAAACGGGTTAGCCTTTTCATTTTTCCACTTGGTAATGGCATGAATAGAACTGGAGACTGATGCTTTTTCAGCTTCAGAAAACTTTGCAGTTTCTTGAATAAAAAGTTTAAAGAAAGGGTTTCACAACTGCTAGGTCTTCGACCGTTGGTAGTGTGATATTTGAAAACCATGTAATGTATGCCGAGCTATATAAATCCAAATATTCGCTGTAATAAGAAGCATTTATTATGTTTCAATAATTATTAACACTTTAATATTGATTATACGATAAATATTTTAACTAACTCGAAATCTTTGAATAAAAATGTTAAAACGGATCACTATTATGTGTTATGTTGAACATACAGTGATAAGTAAAATCATTTAATTTTTATAGATTCAAATGTAATTGGCTAGTAAACCATTTTTTTATTTTTTGGAGGTTGATAGCGCGAAATCTCACCGGCAATTTCATATCAGCAGCTATAAGCGGTTGATAATTATATACAAAAATAGTGTCATCGTTTAAGCCTCCCCAGGTATCAAATATAAATTTCAATTTCCTGAAATATAGTCATACTAGTGTAATAGTTTTCATATTCATAGCGGTTACACTCATTTGATTGTATTTTTTCAGCATTACTTACATTACCCACAAACATCCATAATAATCACATAAAAAATATGTATGTTTTAGTTTACTAAAATTACCCGATTTCAAGATGGGTAGTAGCTTTGTTCAGTCAAAGCCTTCAACGGTAGTTATTGCTTGGATAAGTTCTTGTTTATCTTCAAACCGTGCTTTCAGCTCTGATAAAATCATATCCAAAACTTCATTATTTCTTTTTTCATTGGATAATCATCATTTTCAACCTGCTTGTCAGATATTAGCTTAACTGTAACAATAAAATCCTTCATGATTTTAGCAAATCGTTTACCTCTGCTTCTTCCAGTCTCCGGCGCAGTCGTTCTATCAGGATCCCTTCCATTGCCATCAGTCTCAGGCTTTATATGTTTTGCCTCAATCATTAGGGAACTGTGCTCTAACCTGAGTCATTTCTCATTGCTTCAATTTTTGTAGTAACTGTTTTTATAAATTCCAATTCATCCTGTATACTAAACTTAGGGGCTTTTAAAATTTGATCGGCTGGATGTAACAGTCCTAAGAGATTTTTGCACATAACTAAGAAAAATCTAAATTCCAGTGAAATCAATACTGATTTAATCCCAATGCCGTTAGCAATGCCTTCACCATCATGCCTCCGCTTGTCGTCCGGTATAGCGTCTAATACTCGAATAATCTCCTGACAGTTAGATAAGATAGCACATAGACCGCCGCTGCTCAGGGGGTTGGTCAATCACTCCCTGGCTGGCTGCCACTGCCCTTTGACACGGAAGACATAAAGGACTAAACTTATAAATATGCACCTATTCTTAATACTTAGAGAAGGGAATATCTAGACAAGGGGCGCTACATAAAATTAAACTTTTAAGGCGAATTGTTAGAAAAATAATTCAACTCCAAGACACCCAGGTCAAGCGAAAATTTTCACTGTCTGGTAGAGACGTTTAGGTCGTTTAGGCGCCCGACCTGACCACCCCTTGTCTGCGGCCCTGCGCAGACCTGAGGGATGTGAACAGGAGAATTCATCGGAACAGCCGAGAAATGTATATTTACCATTATTACAGTCACGCCGTATCACTCCTGCATTTATATTCACCACAATTACCATTCGTTAAGGAGAAGTTTTTAACCTGTTGCAAGACGTTCCTATTCATAAGCACCTACATTCTAAGTCGAATGAGACGCGAAACCATTCCTTATCTTTTCCTTAAGTCCTTCGTTACGGATACAGTCAGCGAGGACGTGCATAATTTTTTCACGAAATGTGACGTCGTGTTCTGTTGGAATTCTAAGGAATGAACTGCGAATGTCATTGTTCTACGGGTCGGATTGAACGGAAACAGTCATGGAGGGAATTAATTTATTATGCAGAAATTATTTCTACCGATCTGTACGGAACATAAGCCAAGTTTCACCTTAGAGTTTCCTTAAAACAGCTACTCGTTCTACGGAAATGACGACGCTTTACGTAGAATTCCTTACGTTCAACAGAAAACATTCCACAGAAATTTAGCGGCGGATTACGTAATTTCGTAGTTCAACAAGATCTCCTAAAACAAACCATAGAGATTATATATTTCATATCCAAAGTGTTTCTTTTAAGCCTTCTTATTCGGCATATAACTATCGGGTATTCTTTCTAGAAAAGGCTATTAAAAGTCTGATCTGGGGTGTAGTGCTTTCGAATGCGGAAACATCGACACTAAGGAAAGAGGATGAGAGGAGACTGAGGTCGTTCGAGATGAGGGTCTGGAGGAGAATGAAGAAGGTGAAGTGGACGGAGAGGAGGAGGAAAGAGGAAGTGCTGGACATGGTGGGTGATAAGAGACAGCTACTAGATGAGATACTGAGGAGACAGAAGGTATGGATGGAGCGAGTTCTTAGCAGGGATGGGATGTTGAAATCAGTGTTGGAGGGTAGTATGTTGGGTACACCAGGGAGAGATAGGAAGAGAATAGGATTTTTAGATAGAATGAGAGGGAGTAGGCCTTATTGTGAATAGGGTAGTTTCCTTCATCAAAGAAAACGAAAGACAATAATTGCGATTCGTTACCCACCGTTATTGTATTCATAATATACAAAGTATTTCGTTTTACAAATCCTAGTTTAAAGGAATGTTAATGATCAATTTTAATCTCAATTGAAAAAGGCCATATTGGCGCCCATGCGATTCCACTCCACGTGATGTCTCAGGGACCTAGATTCTATACGAGTAAATAGGAGTTTTACATCGTCTGAGATTACCAATGCATGCATGAGGCACAGAGCTCAGGGAAACATGTATTAATAATCACCCATTAAAATTGGCAAAGGTCGGAAAGTTTCCTTCGTTTGATAGGGCATTAATAATCCTTATTTAAGCCAAGCGCTATCTGCTAGCAGGGTACTCTACGCTACCGCCCTGCTCGGCAGCAAGCAGCCTGCATCGCAGCGGCGTTCATAGCCTCGCACCCAGGTGGCCTCACATAGCAGGTGCCAGACGTCACACGGGCTTTTCCCATCATTCATACTTAGCCGTCGCGTTTTCGCGCGCTTGAAAATTTTCACTTTTCATTTAATCGCGAAAAATAGATATCTTCATTTAAAAATCTAAAAGCGTGAAATATGTACTCCAGGAGTAATACTCTTTCGATTTAGGCATTAAAAAAGTAATAGAAAACCACCTTACCGGAGAGGGAAGTCTACGGAAGTAGGGGAGACAGTCAAAATACTTCTTAAATACTCCATGGAAACCTACCAAAATCGGGAGAATACTTTAATAATTATCTAAATCTACGTATCCACAAGAGTCTATAATCACCGAGAAGTACCCGAAGATGACGCATGACTTCGTCGAATCTAGTTGTACGTGAAAACACTAAATTGGACGCATAGAATATCCTTTACGTATTACATTTAAATCATCAGTATCAGTATCATCAGTGTCATCAATATTTTCCACAACATATCGCCTCACACCTGGTTGTACCGATGTTGCTTGTTGTTTTATTATTTACTGAATTAAATTTTGCTTCACTATAGAATTTTTGTTCCTTTGAAACATTCACGTTGCTCCAAAACTCAGCGATAGTATGTTAAGATCGATTATTTCAACTGCAACCGAATTTAAACAAGGTATCGAAGCATTGAAATAAGTTATTTTCATTGCAAAAACGAGATGAAACGAATTGAGGATCGAAATAATGTAAATCGTCGCGTAAAATGCTCATTTGACAATGAAGTACCTTATACTGTCGATAAATCGGCAGGGTTCTGTATTAAAGTACAATTAAAGTCCGTTGAGTGATAAAAATCTACGCCTTTGTAATCACAACATGACTTTGAAAACGGCGCAAGGCTTGAGGCGTCAATCTTTCGTCACTTGGTTACCCCTGTGATTTTTTCCAATTCAATATTGGCCCCAAGCGCTGTAGCCTATGTGTACCTTGTATATATTCCCTGAAGGCGTTGTCGAAAGCGCCAGCAATCATATTAACTTGATTTTGAGTTCCTTTGATCACGTAAGGCAACGATCTTAAATGACGATTGACGAACTATCTCCAACGGAGGAGACATGTAGCGGTCATCTCCGCGTAAATAACTCCGGTACTATGGTTACTATTGGAAAATCGATACTCTTTTTTCGACTCAGCGATGACTCCTCCATTATTGGTAAGTTGTAACATGATATAAGATCCAAACGCGTAGCCAAAGGAGGGGGGGCTTCACTGCAGTTGCAGATACAGATGGGGGTGGTGGCTGGTGGCGCCCCCCCCTTTCGGGTCCTCCCGTATTGCCGAACACTCCAAGACCACAATTGTAACTTTTTTAGGTCATAAGATGGCATTGTCTTTTACATGCATATAATCACTTTTTTTAATGTTCTTATACTTTGCCTGTGACTGTCATTTTTTATTACGACAAAAGTAAAGACAACTCAAGAAATATTTTGCGCCCCCCTTGAGTTTTTTCTGCATCCGCTACTGGGCTTCAGGAGGTCTTTAGCCCCGTAAATACTTTTTTACCTTGCGGAATCATCAAACGAAAAATGTAGCCGATATGATGTTTTATGCGAGGACTTTTTTTGCGTAAATTTTAAGTTTTACAAAATTGTAATTGTAAGCCGTTGGTTACATGCGTTAATAAAAGTCATAGGTAATCATTTTCTAAAGCAGTGAAGAACATTTGCCTAATTTGGTCGAAATGGGTGACCCAAGCGGGAAAACACTCTCCTGGTCAAATTTGGGCGGGATGACCAAACTATATAAAAATGCATTGTTCGAGAGTCAGTGAAGGGTGGGGGTTTGGGAGCTTCACCCCACACCTAAATATTTCTCCCTAATAGCTACTACCCGCGATACATCTGCTGAGGAGACCACTAAGCCAAAGGGCACATATCCTCTGACACTCCATTTATCGATATAAATAAATTTCATGACAGCCTGTAACCAACGATGGCGACATTACCTCGGAGACGTTTTTATTAAGCTTACGTAAGTTGACCCCGATAGAGAACCTAGATGTTTTAACAACAGTTGCTGATTCGAGTCTTCGTGAAGAATTCAAATAATAAAAGAGAAGGCTGAATATTTTCTGTATATTTTTTACTTTTTCCAGGGGAATCGTCCCTAATTTTCCACTGGAGAGCAATCTAGTGGAGACGCGGAGAGTTAAAAAAAATGATAAATATATAACTTTTCAATAAATTGTACTTTTCTGTTTATTGAACGAATCTATTCTCAGCTCTTAACGAGATGAGTAGGTAATGATCAAACTACGACTACATGCTCACTGAAATAGGTAATAACTCAAAATTAGTGCTGTAAAGATAAATATAGTTTAACTTTCATCTCTATGCGAACGAAATAAATATCTGACTTGATGAATCCGCATATCACCCAAGCGCCCCCGCAACTAATTTCTGGCAGCGTGGCTGATGGAGTCCTTCGTCATAAAGTTACTCGAAACCAGGTTAACTTCAATGCAGGCGCTTTCGACCCAAGAAAACTACCGTGTCGTGCTACTACTTCAACTATTGCTGCGGCAGAGACATGCAGACGCGTCTATTTCCGCTGGAGACACGCTTGCTGGTCCATTTGAGTTGGAAGCTGGGTGGGAGGGTGAACCAAATGCTTTGTCGATCGGGCCTCCCACCGGATTGGAACGCAGACAGCCCTCGTCCCAAGAGAAACATCGGCCCGCAATGCCCACGGAGAAGAACAACAAACAAACAAAAGCGACACGTATCCCGCGCTCGGTCGCCATCGCACTCTACACCTTCGCTCGCCCCGTCCGTCCATCTCCGGAGCTTCCCACAGCCGTCCCTAGATGACTCTGCACATCTCCTCCTTATATCGGCATATTTCCCCTTTTCATTTGTCACTGTTGCGCACAAAGGCCGACAGTGACACCTGACCTCGGCGACAGACAGAAAGAGCCTTGGGCCCGTCGCTCCGTGGAAATATGACATATTCTGCCTCCTTCATCCACATGCCACCTTCACTCGCTTAATCCGTGGCAAGATGCGGTTGTAAAGGCTCTGGGAAACGTGATGGGACTGCCTTCGCATACGTATTCATATCATTCGTATTAAAGGCCGTCCCATTCAAGCGCTTCGATGGCCGTGGTCACGTGGAAATATTGTTTGGCCTCTAAGGACTTGTCGCCGTGACTACACATTTCCAAACAAACACTTCATTCCAAAACTGTGAATTAATGGTTTAAAAAATAACTCTTACGAATAATTAATAGATCAGAATTTCTTGTCATATATTGTAGCATACATATAAGCTTGATATTTCTTAAAATTTCGAGCTTATATTTAGACATATAAGTTTGAAAATTCATACTACATATAAGCTTGAAAAATATTTTAAATAAACATTTTCAAACTGCTTTAACCTCATAAGAACAAGAGCGAGAGTCAACTTCTGCGCATGCGAACAAGATTGAAATGGTACAAGTCCAGGTCACCTGACACTTTATTGGTCTAATTGACTGCCCGCGACCATTTTTTAATTATATCCCATTCTCAAAAAGGAAAAGTGTCAATATTTTCATAAAACTATTAATATGCTGTAAACTATTAACATTCCTCTATATTATGCTTCTACTAAAGTTGTGGGTTTTAATGTTGGCCTCATTTTTTTGTTGCTGATCTTCTGAGCTCTAGTTTGCATTAAATGAATTTTATTCTAAGGTTTAAGCCGGTCTTACCTTGTACGCATTTTTGTTAAGTTTACATAAGTTGACTCCGATGGAGGACCAGGGTATTATAACAATAATTTCAGACTCGAGTCTAGTATATTTCTGACAGTCGCCAGGGGAATCGTCCCTAATTTTCCACTGGAGAGCAATCTAGTAGAGATGCGGAATATCATTCACCATAATATCAACATGTTACGATATATATATGGGTAGATGGCATTTATTAAATGTTTAGATCCATAGAAAAATATTTGTATTTGCAGGTCCTTTCCGTAAAACGAGGCCATATGTATGGCCGGCCGTAAGTTTCGTGTGGCCTGGCCTGAAATGGCGTCTCCTAGTGATTCTAATTTATGTCGGTCATTCGTCTCAACGACTTAAGTATGAAAACTATTAACTGCACAGCAACTTCCTGCACACTTAGAGTATTAGAAATGTGATCAGGTACTAGGAAAGTTAACAAAATAAAATCCGCCAGAATGTTGGTCATATATTTTTAAATATTTATGGCGTGCATTTAGTAACATGTACTCAATAACGTCCGCTGTCGACGGAGAATGAGTAATAGTTCGTTGTCTCTCCAACAGTGACGTTGTCAGCTATATCATAGCCGTGTCAACATGGTAAAGCAGGCTTGCGCGTGACGCAGTGGTGAAGATGCCGCGAGCATTCACGAAGTATTCTTTTATTACTATAGTGCTTGAAAATTCAACCGTCTTCACTTTAGTGGCAACAACTTCACAATTGCCTTTTATCTACATATTTGGTTGTCAATATAGGGTTATAAGCCATACACACGAATTTTTAGTCAATTATTAGGATTCATAGAGTATTCATATCATCGTGGAGACTATCGAAAAATATAATACATAGTTTAACGTAGGAGCACAAAGTACTTTCTGTTTCATAGGTATGGTATTTATCCCGACAAGAAATAAAAACGACTATATCATGCGTTTTCCGTGTTATATTATGATTCCTTTAATTCTTGCAAAGATTAAGGAAGGATTGTTACCATTAAGATGGTCCCTATTCTAATTGCAATCACCTTTGTGATTTTAATCCTATTACCTTCTTCTTAACGTTGTAAATTAGCTTATAAATAAAGCTAATAGAAAGGTAAATAAATAAATGATAAAATACGGTTTTATAAATATACCAATGATCTGTAAATCGACGTTTTCGTAAATATTTATAAAAATACGTCAATTTATATTCCTCGTAATTTTTATAGCTTGTGTCATCAGACGCTGATAAGGTCGTGAGGATTCCTATTGGGATTTACTCGTAGATTGGCAGCTGTCAGTTTTCTACTTAATAGCAGTGAACAAGCTCGTTTAATAATTCAAAGCCTAAGCCATGGCAGTTAACTTTCACAATGCGTAGCCATGTTCTTGAGGATAATGACTTTTGGAGATTTCTACGAGTGAAACTTTAGTTACAGTTCCTTTAAAATTTGGTGGTCCCGTCGCGGACGTCTTTTTTGCGTGGTTGCGTCTATTTTGGAGATATACCGATACACGGGGGTGTGGGTTGAAATTGCTTGAATTTTTTCTTGGTACTTGACTTCATTCAAGGTCTATGCTTGACTCAATCTGAAGCGCTTCTTCACTCCTCCCAAGTTCCCCAACCACATCCACTTTCCACTCGCTGGCGTTCTGCGCAAAGGGCTACCAAAGTTTTCATCGCACTGTATTAAGATCTATCTCCCCTGATACTTCGTGTGGGTACAACTGGAGACTTCAACGCTCGATGCTAGCAGTAACAGTTGATGGCACCGTGTCTGCGTGTGATAAGAAATACAGCCATTGGACAACCATGCATACATTGCCCATGAGGCCAAGATGCCCCACATCTTGTAAGCCATCTCTGCCCTCGCCAGCGTGAAGAAGCTCATTGGGTGATTGTTGACGTTGCTTGCGATTCCATACGCTTTTTTTTTCAAAATTTCCTCTGCTTTTATCTTTACTGTTAATCGTTTCCTGATTTTAAATAATTTTCTTTTAGTTTCCTACAGTTATGTGATTCATAAATTGCCTTAAAAATTGAAATTAATGCGCAAACGTTAATTTCTCCGATCTCACCATTAATGTGGGAAACGAATCACTCCTAGTAACGGAAACGAAAATGTAAATACCCAGGAAACGCAGTACATATTTCACGTACGTGAATTGGCAGTGCCAATAAAAAATCTTGTGCTTAACTTCTGATCTGTATCCGTCCCATTATATCTCGATACGTTCGGAGTTGTGGAATTGTGCTGTTCATGGTTAGCTACGGTTGGCGAGTGAACAGTGAGAATAGAATGCAATTATGACGCGGAACATAAGTACGTGATGCCTTCGCAAATTTTTCAACTTGGGAAGCGAAAAAATTAAATGGTCTAATTTAACTATTGCACGTAGAGTAAAGCCACGGCCGGGACAAAAATATGGATAGTTTGAGCGAGCCTTCAGACTATGCACGACGTTTTCAAATCCATCTACTTTAAGGGGATGTTCTGTTCCCATTCCATTCAACCCTCGTGCATATTACCCTACCTAATACACATCGTCACTTTTCGTCATCACGAATCACTTCCCTCATTTCCATTTCACCTAAACCCTCCACCACTTCCTTTCCCGAAAATCTACTCCCACCCTTTTCAAATGTATAATTAGGCATTCAAGTATCATTGAAGTACAGTCCATGTGCCTTGAATTGGCGTTATGTGCTGAAATCTAAATCGGTCAACGCAGAAGAGTGTCGAAACAAGACAAAGCGATTTTATCGTGTTAAAGATGGAGTTACTGTTAACTCATGTCAGGGGAGAGGTCGTGTCTTTGCTCATCGGCGTGACGCAGTTCAAAGGTGAGGGTGGATAAATTTTTGAATCAGCGCTATGAAATGGGAGTTAGCTCAGTTGCTCGGTGGCCAGGTGAGGAGAGTGTTGAATTTTGATACTTGGGAGTGGTGTGCTTTTTCCGGCAAGTGAAGCTTTATTGCCCGCTTCCAATATTCTGTAGCACGAGGATAGTGAATTGTGCTCGTAATGCACGCGAATCGTTCGTTGTGCTCCATGAATTAGCATATTTCTCTATGAGCAGTTGGAAATAATCTCAGGTCATTGTGTTGAATGTGTGTGCGTGCGATTGTGTGTGTGGAATCACATCGGGAGAATAGTGTAATTACGTGATTATTGGTGCCGTGAGAGTCATAGAAAAGGAACAACCTACTCTGCGGCCCACGAATAATAGAATATGGCTTCATGCCCATCGAGTGAGGAAAAATGGCTCCACTTCAAAGGTAACTCTACAAGTAATGACAATAATCGCATTTAAAACTAATTTCCAACCGGATATAAGCAGTTTTTTAAAATAAGAATACCATTAAAATTGGCCTAATGAATAACATTGATTGTGAGTACATTTCGATTTCTTTACGCGATGCGTATATGGTAAATTGAATTCATCCGTTCTAATATTTTTCTGAACGATAACGCCGTGCATTTTCCATATCTCACTACTGTTCGCGCAAGAGTCGGCCTAACTTCCTCTCTGGACGGACGATAGGTACTTTACATCGTTGTAGTGTGTGCCAATATAAATCGATCATAAATATATTATGCGTGCTGAAGGAGTGAGGGAGGGGGCCTACCTCCTCCCCGAAATGGGGAAAATGATGAAGAGATTGATTGTCGTTGACTGAATGCTAATTCAGTTAAATGAATCATTCGGGAGGGCATAGCCGCGACGTATGCACTGATACTCTGACATAGTTATATACATATTGACATTCGTACATATTTAAGTACAATATATAATGAGGTGACCATTTTTTTATATTTCTAAAGCTTACCTTAAATTGATTTTATCCCCCGGATGTAGTATCGATACATCATCCTAAACTACTGATAAGCAGGGTGAATTTGAGAGATAGAATTTTGCAAATCACGTAGTGGAAAGTACAGCCACACCATGAATATGTAGAGAGAATATGGGTTCCGGCGCAGGACCACTTGATCCGTGAACTTAACCCATTCGCGCCGGCCTCCTTCATGGAAAGTTGGTTTTGCCTCTACGAAGGCTTTGAACATTTCTTTTTCGCCCTCTACGTAGTTGTTTCTCGGCAAGGAATGGTCCAGGTAGTCGCTTCCTTCACTTAATGACCTTGCCTAGCGAAGGCAAGAATGAATATGCACTGCATTCCTTAAAAATTTCAAATACGCTACAATTATGTATGCAACGGTATTCACTTAGAAACATTTCATGTTCCGTTTCATGTCCCGCAGTATTGAGAATATTCTGGAACGTCAACCTTTTTGGAAGCGTTCAATGGATATAGGCCAGTAAATCAATTTGAAATTGGACCTCCGTCATTGGACGATGCTAAACGATAGATTGATCTGAGGACCAATCAAATCAAAGCGGCGCCTCCTGTCGACTATATAAAGCCGCGAATTCCTTTATTTTCCTCACGTTCCGGACAGGACACCGACGCGTCATTCAACGCAGAAGCAATTGAAGATTCAACGGACGTGATCGGGACAGGGATTTGGAACGATTGAGAGGTCCGATTGGGTCTAACCCACGGCAGCCAATCACTCGCACCCACTTTCGGAAGGAGTCTCCTCGCCCGGGGAAACAAGGCTCGCTGTTCCGGCCTGGAGAGAGTAGCTTTCCGATCTGGAGATCGGAAGTGGAGAAGCCTTCGGCTGGTACACAAAGACCCCCTCAGTAGCCACCGACCAGTGGTTCGGCCTGGCTGAGGGCCCCAAAAAGCACACATCCCTGACCATTGCACGCCTTTTGCACTCTTAAGGCAGGTCAGGGCATCGAACTCAGAACCCCGTCCCACACAGACAATGGCGAGGCCTGGCTAACTGAGTCCCCGGTTCTCACACGCTGGGGCAGAATTGGGTCGTTGTTATGCACTCTCTTGCGGGGGAGTGCTCCAATAGGTTCACTGGGGTTGGGGTTAGTGGGTATAGGTCGGAAAGGCAGATACACTAACGTCAGTAAACGAAACTCTTGAGGTCTCCTAAAAACCATACATCTAACCATAGAATTCACAGCAAAACAGCGTATACTAAATATTCACAAAGGATGGTATTTAAGCCTGTTTTTTCCATCACATTTTAACGCCATATAGTAGCCTAGTTCACTTTTCAATGATACATTCTTTTAATTTGAAAAACGTTTGAAAAATTATTTTAGAGTGAGCAATACGCTTTGCCCGAAATCGAAAGTTATTATTGTTTACTTGTAGCCTCTCGAGGAATAAATCAAACCCTGAAATATTGAAACTTATCTTTCGATATTTTAACACCCTCTAATTGATGCGTAAAGGGATCTATATTAGTTCGAACTAGTTATCTTGAAGCGTACTCAGAGTAAGGATTGGGGTAGAGGGCGCTTTCAGGCTGCGCAGTAGCAGATTCTGTGGTCAACATGGTTACCACGTGCTCGTGGGAAGAAGTGCGGGAATCCTTACTCTTCTTGTGGGAAGAAGTGCGGGAACTGTGGGATGTAAGTGCGGGATCTTGACTACATGCGCAGTAGCCAAAGCGCACTCTCCCCCATCCTTACTCTGAGGAAGCGTACCGTATCTTTCCCTCAAGTTCGTCATAAGTCGAAAGGTTGTTACACTAACTGCTAGTGAAATGAAACGATCGGGGATCCGTAAATATCATACCAGCTTTCAATCAAGTTTTCTCCACGCGCACAGTATCCGTTACTTTCTGGTATTTAAACGCAAGTATTTCTGAATCCGTAATGGCGTGGTTCATGAACTGATGTGTACAGGTTGTTCGTCGCGTATTTGTTCGTTTCCGTTGACCTATAATACCATGCAGACCATCCTTTACTTTACACGCATGAAATCTTTTTCTGATGACATTTACCTTCTAATGATCTTTCGAATCAATAATGTTTTTGATCGCGAATTGGACGCTAATACCTACTAAGGATCCATCAGCTGACACTGGCTATTACCATTTTAAGATTAATTTTTCATTTTCCAATTATTTACACCCTTTCGATGAATTTATTCTCTAATTTTGACTTTTTGTGATGATAGCAGCAAATTTCTGAGCGTTTGCAGTTTTAGAGAACGACTATTTACGATTGTAAGTACCGATTTAGAGGCCTTGTCGGTATCGCACACACCCCACCCCAACTACAGTTGGGTTTGCTTGTTAAACGAGCTATCATGTTAATAAACATTTTCAAATGGGAATTAGTTTTTTCTCAGCGCGTTTTTAATTGCCCGATTTCGTTGCCGCCATCGGACCTGCGAACATTGAAAGACTATTTAATTAACCTTTGCCTCTGTGTCCGTGTCTAAAAATCTAAAGTCTAAGTAAAATATTTTCAGTTTCAGTATTCCGAGTGTTCGTGGTTTGGAGTGACCCATTTGGAATTTACAGTTCAGTTCGCACTTTCCGCTAATCATAACAGAAATACAATTTCAAACAAAATGGGAAGACATTTGAGGAGTTCAGTAAGTCCAAAGCTATAATTACGTTAGTTACGACGACAAGATATTTAAATGAGGCCGTACTATACTTGAGTGGCAGTTATTTATCGCCTTCACCGTTTTTTTGTGTGTAGATTTTGAGAGCGTGATAGACCTACTATTATGAAATACTACGATGGGGTCTTCGGCGACGCATAATCGGTCCGCTACGCATTCGCTTTGGCGACCACTTTCCCATCCTCGGACACCCTGTTTTTGGGTGGATTTAAATTTCATGAAGCATGCCACCGAACCACTTTAAATTAAAATATCAATATTTGCGATGCAGGGGAATTTTTAACCTTATAGTTTTCGTTTCACTAACATTCAATTAAATACATCACCATGCATACACGACATACGATGGACCCAACCACGAAGTTCTTCCCCCAAGTTTTTCGACGTATGTCTTTGCCAACGTTTCTCGTGGAATAGGGGTTCACTTTGTCGGGCTATCCACGAATGTAGCGGATAGTGTGAATACGTTAAGCTAGAGCTCACCCCAGATTATCGTTATTCGGGGTACATACCGAGTAAGGCATGGAAACCGTAAATTCCCGTAATAACGGAGAAAAGGTGACAACATGAGCCGCGGGTGAACCACTTTCGTTTCATTAATGGTTTCTCACAATGCTCAAGAGAGGGGACGGTCTTAGTTAGCCTCATAAAAATGAGGACACAACTTTGTGTTTTCCAGTGGTTTATTATAAAATTCTACATCTATAGTTTCGGTCACAATACCGTCGTCCGATATTATATTCAAATCCGTTGAGACGTTGTATATCTACGTCTACCTAGTACCCTGCGAGCTACCTCTAGGGTGTTTAGCCGGGGGCGACCAAAAGGATAGAAAAATGGAAAAAGAAAAACATTCCATGAGTCACGCTAGCGAGTGACGCCATATGCTGAATTGATCGAGACACGGTTGCTACCCTCAATAGAACAAGGAAAGAATGGCATTTTAAATCTCTTTGTATATCAGTCTATTTTCTTAGTTTCCTCTCGTGATCACCTCTACCATAATACGACGGTAAATGAAGGATATTTTTCACGTCGTCCAGGAAACACTCTTCCTCTAATTTACTTGGTAAATTTAGCCTTTACTTTGCTATACCCTCCTGTAAATATTTCCATCCTAACTCACCTAATATATATTGTAAGCTCTGCACTTTTTATCGTAACAACTCATCGCATATCTGACCGCCGTACGCTATACCGTGTTGATTTCAGCTATCAGTCCTTGATGAGTGTCCCACGCGCTTGCAGCAATATCCAAGTTGAGGCCTTGCTAGAGTCAGGTAGCTTTGTCTCTCTCACCATTCTAAGGCATTTATCGAGAATTTTCTTCACAAATTCCAGTTTACGATTGGCTCTTCCGCATACTTTGTTTATTTGTTTTCTCTCACGAGAGATCCCGAGTAATGGTGAGCCCTAACCATTTACGAACTTACGGTGAATTGCAAGAAGACCAGCGAGAATGCGTGGACGTGAGATGGCAAAATAGCCCCTGCCCTAATTTCGTTCATGCATTCGCGCAAGTCCTCGCCATTTTAGAAATTAATGCAGCTCTAACCTGCGCAATTCCGTGCCCCGTGTAAAACGGCCATTAGGAATGGTTCGTGAGATGGAATATCTTTGGTCACCAGTTTATGGTAGTGTACACCACTTTAATTTTTGCCGTATCTCAAGAAGTGGCAGATACGTCGTTCGTTTAAGATATAGTTGCTCAATCCTATTAGTTAAAATGATATCGCCAATGGAGACCTAATTATTACATTTTTTGAGCTATTTGCTTTAAAATTTTGAGTTCATAGTTAAAACTGAAATTGGATGAGGGTGTTCATAAGGCGATTCACCATGAAATGCTTCCTTGGGTGAAATGTCTGGGAACAAAATTGCTCACGACATTTTCTTCCACGAGGCATGTGGGGGGGGGGGGGCTTCAATCCCTCCCCCAAAATTGTTTCCTTTGTTGCGACTGCCCGCGATACATCCGCTGAGGTGGCCACTTTCCGAAGTATCGTATCGTAATGACGTATCCTTTGACATTCCGTTTTCTGTACACTGATATTTCATAATGTCAGCAAATAAACTTATCTGAACTAAATACCTCACAACAAACTTTACTACTTTACCTTACCACTAACTACACTCATGCAATTTAACGAAACAGTGGTAAACCGAATACGCGACTTTATGAGTGATTTTGAGCAAGAAGTAGTTCTTCACGGAACTGGCTCCGATGCCCTTAAAGTGACATCAGATGTTCCACAAGGAGGGGCAATGGGCCCCCTTTTGTTCCTTGTATACATTAATGACCTCTGCTCCCGAATTAGCAATTAAATATGTTAATTTGCGGACGACGCTGTCATCTATCGCAAAAGTAGTGATCACCCTGACTTTGAAATTCTATCATCGGATTTTAAAAACCGTCATGCGTGGAGCCAAGAGTGGCGACTCGTGCTTAATCTGAGCAAATGCTTGGCGATACATCGCTTGCGGAAGTTGTCAACTATTCCCATGTATATAGTGTAAACATAAAGGCGATGGATGAAGTATCTAGGAGTCGTACCCAGCGAAGGGCAGGGGAGGCAGATGCCCCCCAGAAGCAAAAATCGCAAAAGTCTTTAAGCAAAATCAGCACTGAATTGAAACGAAAGTATTCAACAAAATTTCTTTAAACCCATGAAAAATCATATGTATTAGTAGAAGAAATTTAGCTAAAATAAAACAATTTTTTCAAGGAAATAATCTCATAAACTAATGAAGCGCTGTTATAATTTTCCTGAAATATTGGTTTGATTCACCTTTTCTATGCTAAAATGTCACAACTTGGCGTACACTCCCCTAGACCATGGCTTGCCCCTCCCTTGACCATGACTTGCCCCCCTCCCCCTAGTTATGATCCTGGGTGCGCTCTTGCTAGGAGTTACGATAACTTCAAACCTATGGTGGGGGACACACGTTAGAAATATTTGTGGCAGAGTCCTGAAGACAGCAGGATTCGTCAAGCGTACTATAGTGGGAAATTTTTCGGTAGAGAAAGTGAGAGAGAGGTGCTATTTCGCACTCTTCCGGTCACGCCTTAAATATGCAGCAAGAAAATGGGATCCGGTGCAGAAAGACTTAATTAAATGCATAGGGAAGCCCCGGGATTCGTCAAAAACCTGCTACGGGCGTACAGAAAGTGTTGCACAGATGAACGAAACACACGAATTAGGTTGGGAGCCGCAGGTGACTCGGAGGCTGCGCGCAAGGCTTAGATTGCTCCAGCAATTGAGAATTGATACCTTTAAGAGCGACACGGAGAAAATCCTATTAAACCCCACTACATTTCCATGTCCGACAGAAACGATAAATTATGAGAAATATTTTGCCAAAGGGTATGGGAATTTGTTTTTTCTCCGCACGATACAGGACTTAAATATATTCTATGCGTAAGTAAATTCGTTGGAGCATTTCTTTTTTTACATGTAAACTGCTGGTTTTCTAACAACCCCCGCCACATGGCTACTGAGGTGACATGCGTAGTAGTGTGTAGATGTATTAAAATGATGATGAAATAACAGTAATAATTATACACTTACAAACGAAATAGATGTCACCCATTCTTTCAAATTTATTAATCACGCTCACCCGTGATTTTGCTGTGATGTATTTAGGTGCAATGGTGGATCCAGGATAGGGACAAGTGGGTGGTAACCTCCCAGCAGTTTAGGGGTCCGAACAAAATTACCATTCTATCAAGTGTAAATTGCAGTGACGTAACTAGGAATATGTTTTGGGGGGATGGTTGAACTTGGGAGTCAACACCCCCAGTTAACGGGGACTCTGGACCCCCCAACCTAGGTTACGGGGGGTCCTGGGTAATTCTAATGACATGCCTGGACAGGGGCGCTGCTAGGAATTAAGGCTAGGGGGGATTTTAGGCGCAACTAGACCTGAGGTGTGTGGTATACCCGCCAGGATAAGCGGAAGGTACGGGGACCCTCCCTAGAAAATTTTTCAGATAAATGGTTCAAAATGGTGAGTTTTATGGCTTTCTTAGGGATATATTATTTATCCTTACACTCATATATAATTGTATTTATTAAATTAAGTAATATGGATTAAACTTAAAAGTTTCTCTCAGCTCTGGGGGGGTTTTATCCCCCAAACCTCCCCCCCTCGCTGCGCCACTGTGGCTGGAAATACATTCTATATCATTATAAATGGTCTTTAACTTTAAGAAGATGCTGTTAAATTTGAAAACTACGAATATCGATCGAAGTACAATTATTAATTTTACTATGGGGTTATGACAATGTATTCAACTACGAGTGTGTCTGGTTATTTAGTGTGAATTGTTGTTACCATGAGAAGGAATTTTACTCAACGGAGATTAGACAGTAATTAGTCGAAAGAACCCGGAGATAAAACCACTGCCAATTCCCCTGTTTATTCCCCTCTCCATGAATGAATGTTTAGAAATAAATGTTTTAACTTCATATAGAGTCACCATTATTATAACTTCAACATTTAACTTTAATATTTTCTATTTTATTGTCAGTCACTTCGTAGGCGGTGCAATGTAAATTTGATTTAACTGCGAGAAAAACTCCTCCAGCTGTCTTGTTGCGTCAATCGCATCAGTAGATTTTATATCCTGGAGGAAAACTTTGCTATCGCTTATATCCTCTGTTAGCCAGTTCTCTGATCCTATGACCATACCTGAGTCCTGAAATTAATGTTCGTTTTTAACGCTATGGCAATTGACTACGACATGTTAATGCCATATTTTGTAGATTGAGTTTAGGATGCTTCTTTTCCACGATAATGTTTATTAGGAATAATTTAAGCAGTAATATACATAGAGTTTTGACTGAATTCACCTATTTTAAATATTTCATCCTTTGCTAGCATAGCTTAGATAGAAGAGAAATTACTTGTGAATGTCTGTAATTTCAAATGAAATATTGCTATTGTGATCAAGTAGTGTTCTTTTAGATTTGTTATCTTATCTGTTAACACAGTGCTATAGCAGGGAAAAAATCTTTCTGAGTCCACATTTGCAGAGGGAATCCAAATTGCTTAAAGGCACTTAGATGCAAACGATGTCTCAGACATTTGAGCTCCTGGATTGTTTTAATTATATCCACTGAACCCCGTGAATTTTGCTTTTGTAGTAATTTCTGTAATTCTCCCAACCCCAACATCAACGTCTCTGTCTCTTTTGATTCCAGCCCATGAATTTTTTGTCTTTAAGTCAGGGTTCATGTCTGTGGACGGAACTTCTTGGGGATCAAAAACTGAGATCTTTTCAAATACCTATTTTTCTGCTTAGGTCTTCTACCATAAGAGAACTAAGTTTGGTTGATGCCTTTTCAGCCATCTGCATACGTATTGACTTTACAGCAGCTGCTTTAGAGGTTGTCATGTTATGCAGATGTAATAAGTGGTTTTATCAAAAAAAGTAATCTTATGAATATTCTCGAGGCTCATTAGCATTCTTAACCCTTTCAAAACAGTGGAGTTCTCTCCTTAACATGAATGCAGGACTGCGCCCCAAAAGACTCTTCGGTCCCCTCTGTATGGAGCATTCATGTTGGACATTTGTTGAGAATGGTCTTGCGGAGAGAATGGTCTCTCAGCACCAACCTCTTTTGATCCTTCCTAGTGGGGATTTCGCATTGTCTTGGGCTCCGAGGGTAGTTGGTCTCCCTCCTTTCGCGGTTATAACCCTACCAGCGGCATTGACTCGCCGTCATCTCATGCATTGTTTATATGAATTAGCTATAATATGGATGATTGTTGCTTGCACGTAAATTGCAGACTTACAATTGAATTCCTCGTTTTATTCTGAGAATTTTAGAATTTTGAATGAAACTCTACCGTCAGCATTAACGAATTTAATGCATTAACAATATCCATGTTGATTTTATACTGAAATCGAGATATAAGTTAGTATTTATGGTAGAATTCCGTTTAAAAATTGTAAACGTTGCTCAAAAGACAAAGAATTCAATTCTTAGTTTTTATTTTTTGAGAAAGAAGAATATATTCATTTCGTAAACTAACTGAATGAACAATTGTATGACTGCGGTCCCTTGCCACAAAGAGGGGAAATATGAGACGAGGGTCTAGGTTCATGCTCCCGGATTTCGGCAGTTACGGACTGTTTGTTCCCGAAACTAAGACTTTGCGAACCCACGAATGTCATAAAAGGATGAGAGCAAGGAAACGTGTATTTTCGGCATTCGTTCGCCTGCGTAGGAAAATCTCAGACGAAAATTTTCGCCTTTCGTCTCCCGGGTCAAGAAACGTCCTGCCGCATATTTTCGTCATTAGCAGCGAAAGGGTTAACTCTTTGTAGAATGTGAGCACTTGGATATTTTGAACCCTCCAGTAATTTTATGAAGTCAAACATCAGATTCCCATGGCATTTTGGCTACTTTGTAGACATCATGTGAATGCGGTTTAGACATCCTACTGACAAACAAGTCGCCTTATAACCTCCAATGTGTTTCTTTGTGGAAATCATGAATTTTCTCCAATTCATGGGCAATTTTCACCAACTCAGACGCAATTTTCACCATTTTTTTCCTTCTGCTCATGCTTCTCCCACGAAATTTTTATTCGAGGCGTATATGTAAGCCGTAATTTTTTCACTGCATTGGCCGCTCACCGACGCGACGAATTTCCGCGGGTCGCCGTTCTCGCCTCGAAAAACAATTTCGTGGAAGAAGCATGAGCAGAAGAAAAAAATGGTGGCAATCTCGTCTGAGTTGGTTAAAATCGCCCATGAATTGGATTAAATCGCAATTAACACGAAATTCGCGTATTCGCGGGAAAACCCCAAAATTCGCGTTAAAATTCGCGTTATCGCATTTGCGACTTTTGCATGTCCCTAGTTATGGTGGTTAGAGCGCCTCGGTGAAGGTAAACAAGAATTTTATTAAACTTTGGTCACATATTCTTTTAAAGATATACTTTCAATGATCCAAAGAGAAAGGGGATTTGGATAATTTAACTTGGGCTCTTATGGAGAAATACTTTTTTTTAGAAGCTGTTGGTGACAAGACGTTGTTGAGACGCCACTCATTAGGAGCAAAATTTTGTCACTAATCTAAATATGTACGTGAAAGTATAAGTTCATGATAAAATAAGAAAGATATTTGCGAAAAACTGCTTGAAATTTGCAAGGCGGCTGGGAATCTCCGGTGACAATATCGCGAAACGAAAACCTCCAAACCAACTTCGCCTAAATTACGGAAATGTATTCAGTTTCCCGGATTTTACTTGTAAACCAGGTCATGAAGTATTTTCCAAAAGGTTGAAGCTGCTTGTGATAATGTAATATGATACGTTGTGTTCTGCAGGAGCTTCGGGGCCAAGTGTTCCAAGTGCTGCCGCAGCATCAGCGCCACGGACTGGGTGCGGAAGGCGCGGGAGCGAGTGTACCACCTGGCGTGCTTCGCGTGCGACGCGTGCAAGCGGCAGCTGAGCACGGGCGAGGAGTTCGCGCTGCACGACGGGCGACTGCTCTGCAAGGCGCACTACCTCGAAACCCTCGACGGAGGAAGCACGTCGTCGGACGGTGAGTGAGTCCACTGCAGCACTCATGGAGTGCACCCCAGTCCAGGGCAGGCACTTAGACAGGGGCTTCATCACCCCTCGGGGTCGCAACAGCCCGCTCAAAGAGTAGGCATAAAAATATGCAAGAAAGCTACCAGTATAAGGGTACTAATTTGCTTTGAGTATTCGTTTGCAATACATGTCGGCTACACTTCAGAACTGCTTCGTAAAATATAAACATTTGAGCCAGTCAAATAAAATTTAGAGTTCCGCATAGCGGCGAATATATATGGGGAATGCGGGGGGCGCGTTCTCCCTTGCGGGGCCGCCCGTATTGCCAAACATTGCAGAACCACAATTATAACTTTTTTATATCATAAGATGGCATTGTCTTTTATGTGTGAATAATTACTTTAATTAAAACTTTCTTAAACTTTGCATATGACTTGATTATTTTTTTCGATAAAAGTAAATAAAGGTAACTCAAGATATCTTTTGCACCCTCCCACCTTGAATTTTTTCTGTACCCATTACTGCACATAGTAGACTTGAATTTGCTGAAAACTGATTAGCGGAATCCTGGGGAATTCATTGTTATGTCTGAAAGTTATATCTGAAAATTTAAGATCAAGAACTACAAAGACGGTGATTGAATCTCATTAGCTAACTTAGAGTAACCGACTTCTTAAGCTTTTAATGATTGTGGAAAGTAAAAGCCGTTGCTAATACAAAAGATTATTTCGGCCGATACGGATTGGGAAAAAGATAAATTTTACTATGGGCGTCCATGGGAAAACCAAATGGGGATTTTTATACTCTGCTCCTGGCAACTATGGAGCCACTTTTACTGCTCCGTTAATATTAACTTTGATTAATGGTAGGTTCTGGTATGTATTCATGATGCAACACAGTTGAAGATCACTTCAGAGAACGCAGTGGCAATAATGTCTGTGGAGGTCAAATTATTCCTAAACCACTTTATCTAGTGCCATTTTTTTGGCCAAATGTGGGTGGGATGCTGTAGCCTCTCTTACCCTTCATCCTTGAAATCAACCCTGCTCTGAGCTCTGTTTTTATCAATGGAAATTCAAATTTCATTCTCCAGAATCGTTATATGACGGGATAGCGTCATCTTATCCTAAAATATGGATATGCCCAGGGTGCCAAAGAGGATAGCTGACCATCTGACACTCTTTCAAGATTTGGCCCATTTTAATTAAAAAAATATGTGTAACTTACCTGATCTCATGTTTCGGCATATAATCTTTAGCGGTTCTCTCAGGACAAATGAAATTCTCCCTCTTTTCTATGTTCATGTTCCTCCTCGCCCCTTACGTAATAGCTCTCTGCTTCACATTCCGTGATTCCATCTTTTTATCTCTCAAAGCTCTCTTTTCTACCGAATCCTGTCATTGTTTAACTCCATGGCTTCAAAAATCCCTTCCCTGGACCTCATTTTAGCTATTATTTATTTACGTAAACAGCCAATGTAAAAGTCTTTGTGCCGTTTTTGGTGGTGAAATAAATAAATAACCAAAACAAACTTACATCTTGCTACGAAAAAACTGCAAAACAAAACAGTGGAAACGAGACTCCAGGGCGGGCTCGCAAGGTTACACGGTTACACTCCAGGGGTAGGGACTGTAAGCGCGACCTTTTTTCCTCTGCACCCAGAAGGGGAAGGACGGGAAGGAACAAGGAAGGAGGCGCCGCACAGTGGTCCCAAATCGAAAAAAGCTGGCCAAAAGTCATTTTTTCGACTTTTTACGAGGAAGTTTTGAATTATGTATTCGGATTCTGCAGGATATGGCCTATAATATTTTGTACCTGATAGGTCTGTGTGATTATTATGTTGACCTGTGTAACCCGTCAAACATGGGCATGTTCAGCCTAAAACGCCCGAGGCGTAGAAATAGTCGATTTTAGGGTAATTCAACTTAATAAATGACTATTTTAATTTCATGGGATTCATCTGTCAATTTTAATACGGTAAGTTTGCATATTTTTTCACAATATTATGGTATTTTTTGTTCGTTTCAGAATTTATTATAACTATATTTAATTATTTATAATGTTAGCTATTTTTGGGCCTATTTTTAGTCAAATGTGTCAATATAGTTTCGTGCCCCTCCGTGCCCCTCAAAGATTCCTATGCTTAATCCTTAGGAAGAGTATGTACAACAAGTTGGAGAAAAAAAATCTTGCCTATACTTGCCTATCCGACATCTAGAGGGTTTTAAGTTGAGCGGTGCACCGCTCCGCTGAGGGCGGCTGGCCGGCGGGAGACAGTGGCATTATCGCTCAAATATTCCTGTATCGGTAGTCAAACTTGTATGGTGTATACTTAGCATAATTCTACATCCTGTACGATTACATAAATCAAGTGCTTCACGCCTATCGTATGCACACTTCTCGTTTTTGCTCTCACCTTCAAATATTCATGAAACCAATGAGGGCCGGTTTTCATGCTCTTAATGAGAAACATTATGAGTGATCAAAAGTGACTACTCAAGTCCTCATGCGAGACCTTGCAGTAACCACATGATGCTTTTCTCTGCAAAACTTTCCTTATATTTTTATAGAGAAGAGATCCCTTGCATGCTGTACAGCGTTGTCAGCACGTTATTCCGAAATAAGGTATTGGCGCTAAGAGAAATAAATGCTCCCTAATGCCAAAAATTATTCACAGAATCATTTCAACAGCCCATAGACGTAGATAGGATTGAATTCGGAGGGAAAAATTCGTCTAAACCCACCAATGGAGCGTGAATCTTGCTCGTGCATTTTTTAATAATAATGGAATGAGGATGACGGCCTCCCTCACCATAGCCATTGCATGGATGTGGTGAACATTTCCCACTCAGTTTTACTTAATGATTTTCTATGTGAACAAGTGCTGTGCTCCGAACTCTGTTAACACGGCTAACTCGAGAAACTTCTCCTGTCCAGATAATTAAAGCACTTGGTTTGCCAATATTTGGCATTCAAATTTCAGGATACGCCGGAAACTCAGAGGCAAGTCTATATAAGCTTTATATCTTTTATTCAATGTCAAATCATAATTTCCGGTTTATTATTGGTTAAAAATAGACAACTTATAGAAATCACATTCATCGTTTCAGCCGTAAATACTCCTGTAAAATTTGAATTATGGGTGCCGCAAATTTTTTCGTTCCTTGCGGTGTACAATAAAAATACAGAGAGGAAAGAATAGTCATAAGCGAAGAAGAAGGAATATGTCGTGGAATATTTGAAAACAATATTTCGACTGAATGAAATCAAGCATGCAAAAAATATTCTGACGCGCTTTGTGCGAAGAATGTTTTCTCGAAATACCTGAGAAAGTGGAATCAAAGCTCGAGGACATGAGCATTGCAAAGATCTTTGCAATGCTCATGTCTTTGCAATCTCGAGATGTTCAAAAGCTGGTTGCAGAAGGAAATGAAATTCCCTCCAGAAGTTTATCAATATCTCCCTCTCGCATCTAGTGAGTATAAATGATTACCGTGTATGCACATTCGGCGAATATATGCAGTGTATAAAACTTATCATTCATTAATCTCAAACATCATATTTTTAAAAGTGAAGTTTTGATTCAGGATTTAATTTCAGACAAGATGAAATTACGTGTAAATATAAAATTATAATCAATAAGTAAGAAATATTGGACCCGATTCTATAATTTTGAAAAATCTACGAATAAATGCTTTATGTGTATGAAATGTATTATTAATGTGATTTTCACGACGGGTATCGATGAAAGACTTATTCATAGACTTTCAGTGATATTAAAATCTCTGTCCTGCGGCTATGAGATAAATAATGAAGCCTTCAGCCAGTATTGCATTGAAATAGCTGAGCTGTGCATCGATTATGCTTGGTATTATATTCTGCTCATGGTAAATAAAGTGCTGATAAATGGAACAGCAATTCCCAAAGAATCCTTTCTTACAATTGAAGTTTTAACGGAGGAAGCATTGGAGGCCAGGAACATGGACATGAGGAAATTCCGAGAGCATTGTACAAGAAAATACCCAAGAATGTTAAATTATGAAGATATCTTTCGAAGACTCCTGCAAATATTTGAATCATACATTTTAATTACATCAGGAGTTACAAAAAAACGAGGTCAGCCTATCGGGTGAGGTGAAAATTTGCTAATTTTAAGTGATTCGCAGAACGACAATGAGTCCGATGGTGTGACATCGGGAGACGATTATTTTGAAATTTGTTCTTTGTGATACATGAAAGCCATTTTATTGCAATTCGAACATTATTTTCCTCAATGTTCTTAATACCAGTCATTTTATTTCATCTCACGTGACTTATCAAATATATGGAAGCCAAAAATGAGTGAGTGTGAGCACTTTTTTCCGATTTTGGTATCTCACCAACTATGCTGATGGTCGCGGGTTCGAATCTCACCAATTTCATGTCGTAAATTCTATAATGGGTTTTAACAGAAATTTATACATCTTTTACCTTAAAATTATACTAATTTAAACTCTCCATGAACACCAAGTTATCACCAATCGCAATGACATCTATATTGAGATTTTCTAAAAATTGTTTAAATAATAACAGCTCAAATAATGATAAAATGAAGAGACATCGTAAAAATAATGCCAAAATCAGATTCAGACGATCAAAATCAGTGGGAGATATCCACTTTTGTTGCTGTTTTAGCTAAAATTACGACGTTATTAATTTTGGCCAGCTTTTTTCGATTTGGGACCACTGTGCGCCGCCGCGATAGGAGCCCGAAGACGCCTCCTGGGAGGGAATAGGGAAGGAAGGGAAGGGACGAGGAATCCCGCACCGTCACAAGGCGGGCGGGTCCTACTATTAGCGAAACCAAGCATACGCAATGAATGTGCCAGCGATTTTAGTGGGGTTTCCTATGAGGAAGAAAAATCCATCGATCAGATCGCTAGATTGCAAAACAAAACAGTCAAGTGAAAAAATCAAGACATTTTGAGAAAAATAGTTAATTCAGCAAAAATATTTATCAACACTTTCTCTTCCTATGCTACAGCCATTTGGTAACATTCCAACTATAATTTATACCCCTAATCACGTAATACCAAAATCGATTATAAGACTAAATCATGCAATGAAACATTTGCAAGATTTTGCCAAAACAGGATTTTCTTCAGCTCACTCATGGATTGCTATCCTCTCATCACCAAAAACCAGTTCATTATAATCATGCAAGAAATACATGTGAGCGATTTACTGGAGTTACGTGACATGGCAGCAAACTATACTTTATGGACTCTAGAAACGTAGCAGATGTTGTGAGCAATGAAATGTTGCGTTTAGCATACACTTCATAAAATGGCATTTTTAGGCATAGAGCATCTCCACCTTAGTTTTGTCACCCATGAATCTCCCATCTTGACCTGTTGTCCTTTTCTCTTCCCCACCTTTGTTGGGCTCTGCGGCGTCGGCGGCCTCGCCAGAGGGCGGAGAATCTGAGAGTTACCAGAAGAACAAGGCAAAGCGGGTGCGAACCACGTTCACGGAAGAACAGCTGCAGGTCCTGCAGGCCAACTTCCAACTGGACTCAAACCCAGATGGCCAAGACCTGGAGAGGATCGCGCAGATCACCGGACTCAGCAAGAGGGTCACGCAAGTGTGGTTCCAGAATTCAAGGGCGAGGCAGAAGAAGCACCTGCACACTGGCAAGCTCAAGGGACAAAGTGAGTGCACCATTTCATATTCCCACCCTACATTCGCGCCCCGCGTGAAGTATGGATGTGTGATGGAGGGGCTTTGGAGGCTACAACCGGTGGGATACCCAGGAATTTTGTTTGGGGGGGTGGTCCAAAATCATTGGGGAAAATGTTTTAAAAACAGGATACCATGTAGAGGGTGTTAAACTAATTTTAACAATTTTCACTTTCGAAAAAACTTCATTTTTCAAAGAAATCTTTTGTAAATTCATGATTTTTCAAATATTTTGTTTTCTTTTATGAAGTAAAGTATGCATATATGTTTTTATATTTTGGGGGTTCCGGACCCTCTGGACTCCCCCCTCGCTACACCACTGGCTCCAACCCCCCTTTCTTCCCCTCCCCCAATTTTTCCTATGCGGCTTCTACCTGTGATACATCTGCTGAGGGGAGCACTATTCCAGGGACCCAACGGGATCAAAATTAGAGGGGGGCGGGGGTGAAAGCCATGGTCGTTCAAGTTGAAACATTTTAGCATGGAAAAGGTGAATGAAAACAAAAGTTTAGGAAAATTATAACAGCAATTTATTAGTTCATGAGGTCATTTTGTTGAAAAAAATACAATAAGTTTTATTTTTGTTACATATCTTATTATACTAATATCATTTTTCATGAGTTTAAAGAAAATTTGTTGAAAACTTTCGTTTCAATTCAGTTCTGATTGCTCTTAACCCTTTCACTGCTGCGAACGTACCTGGTACGTTCGCATGGCAGGCTGCTGTGAACATGCCTTTTCTTCCTCCCTGCCATACGGTTAGCACTTTTGCCGCATGCGAGGGTTAGGTTTTGGGAGATTGAGCAGCAGCAAAAGGGTTAAAGGCTTCTGCGATTTTTTTTCTTCTAGGTACGCCCATCTTCGCAAGATTTCTTTCTGGGTACGCCCATAAGGGACACCTATCTTTTGATACTCTGTTTTATATTATACTTACATTTATATGACTGTCAATGTCTACCAGTAACTAACAATAAAGTTAACTTCAAGCACTATGCAAATGAAATATGTAGCTAACATAATAAAATGCATGATTTTCTGATGCGTTTCAATTGATAACAAAATATCAATACCTATTGACAACCCCCTGTCCTCCCAAACACCCACAAAGTAAATTTCTGGCTACATGCCTCAGAAGCAGCACATTGTAGTATAAGCCAGTGGCGGATACAGATGGGGGGTGCGGGGGGCACGCGCCCCTCCCTTGCGGGTCCGGCCGTATTGCCAAACATTGCAGAACCACAATTGAGACTTTTTTATATCAAAAGATGGCATTGTCTTATATAAGTGTATAATTACTTTAATTAAAATTTTATTTTACTCTGCCTGTGACTTGATTACTTTTTATCACGATAAAAGTAAAGGCAACTCAATATATCTTTTGCGCCCCTCCCTTGAGTGCTTTCTGTATCCGACACTGGTATAAGCTTGTACCGTTAATGACAGAGTAAATAGGTTTTTGCCAGCAGGGACCGAAGTGCTTATGTTTAACTGAGAAATTATTCGTGAAAAGTTAATAGCTCCAGCATAAAAAAAAATAAATATTAGTACAAATTTACCATTTTGGCCTTTTTTTGCAATGCTGTATCATAAAATTTTGTTGAAAAACCTCAGATTCAGACCTCTTTACATTTTATTCCAAATTGTTTGGGTTTTCAAGGCTACTATTTTGCCCCTTCGAGATCATGCATGCTTGCCATGGCATATTGCACCCAATGCAGACACACCTATAGTTACATGCTCAGCTACAGTTCCAAAAATCATTCATTTCAAGGTATGGAATGCAATTCCAAAATAAATAAAGGCTTTAACCGATATAGAATTATTTCAGTGCAATTATTTTAATTACCTGATCCAACGATAATATACAAGATCTTCATTGTCTATTATTATGCAAACTTAGTATTAATGTTGAAAGTGTTTTATTTTTCTCGATATAAAATTATTTGCCAGTATAACTCTTGCTAATAACTTTCTCACTGTTTTCATTATTAGCCTGTTGATTTCAGGTGTTTTTATCCTGAGCATTGAATAATAGTCTATTCTTTTATTCTTCTTGATTCCTGCATAGTCCATCATGCGTCAGCGCCCATTCCAAGAGGGGATACTGACTCGTCGCCCTTCGGGAGACACATCAACCTTCACCTCACGTACTCGTTCCAGTCGCCGCCCTCCCTCAGTCAGCAGCCCAATGTTGTGTCCGCCATCCCACTTGGAGGAGCCACTAACAACAACAATAGTAAAGTCACCGTGGTGTCAGCCTCAGCTCCATCTCCTGTCCCTCCCACAACAAACACATTGTTCCCGTCACATGCGCATGGTTAGTATTCCCTATCACGTCTCTATGAGCTCAAAAAGTGCCAGCTTTCCAATTCAGAGAATCTCTTAAAGTGTGGTGAAATGTGGAGGCCACCTCCTTCTGAGCACATACATTTTCTTAAGTGTGTGTCTAAACCCGTCACCACAGTAACCATTTTGCAAGTCTTTTATGTGCAGAATTATCTGAAGGAAGACAGACAAACTAGGTATCACATAGAATACGTATACATACTAAATAGGGACAGAGCAGGTAAAGGACCCTCGTATTTCTCTCCCAATGCTTTGGTTGATACTCTGTGAGGAGAGTCGTGGCAATTAGACAACTAATGTGTTGAAAAACTTCCTTGTGCCCTTCCTTGCATTTAATTTTCATGTGGCACTGACACAATGATGAAGCCAAGTAAAAGGGGCTGCCTATTGTCCATGTCAAACAGGGATGAGTCAAGAATTGTTTGCGGTGGTTCACAGAGCAGGGTTACAGGAATGGGCAATGGTCAAAATGACGAGGCTGGAGTCGCTGCACGTTCTGTGTTGAGAATGGTGGTTTTATTATGGCATTATGTTGGTGGCCAACTCACAGCTGCTTTGGCACATCATAGTATGCCCTTTTTGAACTGCACCGGCGTGTCTTTCAAGCGAGTTGCGTACCAGAATTCATTTAGAGAGGATTGATTAGGGATGCCAGTCCGCAACAGCTTGTAGAACCAGCTTCTTTTGTTCAATGAAACTGGATGTGGGCAACAGGGCGGGGATTTTTCCTAGACTGTGGGCGTGGTTTGGGTGGCTGAGAGAGGGGAAAAGTGAGAGTGATTGTGGGAGTAAAGGTCGTTTTTTGCCAGTACTTTGGAGGGGAGGGTAAGGAAAGGTTCCAGGGTGAGGGTACCACATTCATCTTGCCTCTTTACAAGCGATATTATGGGTCATCTCCATCACCAAGTTTCAGAAGTTCTCCTTTTTCTGGATGTTGATTAAAATCAGTCCTCAATTGTTCTTCTGGGGTTGTGTGTTGAGGGTTGGTGAAAGTGGAAATGGTAGAAAACCTTGAATCCTGGAGAATTTGGGATGTCAGTAGACAAGGAGGGAGAACCGAGGTTTGAATCTCTTGTGAGGGAGGCAGGGGATTAGGTCCCGATGGATACAGCTGTGGGCCTCAGTTCTTGAAATTGTTTTGCGAGTTAAGTGGAAGAGATTTACATTCCTCAGAGGCGTGTTCTGAACAATATGTTTCAAGAATTAGCATTTGATTATTCTAATAATATATTTTGCCTCTGGTTTCAAAATGGAGGATTTCAATTTCTAGGAGGAGTTGGTGAAGTTTTTGCTTGGTAATATGTCCTGTTTCCAAGAGATTATTAGCCACCATTGAGCAATTGTCACCTTAATTGGAGTATCACTTTTGTTTATTCAACGGTGTGGTGATTCTTCGACCTGTTTGTCCCACTTAGGCTACACTGCGTGATGCACAAGAAATCATGTACACCCCACACTTATGTGCTAAACATCACTTGCTATTTTTCTTTCAGAAAAAGATTTTCAGTGTCATTGCATAAGGGGCCAAGCAACAGTATTTTGCTGCATTTTTCTTTGCTGGTGAAGTTTTTGCTTGAGTGGTCATTACTTCTATCGTTGTTGTTATTTTATTTTTTTACAATTCAAAATAGACGTGGTTTTAAATTTAAATATGAAGGCCATGCATGGCATATGGGGGGTGCAGGGGTCACGCCCCCCCCCCCCCTAGTGGGGCTGCCTGCATTGCCAAACATTGCAGAACCACAATTGTAACTTTTTTATATCATGAATAGCATTGTCTTGTATATGCTTATAATCAGTTTAAATAAAATTATCTTAAATATTGCAGGTAACTTGATTATTTATCATTGTGTTAAAAGCATAGGTAGCTCGAAATATCTCTTGTGCCGCCCCCTTGAGTTTTTTCTATATCCGTTACTGTATGAAGGAAATGTAATAATGTTAAGAATTCTGTTTAGCATGATCAATATTTCATCAAGAAAGTGGTATTTCCCCAGCAATAATACGCATTGTATCACCCTGGAGTGGAATTCAGCATGATAGTATAATTTCCATAGGGCATCAATCTCTTCAAGCCTTCAACATGTCCTAGATTATCTTGCTGCCTGGGATTCTCTTCACTAAAATTACTCCAAAGCACTCGCAATGATTATTTTAAGGTACTAGTTTTCTATCATATTGGGAACAGAAGGGCTCCTAAAGTTGGTGGCGTATAATGAGGTTTCCCTGAATCTACATTTGAGCTGTGCATATCTCAGTGAAAACATTAAAAAATTGTGATTACAAAATATTTTTTGTATCCACCCAGTGAAACTTTGCTTGTTTTAAGGATCTCCATTATGCTGGGAACTAAACCACCACTAAGCATGCTCTGTGCACATTAATGGAGACTTGGTCATGACACTGATGACTGGAAGAGCATAGCTGTTCGTTACTGAAATAAAGAAAGTGTCCACAGGTGCTATCTTATTCTGTCGTGACCACTCTTCATTACCTACAAGTGGAACATTGCTGACATCAAAGAAGATTCATCCAAAGAAGCCAGAGCAGAAACTTCTTGCACCAACAAGTGTGTTTTGTGTTGTGAGTTCCAATTGAAAAAAATTACTTACTTGCCATTGATTGCCTTTTGAAGAATGAAAGGATAGGCTATCTGATTATAACCTTGTGCTGAAGTGCTCTGCATTGGCAATATTATAGTTTGCTGAGGTACATGTATGTGAGTGATGGCAGTTTGCTTACCTCTTCCGTTTCTGTTATACTAAAGTTTTAAATTTGTTCTTACTAAGAAGACAAGTTATTTAAGCATTGTATTAATTCCTACATTTTAAAGTTGATTGACTGGTTTTAGTAGATTGCTTTTGATTACAACAAGCTGCCAATATGGAATTATTATTATCAATTGAATTTTGGGCAATTACTCTGCATTAAAAGCAGAGCCAAGGTGTCTAGAACCACCAAAGAGAGCCCACTGCGTGCTTGCCAAATTAGGATTAAAATGACGTCTTATCTACCAAAGTTGGAAAAAGATTTACGGACAGAATAGACAGCAATCAAGTCAAATTTGAGACTAAACATAAAATCAAGGTTCACTGAATAATTCTCTCTCTTCCATAAACTCCCAGGTAATAGCAAGAGAGCTCCCATAAAACAGGAGAATAGCAAGGCTTCCAGGCACATTTGAAAGGTGCATGGGCCAACCCCATCAGCACAGCTAGATGGGAACCTCCTCAGAAGGCTCCTACCAGCCCAGAGTAATCTAACAAATCGAGATTTTTCGCGGTCTTATTTCACACAGTACTGGCAACCCCCCTCAGTAATATAATACAAAAATGAATTTTAAAAAAATCATAAAGCTTAATTTAAGTTCTAAGAAGGTTGAATAGAAAAAAAATTCTGGGGAAGAAACAGCCCTTCTTGTAGTGTCCTTGATGGTGGGTGGTCCCATGGCCTCCTAACCAAATTCTCTCGCTATGCCTTGTTTGGGTTGTGCGGCCATTGCGCATTGTGGTGACGATTTCAGTGAGTCTCAGCTGCATTGCTGAAGGACAAAAGATAAGAAGATTTCTCGTGTAAGCAAAGATTCAAGTGGAAACATATGTCTGTAGAGTGATGAAGAGATCAGAAGCAGCTTTTGGGTGGGTTGGGAAGGAGAGCAAATTAAGTCATTTGAATTTCTAAGGAGAAAGGGTTGAACCCTTCAAATAAAGCCCATAAGTCCAGTCTTTCACTGTGTGTGGAATGTGTTTGAAAGAACTGAGCGCCTCTTCGGAGGCAGAGCATGTGGAAGACTATCCTCCCAGCATACTTATTTAGGATCATCATGGAGGGCCATTGCTGTTAGGAGACGGATTATCAGAACCTCAAATCATCAGATTAATTTATTTTACTAGGCACTGATCTATTAAACAAGTACAGACAAGACTCTCATCATTATGAAGTTCACACGACCAAAAAACCAATTCGTAATAACAAAGATTTTATAAGTGTTTCTTTGAGGAACCATTGAAAAAAACTTAGTTTGTCAAAGTTTCTAGTCTCTTCAATCTCCCTAACTTAAAATCACACTGCGAAATGGCTTCAGAGTCAAGTGCATATGTCATATACGTGATAAAATTAGACACAAATACATATATAAAAACAAGCTCATTCGTTTAATTTTCTCAATAGAAAAATGCAGCATGATGTAATCGAGGGTAAATGTCTCCCCGAGTGCAGTAAAGTCCTCTATATACATAACGATGCATCCCGAGACCTTGCTCGTGAGTTGATAAACCCATAAAAGGCACCGAGGAGTGTGGTTATCCTGCAGAATGCATCACTGCATCACAACTGTGTGTTAACTTATGATTGTGACGAACTGATCTAGCTGAGAGTGCGACACTGCCTAACTAGGTGCCTAGGTGTTGTGGGTTGTCCTGAGTTGAATCTTAACTCCTAGAGAATATAATTTCTAGCTCGGATGAAACTACGTGTATCTACACATGTACATAGTTTTGCTTTGCTCCGGGCTGAAACAAAGCATTTCCATTTCATGTCATTGCTGTTTACTGCAGTCATATAGTGTGTCTCTTAGTGCCACCAGCACTGCATGCAGTGACAATAAATATGGCTCTTGTAAGCCCCCAAACCAGCAAACAATTGTTATCGGCCCTATCCTCTTGTACAAATGTATCTGATTCTATAACTGAAATACATTCCTTCAGAGTTGCTAAACTTACTTTTCTCTTTTCCTCATGCAATCTAGTATCCATGGATTCATCCCTGGACCAAACACCACAGGATTCATTGCTGTCGTGCATGCAAGGAGAAGTGTGACTCAATTAGTGTCACAATGTGAATTTGAATATGACATTTGAAATGACATAGGTGCAGCAGGAGGTGCATTGCAATGCCCAGGAATGAGTGTGCAAGTGTTTTCTGTGAGGGATCCAGTGAAGATTGGGTGTTCCCAAAGGAGTGGTGTCCAATATGTGATGATGAATGAAGTGCTTGTTTGGTGAGGGCCATTCATTGACTCAAAAGAGTGATTCGGAGGCATTGAGCTAATGGCATTTCATTTTCGTGATATTTTTTTTTGGATGAGGTGGAAATACAGTTTGCAATATTAGTATTTAACTGGCCTTAAATTATTCTATGGATGAAATGTTGCAGATTTTGTGTATATAATTGACTTCTGTCATAGTTGTGGATTTAGGAGCATTTTGTGTTTTTATTATGCCCACCTAATAAAGTTTAAGCTCTATTTAATTCATAGTGCTTAATTTACTCGATTCATTTTTTTCAAATACATATAGTACGTCGATTGTATTCCATATAATGTTATTGTGCTTTAACTCAGTTTATATTACTGACAATTGTGCTACAAGATGCTGGTCCCAATGTAATTACAGAAACTCTGATTTGTAAAGTGAAACCATGTTTTAAGAGGTCATCAAAAAGATAAAAGAAAAGTGCATAGTCTCATGAAGATGTACCTCTTCCTTAACAGGTAACCATTGAAGGAAGAATGCTCATGGAAGGTTTTCAGGAATGAGTGGTAATAAACTAAGCCATTTATTAACTTTCTACCAAAAAATTGCATCATGATGCATCAAAACTTTTAAAATTTTAATTTCATGCATATTTGCCATTGCCAGTGGAATGAAATATGTATCGCGGTACATATTTCTTTCCACCCAAATAAGATAGAAAAGTTTAAGAATCGAAGTCCAAAGTTAAACTTAATTAGTGTTTTTTGCGTTCTTTGCCCAGATGATTTTTGGACTTAGTAGTCGCTGAATATGTTTCAATTAGTGGAATTGAATGACGAAATTTTTTTGAAAGAACTCTGGAAACGATTTAACCGTTGATTATGGACAATTTTTTGCGTTCCTTGCCTAGATGATTTTCAGACTTAGTTACTTGGTGCCTTCGTTGAAAATATTCTAAATGGAATCAAATGACGAAAGTTGATGCATCCCCAAAAAAGCTGTTTAAAGCGCGATTCATGGACTTTAGAAATGATTAAACCTTAGATTATGGAATGGGAAATCTAATAGGCAAATAAAAATGTTGCCCACCATGTTGCAAAGTAACGTTGCCATTAAACGTTGTGTCAACGTTAACATTACAATGCAACATTTGTAACGTTGCTACAACGTTGAGACAACCTTCTCTGCTGCTGGGGCGTATTTCTCCGAATATAGTCCCCCCCTAATTTTGAGGCTTCAATTTCGGGAAATATTAAAAAAAAATGTGTTTGAATATAGTCCCCCCTTTACTTTTACCACAGGCATTTTTGGAAAAAAAGGGGGGACTGTATTCAGACATACACGGTAAGCAGTGCTGGTTGCAGGGGCATCTGGTCTTTTTGAAGTTCAAGCTATCAAGCAGGATGATCAGGAGTTAAGGATACATACCTCCCTCAACACTCTTAAACAAAATAGAATTTCTGGAATAGAACTGAGTAGAGCAATTCTCACTCAATATTGGGATAATTACTTCCAACAGCCCTGTGATATATTGTCATTGTTATTGTTTGTAACCTGCTAGACATAATTTAGTGTGTCATTTGTTTTGGCGCCAAACAATAAATGGAACGCTACCTTTTAGCGTCACTTGCACGGTAACCATCATAGCGTCAAGTCATTACATTGGCGACGAGGGCGGGATGCCGAATTTTATGGAGAAGTTTGTGTTGGGGGTGGACAATTGGGAGTCCTATGAGGAGAGATTGGACGAGTACTTTATTGTGTTGGACTTGGGAGAGGAAGAGGTGCACGCAGCTAAGAAGAAAGCGTTGCTGTTATCGTCGATAGGGAAGGAGGCGTACGAAGTCGTACGTAATTTGTGCGAGCCCAAGAAGCCGTCGCAGTGCTCGCTTGATGAAATCAAGGGTAAGCTGAGGAGTCATTTCAACCCTCAGAAATCGGCAATTGCTGAGAGGCACAAGTTCCATCAGAGGACACAAGGGAAGGAGGAGAGCGTCCCCGAGTTTGCGGCTGGCCTTCGCAGCGCGTCGCGTCATTGCAAGTACGGCGGATTCCTGGATGAGGCCCTGCGAGACCAGTTTGTCCTGGGACTCAGGGATTCGGCTATCGCCCAGGCATTGTATTTGGAGGACGAAAGTTTAACTTTCGCCCGAGCAGTGGAGATAGCCGCATCCCGGGAAAAGGCACTGGTGTACGCGGAGACGAGTAAAAACGCAGCAGAGGGAAGAAATTTGGAAGTTGGGGGAGGCGCAGCAGAAGTGCATTATGTGAAAGGTGAGATGGAGGAAGACGACGACGCCGAGGCGGTGCATCGAGTAGGCACGGGAGTGCCAGGAGGAAGCTCCCGTAGATGGCAGAAGCAGGAGAGAAGGCCACCAAGTGTAGACAGGTGCAACTGCTGTGGTTACGTGGGCCACAGGGCTGCAAGCTGCAAGTACAGGTCATACAAATGTGACATTTGCAAAAAGACAGGGCACCTTAAGGCAATGTGCAGGGAAAGTAGAAGGGTAAGTGCACCGAAAAGGGTATCATTTCAAGTTTTGGCCGAGGGGGAACAGGATTTTTCCGAAGGTCGCTGTTCTTCCTATGCTGATGATTTTGATCTTGCATTGTACAACATAAATACTGCTATGATTGGAGGGGTGGGTCCTTGGTATGCTGAAGTGATAGTTAATGGTATAGCCCTGAAAATGGAGTTGGATTCAGGCTCATCCATCTCTGCAGTGTCAGAAAGATGTTATTATAAGTATTTTTCTAACTTAAAACTTCAGGATACTCGAGTAAAATTAAGGTCATATGCAAATACGCTCATTGAACCCAAGGGTATTGCGGAAGTTGATGTAGTGTATCAGGGGTCTCATGCTAAATTGCCACTGTTTGTAGTAAGGAATGGAGGGCCGCCATTATTGGGTAGAGATTGGCACAGTGCACTGGGCCTACCTCAGCCGGTGCAAAAGGTATGCTCGTCACAAGTCAAGTTTGGGGAAGATGTCATGAAAAGCTTCAAGGATCTGTGGGATGAAGGGTTAGGGACCTTCAATGGGAGGGAAGTCGCCCTTCACTTAAAAGCAAATGCAACACCGGTGTTTTGTGCTCCCAGAGCCTTAGCATTTGCCCTTAGAAATAAAGTTAATGAGGAGCTTGACAGATTGCTGGAGCTGGGTATTTTGTATCCAGTAGATTTTAGCGATTGGGCAACACCGATTGTACCAGTAATGAAAAGCACCGGGAAGGTAAGGATTTGCGGGGATTTTAAAATTACTTTAAACCCAAATTTGAATATTGAAAGGTACCCCCTGCCTAGAGTGGAAGAGGTCTTTCTTAAGTTGCAAGGTGGTCAGGCATTTTCAACCAGGCTTTTCAACAGCTAGTTTTAGCCGAAGATTCACAGCGTATGTGCACAATTAATACCCATAGGGGCCTTTTTAGATATGCTAGGTTACCTTTTGGTGTTGCATCTGCCCCAGCCATCTTTCAAAAGATAATGGATCAAGTGGTTCAAGGCCTTTCAGGGGTGGCTTGTTTTCAGGATGATGTAATTGTTACAGGCTGTAATGAGGAGGATCACAGTAAAAATTTGTATGCATTGCTAGAAAGGTTGCAAAAATTTGGATTTCGAGTAAATAAGCAAAAGTGTAAAATTGGTTGCGAGTCAGTGGAATTTTTGGGGCATAGGATTGATAAAAGTGGGCTTCATGCAATGAAGGATAAAGTGGAAGCAATTGTAAAATCACCAGCTCCGAAAGATGTCCCCCAGCTAAGATCTTTCTTGGGTCTTGTAGAATATTACTCCAAGTTTTTACCGGGCCTAGCTTCTGTGCTGTTTCCTTTGCATGAACTTCTTAAGAAGGGTGTCGTATGGTTTTGGTCAGCAGACTGTGATGCAGCCTTTATGAAAATTAAAAGGTTAATCACATCACATAGGGTATTGGCACATTATGATCCTACTGTAGATGTGATATTAGAATGTGATGCTTCACCATTTGGCGTAGATTCGGTGCTGCTCCATAAATACACCAATGGAGAGGAAAGGCCAATTGCCTTTGCATCTAGGTCACTGAGTAGTGCAGAAAGGAATTATTCACAAATAGATAGAGAGGCTTTGGCCATCATTTTTGGGGTGAAAAAGTTCCATCAGTATTTATATGGTCGTCACTTTGTTTTGAAAACATACCATAAACCGCTGCTCCACATTTTTGGGGAAAATAGAGGGATACCACAAATGGCTGCCAACAGGTTACAGCGCTGGGCAGTAATATTGCAAGCCTATGATTATGAAATACGGTATATCAAAGCAGAGCAAAATGTAGTTGCAGATGGATTATCTAGGTTACCCGTGGAGCAGGAGTCAAATATTACAGAGGAAATCTCCTATTTGCAGGTAGGAGAAAGTGAATTTCTTCCTGTTACCTCAAAGGTAATAAGCAAAGCTTCTCGGGTGGATAAATGTGTAAGTAAGGTAATTGATTTTTGCTTGTTTGGCTGGCCAAGTAAGGTGGGTGAGGAGTTGAAGCCATATTTTGATAGGCGATATGAGTTGACAGTGGAGCAAGGTTGTTTGATGTGGGGAAATAGAGTTATAGTGCCAGAAGGGTTAAAACTGAAAATATTGTCAGAGTTGCATTCAGGGCACTTGGGGATGGCAAAATCAAAATCATTGGCAAGGTCATATGTTTGGTGGCCAAAGTTGGATCAGGACATTGAAAAGATGGTAAAGTCTTGTGAGTCCTGCTTATCAAATAAGCCAACACCAAATAGGGTACCATTAAAGAGTTGGGACTGGCCAGAGAAACCATGGCAAAGACTACATTTAGATCTGGCAGGACCCTTCGTGGGAAAGATGTTTATGGTTTTAATTGATAGCCACACAAAGTGGCCAGAGGTAAAGGAGTTAAGAACTAGTTCAGGTGAGGAGATCATTTCTCACCTAAGAAATGTATTTTCTGTCTTTGGACTCCCGGAGCAGATTGTTACCGACAATGGCCCCCAATTCACTGGTGGAGAATTTGCAAAATTCTGTGAAATGAATTGTATAAGACACATATTTTCTCCACCATATCATCCAGCAACCAATGGGGCTGCTGAAAATATGGTAAAGATTTTCAAAAACAAACTGAAAACCCTTTTGCACTCAGGAGTTCCCTTGCATGTTGCCTTGCCCAGATTCCTTTTTGACTATAGACTGGCACCTCACTCTACCACGGGGGAAGCTCCAAGCAAACTGATGTTTGGAAGACTCCCGCGTTCTCGGCTCGCGGTAGTGAAGCCAAATACGAGAGAGGTTGTTACAAACCACCAAAGGGCTCAAGGAGGAGCTCAGGGGGGTTCTTTTGAGCGAGTGTTTAGAAGTGGTCAAGAGGTGATGGTGAAAGTTTACCCATATGGTATAGGGAAGTGGGTGAAGGGAGTGGTGAAAGAGGTTCTCGGTACAAGGAACTACAAAATTTTGACTGATGATGGGAATCTCATTCACAGGCATACTAATCAAATCCAGGGCAGGGAGACAAGAGTGACAATGAGGGAGAGGCCAAGTTGTGTACAGATTGAGGAGGTAGCTGTTGCTCCAGAAATAGCTCCCAGAAGCGAAGAGGTAGGCATGTCAGAAGAGGGATCGGTGCAATCTGTGGGGGGATGGGAGTCTCAAAATTGTGTCTGGGGACCGAGGCTGCCCAAAGTGGGAGGGAATGTGAATGACCAGAGTGTGACGGGAAACAGTGTCCCTCAAAGGAGGTACCCTCTTAGAGAGAGGAAAAGAAGGGAGTGTTTGGATTTGTGAAGTTTTTTTTTCTGCTTATTTGTAATGTTCAATTTGTAAACATGAAGTATGTCTCCTTTGGTTTTTCTTCTCTCTCCAATATAGAATTTCATTTTTTTGTGATGTTGCAAAATTGTCTCTTCGCAATATGTGGTATCTGAAGTCTGATGAGAGAGTAGACAAGCGCCTTTTAGACATTCATCAGCTATGGAAAACATTTTCTGTTTAGCTGATGAAATAATAACTTTCATCGGAGAGCCACCTTAAAGATCTTTTCAATGACATATTCCAGAGTTTACAGAGGTGTGGCCACCCCTAAGTCCTCCCCATAATCTGCTACCTTTTCAAACTAAGGATTCTTGAATGTGTAGAAAAACTTCTGGATACATTTGTCATTGTTCAATTGGACCAGGGATTAGACTGGGAACATGGACAGGAAAGCAACTTTAGAAACTCAACACAAATTTTACACAAAATAAATATACATATCTGTTTATTATGTTACTGACCTCTTAAGGGGCACAGCTAGGAATTAACGCTAGGAGGGGTTTCAGGCGGAACTAATACTGGGGGGTATTGGGTGTGGTATACCCGCCAGGGTAAGCAGGAGGTGTGAGGGCCCTCTGCCAGAAAAAAATTAAGATAAATGGTTCAAAATGTTGAGTTTTACGTCCTTCTGAGGGATATTTTGTTAATCCTCACACCATTATATAAGCAATATTAATCCAATTAAGTAAAATAAATTTAACTTAAAAATTTCTCTGAGCTCTGGGGGGGAGGGGTTTCACCCCCAAAACCCCCACTTGAAACTTTATTTAGCAGATCCACTTGAAACTTTATTTAGCTTCTTAATTTACATTTTTATATGATAGACCTTACATTTGGAATGTGCTTCTCTATGGAAGTGAGTCATGGACAATGATTTTCCAAGTCCAAGTTTAAACACTGGCCAATTGCTGCCTAATGCATGCATCATACAAAGATCCCTAAAATCAACGCAGTACAATGTTATCATTTAAATGCCATTAACGCTCAACTGAGGCTGCCAGCATTGCAGTCGCATTGGTACAATGTGCTTGCCCCAAATTAAGCTGCCACAATTAGACTTTGTACACGGCTGTCATTAACATCCTGTAACATCCGCAACTAAGGAGTTTTCGGGGGATTATGAAAGTAGAGAGATGAAAAAAATTAAGGAAAGATTTCTGTTGGCACAATGTAGTATTTATAATAACACATATGAGGAAAGGTGTGTGCACTACACACATCTTAAATATTGGGATGTTGTTTGTCCATGCAAAGGGTTGGAGACAATTAATTTCTCACTGGGTTTGTTAGGATCATTATTACTTTAGAGTAGATTAATGACATAATTGACAGGCTACATGGACTGATTATACAATAATGTGTAGTGCGGACGTTCCCCGCCACAATGGTGACTTGGTTATAACCAAATCTGGCCTCAATACTCTCTGAGTCCAGCGCATACACTCCTACAGTGGTAGTTATAGCAGAGCACTAGTGTTGCTGGGATGAATTGGTAGCAACAATAATAAAAAGTAAACATCCAAACAGAATTTCTCAAGATGTCATTGGAACACTCTTAATCCTTGGTCTGCGGGAGTTCAAGATTTTAGCTACCAGCCAGTGCAGAAGAGACCCCCTAAGTAGGAGGCACCCCCTGACATGAGGGCTGGACTGGTAGAGCTAAGCCACTAAACCATGGTGAGGGCAAGTGCCCAATGACAAGATATCAAGGTAGATGTAAAAATTTTGGGTGAATGCCACAGCCAGTGAGTAAAACGTACAAAAATATTCCTGCATTCTAAGGGTTCAGTAAAATATTGTGGAGGTAAAATAGTTCTTTCATTGAATTTTCAAGCGGGGACTATCCAGGAGAGTAAATCAGCTATGTGACTTTTAAGGTTATGGATAAATAAAAATAGATCCCTTGGAACCAGCAGAATTCTCAGCTGAAGAGCAGGAAATCTGAAAATGCAGAGAATGTAACTAGATATCCTAGGAACCAGTGAAATGAGGTGGCCCAAAGGAGAATTTTGAACAGAAGCTACAATATTATACACACACAATCTGTAAATGGCATGGCTGAATTGGGTTACATGTGTCTGAAAAGCTTACAGCAATTTCACTAGGGGCAATGATGGTGAAAAAAAGGGACCTAATCCGTCAATACCATAATGCTGCAGGTTTACATGTCTATGCAAGACTGCGTGGATGAGAGAGGGAGGAATAACTCCTCAAAGACAACAAAGAAGTACCTGTTCAAATAGGTAAGAAGTAAAGAAAACCTATAATTATAGTGTGAAATTTATAAGTGCTGTGGTTTTAGCAGGGCACAAAGATGGAATCTTCTACCACAGCAAAACAATTAAAAGTTAGTAACTGTATTGTTTTGCCATATCAGTAAGTACTGTAAGCCCGGGATTAAGGTGTAAACATATTCCGAACACGGATTAATGTAAAGGGAGTTTATTGGCTCCAAGGAAAGAAAATATATTTACAATACACTGCCACACTTAGTTATGAAGCACTGACACTCAGCCGACACGCCAGTAAGTCCTTATCGCCAGTCCTCTCTCCGTAGAACTGACTGTACTTTCTCGCGCCCGTGGCATGGCGCTCCTCATCCCTCTATCGGCGAGCCCTTAAATTACCTGCTAGAGACTCGCACAGGGGCGCCACACCACCCCCTTCCTAGTGACAGAGGCAATCTGGCATGACAAAAGAAAGAGAAAAAAAAGGAAAAATTAAATGCAAACAAAATTAACCCACTGAGAGAGACAATTTAAGGCAAAAAATCCCGGAGGTGCTCAGGAAAGTGCACTCTTCTTCCCGATCGGGTCGTCTGCCCTTCCTTTTCGGGTGCTGTGGGCACTCTGAGGGGTTCCCTCTGTGGTCCCCCTGACGCTATGACCCCCCGTGGAGGTATCAATGGTGTCTCAGGTCGTGGTGGCCGCAGGATGGTACTTGCTGGTGTGGCCACTGTTGGGTCATCGGAGGCGATGAAAGCGGGCTTAAGGCGGTCAATTGAAACATTGGCCTCTCGCCCACGGATCCTCAGGGTGAAAAATTTGTCATGCCTCCGAAGGACTTCAAAGGGGCCCTCATATGGCTGCTGTAAGGCTCCGCATGTGAGATCACACCTAACAAAAACAAAAGGAGAAGAGAACAAGGATTTAAATACAAATGTTGATCGTGCTCCATGGCGCGAAGCAGGTTGGGGACGAAGGCTTTGCATATGCTGCCGCACCTGGACCACATAGTTGGTTTGGTCGTCTATGGTGAGGCTCTCGGTGGGGGAAAGGAAATCTCCTGGTAGGCGAAGTGGCTCTCCATATACCAACTCTGCTGATGTGGTCTGCAGGTCCTCCTTCCAGGCGGAGCGGAGGCCGAGGAGGATGGTCGGAAGAATATCCACCCAACCCTCAGTCTCATGGCTGCGGATGGCGGCTTTCAGCTGCCGATGGAGGCGTTCCACGAAACCATTTGAGGCCGGGTGGTAAGCCGTCGTCCGCAGGTGCACGGCTCCGGAGAGATCTGCCAGTTGTTGGAAGAGCTGGCTCTCGAATTGGCGACCCTGGTCGGTGGTAATGCGCTGTGGGACGCCAAAACGAGAGATCCACTCGCGAAAGAAGGCTTGGGCCACCGTCTCCGCCGTGATGTTTGCTATGGGGATGGCTTCCGGCCAACGGGTGTAACGGTCGATGACCGTGAGGCAGAACCTACAGCCCCGGGAGTGCGGTAATGGCCCCACAATGTCCATGTGGACGTGCTCGAAGCGGTGGGAGGGTTTTGGAAATGTACCAATAGGGGACTGCACATGGCGTGTTATCTTCGCGCGCTGACAGGGGAGGCACTCTCTTGCCCAAGAAATGCAATCCTTCCTCATGAAGGGCCACACGTAACGGGACCCGACCAGGCGCGAGGACACCTTTCCACCCGGATGGGACAGGCCGTGAAGGGAGAGGAAGACTCGTCGGCGTAACTGGGAGGGCACAAAGGGGCGGGCTTTCGAAGTAGAAACGTCACAGTACAGGGCCACTTCACTGTGCGGGAGTAATACTTGTCGCAGGACGAGCGAGGAGGAATTTGAGCAGAGCAGCTCGGCGAGTTCACTGTCACCCTCCTGCGCTACAGCGAGTTCATCGTGACTGACGGCGGCGGTGATTTCCTCGATCCGAGAGAGGGTGTCGGCCACTAAATTGTCCTGCTGGAGACTCGCACAGGGGCGCCACAAGTACAAACTTATAGTGGACTCCATTTCACAATGCAGTCTCAGAAGAGATCAACATCATATTGAGCAAATGATGCTTGGAATTATTTCAAACTGGATCACAGAGGCAGTAAATCTTATCAAGACACCTGAAACTTCATTGGGGAGGAATTAATAAGGTGCCCCCCACATAGCAGAAATACGTCTTGGATACGTCTCGAATATCACATGTTACGACTCAGAGACATTCTGAGAGCTTCAGAGGCATCTCTGAGATGTCACTATGTCCAAAAAAATGGTCTATGTGACATCTCTTGAGACGTCTCACATAAGTCTCTGAGATGTCTCATTTGACTTTGTACTATGGTATGCTTTAAATTTAGGCAAAAAAATAATTAAATTTAAATTATACAGTTATAGCCTACATTTCTCGATCATTTTTAGCGACAAATTTTGTGATGGATCACCTTTTGAAAATAAGAAACCCATATTAAATGTCGTGATTTTAATAATCCAAACTGCAGATTTGCACTGAAAAATATATATGGTAGGCATTGATGGCGTTTAAATACTTTTTTTTTTAATTCCTGAACGTCTAACGATTACATCTCCGAGACATCTGTGAGACATATGTGATATTCGAGTCATTCGAGACCATAGTGAGACGTCTCTGAGAGGTTCGTTGCTATGTGGGCCATGCCTGATAGATCATTTTACAATGCACTCCCAAGCAATACGAAGCACAACCAGAAGAAACAACCATGGATGCTTATGCAACTGCCCAAGTAGCAAAAGAATATTGAAAAATTATTTTAAAATTATTTCAAATGATTTTAAAATCAAAATATCATAAGATGGCTAAATTCATGACTTTTTCAAGATTTTAAAATAATTTTAAAATAATTTTAAAATAATGTATTAGGCATTGCTCTTTTTAAGTCTTGTACCATTTGATCTCATTTTGTTGATAATATATTCTTGGATATGCAGGAAGTAATGGCTTATTTTTGCCAAAAATGTTTGTTTTTTAATTGCACAGAAAAATAATTATGTGAACATTATTTTAAAACAATTTCAAAATTATTTTACACACATTTTAAAATAATTTTAAAATAATTTTGAAATAATTTGATAATTATTTTCTAATCATTTTAACATAATGTTAAAATCATTTTAACATAATTTTGAAATAATTAGGTCATTTCAATCTTAGTCCAGTGTGATAAAATAAACCAGTATAAACATTCTCATTCCTTGGAGGTGATTGTGGTAACTGACAAGTAGCTTTACATAAAACAAGTAATACAGATGATTTTGGAGACTTTGTCTACCAAAAATGAATCCCTTTTTTCAAAAGTGAGTTTGAATTTCGCCATCTTGAAATCCACAAAACAGTATTTTTTGGCAGTTTTCCATAATATTTCTAGAAATTTAAAATAATGAATTTCTGGGAAAAATATCCCAAAATGAAGGCATATCATCAAAAAATGGACAGTGAACGATCCGAGAATGCAATCAAGGAACACCTGAAAACACTCTCAATATGTGCTTTATTGCATACTAAAAAGGGATAAGGACTGAGTACACATGTTTCTAAAGTGAATTCGTTTCAAATCCAAACTCTGACATCTGATTTCCAAGATGTCAAACTCTGACATCTGATTTCCAAGATGTCAAGGTGTGTATGGTCAATGGTGGGATTCCCGTGAAAGCACGCAGAGAAGGAGGTTCTGTAATTGTCATGATGCATGTACCATTTCCTTCGAAACATTCATGTCTGTTGACGCTAGGATAATTGTTAGGTGGGAAATTTTTTTTTACTGTTCCTGGCACAGTTCGAAATTTCAAACATGTGTTTACTTATATCATATTAACATAGCAATTAATCATTTTTAAAAGAGGCTGAATTAGTTACAACATATTTTAAAACTATTTTAAAATCTATATTTCATAGCTTATACAAGAGTAGGACATATTTTAAACTTATGTTAAAATCATTTTGAAATGGTGAAAAAAAGATTTGTAACGTTGAAACAGAGAAAGCTAATATTTTTCAAAATGATGTTAAAATCATTTTAAAATGTTCTCGCAATATATTTTAAAATAATTTTTACATAAGATTTTGCTACTTGGGTGTCATCAGAAATACAAAAACATGAACAACCAGCTCAAAAGACAAAATTTGTTATTTAAAAAATTTTCTACGGGAGGATAAGCGATTAAAATATGAATAGAAGCCTAATCACACCCATTCAAGACACTCTGAACCCACACCTCTTGTTCCTATTCGTAGTCCAAAAGTGACTGTACATGAAAAACTATTGAACAGCAGCTTGTAAAAACGTGTGTAAAATAAGTTATTTGAAATACAGCATATTACTGATACTATGCCGGAATCAACTGGAACTTTGCGGTCCAAGAAAGATCTTAATTTATGTCCTCAAATAATAGAAGGTCGAGTGGTACTAAAAGCTTTAAATATCGAGTTTCGATGTGATTTTCCTCATTTCTCAATGTGTCAAGGGTTTTGGACAAAAATCCTACAAGGGTTAGGTTCAGTGGCATAACTATGGGGGGGGAGAGGGGATAGATCCCCCCCAAGCCTCAGAGGAATAAAAATTAATTTAAAACTATTGTCTAGTTTTTACATATAATGACTACATCTGCTTAAAGTTAAATGTTAGTACCAAAATGATGTAAAATACATATCCAGGCATGTCATTTTTCAAAAATTTTCCCGGACCCCCCCCCCCCCGTTGCCTGGGGGAGCGCCATCCCAGGGGGTTGTAAGGTTATTGGCGTAAATATACTCCTTAAAACACGCGGGTTAAACCAAAAGTTGTATTAATTGAAAACATATTGAATGGTTATTTGGGTTTTCCGCTCTGCACTTTGTTATAAACAAAAGAGCGGACACCAAGGCCACGAGCATTGAGTGCACAGTGCATGTGTGCAGTGCATGCACACGAATGCGAGTTCTCGAAACATCAACAATCGCACTTTGGGAACGATGAGAGATCACGGTACTACTATCCACGACGCCCACAATTATTACCTCGGGCACAGGTCCAGCTGCCTGTGCCCGAATACCACCATGGAAGGACTTCCATGATACCACGATACCACCTCTTCAGCGAGATTGATGGTGCGGCAAAACTAAGGTGTCAACTGGCACCAAAAATTGTAAAAGACAAGTTTCCCAATGGTTCCAGTGTTACCTTTGTAGTACAAGCATTATGCAAGTAAAACACATGATGCGTCCAAGGGGACACAATGGAAGAACTCCTCCTTCTTCCATGGGGACACCAAGAAGTCGTAGTTGAACCATAACGATTAGTACGCCGTCAATATTGTACTAATATTGTTCGCCGCAGATATCTATCCTATCCCAATAAAATATAATTTAGTAAATTTCATTCCATTTTAATTTTTTTCTTCTCAGTAATTGGATTTTTCATTATCTGCTGAAGCTTTTTTTTCATAAACTGCGTAAAAATGCAATGAATAACAGAACGACGTTAGAGACATCTATAAAATGAGGAAGGTTGGGAATCAGGATTTTGTATTCAACGCCGTTGTGCAACGAATATCCAGTATCTCCAGTTCGTGGAGCGATCTGAACGTTGATTGGCCAGCATGAAACCAACGAACACAACGAACCGAATTTGAATCTCAGGGATCTCAGGCTGGGTTAGGGGCAGGTTCAGGCTGGTTCTATGTCAATTTAGGACTTTCTCCATAAAACCGTATTGTGTTGTAGTTTTGCACTGTCTTATCGTTTTTTTGCCTTAGTATCCATATTAAGGAACGATACCTCTTCTTATCGACTAATGTAATGCTAATTTTGTGAGAGCGTATTGTTTTGTTTTCTTCATCCTCGTTTGTAAGCATGGCATTAACTTTTGACGTAAGTTACTTTTATGAACACATGATTGTCATTTGATTTATTTGCTGTAGATATGCTTGAAAGATAACATTTTACGTAGGTATCAGTGACGCCTAAATGGAAGAAGAAAGTGGTTGTTGATCCGTCGCCAATCCTCTTGTTGGAGAGGTTTAAGGGGTCTCCATCTCTATTATTTAAAGATCTCAAAGTGGGCCAGCCCTGTGTCAAAGGATTATGGATTCGTAACTCCAATGACTGTACAGTTACGGTGAGTGAAATTTAAGTACGTTGTCAAGTGTGCTACCTAATATAAAGAATCTTGAATACGCCGTTCGGTAGCATTCGTAGATGCGCTGTGTGGGCCAGGCGAAGCCCTCTTTTAGTTGTTTTTCGAATGATTTGCTTGATTTTTTCTAGCGTAAAACCTTTGTTTTGTAACGGTGAGAATTGCAGGGCGAACACGTATCAATAAAAAAGGATTGTTGTGTGTGTGAAATGTCAGAGATTTTTGGTGTTCGTCATTTAAATCATGGTAGAGCGCGATCCTTCATGTACGTATCGAAATAGTTAATAGATTTTAAATCTAATGTAACTACCTTTTCTAAGGCACATCTAAGCTCTTACCTATTGTATGTATATGGATTGAAGTGTAATTACATGATTACTGTTTCTTAATTTTATGGCAGTTGACAATCTAATTTAGAGAAGTAAAAAAGTGCAATATTTTCGATATTTACATGGCTTGCATACAGAAGCACCACATTTAATACAGCATTTCTATATGCGCACAGTCCACATTGCCTCCATATGCACAGTAAATGCCAAGTGGATACACCGTGGTACAGGATCCCCTGTGGTGCCAATTTTTCCTTTTCATTCAACTCGCAGATGTAACACCTACCTTTTGAGTTATTTGCAGCAAAACATTGGCATCCTTGACCCTTTTGCGGATAAGTTGAGGATGTTTGTTTTTGTATTTTAATGCTTAGCTGTCGTCATTCCATGTGCCTAATGAACGGTAGAAAACCTTGAATTCTGGAAATCATTCTTCCATTTTCAACACAGGAAATTTTCCTTGAATCGATTATGAATTCCTGCTCCAAGTCATGAATTTACAAAGCTCAAATTTCTAGACATCTGTATTTTATAGTGGTTCAAATAAGTCAAGGTTGTAGAAATGCAAAAATGATGTGTTCACGGAAGACATTTGTTTCTGTACTGAGGCATGATTCTAGTGTAACAAGTGGTAAATAGAATCAGGCAAAATCCATTTCTGCAAATAACCTATAAACTAGCAAGGGAAATTCATAATCTGCATTAATCTTTCGTAAAGCATTGCGTTGCAATGATGTTGCTTGGAAAATTTTATAACTTTGGCCTTTGAAAAGTGGAATTTTTCTTTTGTGCATTAAGTGATGTGCATTTAGTTGATGTGTCCATTATTGTTTGTGCAGGTGTGCATGACAAAGCTTCCGCCACCAGAGAGAGGTGTGACTTTCAGCGATACCGAGTTCAACCTTGATTCTCAGGAGAGCAAGAGAGTGGAGGTGACGTGGTTGCCGACTTGTGCTGGCACATGGCGGGACGTCATACAAGTGCAAGTATGGGGTCTCCCGCCCCCACACCTCAACTACAGGGTCGTCATTCACCTCTCATCTGTCGAGCCAAAGCCCAAACACGTGAGTGAAAGTTCAACTTATTACACATGTATGTAATGGCTTCCATTTTTCATTTATAGCCATGATTTCATGCATCAAAGACAAGTCTAGAAGGAAGGACAACACACCTGTTTTAGAATTCATGAATTAATTAAAAAATGTGTTTTGAAATTATTTGAAAAATTTAATTTTTAAACGAAGGAAATTTTAATAATCACACGACTAATGCAATATCAAGTAATGAACTATGGTTTTTAGCATTCATCTGTGATTTATCAACTTTGTGAATTTAAAATAAGCAGTATTCACACTCCCTTAACATAGTTACATATTGAGATGATGCTAGTATCAATAACCTGTGATGCTATATTTAACACAAGTACACTTATATGTGGTATTTTAAAAAGGAAATGTCATCTTATATCCGTGCAAATGTACGTGGTATTTCTTAAGATTTAAAGTCTTGACCTAAAAGGAACCCTTGACCTATCAAACGATTTGATCTACGATTTTGACTATGTTTTCTTGGAATGTAGCCAAATTCTCAAGTGATATAAAAATCACCCTCATGAATTGGCTTATATACCCAATAGTTAGGCTAGGAAACAGGGTTGAATATTTTCTTTGTTGATCTGTATGATTTTATTCTTTCCTGGTTGGATCACATTAATGAATTTTTTGTCTTTGTAATTGAGTTACGTACACTTGTATTTCATTTGCAATGGACATTTCTGTCTGGTTGCATACGATATAGGTATTACAGAAAAGGAAGTAAGAAATCATTAATTTGCTCTTAATATTACAATTTTTTGTGCCGAAAACAAAGTGCCTAAGGAATCTGAATGAAAATGAAATGCAGTTCCTACTTTAACCCTTTTTGCTGCTGTGAAAATAACTTTTCTTTCTCCCTGTAGCACGCTGTGAAGTCCAACACTTTTCCCCACATGTGACGAGTAGCTTTCCAGAGAGTGAGCCTCAGGGAAAGGCATCTGAAAATATGCATATAATTCTGAGTTAAAGAAATTTAAAATTGAAATCTAATGAACACCTGCAGAGTAGTGAAAGCTTTTCTTATGGGAGTAAAAGTTAACATCGACTGTTTGTAAATACATATCCCTGAAATTTACTTCTTGATAAAATCTTTTTTGATTAGGTCTCACACAACTTTTAAATTAGCTTTTGAAATATTAGACTTATTTATGTAGTGTATAGTTGAGGGTTAACATTGATAAGTGAATAAATCAGTGGTTAAATAGTTCTTGGGGTATAGGTCCAATGTACATATATGATGCAAAAAAGTTGTAGCCAACGTTTCAGTTTATTTTTAACTGTCATCAGGGCTATGAATGAAAACATGAGAACAATATAAAATACAATGATATACAATATTTTTACACAAATAAATGTTACCATAGTTTTTTTTACAATAATATAATTAAAAAATATATATAAAAATAAGAACAGAATACACAAAAAATTTTGAATTTGATTAAATCAGTCAATTAGGCTGGCCACCTGAGGTTATTTAGGTGAATAGTAGTTGTACCCTCTAAGTAGTAGGTGTGTTAGTATTAAGAAAACATTGCAGCTCATGACTTAATTTCATAGCTTCAGCACTATATCTTAAAGAACTACACATTTAGCCTTTGAATTTATAGGTTTAGTTATCTGTTGCTGTAGGCATTTAACACGTTATCCACTGATCTTAACATGCAGAGCTGAGTCTCCTTCCTGGGTGGACTCGGCAAATTTTGTCTCTAACTTCTCATCTCGATAATTGGTGACAGTCGCAAAACAAAGAAAAATAGTGAATTTGTCATCGTCCTGGGTGGAAATCAGGTGTGATCCACTGGTAGAACATGCCTCAGCAAATATTTTAAGACAGCAAAGATATGAAGTCAATTCTTAAGTTGCATAAAATCCGAGGTATTTATTGTCAAATTGTTATCAATTTCATTTCCTAAATTTGATTTTTCTCCGAGTGTACCATAATGTTATCTACATATACATGTATGGTGCTTATATAATGATGTTAATGTGTGCTGTGGATTGTTGGCTGAGGTGGCAGCATCGTGTTACTTCCTTTTGCCCTGCCCCCTGGGCCAATTGCCTTAGGAGGCACCTACTGCTTCAGATTGTTTTCTATTTTGTATACGTCTAATTAACAAAAAATGTATTATGCTTTTAGGGAGGAGTATAATTCTGTTTTCAATATGTCTGATCCTCTTTGTTCTTCCAGAAATGCTGCCATGTGAATCCTCCCCTGAAGGCTCAGAATTCCAGGTCCAACATGTCAACTGGTGCCAAGAAACCAGGCTCGGTACCAGGTGCATGTGCTACATGTTGCAAGCGCAATGTGGTGAAAATCCCGTCAAAAGGTGGAGCCACTACTGCAAGTGGAGTGACGAGAGGAAAGGCTGGGAAAGAGAATGCTGCGAGGGTCCCTCAGAAGTCAGCGAGGCTGGTCATCAAGGCGAGGCAGCCAGCAGGCACTGTCACCACTCAGCACTCCACTCCCCTGAGGACAAGGCCCTCGGCCATGGATGACGACTCCTTGGAGGAGGATAGAGGGTGTATTCCTGCCGATGAGAATACAATGCCATCGGAGAAGTTTATTCCAATGGTGGAGGGTGGTCTGCTTCCCTCTTGCAATGTTCCTTCGACGCCTATCCGCAGAACTACGTACAGAATTCAAGGAAACGGACCAAACGAGCAACCTTCCATGCTGCGTTCTCCAGACACTCCAGCAAATGCGGATACCTACTTGGTAAGAAATACATATCGCGAGTTACACCTAAGAGAGAATGCTCATAATTAGGGACTCATTATGTAGGAGGTTGGTTGGTGTCTTTTGCAGATGCATTTCACTTGTTTTATCAATTTTTCAGTTTACATTATCGTTGCCATATTATATAATCATTATCATTGCCATAATGGAATTACAAATGAACTTAATTGCAGAAAATCACTCCTCTTACTCCCTCCCTCACAAGAATGCAAATATATATTGTGAAAATGTACACTAAACATAAGGAGTGCATGCATTTATGTACAAACAAATTGTCTGTGCTCTGGATGCACATATTGTTATATAGCTCCTATCTTATTATTTTTCAGGAGAGTATAATCATGTATCTGTATTTAATTCTGTTAGTTATTTTATAATGACCCTCATGATGAATTGAGTAAAAATCGTAACATAAGACCAAGAAAAAGATTCCAAAATTTTGCCATTATTGTCACAGTATTAGAACCCTTTTATTGACTTATTTAGCCGACTTATTGCCTGCCGCAGTCCTTGGCACGGAGCCGTTCTTTCAATTAATTAGCAACATTTCAGATTTAAAAATTTTTCAACTACATACTTAATTTTATTTAATACGTCTAGATTTTTTCCCAATTCTTAAGATATATCTACATCTTATAACCATAGATAGATTAAGGGGGTTTACATAAATTACAGCCGTTGAAAAGGCCACAATCACGAAAAAAAGTGAAATAATTCGGGCCGATAAATGGGCCCCTGGGGGGCAGTTTTTGCTCAACCAGCGACGGTCGATATATCTGCCCGGTGGTAGTAAAAGGGTTAAATTATGATGCTTTTTATCCCATAACTGCCAATGAAACCCTTCTGATTTGTGCACTTTGTCCACATTTAACGAATATGCCTGTTATGTGTCCTCCATATCGAAAATTTCCCTCCTGTTGTGAAAAATTGTGGGAAAGGTTATGTCATTCACAAAGTTTCCATTTATTGCAATCTCCAGTATGTATCCATGTCTAATATTTCTCGTACCTAACCTTATGTGAAATATTGTATTTACAGCACACTCCCCATTATCCCAATGGCTAATGATGGGGAGAGACGGTATGAATAATCAGAAAACACAGTCAATCCAAAATTTCACTTCAATGTCTTGTAATGTTCATAATTTACGTAAAGCAAACAATGTATTATTATTTATGCAGTTATTCTGTTATTTAAGAGTGCTTCCCGGACTCATTGAGAGCTTTCTTCGCCAGTTCGCGATCTTTTTAGCGGCCATAACATGGTTGTACTCGTATTATTAATGCTCCATGTAAGGCCTAGTTTCGAAAACCACACATCGGTGGCTGTGTGACCACGAATATAGATAAGTGGTTTGCATGAATGCTTCAAAACTACTGCTTGACGTCGGAAACTACACTGTCAGGTACCACACCACTTATTTGCGTCACGCACAAATTGGCCGGGTTGCAACTGCTGTGCGCCGCGTTTCCGTGATCACGGAGTGCAGTTGCGCACTTCGAGGCTTGGAAAACACAAGGTCTCTATTAACACACTTTTTTTCCTTTCTAATCATCTAGCAGTGAACGAATGAGTTTACCAAATATGTAATTGCTTTCTAAACAGAGTGAGATAAAAAGTAATCATATTCCTTCCTAATTTCTTTTCCATTCCTAATATTCTGTGTGTATGTGTAATATTTCTCAGGATTGGATTTGAAAGGAAAAATGTAATTGTGAATAGTGATTAGCCAGTAGACAACCTTTTAGCAATAGAAGTCACTTTTTTTACTTCCACAGTAGGTTTAAAAAAATTCAGACTGGTTTCTGCTGTTACCCTGTGATCAAGTACATAAAATATCAAAACATATGGTGAAGACAGTTTTATGTATGCTATGGTGGTTATTGGAGGGGGGTTCAGAGCGGGGCTTGGTAATGCCAGGAGGGGGAAGAGGTGGGGGAAACAAAGTTTATCATTCAGGATGTGGGGGTGGGAGTTTTGGGAGGGTGACGAGTAATAAGGGGGGGATGGGTTCGGAAAGGTTATGTCATTCACAAGGTTTCTGTTTATTACAATCTCCCGAATTTCCAAAGCATCCATCCTTCTTCCTTTCCTGCTAAAATGCAGTACATATTTCTGGTTTGAAATTGCTTTGGTGCCACATCTCCAAGAGGTTCCAGGCAAAGGCTGACAAATCGTCCTTTTTCCTCCAGCATGCCTTGTGTTCCCTCACCCTTGTCTTGAAGTTTCGTCCCATTTGGCCGATATAGCAAGAATCACAATTGTTACACTTAAAGTTATAAATACCAGATTTTCATTTGCGTTCAATTACGTCTTTAGCATTATTTAACCATCTTCTCAAGGTGTTATTATTAAAGAATGCCTTGTATGTGTGTACTTATTTTTAGGCATGGCTTGGGATACAACATTTGATTAAGGGCCCATCAAAGGTAATTTTCATCATTTGGTTGACATGTTAGGTTCAACGGGAAGCAAGGAACTTGAATAGGAGTAAGCAAATACATATTTAAACCTATCCTCACCATATTTTTTGATATCTTATGTATGTACATACTTGATAATGGCGCAACAGGTCGGAATTTTTAAATTAAATTGTGGTAGTTAAAAAAATTGTCTTATATTGCTAATATGGAGCCCTTCCACCATGTACAAGCTTCAAGTTATGATTTAATTAGTAGACAACCATCTGTACAAAATTGATGGTTGCAGCTTTGAATGCTGGCTCTGGTGAATGATTCTACTCTGTCAAATCTTTACATACATATTGCATAATATAATTACGTGCATAATCACTTTTATATGCATTAAATTCCATTCTCAGGTACTGGAGGAGGAAGAGGAGCCTAAAGTTCAGCCACAAAATTGGAGGTTCAAAGAGCTGGTGAAGGAGCTTGAGTTGTCTCCATTGACCAAAGCTTCAGATAAGCGTAGCGGAAAATTATGTCATCAGTCTCCAGTGGAAGTGAGTCCAGGAGTTTTAGTCTTTCAAAAATAAATTTACCTGTGATGAAACACATGGGCAGGGATTCCCTGTCTGGATAAAAAGATATTTCTCAGCTCCCATCAACATTCTACACTCAATTCTTCCACTAATCTACTGTTTATGAATACTCATGCCCTATTTTGAATTTCAGTGGAACCTCTATCTAACGTTTTTCAGGGGGGTGGACAAAAAAAACAATGAATGCGGAAAAACAATCAATTCAGGAATGTTTGGCTGGATTGCCTTTGTTCCAGGAACCGCAGGGTTTTTGCGAGTAATTATGGTATTCATGAAAGGATTCAAACAAGATTTTAGCCGATTACAGGAGCATTAGTTCTATGTCGAAACACTTAGTTCATATTGTTGATTAGACTAATATCTCTTTCAAATGTCCTAAAGGAACATGCCACCTCGCTGAAAAATGATTGCTCTCCACTCGGCATTTGCACTGCTATTATGGATTTCTATCTGATGTAAAAATTCTAGAGATGGGTCGAATAGCAGATTTCTCGAACTCGAATATCGAATTCGAATATTAAATCATTGCTCAAACATTCGAATTTCAAATACCTCAAATACTAAACGATGAATGCGGGAATGTTTGACTCGGTTGCCTATGCAGCAGGCAACACAAGATTTTTGGGAGTAATTTTGATTTCCTTTAAAGGATTCGAACAGGAATTTAGCTGATTAATGGAATACAGTGGAACTTGGTTAGTACGTTCCTCCTTAGTACGTTTTCCTCCTTAGTACGACGATTTCTCTCCGTCCCGGTACCATCAGAACAAAATACAGGCAAAAGTATTTGGTTAGTACGTTTGAAAAAATTGCGATTTCCTGGTTAGTACGCTTAATTGCTAGCCGTGACGCAACCCGCAATTCGTTCTCCAGTATCTTCTTAAGGGTCGTAAAGCTCCGAATTCATGATTTAATTTATTATTACTAGCCATTAACATTCTTGCATTCATTCCACACATCTTTCTTCGCCCGTGATTTATTCAAATGCATTTCTCAATTCTTATGACGTGATAAATAATCAAACATGGCCATTTATCAGGAATCAGTCTGACTATGCAAAACTGCAGCCAATGAGAAGCCCCAATTTTCCCCACCCCGAGCTCCTCACCTTCTGTTGCCTCTAGAGTGCCCACTGCGCACAAATTTCACGAGTGGGCAATTGTTGCTATTGCACGAGTTATCATGATGAAGAAATGAGTCTTATCCAATTCCCACTTTATCTAAAGCAGTACTGCATGACGTCAATGCTACGGAATACGTGCATATTTGACTACTGCTGCGGGAGCAGACGATGCTCTGGATCTCCACACGAAGCTTAGCTTAAAAATACTTGGTCTCGGCACGAAAGCAGACGACATTAAACAAATTTTTAAAGTAAATTTCAACTGTATAATATAAAATCTTCTTGTAATTACGTCGTATTCTAATAATCTTGCGTGTTATTATTCGATATATCGATCAATATGGCTTTATTCCAGAAGCGAATGTGTACGGCTGTTGCCTTAATTTAAGGTTAATATAATTTTGTCCAATTTTTATGAAGTTTAAAAACAACCCGTTGACATACTCAGGGTTGTTGTTATATTCTCCGAGTATGCTGTGACAAAAAAGAAATGACTTAGCTTTACTTGTCCTCTTTCTATAAATACATATAGGATAAATCATGGGAGAAAGACGCCGTATTTCGTCTTCGGGAAATCTATGAAACATTGTGATTTTTATTCACATGGTATTGTTTTTCAATGTAGCGCCCATTTTCTTTATTTTAAAGGTTAAAAGAGTTCAGGAAGGCGATCCTACGAGAACTACCGATAGTAATTGTTATTATAACGACTTTTCCACAGATTGCAATTACCCCATCTACTATTTTTTACTTTCCTCGTTAGCACGTTTTCCTGGTTAGTACGTTCATTTTTTGTGGTCCCTTCAGAATCGTACTAAACAAGTTCCACTGTATTTTAATTTTATGGAAACAATTGGGCACATAGTTGATTCAACTAACATCTCTTTCAAATATTCTAAGGGGACACACCACCTCGCGAAAAATGATCGAATGCCGTCTTGGCATTTAGACTGCTACTATGGATTTCTGTCTGATGTGTACATTCTTATCTACCAAACGCCCTTTCAGCGGCACGCCCATCTGATACTCGGCTTCATCCAACTTCTTATTGTCAACAGGTAGCTCGCTTTACCCCCCACTCCTGCTGTCAAGTGCTAGCGGACAATCTGTGGCGTTTTGCAAAATACATGCACTTCTCCGCCGCATTTTCTTCAATTATTTTTAGTCCCATCTTTGGAAGTTCTCACGAGATAAGAAGATGAAATTCGAATTACTATCAGGGAGAAACCAAATATCCTGAGAAAATATCCCTTCGTCTGTGACAGTAACAATAGAGATTTATTGCACAACTCATGAATTGTAACTTGATATATGTTTTCGGAAAAAAAATACGGCATCAACTTCCGAGAAGCTCTGCTGCTCATATTGAGTCTCCGTCGTATTTTGACATATATTTCCTCGCGTAAAATGCTTAAAGAAAGTCAAAAATGCGTCGCGTTTGGTCTTATTCCTTTTTAAATCACGCGCACATTACTAATATTTCAATCCAATAAAGGTGTAAAATCAATTGCCGAAAGTCATTGTTAGACACCTTTTGGGCTAATAGGTGATTCATGCCGCAATTGACCTCCAGAAACTGGGAACTTTGAAGCAGGTAGGCTGAAAAAGGTCAGTGGGTGAGAAAAGGGGGGGCGCGAAACACGTTTCTGTTGTTCTCGTGTAACTTGATTTTTTTTCGAAGCTAAGGTCTTCGTAATATGATCCCTGCGCGAGCTGGTACCTTTTTTATTTCAAATAAGAGGAAAGCCTCAGAGGGGGGGTAGTGTTGAATGGAAGGGGAAAGGGGATCTTGGGAAATGCGCTAATGTAACTATGCCACGGTGCTCATGCAGCAGTTGATCTCCAGAAATCGGGAACTTCGAAGCAGGTAGCCAGAAAAAGGTCAGTGGGTGAGAAAAGGGGGGAGGGCGTGAAACACGTTTTTATTGTTCTCGTGTAACTTGATATTTTTTCGAAGCTGAGGTCTTCGTAATACGATTCTGAGCTGGGACCTTTTGTTTGGTTTCGGAGAAGAGGAAAGGGTCAGAGTGGGTGAGGCGAATGCTGAATGGAGGGGGTTGGCGGATTGTGGGAAATGTCCTAATGTTGCTATCCCACGGCACTGAGGTTCTCCTGGTGGGGGAAACAGGGTATTTTCGGATTTTTTCACCGAATCATTTTCGGTTCCCCACATCAAACTCTTTTCACCGCTCTAATCCATGAATTTGATGTTGACATAAGGTTGTTTGTGTGTAAAAGTGCTCGTCGGCTCTAGCTTGGCCAGAAAGGGTTTAAAGTCAACGCATGGAATAGAGATTAAATAAAATATAAATTATCATCATGCAGCGTCTAGAAATTGTTTGAAAATAATTTGTTGAAATTATGCCATGAAAAGCATTAGCTTTATTTCCAGGTATTACCTCTTTACATCGTCTCAATTTGATGGTGTTATTTTTACATACTGAGTTTGAGCAAGTTATGGTTTGAAAGTGACAGTCTCTACATGTATACTAGTCCATTGATTCCTTTAAAAACCATAGATCAATTCACCTTATACCCATTTGGTTTTTTTGAAATGCAATTATTATGTATGTAATTTCCATTCAAATTTTCATCAATGCCAGTGTACATAATTAGATTCAAGCATGTTATTTGCTCTTGGAAAAGGAATGCATTTAGTTTGTACTGCTGATTGTGGGCTCATGTGAAATATTCGTCTCTTTCACTCCCTATTCTCGAAATTGCTTTATTGTGGTGGAGTCTTTATATAATTGCCACTGATCATTATATGTTTCAGCACTGTATTAAGTATGAATGTAAGTATCTAATGGGTACGTTTATTCCTTTTCAAGCGTTTGGGTGGTGAGAATGTCGCCATGGATGGAGGGTTGATGCCGAGTCAGTCGTCTCCAATCCACAGCAGTGCGGCCGTGACCCCCATGCACCGTCCCCCTCTCTGCTCACCGATTCTCCCGCACAACCCTCCGCCTCCGACTCTGAGTGATTGTAGCACTGCTTGGGGTGCCTCCTCAGCTGCTGGTTTCACTGAATATCATCATCAAGGTATTTCTGCCAAATGAAAGGTCTAGTTGTGAGACGAACTAACTATCCCTATACATCTGTTCTTTTCCTGTCACTGTATATACCGTATTTCTCCGAATATAGTCCCCCTCTGAGAATAGTAGCCCCCCCGCCCCCCTAATTTTGAGGCTTCAGTCTTGGGAAAAGTTAAAAAAATGTGTTCGAATATAGTCCTCCCCTTTACTTTTACCATGGGAATATTTGGAAAAAAAGAGGGGACTATATTCAGACACATACGGTAACGTATTTATCTGAATACAGTGACGTAACTATGGGGGGGGGGATGAGGGGATAGATTTCTCCCCTGCCCCAAAGCTTCAGAGAATTTAAAAAAAATATTGAATACTATTGTCTAGTTTTTACATATAATAACTGCATCTCCTTATACAGTGGAACTTGGTTAGTACGTTTCTGAAGGGACCACGAAAAATGAACGTACTAACCAGGAAAACGTACTAACGAGGAAAGTAAATAATAGCAGTCGGGGTTATTGCAATCAGTGAAAAAGTCGTCATAATTACAATTACTATCGGTAGTTCTCATAGGATCGCCTTCCTGAACTCTTTTCACATTTAAAATCAAGAAAATGAGCGCTACCATGAAAAACAATACCATGTGAATAAAAATCGCAATTTTTCATGGGCATCCCGGAGACGATTTCATGATTACGGCGTCTATCTCCCGTGATTTATCCTATATATATTTACAGAACGAGGACGAGTGAAGCTCAGACAAGCGAAGACAAGTCATTTTTCTTTCTCACAGTGTACTCGGAGAATATAACAACAACCCGGAGTAAGTCAACTGGTTTTTTAAACATCATAAAAATTGGGCAAAATTATATTGACTTTCAAATTACGGCAACAGCCGTAGACATTCGCTTCTGGAATGATACCATTTCGATTGTAAAATCGATCGATATATCGACTGATGACACGCAAGATTATTAGATTACGACGTAATTACAAGAAAATTTTATATTAAACAGTTGAAATTTACTTTCAAAATTTGTCTAATGTCGTCTGCTTTCGTTCCGAGATCAAGTATTTTTAAGCTAAGCTTCGCATGGAGATCCAGAGGATCGTTTGCTCCCGCAACAGTAGTCAAGTAAATACGCACGATGTCGAGTTTATGGAGCAGCACTGCTTTAGATAATGTGGGAATTGTCTAATACCGTTAAGACTCATTTCTCTCGTGCAATAGCAACAATTGCCCACTCACGAACTTGGTGCGCAGCAGTGGGCACTCCCAAGCGCTCCAAAGGCAACAGAAGGTGAGGAGCTCGGGGTGGGGAAAATTGGGGCTTCTTTTTGGCTGTAGTTTTTCATAGTCAGACATTCCCGAAAAATGGCCGCATTTTATTATTCAGCACGTCACAAGAATTCAGAAATGCATTTGGATAAATTACGGTAGAAGAAAGAGATGTGGAATGAATGGAAGAATGTTAATGGCTAATAATAATAAATTAAATCATGAATTCAGACGTTTGCGACCCTTAAGAAGATACTAGAGAACGAATTGCGGGTTGCGTTACGGCAAGCAATTGAGCGTACTAACCAGGAAAGCGCAATTTTTTCAAACGTACTAACCAAATTCTTTTGCCTGTATTTTGTTCGGATGGTACCGGGACCGAGTGAAATCGCCGTACTAAAGAGGAAAACGTACTAAGGAGGAACGTACTAACCAAGTTCCACTGTACTTAAATTTTTGGTGCCAAAATGATGTAAAATGCATTTCCAGGTTCCATTTTTCAAAAATTTTCCATTTGCCTGCAGGGATGGGGTCACCACCCCAAGCCATCCCATCCCCCCACCCCCAAAGCATATTCCTAGTTGCGCCACAGTCTGAATATAGTCATGCCTTTTTTTCCAAAAATGCCCACAGTAAAAGTAGATAGGGGAGCAGTGGCATAGCCTAGGAGGAGTCCGGGGGGTCAGGACCCCCCCCTCCAATATAAAAACACAATTACTTTCCCTGGTGTCGAAAACGAAAAAACGAAATGTGTCCACTTCCATCGTAAGCGGGCACATGTTCCTCTACCAGAACTTCGCCTGAGCGGCCGAATTCTACCTTATACGGATTCAGCCCGCTTTCTGGGTTTGATTTTTGACCGCCGCCTTAATTGGCGTGAGCACATTGAGTTTTTAAAAAACAAATGTTTGAAAGTTTTAAATATCCTGCGATATCTATGTAATTACTCGTGGGGTGCCGATTGCTCCACGATGTTTTTATTGTATAGAGCATTGGTGCGCTCGAAATTAGACTATGGATGTTTTGTTTACTCCTCTGCCCGTGAAAGCTATTTGAGACCTTTGAACACGGTTCACAATGCGGGGCTTCGATTGGCAATTGGAGCTTTCAGGACTTCTCTGGTCTTGAGTGTTTACTCAGATTCTGGGGAGCCCCCTTTGACTGCACGCCGAAACATCCTTATGTGCAACTATGTTGCTAAAATTCTAACAATGAGAGGGCACCCTAGTTTTAATATTATTTTTAAACCACGCTTTATTAATATTTTAAACAGGCGGCCTAGGGCAACTAGACCCCTAAGTATTACTTTTAATAATTTTATCCTGGACAGTGAGTTTATACTCCCAGAAGTGTACCCCATTGGGAATTCGGAAAATGCACCTTGGCAGGTACCTTTTCCACAAGTCAGCTTTGTCCTCCACAAAAATCAAAAATCTTTGACAACTGCCGCGGAATACCAGCATAGCTTCAAGGAAGTAATGCACCGCCACCCCGACTTCATTCCTGTTTACACGGACGGATCGAAGTCAGAGTGTGCGTGCGGGTGTGCAGTGATCTCGTCTCACCATGGAACCCTCAAGGCCAAGCTCAGTCCGCTGTGTAGCGGCTATACGGCAGAACTGTTCGCCATAAAGATGGCTCTGGATGGTATTAAGTATAGCAACGCGTCCTTTATGGTCTGCAGCGACTCCATGAGCGCCCTACAGTCCATTTCCAGTTTTTCTCCCTGTCACCCAATCGTCCAGGAAATTCAAAATAGACTACTTTCCCTTGCTCGGAAAAAAGTGAAAATCCGTTTTCTGTGGGTTCCTGGACATGTGGGTATTGCTGGAAATGAGAAGGCCGACTCGGCCGCGAAGGCAGCCAGCGAGGACGACGTTGCTGATTCTGTGCTGATACCATATGAAGATTTGAAGGCGACCACAAAAAAGATAGCCTTAGAAAAGTGGAAAGAGACTTGGCGCTCTCTTACCGGAAATAAACTGCGCGCAATCAAGCCGGTAATCTCAGCGTGGCCCACGTCTGTCAGGAGGAATCGCAGGGAGGAGGTCGCAATCGCACGATTGAGAATTGGGCACTGCGCTCTGACCCACTCGTACCTCTTCACCGAAGAGAGAATTCCACCCCTATGTGATGTTTGCGACTCTCCCATTACTGTGAGACATCTCCTGACAGAATGTGAGAAATACCGCTCTGTGCGCCATCGGCTGAACATCGGAGGAGACCTAGGGCACATCCTAGGAGACGACCCTGATAGTGTCAGCCGAGTGATAAAGTTTTTAATAGAGACCGGGCTAATTAACAGTGTTTAAATTCCAACCTTTTTTATAATTTGACAACCCCTTTTATTTCAAAACTTTTATGAATGTTTAAATGTTTTTTTTAATGCATCTTTTAAAATTTTTGTTTTTATAGATTGTCTGTGGTGCAAATGACCTTAGTTGTCGAGGCACCCTAAACACAAATACTACTACTACTTTCCCTGGTAAAAGAAAAAAATGAAAAATCATGAATTTACTAAATACTCAACAAATGAAGTTTTTTCAATTATGAAAACTGTTAAAATTACTTTAAAACCCTCTACTAAGTACACCCATGTCTCGTATAGCGCAATTTCGATTAGCGCAATTTCGATATAGCGCAAATTCGTTCCTCGGGGAAACATTGCAACGCAGTGTAGCCTAATCAAAAATCTTAAACGCTCTCGTGATAAAACGTGAACTTGCGCTAAGTACACACGAAATTTCTATCAATTTACGCATATTAATATTATTTCTTGTCTCAAATCTTCTTTTTTGTTTATATATTAATCGAAATTCATTGCTGCGCAATTGCCAAAAGTATTACTCGTCATTGGGTCGAGATAGCCGGCCTACCGAAGATTTATCTCGTCTCCTTAACAGAATGATAATAAATAATTTAGATCGTTGGGGCTAGTGGAAAAGAGTTTTTTTTTCAGCAATACGGTTTGAGACGTATTTTTGCCGTCGTAGGTTACCGGGCGATTGCCTTCCAGGTAGAGAGTCTACGCTAAAGCCTTCAAGGTCATCGGTATTCACTGGGGAGAAATGGAGCGGTGACCGAGTTGCGCATGAATAGCATCAACACATAAAAGGGTCCGCTATAGAGTCTTAAACACAATGGCTTCGTTCCCTCCCCGCAGTCATAGCCCTTCTGCGTCTCAAGAATACAGTTCAGCAGAAGAAGGTGATTTAGATAGAGCCATACAGGGTAAAAACCAAGAGAATATGGCAAAAAATAGGAATGCGTGTAGAAAAATCAAGAATTTATCAAGAAAAACCATTAACCTAGAAGAGGACTTGAGAGAGGTCAATTGCTTTGAAAATGGAGAGCGTCAAAGCGATATTGCGCGGAAGTTTAAACTCAAGATGCCTTATTCTGAATAAAGACGAAGCAAAAATATCAGTGACCTCAGCCGCACCAACTTCAACCAAGCGGTCTACACATACGGAAAGTTCATGGTGAATCAGTACAAAAAGACGAGAGTGGTAATCGCTCCGAGACATTAAGTGAAAGCTCCGGTTGGTTCCAGAATTTAAACGGCAAGCAGGTATTTTCAGTGCGGCGATATCAGTTGAATCTGCAAGTGTTGATAGCGCAGCCACCACAACATTTTCTGATGAACTCCAAGCTGTTATTGAAAGTGGCTCCTTTCCCCCTCAACTAGTTTTTAGTGTTGACGAGACGATATTCTTTTGGAAAAGAATGCATTCTCGTTCATTCATTTTCAGGGAAGGAAAACCTGGGTCAGGTTTCAAGGCATTTAAAGACTGTTTCACGTAGCTGCTAATGACTCGGAGGACTTCAAATTAAAATGATTTATCATTCATAAACTCCGCTAGCTATGAAATGGCATTTAAAGTAGCATTTTCCTGTCATTTAGATAAGCGACAAAAGGGCCTGGGTGACACAATAGTTGTTTTTAGACTAGTTTGAAAAATCATTAACTGCCGGCAACGCATTACGATCCCCTGAGATAGCAGATGTTAGCCCACCCGCACGACAGGACGGAATTTCGAAAGCACGTAAGAATTTTTTTTAACGTGAATAGAAGTCTTTGAATGCGTGAATACTATCTTTAAAGATGTTTTAAACTATAAATATTTATAGAAATAATGTTTTCTAAGGCTTTTTATGGGAATATAGATGTTTTAGAGGAAATTCAATACCCAAGACCTATGCTACCAGGAACGCATCCCTATCTTCCCTATGTTAAAACGCTCTCGTATAACGCAAATTCGTATAGCGCAAAGACCCCAAGGAACGCATCCCTTGCGCTATACGAGACATGGGTGTACCCTGTTTTTAAAAAAATTTCCCCCATGGTTTTGGATCCCTCCCCCTCCTGAACGAAATTTCTGTGTAATTTTTTAAAATTTCTTCCCAAAACTGAAGCGTCAAAATTAGGGGGAGACTGACTACATTCAGAGAAACAGGGTATTTCTTTCATTTAATTTTGTCACTCATTTTGCATCATGTTATAATATTTTCTGGAGTTTAGGTCAACAAAAAAAGGGGGAAGGTTATATAGGTTATGTAAGTTATATAAGTCATAAAGTTATATAAGTTATGTTGACCTAAACTCCAGGAAATATTGTAACATGTATTAAACGAGGTCAAGATAAGAAGAGAAAAAAAAATAATTATCATTTTGTATCTTCTTTATCCTCTACCCACCTTGCATTTTACCATTCCTTCTTTGCCTTCCTACAACAAGCATTACCTTCTCAAATAATGCCCGATCCTGTTAAATTTTTTTCTTCTTTTTAGATTTAAATAAAATCCTCTAATGAGTCAACTTCTTATATACAGAACCACAAGTTGCAATGTAATTATCTTAAGTCTTTTGGTAATTAAAGCCCAAATTTCTATGTGACAAACTCCCCTTTCAATGATAATACTACCATTGGATTTGATGCCATTTTTTTAACCTTATCTCCATAGTTACCACATTTATCTGAATGTAGTCCTCCCTTTTTTCCAAAAAATGCCCATGGTAAATGTAAAGGACTATTTTCAAAGGTATCTTTTGTTAGAATATTGTATAATTATCTGGTTCTGAGTTATCCTGAAATTTTCAGCTTGATAGCTAATCAGGAAGTGGATTAAGTTGCAAGATTTTACCTGGATGAGACCACAAATAATCTACGGCGCGAGTTAAGAGAAATGTTGTAAAAATGAGCAGTAATAAATTCTGATAAATGCAAATGTTAAAAAAACTATGCCATTTCAGAGAACTAGGGCATTTAGTATGCTGATTTCCAAGATCAATGCAAAATGTAAAGTAACAGTTTTCCTTAGGTCTTCATAGTTTCCATATTCATATCACTTACTCAGTCATTGACCGTGGAGAGTTTAGATAGGGAAAGGTAGAGTTTGATGTCACCATGGATTACAGGAGTACATATTCACAAGGCATTCAGGGCCTATCCCTGGGCCACGTCACGTGCTGAGGGTCGTTTTGTGTGGGGAGTCCAAAGCCCCCGCATGGGATTGGAGCCAAGGACCCTTTGCTCAGAAGCCCAATGCCCTACACACTGGGCTTCCATGCTCCCTTTCCTATCTCTCTGCTTCATAAATACCTATTTTCAAATTAATTGGAGGTACATAATGTGTACTGACATGCTCATTGTAGGTAAGAGCCCTTGTGGTCCGAAAATATACTAAAATTTTCTGCCAGCCAAGTTATTTTGGTCCCTGTATTTTTAAGGCTCTCTCTATGGTGTTTCAGTGCTTGTAGTAGAATGTCACCTGATCAGAAAAACTTTGTACTGCGTGATGTGCTTAGTTAAAGGGAGGAAGTATTGTATACTCAGTATTCTTAGCACATATTTCCAAGATGTTTGTAGATAGATTCCTGAATATAGCAGGATATGGATCAGATAAAGATTTTAATGTGATGCTAAGAAGCTTTAAAAGTTGATGAGTTTTCTAGCACGTACAATGAAATCAAATGATTATCGCCTCACTGCCAAAATATCTCTCTGAGCTCATTGTTTAAATTTTAAAATAAAAATTGGGGAATTTTATGTGTACCATAAATGACTAGTTAATTTTAATTGTGTTAAAAATGTAATTTTAATGGTGTGAATCGATACCCTTAACTCCATGAGACTTCATAATGCAATCATCTTTTGCGTGCTGAAAATTAATTTAGCCAATCACGAGTGTATTTTTGTTGTATGAACAGCCATTCTAGTACTTTAGCAAGACTTGATGCACTACATGGTAATGTTTTGGATTGCACCACTTGTAATAAATAAATCCGCATCCACACAAGCTCATTCAGGTGGTGAGGGCGGGCCTGGCAAGTATGCATCATGTAATTTTTTTCCTCACAAGTAGGGATGGTCGGATCGGATACCTCGGATCCAAATATCCGCATATATTGCCCTTCATCGGATACATCGGATCCAAAGTCACAGAAGAAATCGGATCTGGATCTGAAATTTTGAATAATAGCTTCAGTGAATGCAACGTGCAATAAGGGTGGAAAGAGTTCTGATTCTATCTTTGAATGTGCCGTCGCTTGCGATTCTTGTCCTACTCATGAACCGTTTTGTTTGAAAGCTCTCGCAGAGGTTACGTAGAAGAATTTCAGCCGTCAAAAATAAAAAGGGCTTAATACGACTGGCACATAGTGTGACTCTTCCCAGGAGATTGAACAATCATCAGGGGAATCTCAGCGACAGGAATTTGAAAATGCGTTTGGATCCGAAAATATCCGATCTGAAAGATCCGGCTCCAAAAATCAAGGATCCGATCTAAAGCCGGATCCAATAAATATCCTGGATCCGTCCATCCCTACTCACAAGGAAACTGTAAAATTGCAATCTTAGTAATCTTGAATACTAGTCTTAACTAATCTATAGTAAAAATGATAAAACAAATCGTTTCTTTTAATAAATCCTATGCAATGAAATATAAATTAATGTATTTACACTGACAATATACAGTTTGAACAATCTCACAAGAGAATAGAGGGAGGCGGTCAAAACAAATCTCATAATATCTCACTATGGGGGGTCCAAAAATTGCCAAAATCACCTTACGTAATTAATGGACTAAAGGCATTAGATACACGGAGGTGATTTTTGGATTGCGTTGTTGCAGGATGAGGAAAAAATTCACGTAGATTGATAATATGAGCCACTTGTAATATGCATCCGTAATCTGTGAAATCCCTTGTGTTACTGACAGACTCACTCATTGATCAATGCAAATTCCTGGCCACTTCCAGATGAGTTGCAGAGCTGAAAATTTGCTCAAACATGAGGAACTGTAAATGATTTGAAGGATAATACCAGAAATCCCCACTTTCCCTCACCGTAAAGGTCATTTCGTAATACATTTCTAAGTTACATTTGATTAATTCATCAAGTGTTCAACTATGTTAAACTTATTCATGCGTGAAGGCTACTTACTAGCTAGAGACCCGGGTGTGTTGTTACCCTACAATAAGGGGTGCTAAATATGATGTTAAATGATTGATTACTCAAAAGATGATTGCTTGGTGCCAGATTTAGTCATGCTGGTCGATTTTGATTTATGTTGAAAAATTAAGGATGCCTTTTAAAAGTTGTGTAAATGTTAAGGAATAAAAAATTGATTGCTTTATTTTCATTTCTAGACTCAAAGGTAGATGTGGCTGCCATAAATCATACTTACACCAGAGTTCAAAGCACATGCATGTTTGAGTATCAATGCAGTACAGAAGTGCTGGCAACCACTCAATTATCATCTTACGTTAACTCCATGGTTCAGCATGGATTTAATGAAGAGCTAGCCAGAAGAGTGGATTTGGAGAAGAAAATTGATCCTGTGATAATGAACAGAGCTGCTTGCATTATTCAGAAACATTGGAGGTGCATTCTTGCCAAGAGACAAGCTGAAAAATTGAGATTAACAAAACTGATGGAAATGTGCCAGGCTGCTACAATAATTCAGAAGAATTGGAGGCATTACATGGCACTCAAGTTGGTTGCCAATTTAAGGAAAGAAAAGCTGGAAGCAATGAACATATCTGCTGCTATAATTCAGAGAAGTTGGAGACACACTCAGGCCAAGAGAAGAGCCCGTAAAATGAGACACGAGAGAATTTCTGCTATGAATAAAGCTGCCAGTATGATACAAAGAAATTGGAAGTATTTTGTAGCCAAGAGACAGGCCAGGTCATGGAGGTCTGAAAGAGTTGTAGAAATTAACCATGCTGCCGGTATAATTCAAAGGAATTGGAGGTGTGCTATTGCCAAAAGACAAGCCAGGATATGGAGGTCTGAGAGAGTAGAAGAAATGAACAAAGCTGCTTGTATGATTCAGAGAAATTGGAGGTATTTCGTAGCCAGGAGACAGGCCAGGACATGGAGGTCTGAAAGAATTGTAGAAATTAATAATGCTGCCAATGTAATTCAAAGGAATTGGAGGCATGCTATTGCTAAGAGACAAGCCAGGATATGGAGGTCTGAGAGAGTAGCAGAAATGAACAAAGCTGCTTGTATGATTCAGAGAAATTGGAGGTATTTCGTAGCCAGGAGACAGGCCAAGACATGGAGGTCTGAAAGAATTGTAGAAATTAATAATGCTGCCAGTGTAGTTCAAAGGAATTGGAGGCATGCTATTGCAAAGAGACAAGCAAGAATGTGGAGGTCTGAGAAAGTAGCAGAAATGAACAAGGCTGCCATCATATTTCAGAAGATTTGGAGGAGAAAATTAGCCCTGAGGTTGGCCTCTAAATTGAGAGCAGAGGCAAGAAACAAAGCTGCTTCTGTAGTTCAGAGAAATTGGAGGTATTTTATAGCTAGGAGGAATGCCAGATTAATGAGAGGGGAAAGAATTGCTGCAATCAACGCCGCCGCCACAATAATGCAGAAAAATTGGAGGCGGTTATCAGCCATGAGAACGGCTTCCAAATTGAGAGCTGAGAGGCTAGAAATGATGAACAGGGCTGCTTGTGTCCTCCAGAAATATGCGAGGCGATTCTTAGCTACAAGGCTGCTTGGGAGACTGCGAGCAGAGAGGCTGGAAGCAATGAATGTTGCTGCTTGCACAATCCAGAAGAACTGGAGGGTTGTGTTGGCCAAGAGGAAAGCTGCCCAACTGAGGGAAGCGAGACGTGAGGAAATGAACGCTGCTGTGTGCGTGCTTCAGAAGCACTGGAGGAGAGTCCAGTCTCAGCGGTTGGCTGCTGCACTGAGGGCGGAGAGAGCAAATGACTATTCAGCCTTACGTCAGGAGTTTGCTGAAAAGGTAAATAAATATTATCTTTTGATACCTCCAATGAACAAAGCATTAAAATTTGCATGCCCAACCAAACCCACTCTTCAGAGAACTCACCAATAATAATTTTCTGTCTGGTAGTGCCAGGTGAAGCTCAAGCACTCGGCTCCATCTGAATGTTTCCTACTTTTTGCACCATTGTATTTATTCCTTTTAGTTATGGCACCTGAGATTTATCTTATATCTCCCTTTATGTAGGACATACATATTTGGTATCCAATTCAAATACACCCTCTGCCTTTTTCAATGCATACATATACCATATAAACTGGTGTAAGAGATGCACCCCTATTTTGAGCATCAGAGCTGAAGAAAAAAAATTTGCGGCAATTTTTTAAATCCAATTTTGCTGTGTTGCACGTACGCCTGGACTTTCGAAAGTAATCAAAATTTCCACTTTCAACACTAGAACTTTGCATGGAATTTTCCAGCTAAATTTACCCAATATGTATGGTACCTGGAGATAAGTCTGTATTCACTTGTAGTCTTAACCTTATGATGCTATAATTGGGTTATTCATTGATTTATCTGTATTATTGCTGTCATTAAAATTTAAGAAATAAATGAAAGAAAATAACGAGGAAATTTGAGGAATCCAAAAAGTATTACATATTTACGTATCTATCTGGTAAGTTCCTTTCGGGAAATGCTGCATTGGTAAAATTTTCTGCTTGATGTTTCACTCCTCACACTGGGAGCGTTTTCTTGAAAATGCAGCATTTCCCGAAAGGAACTTACCACATATGTTTATATATTAACTGTTTCAGACACCCAATGTCCCAAGCTTATAGTCTATTTTCAAAATACATATTTATCATCCTGGAATTGAAGGAATCAGAATTGACTTAAGGTGATCAATTTACGATTCATATTCCGTCCCCAAGAATCGGTAGAATCGAGAATCCACATTTGGAATCTATTCATACCCAGTTTATATCACCTCATGTCAGTGTGTCTATTTACTGTTAGATGAAGTAATCTTTTATTCCATATTATTTTCTCCTCCCTTTGTAATGAATCATTGTAGGTGTGTAGTAAATTCCAGCTGGAGATGCCAGCATTTGACCTGATGTACCGACTAGCCTCATCATTGCCTCCTGAGCAAGATGTTTCCCATGCATTCAAGTACATTCAGAATGGCCTCAGGACCAAGATGCTTCCCAACCTGAGTCTGCTCCTGTGCAATAAAGCCACACAGACAGGCAGTGAACCAAATAATGAATTCACCAAGCCCAAGGCGGCATCAGGGATGACTCTTCGTCGCAGGACATTGAATGAGAAGCACGAGGTGCCCAAGACGTCGTCAGGTGTCCGCAGGTGCTTGATGCAGTGCCAAAGGTCCACTCTTGGGCACATGTCACCGATTCGACGGAAGCTGTTGCAGAAGGAGGTTCCCGAAGCAATAAGGTGGTCGAGCGTTGCTGAGGCAGTGGGATGCACCCCAAGGAAGTGAGCCTTCTGCAAGGTTGGTGAATACGTTTAGAGAGTTTATAGCTTTAATTATAATGTTTTCTTCATTTGCCTATGGAAGTGTGGCTTGCTTACGTTTAACTTTGTTTTTGCACATGCATGCAAGCTCTTGATGGTGAAGGAAAACAGGGCATTAAAATTTCCTTTAAAACAAAGTCATTACCATGTTCCATGCCACGCACCACCATTGTTGACGTCACTCAACGTCACTTCTCACTCGACGTCAATGCCATTTAGTGAGACTCCATTTGGCATCTCATTACGCTGATGAAATAAATACTTGGTAGACGTAATCGTAACTCCATTGTAATATGTATTATTAACTCCATTGAAGCCAGGCAGGGAACTTGAAAATTTAGCAAAAATAGCATTTTATTTTATGACAGTTTTTGGTTCTCATGTATTTGTTACAAATTTTCATACAAGAATGTGAATTTAAAGTAGTCCGTTCTTCTGTTGCATAAAATTTCATTTCCATGCAGAGAGAAGTTCTATAAGAAAAGGGTTCAAAGAGGTAATTCATCCCCTCTCATTAATCTGGTGATGATATTTCATAAATGAATGGGAATAATATTTTCCTTTCGTTTCATCACAAGCAGTGTATTAGTTACTGAAATACAACACTTCGTTGTTCAGTGTCTTGACTCTTTGCAAGGGCTGTTGGTCCCATTGTTTTCTCAGTAGCAGATAAAAATTGAAAAAGTAATAATTAGATTTTGAATTGGGCCCTACCTTAATGGGAATGTTCAAACATCTATTCCTGCAATACCTAGCACAGCTCAAGTGGGGTGCATCCTAGTCCCAGAGTAATACAGTAAAACCTCTTTACATCGTAATGGAAGGGACCAAAATTTGGGCAATTTGATGTATGGAGGTTCACTATGGAGAGGTTTTCGTGATAGGCACCATTTTTTCATATCCTTTGGAAATAAAAGGCAGTACTGTCTTTTAAACCATTATATTTATGTGTTTAAACAAACATTCATGCATCAGTGAACATGTATTTATTATTTAAAAATTACAGGAAGTGAGCACTATTGCATGATTTTTACCATGATTCGAGAGAAAATTATGTGATCTCTCTTAATTCAACAGTCACTTAAAATGATTAGGATAGTTGGATACTTTTTTTCTTATCTACTGTTAGGTATGCTCTCATATGGAAACAAAATGGCCTTAACTTAAATTGTTAACGTGAAAATTACAGTATATTAAAGGTGTGTAAGAAAAGAATACCGTATAAGCTTGTGTAAGAGGCGCACCCCTATTTTGAGGATCGAAGCTATAAAGAAAAAAAATTTGCGACATTTTTTTATCCTATCGTGCGGTGTTGCAGACGTATGCCTGGAATTACGACAGTTATCGAAATGTCCTCTTTCAGTACTATTTGAAAGAGGAAATTTTGATAACTGCGGCGGCATAAGAGGGAGTAGAAAGAGTTCCGATCCTCTCTTTGCATACGCCATCGCTCTACGTTGCTTGTCCTACTCACGAACAATTTTGTTTAAAAGCTCTCGCAGGAGTATTGCAATAGAATTGCAGCCGTGGAAAATTTTAAGGCAAAACACGACAGGCAAATGGCATGAGCTTTCCCAAGAGATTGAACAACAATCGGGGCAATCTCAGCGCCGTAGGATAATAACCACGTCGTAGATTTAAGGCCCCTTGCACACACACCGATTTTGGACGGCCGGTAAAATATCGGCCGTCCATATTCCAATAGTGAACAATGGGAGAGCATTGGAGCTTGCACACGTACCGACCACACGCTGGCACAGGCAAAATGCCGCTTAGCTGCCGGCCATTGTCATTGTGGATCGCCTGCGCCGGCTCAAAAACATAGCAACTTATCGTTTGACCGGTAAAAATCCGGCGTGTGTGCAAGCATCGCTTCGCCGGTAAAATATCAGCGAAATATATAAAATATATATTTTACCGGCCGTCCAAAATCGGTGCGTGTGCAAGGGGCCTAACGGAACAACTCTCGGCTCTCCATCAGCCAATGCCTCTACGTTTTTTTCCTTTCCGAGACTCCACAGGAAAATATCAAGTTACAGGGTAACAATGAAAACGTGTTTCATCCCTACCCCATTTCACCAACTGACCTTTTTCGGTCTACCAGGTTCAATTCTCCGAGTTTCTGGGGGTCAAATGCTAGGTAAGTCACCTTCTGAGCTCGAAGATATCTCGATATCTTTCAGCAATTGTATGACACGCAAGAGGTTCTAAAAAGAATTAGACCTAACGCGACGCATATCTGACAGCATTTAAGTTTTTTGAGCAATAATTGATTGACACAAAGATCTATTGCTAAAACAAGGCTACTAATATTCAACATAGTCCAAACAGCACAATTTCGGAAGAAACAAGCGTAGCATTAGCGCATTCAAACAAGACGAGACGGACTGGAAACTTCAGGCAACGCAAACACATTTGTATATCACATTGCTGCGCCTTCGCCCCTTCGCTTTTAAAGCAACGACGTCACATGCAAGATTGGACGTGTTCTTCCCTTGCTCCTTCGCTCATAGCCTCGTAGCTTTAAATACGGAGGGGAGGGAGCCCTCTTCCCCTCGACCTCTCCTTCAGCGCTCTTCACTTATAAGCATTTCCGATTTCTTCTATCCACCATTAAGTCCAACAATGAGCACACTCGTTCGAATTTTTTCAACCGCAGGTTTTGACACCAATATTACTATATGCAGTATAAATGCCGCGGGATGCCCACTCGTGGCAATAAATTTAGCGCGCGCTCCGGAGCGAATCACCCCGCGCGATCTTTTCAATGTTCACCTCTGGGGTACCGACGTGACGGCGCGATGCTTGCAAGAAATTCAAACAGGAGCATTTTTAAAATACGTCACTAAGGGAGAAACTCCCCTGCCTGCCGCTTGATTTTGACCCAGGGTTTCAGAAGACTGACTCACGCTGAAAACCAAGGCCACTCAGCTCCCCTTGAACTTGCAACCGGTGAAGGGGAGGGGGGAAGATAAGAAGTTTGTGTAAGAGGCGCACCCCCATTTTCGGCTGCAATATCTGGGAAAAAAGGTGCGCCTCTTACACGCGCTTATACGGTAACCGTGAAACATTTATCGTTTAAAATGTCATTTCATGTATGTAATTGCAGCTGCATTAATGGTCTCTTGTTGTCTCGGTACGGTTTGTGGAGGTAGTTTTGCCATCTCGGGGGTGTCTCCTTAGTATGATAAGTGGAGGTTTTACGATATAAAGAGGTTCACTATAAAGAGGTTTGCCTATAAATTTACATGTACATCTGATGGGACCGTAGGGGTGGTATGAAGTATAGAGGTTTATGATGTAAAGAGGTTCTCTACATAGAGGTTTTACTGTATGTAGCACCCTACTCAAGTGAAGCCCTAGCCAGAAGTCTTCAAACTGTGATACGAGTAAAAATAATTTTGTCGATTATATGTATGTATAATACATGGTATTACAAGGGCTCATGTTTTGAATGAGTGAATTTAACCTTAGAAGTACATAATCTTGATAATTCCACGTAGCGTTGCGTAGTATTTTTGTGCTATGACTCTGGGAGGAGAGGGACTGTGGTTGTACCCAGTTCTCATACAATTTCATGTAAAATACTTTAGCGGAAATTAAATTATAACCTCAAAAGGAATGATGATAGCTTTCTGTCCAGTTGGTTTTCTGCTTTCTGGGTTTGATTTGTAGTTTTTTTTTACATTTTGGTAGGGGTTGTATGAAGATGTAGATTTGTGTTCTCTGCATAAGTATATTTGTATTTCAAAAGAAGTCTAATGGACTTGAAAAAGATAATCAACAACTTCTCATTTTTTAAAAAGCATTGTCAATAGATGATTGGTACCTTTTAAACTACATTTTTAATCCTATTTTTAAATTTTTTTTTCATCTTAATCATCTGCAAATGCTGATTCTGCCCCGCAACCCATCGCTTCCATGAACAACAACTTTATAGAGCACAGAAGTAAATATTTATTGATAGTTAACTGTTGCTATGATGTCTCTAAATATGTGTTTTTATTTTTATAATTTTATGAATTAGTATTTTAATATTAATACTGTCATTTTTATGGATTTTAACCTGTATGAAACTCATCTATACTTGCATTTCAAAATTTTGATACAACTTCACTTTAAAAAAAACCATAAGACATTGAATATTGAACAAAGTCAACTGTATATATTTTTGTCTAAATAAAGTGTGACTACTCAAATCTCTCATGACTTTTTTAAGGCATTTGATGATGTACCGTATTTAAACAAAATAATTTCTAAAAAAATCACCTTCCCCCTTTACCTATGTGAAGGTTTGCTCTCCGTAAGTTAATGTTCAGCACAGACCCCATATATTTACTAATATGTATTAATTATTCAATTGAAGAATGTTGTAGTTATTGCTTTTATTAATTTACTTAATGCTTATGTGACATTGTTTATTATATCACACTAGCTGACCCAGCAAATGTTGTTTTGCCGTATAAATTATTTCTAGTAAATATTTTGGTGGTCAAATAAAAATAACTAATTTATTGTAAGTGTGTGGTTATGTGGTATATGACTGAAAGAGTAAGATGTTGTGAACGATGTTGACTTTGTTCTTTTAACTAAAAATCCTGCCTTGTGACCATGAATTCCCAGCTCCAAGTTTCCCACTTCTCTGGGTGCTATACTTCCCGAGCAACGCCGGGTGGCCTGCTAGTAATCAATAAATTTCAAATGACATCTCTGTCACAAATTATGACTATTAATAAAATAACATTATGAGCCACTTAGTTCAATAGAGTGTACGATATTTTTAGTAAATCTATCTGTAGCTAAAACAAACAAACTGAATTGTTTACCCACGTGTGAACATGCCACATACAACTTACCGTATGAAGAACACGGTGTGCCTCAAAGCCATAAAAAGACATCGTTTGGCTTTGAGAATTTTCATTGCGAATGCCAATGTAATTGGAAATTGAACCCATTTGTATTCAATTGGCACATCTGTCAGAATAATAAGGATTCGCGATAGTAATACATCTCCATGGAACATGCCATTCATAATTTATGGTGATAGAAAGAGATTTGAAACGACATACGTAAATAATACTGACGGTCATCAAGGGGACAGTAAGCCTAAAATGCTAAAATTTCAACTTCTTTTGGATGTTTTTTTTTCTATATTCACCGTAAATCATGAGGAAAACGACATTCGATTGCAAGAATAAGAACGTGCATTTCTTTTTCTTTCCTTTGGTATATCTGTGTCTCAACTTAATGAGAACATTATCACTAATTTAAAAATGGAAAAGAAAAAAGGTCTTTAAAACAAACTTTACATGTATTTCATGTGGAAATGACTCAGGGCCGGAGAAGAATGAAAAATAGTTAACAACATATTCTCAGTCCTACCAAACATACACACCAAATTTCATAGGAATCGGTCCTGCTGTTTCAGAGGAGTTGGTCTACAAAAAACCGTGACATGAGAATTTTATATACTAGACATTATTATCGATTTACTCGCTTCTACGATATCGCAGGAGTTGGAAGCGAGTTATTGAACAAGCTTGATCGTATTTGATCGCAACTGATTAAAAAGAACAGCATGTGCTTTTCTTGCTGGGTAGAACTCTTTGTTAACAAAAATTACCATCGTTCATATGTTGACAGGAGAAGAGAGATTCAGTTACAAGCTTAAACTAAGAGTGTTAGACTTCACTAAGGAGCATGGAAAAAAGAGCAGTAGCAATGAATTTTGGTCCACCACCTACCAAATAAATTATATGTTCCTGGTGGCTGCAGGAAGATCAATTAAAGACTGCTAAAAAATAAAAATACAATCTTCAATGCCCAGTCCCATGTTGGCCTGAACTAGAAAATGTCATTAAAAAGTGGGTAGAAGTTAAAAGGAATTCAGGGATAAGTGTTTCAACAAAAATGGTAATGAGAACAGAGGATTACCAGAAAAACGAGGGATTTGGAATTGTTATGTACATACCATGTTCAGCTGTATCAAGTATTTTTATGAATAAATTGATAGTTTTCTGGCGATTATATCAATGATTTTGCCACCTATTTGGCTTTTCTGCAGCGTAAGAGCTAAGAGGAACTAACAGTAGTTGTTGAGGTGCCGAGCCTTCGCACGGACTTGTTTTTGTGGGTGCAATGCTGGAGAATGGGTGCATATTAGGGGCGGTCATCAAACAACTTTTTTTCAACATTCAAAGTTTGACATGGTTTGACATATGTCAAAATGTAGCCCAAGTTACCAAATGAACAGAGAAAAAATTTTGTTCCTGTAGGTTTGACATCCTGCAGTGGCGAGAAGGTTGTTTATGTTGAGTGTAGGCAACCCTCGACACACACCCTCTTTTAATGCTATTTCGGCTGTAAATGTCTTGATTGAAAAAGTTTATTCAGCCGATTCTGCGCCATTCATGTCTGAAATTGTTGAGGTAAGCCACAAAGATTGAATAGTCACGTTTTTTTATACAATAACTCGTCCTAAAATGCAAAGAAATGTGAAAAACTATGAAAATTTCTTAATAAATGGCATATGTTTTAATATGCTGTACTCCTATGGGCATGATCACACTGATATGACCTTTCCACTTATGTAGTACAATACCTTTCCCCTCTCCCATCCTGAAGTAAGGATCTCCTCATCTCCCTATGGCCCGCCGATAAACTAATGTCAACAAACAGCTCAGGCTACATTGTCTACGAAAAAGGCTCCGAGTTCCAAATTTTGCAGCTCTTCGCCCACCATGGGAACTAGTGCCACTCCAGCTCTCAGGGCGACTAAGAACTCACCACATGGAGTTTGCAGCAGCTCGAGCTCCTCCCGTATTCACCCAGACATTCAGCACTAGCATCTAATGCTGAATGGCTGCTTTCCACAATTGAACTAGAAATATTGAATAATACACTAATATAAATTTGCAAAATGGAATGTAAAGGGATAATAACATAACAGAAAATGGATCTAGCCATGTTCCTCTCCCCTTCCAACTATGGAATAATTTTCATTTTTTCGTTCTTGCGTCCTCGTCCAATCCTTCTGTTGGTGAGTTGTGAGCTGTCCCAGTGCCATTTATCAGTCGCTCTTGTGGGCCCAAACAGAAGGGGACCTCTGTTCCTTGGTAAATCAAAGAATCCTGGCAATGCAACTGCTGGAGCATCAGACTGGTAATCAGAAGTTTCTGGGTTCAACTCCCAGTCAGGCTTCATTTTTACCCTCAGATTTCTGGCATTTACAATCAGCCACAACACTGTTGTCCTTGTCCATTTTTTGTAATGTGTTCCTATCCCTTTTTTTCCACATCTGCGAGTTTATAATATGAAGTGAATGTTTACAATTATGGTGCTGTGTGAATGAAGGAAGGGGTAATTACTGAATAAATACTTGTCGCTATATATCCACGTAAAATTTATTCACGGAGTCAACATGCTTCTCTGGGCTGCGTACAATCTACTGGACTTACTTGAGTCCCAATGATGCAGCAGTGCAGTACAGCAAGGTGTTCACCCCAGCACTTGCAGCATTTCAGTGCACATGGATAGCAACATACACTGCTCCGGTGCAGCCCCGTCACACCTATAGCAACGTGAGTCCATTGTGCAGTGGCGACAACACTCATAATTATGAACCCATTATTTATACTCATTGTCAGCTATGTATTGTCCAGCTGCCGGCAAGTATACATACCACCTCTTCAGCATTATTGATTGTGCATTAAATAAGGGATAAATAGCACAGCAAGTTTAAATAACCAGTATTACCTTTCCAGTACAATGGACCCACTGTGTAGTGAAAGAGCACTGGCTCTGGGTTTGCAAGCAATTGTGGTTGCTTTGTTCAATTTAAATAATGCTTCTCTATCAATATTTTATGCTATGTATGGATCGCTCCACCATTCAACTAAAGTGCTGGTGGTGGTGTGGGATACTGTGGTTGTTTGTATCTTTACATTGATGCCAAGTGAGTGAGATTGACTTAACTACCAGTTCCACATGGTGTCAACTGAATCATAGGTGGAGCAGCTGGTTGCTGCGCATGATTGCTTAGTTTAAAGGCCGTTTTACTCGGGGCACGGAATTGTGCAGGTTAGAGCTGCATTTATTTCTTAAATGGAATTGTGCGAATGCATGAACGAAATTAGAACAGGGGCTATTTTGCCGTCTCGCATCCACGCATTCTCACATGTGTTCTAGCAATACACCACTTTACACGACGCAATTTTGATTGTGCCTTTGCATGTATGTCAGATTGCGCAATTCTGTGTACCATGTAAAACGGCCTTAACAAAGTTTTACAACATCTTCAGAGTATATTGGGGTAAGGCCTTCTAGGATGGAACATGAGAAGCAGTCGTCAGTTTCATACTACCTATCCAGTATGTAATGCTCAAATTTGCTGTATTATTTTAGTTTTCCTAATTAGATCATACTGAATCCTCGTTTGTTGCAAGATTGAATTTCATAGCCTCCAGGAACCACAAAATGCAGGGAATTTTCCTCCATATGTTGACGTTAGCCAGTCACTGCCTCTCAAACCCCCTGTAAATGGAATAACCCAGGGACCAACTGCCACTCTCGTACCCACCTTTGGGCAGCTCTCCTTACGCGAACTTATTCGTAGCATACCTCACATAGATTTTGCCTCATTCAAATTGCATGAAACCTTTCTACATTATTCACGTCAATGTACCTTTTCTTTACAATATGACTAAGAAGCATGGAGGTAGCAGAGGTTTACATAATGATTCATTGGGTGCCCAATGGACGACACTGTGCTCGGCAATAGCCAGCTGTCTTCACATATTGGCATGATTACATGTGTCTCCGGAGTTCCTCAATTCACTCACAACAGTCAATTTTGCTCAAAATGGCACCACGAAAATCCTACACCACACTTTGAACTTGAGTTTTGTAATGGTGGAGGGGTTTCACTGGTTTTTGTAATGCATGGTGAGGGTATGCAGTACTGCGCATCAAGCAGAGATTTTTAAAACATAATTTCTTTAGAAATAGACATGGATATGAAATACATTTGCACTGACATGACCAATGAACTGGAGAAAAAACACTGGCTTTGCAAACTGCAAATATTATATCTATACCTATATTATTTTACCCAGTGGTGAAAGTATGGAGGGGGGGTCTGATCCTCGAGGATCCAAATCCTCAGAGAAATTTTTAAAAAATATTTAAAACCATTATGTCTAGTTTTGACCAATAATAACAGCATCTGCTTAAGTTAAAGATCATTTATTGATATGATGTGCAGTGAGACAAGCCACTGAACAGGGGCGCAGCTAGGAATTAAGGCTGGGGGGGTTTAGGTGCAAGTAATGCCGGGGTGTGTGGGGGTATGGAATACCCAACAGGATATGCGGTAGGTGCGAGATTAACAAATTGTGGAATTTTAAGATAAATGGTTCAAAATGGTGAGTTTTCGGTTTTCTGAGGAATATATCATTAATCCTTACACGATTCTATTAGTAATATCAATCCAATTAAGTAAAATGGATTAAACTTAAAATTTCTCTGAGCTCTGGAGGGGGTTTTATCCAGGGACCTCAATGGTTTTATCCTCCAAATCCCCCCCCCCCCCCCCCCCCCCCCCAACGCTGGGCCACTGCCACTTGAAACCTACCGATATCTAACCCCCAAAGACCACTCGATCCCCTCCACAAAGCATATTCCGAATTACGCCACTGACTTCATCATTACCTACTTAATTCAGGCGTGCTGGATTACTATCTACTATTACTTATAGTAGACATGTTACTTGTCCCAGAAGGGTCCCATGCGTTCCAATAAAAAAAACTTTCGCTCCTTTTTCCCCCGACCTCGAACCTATCCGCCACCACCCTGCTGGCAAAGGCTACACTTGGAGCTTATCATCTTGACTCGGAATGTAACAATGTAGTTAAAAAGAATTCAGCTAAAACTAGTATCTGTCACATTTACACATAAGATCGATTTATTCGATACAATCGATATAGTCCGATGGATCCAAAGCGGATTGAGACCAGAATTCAACCCTCTGTTTTAGTCTTTCTCGGATGTCACCTCGCCGTTGCTATCATTTGGAGAACGCCTGACGCATTATAGCATAATTAATTTTCTCGTTACAGTGTTCCTTTTATACTGTAATCGACTCTACGTTATTCCTGTCATCTCATAAAGGATAACTGCAGTTTCTTAAGTGACAACGTGGATGAAAGGTTTGTAGTTAAGGAATTGCGTATTTGTCACATTGTGATTCTGTCTTCACATGACATTGATCAAAAGAGGCTTCTAGGCGTAATGGTTGCACGGCATGTCATCCGTATTGGATGGACTTCGTTGAGCTCGGGCTCCCAGGACCTGCTTGGCCTTAAGAGATTTTGCCACTCCTTCACTTTTGGTTCGTCAATATTTTCATGTGAGAGAGAAAGGAGTAATATGTTTTCTTTGGGGCGGCGCAGTGCTTAATTTCTAAATTTTTAGGTACGAGAACGCATACCTAAGTGTGATGTCCGGTTTTTATAGTTCGCCCGTTGTGGGTGCCGGTGCAGCGCCGAGTTAAGAGTACGCAATTTTTCGTGAGAGGTGCCGGGTTGCCGGTACGCTGTTCCGGCCGAAGTGCAGCAATATGTATTTGGATCTGTGTGTGTTTGGGTAGACATAAGAGTGGACAGCGAATGGAAGAACAGCGGCACGGAACTAGATGAGGGGCGAATTCATTTTCTTTTTCACACATAAGCTGTAATTATGGGGTTGACACAGGTCTGCAGATATGAAGGTGATTGTTTGCCGCATCTACGGGTTTGTGTAATGCCTGATTTTCTGAGTTGTTTTTGTGTATAGGTCAATCTCTGAGCAAGGACCTCGGAGCATGATCAATCCCGTGTGGAATGTGTCCTTCGTATTCTTGGGTTTTTGATTACTCCCGAGGTTCTGTGGTTGGGAAGCGTTGCCCCTTGCCTTTCACCTCTATCCGCCATTCGTTGCGGGGGTATGTGCATTTTGCGACACGCGTGGAATGGGCTTATGATCGCACATTCTACAGGGAAACTGGTTTTCAATTTTGCAGCACTTTTTTTGGCAAATTTAATTCAAAATTTGAAATATATTAGTATCTTTACTTCGTATTCTTGCATTTTACTTGTTATTTTTTTAATTGTTTCCGAGTGTAATGCTATTTTAGTTTAGTTTTAAATGTCTGTTGTACCCTGCAAGCTGCCCCAATAGGACACAGGCTGTTGATATGTTTGGGAATCAAAGCACTATGGAACGTGAGAGGGAGTCATGAGGTTCTACTCCTCTCCCTCACCCCCCCAGAAATGTTTGGAAGATGCAGTTTAAGATGTACCCCCCCTGAATTAGAACCCCCCCTAGAAGTGTGTATCCTTCCTAAATGTATTCCACCTGCTCGTAAACATTCCCAAAAAAATAAGGTTGATTTTGAGAGAGATTTGAAGTTTGATTTAGCACTTATTGAAGCCCTTCATTATATAGGAGAAGGTGAACTTCTATTCTATTTATTTGTTTGACAAAATGTCTACTATTTTATTGTATACCTATATCAGATCTTGAAATATAGTGCATTTCAAAGATTGTGTCGTCCTCCTCATACTGATAGATACATGTTCTAAATTTTTCAAGCTATTTAGCTAGGCCTAGCAGGTAGCCTCCAAGTCTCGAGCAGCTCTCAACTATATTTATTGAAAAGCTACATAATGCTCTTTGACAGCTCATAACAGGTAAAGACGAAGCACACCACTTTCCTTTGTATTGTACTTTGGCTCACGTATGAAATATTTCTTTGCCCAATCCAATTTACTTGCCTCATATTCACGAAGTGACCTGATGAGTGCAAATCTTTTTCATCCGAAAATTTTCGAACAACATACTTGACAAATCGAAGATTATCTATCGCTCTGCCACAAACATTTCTTTGTCAGTAAGTTCTTCATTATAGGTTTGAAGTTGTCTTAACTCTCAAATATTTTAAATATGTCTGAAGCTTTCATGTTAACTGCATCTAAGCAATGGGAAAGTTGGATGTCCTCTCTGAGAAGAATGTTGCCATGCATTCGCTGAAATTTTGGTGTAGTCCCAATTCTTGGCTCCAATCATCATTTAATTTTAATTTTCTGTGCATCATTGACAAACATCCAAGGAAAGCTAAAATTAAGTTCATTCATTTGGCTGCATTTTTTCATGTCTCCTGAATATGAGTAAATCTTTTGAATTTTTATAGGCAAGGAAAACAGTATGGAGGATAGTAAGTGCTTATTACCTAACTTAGCCCACATTAAAGTGGCCTTCCCAAATTTCAAGTTCACCGAACAGAGGAAAAATGAGCCTTTGCATGTGTGGTTGCAAAGGATGGCAAATTGCAGTAAGGATAAACCAGAATGGGGCTTCGAGTTGGTGGATGGGGAATGGAGGTGAGTGTTCATTCTCATGTAATTGATTTTTTTAATTTTTCCTTGATTTTACAGGTGAAAGAAAAGGGGTGACCTGTAATCAGATATTTGTAAGGTTTTCAGAAGTGCTTGATAATAAAATGAGCCATATATTAATTCTCTACCTAAAATGGGTAGGAATATCTGGCTTTTAATAATATTATCAGTTTGAAAATATTTAATTTCATGGCTATATGCCAGGAGCAGCAGCTATATATATTTTTCTGTCAAAGAAGTGGGATTATCAGTTCCTTCAACACTTTTTATAACATGGACTATCTAGAATGGAAGAGAAGAGAAGCTATAAATATGCTTTATGTAGATAATGTGTATAAGCATTGAGTAAGTACATATATAAATAGAGGGCTCACCACTCATACAAAAATCGTATATATTTTTTATGTAGTTCTGGAAGAGTCAGTCAGATGGCGAGGAAGAATTTTTTTGCGAATTTGCTCGTTACACAAGAATGGGAATACATTCCGAAGCAGAAAGGGGCGTGGCATTTAGTGTTGACAGCAGTTAGTCGATTTTGTTCATAACAGTTATAAAAAATATTTCCTTGAATTTCGGCTAGTAACTTGGCTTTTCTGAGTTTATATTCCTAATCCAGTTGCTAGCAGACTGTTCTTAGTACTCAGTTGAAACTTGCAGGAAACGTTTATTGTACTTTTTTCCGCACTGCTCAACCTTAAGTTGTTCTCAACTCAGTTTCAACGTTATGTTTATTTATATATCTTTTGGACAAAAAAACTGGAATTTGGCGATGTACAAAGCAATCGCCTGCTAACTTTCATATCTTACTATATATGTCCATATATGCTGCTTGTGAAATTTGAAAAAAATTATAAATGTATTTTTGGTGAAGAAATGTTAACTTTATCTTGAATAGGAATATAAATGTATTTTTCGTGAAGAAATGTTAACTTTATCTTGAATAGGAAAGGAGTTGGGAATTTGGGATTTTCTCATATATTTTTGGCACGTCATTATTTCAGCCGCTTGCCATTTCGTGGCAATTTTCTGTGCCTTTTTCATTCAACTGTTGGCTAACAGTTCTCAACACCAGAGACTGCAGAGCAGAGTTTTTAATGCCTAATTTCCTATATAGGTTAATCTTATTATGTTTTTAGCTGAGTTTCAACGTTATTATATTCAGTTAAGTATCTTTGGGCCTAAATTTCCTATTTTTGTTAGGTTGGAAGCAGTCGCCAACTAACTGTAGTATCATATGATACCTGAAACAATTCAAGATCGTTCCTCTCTCTACTCCATCCGAAGCAACACACAGATGCTGAATGACTTGCAGGAGGCTCCTCTTCAATATTTCATAGTCTTGTGAGAAGATGTTTGACTAGTTGCCTTCTATATGCCCTCCATCCTATGCCTGCCTTCTATACTATGGTATCCAGGTTAATTAATTCCCATGGCTATTGTGCTAAGGCTCATAGTACTAGATGTTTGGTAAAATTGTCATGGGAGATCAGGAACCTGGATATCATAGTGGTCTGTGCAGTGGCCCGGAAAGCCATAGGTCCGTGGTTTGATTCCCGGTCCAGGGGTATTTTTTCTTAATTTCATATTTATGTAAGCACTAAGCTTAATAGGAAGGGTCAGGTTCGTAGAGCACAGGTACAAACTCCCCCTCCGAGATACAGCGTAAGACTCCTCGTGTCTATTCCCTCCAAGAGGCTTTCTCCCGTGTCGCGTCCGTCTCGTGACCCTCTCGGCATCTTCCTATTGGCCGGAAAAGGCCGCATGATAATGCATTTCATACGCCTTCCCACGCCAAGATACTGCAACGTGTTACGGCATAAAGTGTTGGAGAAATACGCAGAGACAAATTCCCACGCAAGAGGAAGTTGTTAATCAGAGTAGGGTGTTAGAGTCATGCACGAGGATGGATCCCACGCGAGAGGTTGCAACGTGTTATGAGTTTCAGATACTGGACCCATCACTCGAACGTGACTCTGCGATTCTTCCATTACCCGAGAGCGAAACAGAGCTGGCACGAGACGGCAAGCGACACCCTTACATTTACATACCTAATACTACGTTTTTTATCTCAATAATAATAATAATAATAATAATAATTTTTTATTCACTGAACTGGCAATATACATTGCATGGTTTCGTCACAAAAATCACTATGATACAAATTACATAAATACAATAATACAAATTACATAGAATCATTTAAATAATCGCTAATATCATAATAGGCTTTACCTGCTAAAAAATTACATAATTTAACTTTGAATAGGGAAGGGGGACAGCTTTTCAGTTCAGATGGAAGTTTATTAAAAATGATGGATGGAGTGTGATGAGGTCCCTTGAGAGCTAGAGATAGATGGTGACTTTTGAGGTGAACGTCACATTTTGAGCGAGTGTGGTAGTCATGCCATTCATGATTCCTAGGAAAATGCTCAGGATGCATTTTAACAAAAGTGGCACAATTCAAGATAAAAATGGAGGGAAGTGTTAATATTTTTAGGTCCAAAAAGATCGGTTTACCAGGAGTCCTCTTAGGCACTCGAACCATAGCTTTCAATGCTTGCTTCTGAAGAGAAAATAATTTTTTTGCATGGTGTGAAATTCCCCAGAACATAATTCCATAAGATATATGAGCATGAACATTAGCATGGTAGATAAGTTTGAGGGTAGAAAGAGATAGAAATGGGGCCAGCCTTCTAAGCATAAAAATACCAGTGCTAACTCTATTCATAATGGCTTCAATGTGTGGTGTCCATTTAAGGTCGTCTGAAACCAGAAGGCCTAAGAATTTAACACAGTTACTTTGGGTAATGGGCTCATTCATCAGATTGAGTTGGTGATTATTTATAGGTGTGACACTCTTAGGGTGGAAATCCAAGAAAACAGTTTTGTTAATGTTAATTGATAAATGGTTGGTATTGCACCACTCAGCCATCCTAGAAATTGAAGTATTGACAGAATTTACCAGATCAGAAATATTTCTAGAATGTGACAGACATGAAGTATCATCAGCATATAGCACAACATCCTGTTGAGGAAACAGGTTTGGTAGGTCATTAACAAAAATAATAAATAGGAGGGGGCCAAGTATGGAACCTTGGGGGACCCCAGTATTAATATCTAAAGGAGAAGAGAATGAGACATCATTACTATACTGTGACCGGCACGTATATTTCACAATTTGTTTCCTACCAGTTAAATATGATCTTATCCAGTCCAAGGTTTTTCCTCTTATTCCAATGTTGGCCAGCTTAAGTAAGAGAATATCATGATTGACTCTATCAAAAGCTTTTGATAAGTCATAAAACACTGCAAGTGAGTGTAAATTTTTGTCTCGGGCATTATAGATGGAATTTAACAATTGATATGCAGCAGTAATTGTCGATCTTGCTTTTCTGAAGCCATGCTGTGAATCATGTAAGATATCTTTTGATTCAAGATAAGAAATGATACGGAAATAGAACACTTTTTCGAAAATTTTGGAAAAAGCAGTAAGGACAGAAATTGGTCTATAATTGTTGGGGTCTGAAGATGAGCCTTTTTTTGGGATAGGAGATACTATGGCTAGTTTCATGCGAGAGGGAAATTCACCACTTAGGAAAGAGGTGTTAATAATATCAACTAGTGGACTTGCTATATTATGGATTACAGTTTTAATGATCGGCATAGGGATGCCATCAATTCCAGAGGACCAATTGTTGGGGAAGGAGTTAACAAGCTTAATGACTTCATGTGCATCAGTGGGCTGTAAGTACATTGAGCAGGGAAAAGGAGTGCGAGATGTGAAGGCTGCAGAATTTATGGTGGGGCTTCGAGGAGAATTACAAAAGAGTTCATTAAAACAGTTAGCAATAACATGGGGATCAGATGTGGACTGATGATTGAAATTGATAGTTGTGTTGTTGACACAATGTGAGGTAGATTTAGTATTATTCTTAATAACTTCCCAAGTTGCTTTGGAACGATTTTTCGAAGTAGAAATGTAATTTTCATTGATTACCCTTTTGTGCTCAACCACCTTGAGTTTAAATCTTTTTAGAGCCATATTATATGATTCCATCTGGTCTGGATCAGTTGATTTACAGTGGTAGTAAATATCTCGCAGTGATTTACTTTCAGCCATTATTTCCTTAGAGTAGAAATTAGAGTTAAAAGGTCCATTACATTGTTTGACATGTTTGACTGGAAATGCAGCATTAAAATGGTTGACAAAGGTATTTAAGAAGAGATTAAACTTTTCATTTGCATCAGATGCTGTATAAATATCCATCCAAGATTCATCAGATATTAGTTGCAAGAAAGTGTGTCTGGAAGCAATGTTGAAGATTCTTTTGCTAACAAATTTAGGCTTATTTTTGAGACCAATAGATGGAAAATTGACCAAGCAAGTTAATGCCATATGATCAGAAAACCCAATATTAAAAGTTGTAGTTGACAAGCAAGAGGGCAGTAGAGTAGTTGCAAGAACATCAATTAGGGTAGAAGATTGAGTAGTAACTCTAGTAGGATCATTATTCAGCACAGAAAGCCCAAAGCTTTGAAATAGATTTGTCAAGTCACATTTATCATGGGAGGCACTTAATAGATCAACATTGACATCACCATATAATAAGATACCCTGTATATTGAGAGTAGATGCCAACGTAAGAGCATCATTAAGGGCTTCAAAAAATTCAAATACACAGCTACTAGGTGATCGATACACACCAAGGATAACATATTTGTAGTTACCGATTTTCAGAATGGCACCACAACATTCAAAGGTTTTATCAGTACTATGAATTTGATTCAGACTGGTAACACTTAAGTTAGGTCTTGCATATATAGAAACACCACCACCTTTACACTGAGTGCGACAGTAGTAGGATATTAGATTGACATATTGAAGTGTAAGAATTTAATAATTCGTTCAATAATTCGTTCTAGAGGAGGACTTTTTATGTTTTGGGCCTAAGTGAAGACTTCATTGTAGGGAGTTTTCATAACTAGAGAGGTTCACTATGGGAGGTTTTTGTGTGCATTATCCAATGGACGAGTGACCTTCAAAATGACTTCAAAATAAATAGGTTTCCTAAAAATTTTGCTGTATGGGGGTTTACTGTATAGAGGTTTGACTGTGGCTAGTGCTGTATTCATGCTTTCACATCCTCATTCATTGAAAAGCTATTTTTTGATATTACTAACTTAACTGAATTTGATGCTGGCTTTTTTTGATCATCTTTGAAGTTAGATAGACATGGTTGTATTCCTGGTATCTAAGTGATCATTTGGTGGTGAACTTCATCTTTTTTGTGTGCATTAAATTTCAATTTCTTTGCTGTAAGTAGTTTCAACAAAAGAGCCTTCAACTATTTATATAAATTCAAAGATTTATCATATCAGCAAGTGACGCAAAACAACCAACCAGGAGGGCAATATTGGTATTGTAAGAGAAAACACTGCCATTATATTGTGAAAGCAAAATATTCTGAAATTAGTAATTTAAAAAATATATAGATGTGCCCCTAAAGCCCCTCTCTAAGTACAGAAAGTCATAAGTCATGGTGCTTATTGGGGCGATTAACAAATGTTCGAAAATTTGTAACTGGGAGGATCAAATCGCCTTTACAGTGTAACAAGGTGATTCATCTTTTTCATTCAGTTTACAGTTCAAGTGTATAAACGGGCTAGAAACTCAAAAAATGAATTTTTAATCGTTAAATGCTGGGCTTATAAAAAATTATGACTGCCAATTTTTTTTGATTTATGCTTTTTTCACCCATTCACATGAAATCAGATCAGGGGTGGTCTGGGATGATTGGGGGCCCTGAGCTGGCACTCATGATGGGGCCCCCCCTCAGCGGAGGATTCACCTGCCTCCCCCCCTCCAGAAAATTTTAGGATTTTGCCTGCCCGGTAATGGAGTTTGACGCTATTCTGGCTCTAAAAGCAAGATAAAATTTTGTAAGAAAAAATATAGTGAAAAGTAGGATTTCACAGCTTATAAAATTTAATTATGTTTAATGGTTCTATTATCTACTTAAAGAATTTGCTCCTTGAAAATGCCCTGAAATAAATGAACCCCTAAAACAGCCTTTTCAAATAATGCTTTTAAAGAGCAAAAGTAAAAGAATTGCTATGAGAAAAATTCCCCTGGACCGGGAATCGAACCACGGACCTTTGGCTTTCCAGGCCACTGAACAGACCACTACGCTATCCAGGTTCTATATTTCCCATGGCAATTACACCGAGACTAGGTGTTATATACTAGGTGTTAGGCCCTCACGGTCCATCAAGGATGGCACCGCAAGGGAGAAAGGACTTCCAAGAAGCCACAACCAGATGAGAGCCTCAAACCTGCGCTAAAGCCGCGCAAAGCGGTATGTGTGATATTTCTAACCCTGCCGCGTGAACGTCGGTGAAATATAGGAGAAGACTTTTGGTTGTTATGCGTTAACTATGTCTAATTAATTTTTGCATGGCATATATATGTAGTCACAATTAAGTCGCTTTTATCCATACTCCCCACACAGCACACGGGGTAGTATGCAGATGTATATGACCACCATGAAACTTTTACTAACAAAACGGCCTACTACATATGCATGGTAGTGTCTTTTTTTATCAAATAATTTGCCAAAAAATACCGTTTTTGAATCTTAAAAAAACCCAAATAAGCAGGGAAGAACTCCCAAGACCCCGGGTCCCACACCCTTTGGTATCACTGCAGGTTGTGAAATAGTAGATCGTTTCTTTCCTTTGTTTGCGCTTGGTGAAATATATGTATTGAAAATAGAAACTAAGTGCACAAAAAATTAAAATACGCATACAAAACGAACTAAAAAATAAACGCAACTATGAAGAGAAGAAAGAACTGCTCGGAAAGTTCACTCGAAGCGCATCACAAGACGGTATTTTTTTAAACTATTAAAATGAAAATATGAAAATTCCAACGTACCTGAATCTGTATTTAAACTCTCATTGTGTAGTGAATCGATACAGGAAACACTGTTCTTGTTCAGCCAAGCACTGAAGTTTTTTTTGAGATTTTATTAACATAGATGAGATTTTTCTTCTTCTCATTTCTTTTCTGCACACTGCTTCTGTAAACACGTTTCATATTAACACTTCAAAGAGGATGAAAATCTCGCACTAACCAACTAGCATTCACTGAACTGCTAAGGTGATCAAAGGATTTCATGAATTACATGAGGAAAAATAGAGAATATTTGTGTTGTGTGTGTGCAACATTCCCCCTCCAACAACGCTTCCTTCCCTACTTCCAGTCCTGGGAGAATTACTTGGCACTGATTCCCATGGTAATAGATACCCCTTAGTCAAAAAATCATACAAGTGAGATGTGTAACTATCAGTGGGCATTAGGCCGGCCCTTATTTTTCATAATTGCAAAAAGTTATGTTTTCCTGGTCTCAAAATGATCCAAATGGTGTTCATATTCACGTGTTAAAATTTGGTTACTTTAAAATAACGGCAACCCGTGCCCCAAGGGCCCTAAGTACTAAGGACCCTCAACTGAGTTTTTTGGGGCCGAAAAAGCACTATTTCTATGTAAAACGTAAAAGTAAAGCCCTTTAGGGCCGATTTTCTGTTTGTTTTGACCTATCTCTAAGCGTTTAGGAGATATCGTCCGTCGTAATGCAATCCCCCCCTTAGGGCGCCACCCTGCACCGCGGCGCCGCTGAGGTATGTCCCGCACCACTTACTAGAGACTTCCCCTCAACCCCCTCCCCTCCCTTGGCAAAGACTTTGCTCCTAATGACAAGATTTACATGCTAGTGGTACAGTATTGAATAGGTTGTTCCTCTTGTGTCATGATTAATGTTGTTAAAGCCTATAATGTCAATTTTAACCCTTCAACGCCGTCCTATGTACTGGGTACCGACCCCTTAAACCTTGATTTTTTGCCGCCAAACGGCCGCGAACCATTCCAGCAGGCTTTGTTTCAAAGTGCTTTTTATGTACAAAATATTAAAAGCATGTGATAGAAATGTGTCTATGAATAATAAAGGAATGAAGGGAATGAGCAGGGCTTCCAGGGCTCCAACAGTAGATAGAAATATTCAAGGAAGAAAAAACGAGGCAGTCAGTTCACGGAATTAGATCACTGTGGATAGATAGAGATAGTTCTTGTGTACAGTGTGCAAAGGATAGGAAGTGCTAAGGTTTTTAGGATGTAAGGAGAAAAGTGGTGAAATAAATACTTTATTATGAACGTGACGTTCATTTTAAGAATAGACCAACAAGGAAAGGCATGTAATCAAGAATAAATCCAGGCATTGAACTGGTTGGAAAAGAAAGTGAAGAAAAACTCGGCTCAAATTTACCGACAGTGAGAGAAGTACTATATGTTTTCTCTATCACCTAATGGGTTCGAAATTTGTAAGACTTAGTGCGAGAAAAACCGTGAGAAATGCGTCTCATCCATAGTATAAAAGTAGAATTCCTGTTGTTACGGAAAATAAGGCGATTGAAAAGTTAGAAAAATGAGGCAAAGAATGGATGAACGTGCAACGACATAAAGAGAGCGCGTACTACAGTGGAGATGAAGAGAAGAAAATCTTTCGTAACCAAACTTGATGTTTTGCTTGGCATTGCAAGGAGCGGTACCATTGAATTTCTGACGCGCGAGGAGGTAAGTACAGTTAATCTCTCGGATAAATGTGCTTGGGCTGAAGAAATAAAGTTCTTACGCAAATAAAGAGGAGAAAGAAATGCAGTTATTGGTTGAATAGATTTCAATATATTCAAGAAGAAATGAAAAGATGTGGTTCTCCCCTCCTTTTGTTGCATTAGCTCCCATCAGTGACCCACAGTTCCTACAAAGACTTGTTAATTACGAAAGTGTTAACCTAGACATAGCGAAAGCAGCACAAAAGAGGTTTTCAAACCACTTGTGGTACATGAGTGAGGAGTTGGTAGGCCTGTCATTCTTTGACGGATCCATTTCTAGGTGTGAAAAAAAACGTGAGACACCGTATGTGGTCTTGTGTAGGAAAATATGATCCATTCTATAAACATATGAAGAAGGCATTCTATAAACGTAAAGACATGACTAAGGTATCTATACCAAATTTTGTCACCACTAATTCGAGAAAGCTATTTAATGTATTGTAAATATGCATTGCTTTCTTTGATGTGAACATACGAGAAGGGGATGAACATACAAGAACGATTTGCAAATTATTCGGGGTCATCAAGTGGGAAATGATTGTGCAGCGAAAGGAGTGAAACTAATTCAAGATTTTTAGGCAGTCACGTTGCAGGAGGAGAGCTTTCAAAATTTATTACTAACAATAAGTGTGACTTTTCATCGCAATACAACCCTTACGTGCGGAAAGGCACTTTCATTGCCAAATATAGGATGTCAGTGAAAAATTAGAAATACAATGAAAATTTATTTTATTTTGGTTAATGTGCCGAAATTCATGGATAGAGTGAAAATAAATTGATCTCTTGGATTGGAAGTATTGTTATGGCAATTAAATTCTTTCTAAGGTAAGCACATTTCTTCAGAGGCTAGATCTTGATATCAGGAGCAAAGTATTTGCCGAGGTAGGGGAGGGGGTTGAGGGGAAGTCTCTAGTAAGCGGTGCGGGACATACCTCAGCGGTGCCGCGGTGCAGGGTGGCGCCCTAAGGGGGGGATTGCATTACGACGGACGATATCTCCTAAACGCTTAGAGATAGGTCAAAACAAACAGAAAATCGGCCCTAAAGGGCTTTACTTTTACGTTTTACATAGAAATAGTGCTTTTTCGGCCCCAAAAAACTCAGTTGAGGGTCCTTAGTACTTAGGGCCCTTGGGGCACGGGTTGCCGTTATTTTAAAGTAACCAAATTTTAACACGTGAATATGAACACCATTTGGATCATTTTGAGACCAGGAAAACATAACTTTTTGCAATTATGAAAAATAAGGGCCGGCCTAGTGGGCATTATAATGTGATATTTTTCTTTGATGAATGAATTGGGGTATCGACTACACAGAAACCCCTTATCCTCCTGCGGGGATATCGGGTTTTGCTACGGAACTGGAGGCTTTGGGAAGAGCGGACTAGGGAAAAATGTAATGTCACATGATCCGTAGTGGTCCCCAAAATATACTGACATATGCATGGTCGCACTTAAGGTTGCCACCGTGGTCTCATCTCAGGAGGGAGATTCACATGAACTCCTCGTAGTATTTGGCCTAAGCGTGGGACAGGAGAGGGAATAGAGATGTGACCAGCGCCCCAGTGCATGCTGGCTGCTTCATGATATACGCGAGCGTCGTGTGGGGCCCTCAGAGTCATCTTGATGGCAGTTCTCTACACTAGTCCCTCACAGTGTTATGAGGGTTTTGCAGTATGACATTATCGGCGATCCAGAGGACTCTGGGCCCCCCTGAGCTTGGGGTCCTCTGCGATCGCCGACCAGCTGACCTGGCCAGACCGCCCCTGAATCAGATTGATATTGATGGGCCAGAAGTACCTCATAATTCAAAACAGCTCAGCATGGCATTTTAGATCACTAGAGTAAAGCCTCCATCAGGTATGTTTGGTGGCTAGAGTGTTGCCTTCCTAACCTGTGGGGCGTGGCAGAGAATCCCTGCAGTGGCAGAGATTTTTCAGGGACAGCCTGATCACTCACCCTTGTTCCCACTTAACCTTGAAAACCTTTAAACCGTGAATAAGCCGTGAATTTCGTATAACATGAAAAAGCCGTGAATTACGTCCTAAAGCCTTAAAAATCTCTCAATCTTGATTTTACGATCGTAGAACTACGATAGGTAGATTGAAAGAAAAATGGATATTTCGATCATATTTCAAGGTCAGTCACTCGCAGACATGGCCACGGATTTATCTGGGCACGTATATTTGAAGCGCAATGGGGAGCATGCATGAAATTTGTTCATCATGCTAGCTAGTCTCATTGAAAAGAAAATTTTCTCACGAGTCCAAATATATATGCCAAAACTCTTCTAGTACTCCACAAACGTCAATAAATGCTAATTAAAAATGCTCAAATATCGCTTGAAGTCACGGGACCTGATACGCCTTCTGGCATCATCGCACCGTACACCATTCACGTCGCTAAGAGAGTAGAGTGGTAGAGCCTTAAATGAAAGATATCGAAGTAAAAGTCTTCGTCGAGCTTTGTAGAAGTCCATATAAGGACGAATTGACTTAAGACTGATTTAAGAAAGGAAATACCTCAGTTTACTTTTGGTCAACTTCCTTATGGCGGCTGATTTTCTGAAAAACAGTGATTGCTTCATCAATAGTGCAATGCGGGAGTAAAATAGGGCAGGTAAATAATTATGCGATTAATGAAAATTATTTTACGAACGTTTTTAAATATTTATTTATTGTCCATTAAGATTTATTATATCCATTGCTAGCTGAAAATCTATCTTATGTATTTACTTAGTTACCTACCATGCGGAACTTAGATATTTATCCCTAATCGGTCGAAGTTGAGATCTAAATGATCATGAAAAGGTAAATAAAAAGTATTTGATAGACACAGAAATAAGTTTCAAGTACTATACTGTACTTACTCAAGTTCCTGTTTTTGAACAGAAACGAGACGAAATTTTAGATCTTGCGTTGACACGCAGCAAAATGTATGGGCATCACAGCAGCAAATACTTAGTTTACCTTACAAAAAGCCACATATTTCTCGAATACTCATTATTTTTCCCAGTGGTTTAATCGTAATCAGTATTTATTCTCATGAATAGCCACCTTCCTTTATGTTTATAATCCTACAATCGGTGGATTATTAGGTACATTTCTAGGGTTATTTACAAGGTGAAATGAGTGATACATCTTAAATTTGGTTTGCCATCGGAGAAATACTGGCGATTTGATAAAACCCTCCAGTAACCCTGATTCAAGAGTGTACTTACGTTGAGAAATATCCCGTTTACAATGTAAATAAAGTATTTAACTCCTTTCTGTAGGTCATCAACCACTTTCTTCTCTTATTTTTGTCCTTTGAGGCACAAGCAAAAACCTTTTCCGATGAGAAAGTAGAGGTACTTGAGTGGTGGGGCACTAAATATGATATATATGGTTTTCACACGTTTGTATATTGAATATCCATGCTGCAATACACTAATGCCACTAACCAAATGATGTGGGTGCCCAACGTAGATCACAATCTGCAAACAACTTATTTTCATTTAATCTTTCCAAATCTCCCCAAACAATCCCCTTTATTTATTGCAACAACGCCTTGGCAACCCAAAATATTCACAGTCTGCATTTTGTCGTTAAAACGAATTATTTTCGCCTAATTTGCATTTGAGCACTCGTAGATCGGTTTTCTATCCTCTTCCTCAGTCTGTCATCGGTGGATACCGTGCCGTGACGTCACGCTTCGATGACGTCGTGTTTTCAAGCAGCCGATGAAGATCAATTTTTAAAGACTCATAACTCGGCTAAAAAGCATTATTCATGCGCAAAATTTTCGGCGAGTACATTTGAGGTAGAGGCCTTCTTATTACAGTACTTAAAAAAAATTGTGCATGTTCCCCATTATTGGTCTGTGTGCCATAATGACACATTCACCTTGAGCCTGTACCAAAGACTGGTAACCTAAGTGTTCATTAACGCTTGCGGAAATTCAGACACTTCTTAACTTCCCTAGCACCCTGGTCCCTCCATTTTCCCACTCACAACCTTTAGTCGGAGCTGAATTTTGCAAACGATATGTGACGTCAGGAGATAAAGCACTTTGATTGCTGCCTTTGCATTCACGGTGTTTGTCGCGTTTGTTAAATTTTTAGTTAACATGCGGCCGATGATTGCTACGTGATCAATATTTCTACCAAAAATGGTTTATCTATAAACCGTGAATTTGAAGACATTTAGACAGTGAAAACCTGGAAAAAAACCATGAATGTTATTATTTAGATTGAGTGGGAACCGTGTCAATGTTTATGTGCTTTGCGGAGGGAACTTATAGTGCAACTTAAATCCATCAGATGGGACATTAAGGTGTGGTTGCTATGGTGCCTTTTGTTTAGAGCAGGCTAATGCCCATGTTTGGTTTCTCTCCACCCTTCCTTCCCTTACCCATGTCTAAGGTGCAAATGACCTCAGCGCTCAGTTGCCTCTTCCAAGTACCATACTGCTAAGTCTCCAGTGGTCAACAGTTCTCCACCTCTGCTAACAGGTGTTGATCAATTCTGCCACTCCTAATGCAGCTTTTCAACCATCACTTCAAGCTAACTCCTGTAGCCTTTGAACTGGATAACCAGTCAGAAACCAAAAATTCAGGTGAACTTAAATTTTTCTTAGAAGTAGATAAATAGTTTGCATCACCTGTTGTAGTCGTTATTGTTGTCATTATTTACATTTAGCTTAAAACTTTTGCTTGAGAAATAGTGTCATCATCCTCTGATGACAATAGCATAATAATAAATACTTATAGCATAAAAGTAATCAAAAGCATAATTTCCATTTTAATCTTATAGCATAAGATGATGAAAAGTAGTCATTTTCCTACAAGGAACAAGGGAGGGAAGATTTAAATGTAAGATGCGTGTTTATTTAAGTGATCCATAGAAATACTTCACTTAAAACTTGTGAAGCTTTAGGTAGCAGTTTTAAGGACCTATTTCCTTACATGAAAGCAAAGTAAATAATTTTAACAAAAAAGTAATTAAAAGCCATAATTTCCACATGCTTGGGTGGATCACCAAGGTGCAAGTCTAGCAAAAAATTATAAAATCCACCCATTATTTTACATGGAGAAAATAAACTCTGAATATTGGTTGTAAATAGACATTTGCAAGTAGCAAATTAAAGCTAAATTATGATGAAATAGTCATAGGGCCACAGAACATGAATATTAATCATCAAATACTAGAACAACAGATGAATGCACTAATCATGTGCATTAGTTTTTTGGGGAAAGTATTTGATGTACAGCTCTAGTTAAAAACTAACAATAGGTACAAAGTCGATTTTCTTATTCTTTTTCTGTGACATAGAAGGCGTAAATTAAAAATTTGTTGTGTTAGCCCTGTGCATCGATTCCTCTCTTCTGCAGCAAAGTAAATTTTTAATATCAGTATGTGTGCAATGACTATGAGGCAATTAACTCACCCTCTTTCTCTCTCTCTCTGTTTGTCCTCTCTACTGACCTGAGGAGTGCCGGCATTTTTTCATCTCCTTGTGAAGCCTTTTGGTTCTGCATGGTGAGAGATAACTAGAAATTGAGAGAAGCATTTTCATCAGTTTCATTCACGTCTTTCAACGTGGAAAGTGATGCAAATTGAATTCAAGCCATAGACTCATTTTCAGTTAAAATATTTCGTGTGATCAAATGGAACATTTTCAAAAGTTTTATCGCATGAGCAGCGAAGACAAAAGAAAATGTAAATTGGAAATGCAGTAGATTCCGTTTAATGGGTCCACCGGTTACTTGGGGCAGCTGCTTAATTGGGGTAGATCCTGAAAAACAGAACCCAATAGAGGAATATCCCAGAGTATTCTCCGCTTAATTGGGGCAGCATGCCGCTTTATTGGGCCATGAGTCGGATAACCCTACGCCAGCGCGGTTACAGCCAATCGCCTCGTGCCCCCTACCCCGACCCAGACCATTCTGTGTGTCGTTGGATAACTCTCGGCGGCCGTACTGTAGCTTTATCAACTTAGGAATAAGGTCTTGGAACGCATTCAGTTCGTATATCGGACGTACTGTATTCAGGAAGATATCAACCCTCAATTGCGTCGTGCCGCATTCTTCTGTTGAGAAACTGGAACGAATTTTCCTGTTTAAACATATTTCCGCATAATTTAATCGGGTTCTTCAAATACTTTTTTTCCGATGATATCTGAAAGAAACGTTGGTACTGAATTCGTTATTACGAACCTCCGGTTTTTCAGTCCCGCGAACTTCGTAATAACGAGAGTCCTCTATACTATTTTTTATATTTTCCTCCTTTAATTTACTCTTACTTTTCAAAAATGTTCCTATTTTTCCCCTATTTTGAAAGCTCTTGTTTTTATTCTATATGCAAGAGGATAGGACTTTTCTTTAATAGGACTTAGTAAAAGACATTCATTCAGCGTCGCCCAAGACTGTGAAAAATATTTTTAGCTAAATTGTTATAATTCTTTAACTAAACTCGCTGATTTATTAATCAAATTAATAGTTTAATAAACTTGTGTTGCATTATTAACATTCTTTAGTCTTATTTCTACCATTTCAAAGTTTTTTATGCCCATATACAGGATAGTTCGCCTAATTGGGGCAAAGTGCACAAGTCTCGATATGTCCCAATTAACAGGAATCTACTGTATTGACTGCTGATTCATCTTCGCAGATGAGTGACCCTTTTTCAAAACATTTCCAGCCACTCAAAATTTAGTCTTAATTTTTATTAAGAATTTTACATGTACAGCATTAATTTGTTCAGTGTTTCAATATGCTGAGACAGAAAATTACCCGGGAAGGGTGGGATATTGCCTCCCACTGTCATAGTCTCTTCCACCAACCAGCTGAGCAAGTTAACCTGTAGAAAGAAGTGCCTCTAGAAATTATTCTCTTTCATCAGTCGCAATCTAATATTCATTACAAAGGGTACTCAAAGTAATTCATGATCCTTTGTTGGCCATAAGTTTTGCAATACTTTATCAGTCATACTTTGTGACTTTATTTATGAGACAACATTTTTGAAGGCGTGTTCCCAAAGGATAATATCTATGTAATATGAGATGAGGTGGTTAACATTTGTCATTTCCAAGAATTTGTGATGACAATTAGGCCCAAAGTGTGAGTCGTTCCATGCTGCATCACTTGTTGCAGAGGTGCTGCACGGATCCCACTCCAAAAGTGCCAAATTTGAAATTTCAGGCAATGTCCGTATCTCTGAAATTTCGTAAGTTGGATGTTCATGAGTCATAAGTACAAAACTTACTGTATATTCTCCATGTCCCAAATGATGAAAAGCCAGGAAATATTTACCTTCAACTCAAATGCAACAAATGTGGGAAAAAGAAACGCTGATTAAGTCAGGCCATATCCAGTGTCAATACAAGTGAATAAAATTATACTTGAATCATTTCATTACTTATTTTTTAGATTTTTATTATTCTTGCTGAATAATTTTTAACCTTATTTGCAGATGTACTTTCTACATGAAGGAGGTGTTGATTGCTTCTTGTGTTGCTAACAAGAAAAAGATAGCGAAAAATAAAGCAACTGAGCTTGCCCTGAGGAATTTGGGAGTGGTGTGCAGCGGAAGAGAGGTTGATGGAAAAGAAGCCAATGGGAAGAAAACCAATGGAAATGGAGCCAATGGGGAAGCAGTGCTTGGGAAAGTAGCCAATGAGACGGCAGAAAGCAAGGGATTACTGAAACAAGAAGAGAAGGTTTGTGGTGCATTAATTAATTAATCATTCAGGTTAAATCCTTGGTTTTATTTCATCATCACTGTCAACAATCCTAGGATTGGTTTGACGTAGCTCTCCACTCAGTTCTCTTATCAGCTAATCTTTTCATACCTACGTATTTCTTCTCTTTCTCATCCTTCTTTACTTGTTCCATATATTTTGTTCAAGGTCTTCCTTTTCTGTTCTTGCCATCTGCTTGTCCCTCGCTGATTGTCTTCATCAGGCCATCATGTCTCAAGATATGTCCTACTCGGTCGTTCTGTCTTCTTATCAAGGTTTTTATGAGGCTTCCCTTCTCTTCTTAAGACTTACTCATCACTTAGTCAGTCAATCCATTTGATCCTCATCATTCTTCTGTAGCACTACATTTCGAAGGCCTCTATCTTTTATTTTTACTAGATGGTCATTGTCCATGTCTCACTTCCATACTTTAAATGTAAGTTCAGATAAACTGTTTCCTTACTTCTATGTTTAAATTTTCCACTATAAGTAGATATTTCTTTTGGTGGAATGCTCTCTTCCCCTGAGCTATTCTGCTGATAATTTCTTTCCTGCTTCTTTCTTAGCTAGTCATCCTGCTTCCCAAATAACAGAATTCATCCACTTCTACCAGTTTTTGCTTCCCTATTATAATGTTAGTCTTGAATTATTCTCTTCTGCTACATACTAATACCTTGATTTTCTTTGTTTATTTTCAACTTATGTTTACCCAATACCATACCAATGTTAACCAGAATATTTTTTAAATTCTTCTCTGTCTCTGCTATGATGGCTATATCATCGGCAAATCTTAGCTTGATAATTTTTTCTCCATGCATTATCACTCCCGAGGCCTTTTCTTTAATTTCATTAATGGCTTTCTTGATGAAATCATTGAAAATTATGAGTGACGGAGCACAGCCTTGTCTCACTCCTTTCCTAATTCTTGCTTCTTCACAACTGGGCCCTGATTTTATCACGGCTACTTGGTTTTTGTATAAACTGTGGATAATTCTCCTGCCATGTTGAAAAACTCCAATTTCTTTTATGATTCCCTGCATTGTGTTCCGATCCAAGTTGTCAAAAGCCTTCTCTAAGCCCACCAATGCTACGAAAGTTTGCTTGTTCTTTTCCATTCTCTTCTCTATGAGCAGCCAAAGGGCCAATATTGCTTCCGTAGTGGCTTTGCCTTTTCTGAATCTGAATTGATCCTCATCCAAGTACGCTTCTGCTATTGGTTCCATTCTTCTATAGATGACCCTTGTTTGTATCTTCCACGCATGTGTTGTCAGGCGTGTGGTCCTAAATTCTGCACATTTCTCTGCTCTTTTCTTCTTTGGAATTGGAATTATAATGTTCCTTTCAAAGTCCTTTGGTAACTTACCTCTTGAATGCTTTTCATTCATGATTTTATACAGCTGGTTAAATGTATTTTCTCCAGCATTTGTAATTAGTTCTGCTGGAATATCGTCAATTCCAGATGCTTTCTTTATTCATCCACAGATCTCTGACTGCTGCATCAAATTCTGATCTTAAAATTGGGGCTCTATGTCATCTTTATCTGCTTCCCTTTTATTTTCAATAGCTTTTGTTCTTAGGTTGTTTTCAATGTACAACTTTTCCAGATATTCTTTTCATCTCTGTACTTATTCCTCATTTTTAATCATTAGTTCTCTATTTTTGACCTGTAGGGTATTACATCTTGTCCCCTCTCCTGAAATTGGTCTCTCATTATCCAAAAGGCGGTCTCTACTTTTTCGTACACAGGATTGGTTTCAACATCTTCACAGATATTTTTCATCCTCACTTCTCTAGCCTTCCTCACTTTATCTCGTTTATTACCATATATGTCTGAATATAGTCCCTCCTCTTTTCCAAAAATGCCTGTGGTAAAAGTAAAGGGGGGGACTATATTCAAACGCATTTTTTTAATATTTCCCGAAACTGAGGCCTCAAAATTGGGGGGTGGGAGACTATATTCAGAGGGGGACTATATTCGGAGAAATAAGGTATTATAATAAGGCTCTTGTAACTATCCTGTCCTTCCTCTATTTTTTCATTCTTGTAATTCCTTCTTTCTTTGATGAGATCTAATATGTATTGTTGAATTAAAACTTTTGGGCTATGTCGCCGCGTCAGATTTTGGGTGGCCCCAACGTTTCCCGACCGATGCTGGTCGCTTTCTCAAGGGAATCTGAAGAGGTGGGATTTAAAATTGGTATATATGTATAGGTATACGTGTCAGGTGGTGGGGGAAGGGGAGTGAGAGGTTGGAGGAGTAGGTTTTCGATTATTTTTGCCGATTACGGGTTGCCAAGTACGGCTGATTTTAAGGCCAGTGTCTCTGTTAAAGTTGTTTTTCTCCTCTTTAGATATTTCTATTGCTTCTCTTACGAGTCTCTGTTTAAAGCCTTTCACTCTCGCAACAATTTTTGCTTCCTTAAGGTCGATTGTGTGGCCCAGCGCTGCGTGTTCGGCTACTGCGGACTTCGTTGACTGCCCCAGTCGAATTGCCCGAACACCCTGTGTATTTGGTAGGATAATGATTGAATTTTTTACCACAGGTACCTCATGAAGAAAAGGGCAAAGAAGCAAGAGATGAGATATCAGCAAGCTCTTTGGAACAAAATATTCTGGATATACAAAGAAGAATTCTTTCGAACCAACTAAGGATTTGTGATAGTGTTAAACGAATTGTGGAATCTAGTGGCACGTATTTTAGTCATTCTAGTCCTGAGGATCCTAACTTATCATACTATAATAGCCATGTGGTAAGGGTGGAGAACTCAATTATTATGAAGCAGAATATAATTTTAGAAAGCGTGGGCAGCTTCTCTTTTAGTCAGAATTCCAAGCATGGTTGTGAATTCCAAAGATTCAAGGAACATTGTATGAGAATGTCAGTGCAGAATGAAATTTTTGGAAACATTAAGAAATGTGACTTGAAGAAACTTAATATAGTGGAAGAGAAGTTGTACTTAGGAGATGTTTGGGAAGAATTGAATAGGCGTGAGCCATTGGCTGTGAATACGAGGATGGTTGGGGAGCGGTGGAACAGGATAATGGAAAACCAGACATCTATGCTGGACAACCAGTTGGGTATTATGTACACGCTAAGTGGAACGACCCCCGACATGGAGACCGGGTTTGATTCGTTGAATGCTGACAACCATGCGTGCTTCCTTGCAAACGTCACTACTACTTACCGCTATAAAATTTTCTTTCATGAGAACGAAATATCTTCAATGCTAAATGATGTGATGAGCAGCCACAGTAATATAATTCATCTGCAGAGAAAAATCTTTGAGAATGAAGACAAAATACTGAAAGCATTCAATTCATGTATTTTTTCGAGAGATGCTGTTTATGAAATGACTGGCCGAGTTCCCTTCTTGGACAATCAACTGTATGCACTGCAGCTGAGAACATGGGCCGGCATGAACCATTTGCTGGCGAAACTGAATCAAGTGTATATGGATCGTATTGACAATCTGAGTGGGAATGATGACATAGTGAACTATCAAAGTGAGATTCTTGCAAATCAGAAAAATATCTTGGCAAACTTAAGTAGGTTTCCTGGTACTCTGAGTGCCCTACAAGGAAATCAGAGGTTGATTCTTGATGTTCAGAATGAAATTCTGAGTCATTATATCCCTGCTATCAACGACAATCAACCCCTTGGAGAAGACAACATTGGTTTCCAGCTGCTGAAATCCCAGGGCTGGACGGGAGGTGGCCTGGGATCAAATCAACAAGGCATTGCAGAACCTGTGAGGTAGGAAATTCATTCTCTGCTTATCCTTTTCACTCTCAATTTAAAATGGGTTGAATTTGCACCTTCAATCGAAAAGGACTAGCCAAGTTGTGCTGCAGATCCAAAGTCATCTGTTTATTTTTCCAACCCAACCCTTTTGGTCTGTTTGTAATAATTAAGTGAAAATGTTGTAATTTTTATTGCATTCTAGTTCAACGGAATAATATTATTACGAATCAATTTTTTTATTATATGCTGTATATTTTAGCATTTTCAGTTGATGTCAATCCCAAACTTTGACTTTGAAACTATGAAATTTTGAAGTGAGATTGTTTTGCAGTTCACTGTTTCTATGTTTCTGTCATAGAAATACTCTCCAGAGTTTCAAATGAGAGTTGATTAATTGAGTGGTATGGGATGTAATTTCATGTTTCAACTACATAGTATGAGGCTGAAAATTCCATGATTACTCTATGATTATGCTAATAGATTTACTATTAGAAATAGTGATACTGGGAGTTGTTGATATTTATTTACAGGAGATCAATTTATCAGCGCACCACATAAGAGAAACGTAAAAAATGCAAGGTTGTATACAATATTCTTGCCCTGAAGTGTCTAGTAACTCTCTCACTAGCATGGGACACCGTGAAAAGTTGCTACCATGAGGTTTAGAAAACTCAATGAAAACACAAAACACCACAAATGGTAAAGCCGAATTAAAAACACCAATGATTATAACATTACTGGGACCTAGTTACTGGTACAAAATCAGTTTACTATGTTGGTATGCGAGAATGGAATAGTTTGCAACAGGGTCTAACCCAAGCTCTCAACCATAGAACCTTCACAAGCATGCATTCAATCCGGAAGGAAACCTTGCAATTGATTGGGCACCTCCAAGTTGTCACTTAACACACACCCACATACACACTCTGTGGGCTCAACTGTGGGAGAAAGTGCTCAGACTCAAGCGATTGTGTGATAGTTCTCAAGGTTAGTTAAAGGTTATGTGAACAAGGTTTGTAATAAAAGATTTCCTAATCTACTAAAGGATTAGGTCGTTGAGTTTGGATATCATATGGGATGGAGGGATCCAGGATTTTTTCATACACAGATGTGGATCTTATCCTTGATTTCAGTTTTCGGATCTTTGGTTATTATTTTGGATCCAAATCCATTTTTAAGTGCCTGCTGTAAAACCTTTTAGCACTTTCTCGTAAATATCAGGAATTACTTGATTTCAAAAATACTTAACGTCCAGGTACTGTGTAACGTGGCTTCAGAGCCCCAATTGCATGTAACTCGATAATAACAATAAAATGTTGGGATGTGCGAGTACTCGAAAATTCTAATCGAGTCGAGTAGTTGGTACTCGACTCGAGCGTTTCCAGTAGCATTAAGAATGTCGAGTCGAGTAGTTAAGGTTACAGAGCTTTCGAGGCTAGTAGGTCCAGCAATCTGCCAACAAGAAGCGCTATCGTGAAACTCATGTAATGATACAGTTTTTAAAGCCGATAAGTCATTCTAATGCCTTGGCTTGGTAGTTTCAGCTTGCTGTATACACTATAGTTGCTGATGTGGGCACCGAATACCTTTACGTCAGCCGCGGCGGCCGATCGTCTTTCGACCTGGCGCACACTGGTCCAAAATCGGAAAAAGCTGGAATTAAGTCCAAAATGACCTTTTTAGAGATAGAGACTTGAAACTTAGCATAAACACTCATAAATTATTGCCCGATATAGATTTGTATGCCATTTTACGTAAATACGACCCTTTAGTGATGATACAGTGGGCCAAACATGAGCAATTTTTCAAAACCACGCACGATCTCGTTTTTCTTAAAAAATATTTGAATTTATCCAGGTGGTTTTGCATTGGTATGATTTTTATGGCATAAAAAATGCAATGTTCAGATGAGTATCTTGGGTTTTCCACTGGTTGATGTTTTCCATGCCTCCTGGGAGTGCGGTTGATGTTTTCCATGTCTCCTAGGAGACATGCAAAACATCAACCAGTGGAAAACCCAAGAAACTTTACTGCACCTGATACGCCGGGAAAACCTAACATCATTCAACACAATATTCCTTTGACCTGGTGCTTTGCCTATACTTTCAATGACTTTTGAAGATTTTGGCTCTCATCTGCCTGGTTTTACAATGCAAAATGGCTGACCCATTTTTCACGTGAAATTTGATATAAATTATACATCTTTCGTTTACGAAAAATATAACTTGGAAAATTTGAACGACAATATAAAGTAGAGATTTCTAAAGGATTCTAAGTATAAATCTTGGAAAAAAATGTTTGCGACGAAGGAAATGAGTGATTTTTCAATCGTGCATCAAGGCTGAGCTACACACCGCAGGACCCTTAAGCTCGGTAACTGAGGCCGAATTTCAAGTTTTTAAAAACTTTATTCTTGAAAATCGTCATTTAAAGCATGGAATATGGTCTTCATTGACCTGAAATGCTAAACTGAGGTTGTTAAAAAGGATTATGTATAGATCGACTTGACCATTTAACATGTTACTTGAGTGAAAATACTAAGGATTGGATGTTTTTTGGAACCATTCCACGCATAAGAAATATAGTTCGGGTATTGGAGTAGAGTGAAGAGATTAAGTCGGCATGCTTAAGAGAGAGAAAAATGAACTGTTTCTGCAAAAGGCAACAACCGATACCCTTTTTTCCTTTCCACCTTCGCCGAAGTGAATCGCGGGGAAAGGGGAGTTTTCACATCACAAGGCATCTTTTAGCCTTTTTTATTACTGCATCCGTCTGATGTGATTTCATTTATTGCGTTTAGTTTCTTTCTTGAACTTAAAAAAACAAGTTTTTAAGGTTGATTAAACGACGTGAGAAGTATAGAAATTTTTGGCTCCATAAAACTAAAGCTTAGTTCTATGGTTCGTTCGCTTCTTCCGCTTGAATTCCATGAAGATTCCAGATCCATTAAAGTCGTTGATATAATTTTTAATAAAAATTCCAAAGGTACCGAAATCTTGCAATTTTGGTAGGAAAGTACTCGCCTAGACACACAAGTGTGTAGCAAAAGGCAATTTTCTGCAGGCAGTAATACTGTAACATGGAGACATCAAAACCTGGTGGACAAGCATTTAGAATAATTGGTTTTTCTGCTTGAGAATTTGAAAGGGCCAAATATTACATGATTCGTATACATAGTATGTAATCTTAATTATAGCTGTGAAAATGACTATACTCAGGGCTCTCCCTTGTAGTTTGGATTCAGCTATACATTCATCATAGAAATTTGGAGTAGATAGAAGGTAAAGAAACAAGATAGTTGCTTAAGTCTTTTCAAAGAATTACAAATAATGCCCCTATCTTGTGAGTACATATACTCTGCAATTGTGCCCATAAAAAATTCTGAAAGCAAATTAAACCATAGGACAAATCAAGATACATATATATAATTATTGTACACAAAATAAATTTCACTGTACACCCATGCCTCGTATAGCGCAATTTCGATATAGCACAAATTCGTTCCTTGGAGAGGCTTCGCAACGCAGTGTAGCCTAATCAAAAAACTTATGCTCTCATGACAAAACGTGAACTTGCGCTAAGTACACACGAAATTGCTATCATTTTACGCCTATTATTAGTATTACTTGCCTCAAATCTTCTTTTTTGTTTATGTATTATGTAATTGAAATCCATTGCTGTGCAATGGCCGAAAAGTATTACCCGTCATTGAGTCCAGATAGCCGGCCTACGGAAGTAATTTATCTCGTCTCCTTAACAGAATGACAATAGTTAATTTAGATCATTAATTAAGCGTGGAAATTTTTGCCGTCATTGGTTATCGGGCGATTGACTTCCAGGTAGAGGTCTACGCTAAAGCCTTCAAGGTCATAGATATTCACGGGGGAGAAATGGAGCGGTGGCCGAGTTGCGTATGAATAGCATCAACACGTAAAAGGGTCCGCTGTAGAGTCTCAAACACAATGGCTTCATTCCCTCCCAGCAGTCGTAGGCCCTCTGTATCTCAGGAATACAGTTCAGCAGTAGAAGGTGATTCCGATAGAGCCATACAGAGTGAAACCAAGAGAAAAATGGCAAAAAATAGGAATGCGGGTAGAAAAATCAAGAAGTTGTCAAGAAAAACCTTAAACCTAGAAGAGAAATTGAAAGAGGTCAATTGCTTTGAAAATGGAGAGCGTCAAAGCGATATTGCGTGGAAGTTTAAACTCACAATGCCTTGTTGCTAACGGCCTCTGGGTGCAGCTGCGTGTTGCGCTTTGTCATGAAGGCATTCATCGCCTGATGATGCGTCCTGGAACAGTCGCGAAAGCTTGCACGACAAAGCGCAACACGCAGCTGCACCCGGAAGCCGTTAGCAAAGATGCCGCTCGCTGCGGAAACCTACGTTCAAAGCTTACAATGCCTTATTCCGAATAAAGACGAAGTTAAAACATCAGTGACCTCAGCCGCACCAACTTCAACCAAGCGGTAAACGCATGTAGAAAGTTCATTGTGAATCTGTACAAAAAGACGAGGGTGGTAATCGCTCTGAGACATTTAGTGAAAGCTCCGGTTGGTTCCATAATTTTAAACGGCAAGCAGGTATTTTCAGTGCGGTGATATCAGGTGAATGTGCAAGTGTTGATAGCGCAGTCACCACAACATTTTCTGATGAACTCCAAGCTATGATTGAAAACGGCTCCTTTCCCCCTCAACTAGTTTTTAGTGTTGATGAGATGATATTTTTTTGGAAAAGAATGCATTCTTGTTCATTCATTTTCAAGGAAGGAAAACCTGCATCAGGTATCAAGGAATTTAAAGACTGTTTCATGTAGCTGCTAGTGCCTCGGAGGACTTCAAATTAAAATGATTTATCATTCATGAACTCCACTGGCTATGAAATGGCATTCAAATCAGCATATGCCTGTCATTTCGATGAGCGACAAAAGGGCCTGGGTGACACAATAGTTTTTTTTAGACTGGTTTGAAAAATCGTCAACTGCCGGCAATGCATTACGAACCCCTGAGATAGTAGATGTTAGCCCACCCGCACGACAGGAGGGAATTTCAAAAGCCTGTACGAATTTCTTTTAACGTGAATAAAAGTCTTTGAATGCGTGCCTACTATCTTTAAAGATTTTTAAACTATAAAATTGATATAAATAAGGTATTCTAATACTACTTATGGGAATATATATGGTTTAGAGGAAATTGCAACACGTATGCTACCAGGAACACATCCCAATCTTCCCAATGTTAAAACGCTCTTGTATGATGCAAATTCATATAGCGAAAAGACCCCAAGGAACGCATCCCTTGCGCTATACGAGGCATGGGTGTACAACCAATCCACATCATCTTGCTTTGTATAGCAAGGGGCCAATCTGTACAGGTTGTAAATTGTTTTAGAAGTTGCCGGTAGGAATGAGAAGTGAACGAAGGCCAGTTTGTTTTAAATTGAAAAAAATATTTTCTAGATAATTGTTTCTATGCTTGAGATAAATTGTTGTCAAAGGGCAAGTGGTACATTTTGTATCAAATTATTTTATTCTACACTTAAGTGTATGGATATTGTATTGCATATACTTTGTGATGGGTCTTAAGATTGCTATAGGCGGTGACTGATCATTGGAATGATCAAGCGAATTAAATCATTTGCTGTGTATAATGGAAAAATTCGTGAATGTACCGTAATGTGCATGATCATTTAATTAGAAAATTAGAACATGTTCTATTTTTGCTTGCATGATCCCGTGAATGATGGCATTATCATTCACCATGCATAGCGGCCATTATATATGTACAAAGATATCTTCATGGACCGATAAAACTGTTTTATATTATTTTAACTTATTTCTCTGGGTTAACCGATTTTTCTGTGGAACTTTCTAGGGCTGAAGGTTCTGTTGGGAGAACGGGCCTTGGCTATAAAAATCCTCGTAAAAGACCTGCATCGGTGATGGGCACAAAGCTTCATTTGGAAAATTTGAGGAGTAAGTTGATGAAGTCTAAGGAATGCTCTTACATACCATTGGTTGGAACTCTCCCTGCCTTGATCGCTTTTAATCCATCTTCGGAAACAGAGGAGAGGAGGGTGAGTGTGAACAACACGAGTGGAAAGTAAAAAAATTCCACAAAGGAAAAATCTTTTGATGTGACGCAGATTTGAACTGGAATCCTGCAAAGTCACGCCAGTTGCTCTACTACCTCGGCTATCATGGCATCTTTCACCTCTGTGAATTTTCATTGGCTTGAGAAGCCGAAGAAGATGCTCACGTTAGTGGTAGAGCACCTGATGTGAATCCAGGAAGCCAATTGTGAGTCCTGGCAAAGGCAAACAATTTTTCTGCATATATGCAGGTGACTCCTTAAATGTACACTGCTTGCGTGACTGATTATATTTCTTTGAATAATTAGGGGTAAGGCTTCTCACTATTATCTCAGAATGATTTTTAACACCTGGTATAAGTTACCTACCTATATGATGTCATAAAATCAAATTTTATGTCCATATTGGTGGAAATTTTAGGAAAAAATAACAAATTCATAATACTATTTTTAAGGGGAATGGCTATAATTTTCATCCGAGAGACATGTATCAGGATAACTATTATAATTAAAGCTTCATCATGGTAGTTTATGCAGACTTTTCATGGAATGAATAGGCTTATAACTACAGCACAATCATGATTATCCGGACTAATGATTGGGAGAGATGGCAGGAATAATTGGAAAACACAAACTATTCTAACACTCACATTAATTTCTTGTCATGTTCATAATTTACATAAATCAAAGAAACTTATTCTGATCTTAGAGTGCCTGGATTCATTGAGAACTTTCTTTGCCTTATCTTTTTAGCTGCGATATCGTGATGGTGCATGTATTCCTTCCGCTCCATATGAGACCTGGTTTTGAAAACCATGCATTCTTGGCTGTTTGATCACAGATACAGAAAAGTGGTTTGCAGGAATGCCTCAGAACCACTGCGCGACGTCAGAAACTAAACTGTCAGTCGTGCCTCACACAAGTGCCCCCGGTGGCAACAGCGGGATGCGGATCCATGATCACAGAGCGTGGTAGCATACTGGCAGGCTTGGGAAATAGGAGCATGGAGCTCCCGTATATGCAGCTAGCACGCGATCGTGCCATTGTGCAGCAGCGGTTTTAGAGCATCCACGTTGGTGATTACCTGGTTATGACTCATGCAATCTTTACTTCTTTTATCTCTGCTTACACTTCCCCTGCTGCGTTCACTTCTATAAATCCCTTTCTCTCCAGTTTGACCTTGATTAGTAACGGCTGAACATGCCTGAGTGCGATGAAATTTCAGGTTCTCTTGGGCTGTATTCAACAGCATGCAAGACCACGGCAATAATTGTGCATTTGCAATTGAAGCATACATTTAAAGATCTTGGATAACATTTTGATTGACTTACGATCATTTAACTGTTGGAAAATCGTTTAAATTAATCATGAGTTTTTTCCTGGCAGCTTATCGTCATTTTCAATACTTGAGCAGACGTCCAAGTGAACTTGAAACATTCCTCGTCTGCTAGTAAATGAAATAATTCAGTTTCACAAAGGGAACAATTCTAATGGAAATAATAAGCCTGGTGTAGCCTATCATTAAAATGCAGTAATTCCAGTGATTTTGCATCTGATTTTATTTTTTGTAAAGATCGCGGAAAACATTGAAAGAGATTGAAAATTGTGCACGGACAATCTGCAACACAGATAAGCTGCACCTGGGTAATCAGCAGTCTGCTGTATGTTGTTTAATATAACTGTTAAAGCGTCTGACACCTTTATTAGCCCATTATTTATTGTCATACAAGTTGGAAGAAATACTTATATTAGGCTATGAAGCATATGTCATTTCAATAGTTTCGATTGATGTGGCAATTTAAGTTAATAACATCAATTAAAGCCACTAGACCATGTAAATGTTGTAAAGGAAAAGAAATAATGAGTATAAATAACAACATTAAACCCATGCTATGAAATTGGTATGCTTATGCCCGAGAATAAATTTCTGCTATGCACGATCCATTTAGGCCGTACGTTCATTCTAAATATTTGACTCAAAAAATTTAGATATACTGCAAACTCTTGTTTATTCGGGGTAACGATGGGGTGAGGTAGCGCAAATAATTGGAAAACTCGAATAATCCAAGCTTTCACTTTAGCTTCGTGTAATTTTCATAATTTAGGTAAATCAAATAATCTATTATTATTCAAGCACATTGTCTGTTATCTAAGATAAATTTCTGGAATCATGAAGAGCTTCTTTTTCCTGACCATGATCTTTTCAGCAGCGATAACGTGTTTGTACTCATATTCCTACTGCTCCATCTAATACCTGGTTTCCAAAAACAACATAACCGTGGCTGCAAGGTCACGGTTTCAAAAAAAGCATATTGCATAAATGCTTCAGAACCACTGCACGACGTCGGAAACTGCACTATCAGGCACCACGCCATGTAGTTTGTTTTACACAATGATGACTAGCAAAATAATTGGAAGAATAGGGTGGTTTCCTATTATTTTTTTATTGCTTAAATCGAAAGATTATTACTCCTGGAGTACGTATTTCACGCATTTAGATTTTTAAATGACGATATCTATTTTTCGCGATTAAATGAAAAGTGAAAATTTTCAAGCGCACGAAAACTCGACGGCTAAGTATGAATGCCAGGAAATCTGTCCGAGTGACTTATTTCTCGCTCCCGCTGCCGCCTTGTGAGGTGACCTTGAGGGAGGCTTGAGCGCTGATACAACGCAGGCTGCTAGCGGGTAGCTGAGTACCCTGCTAGCTGGTAGCGCTTGGCTTAAATAAGGATTATTAATACCTTATCAAGCGAAGAAAACTTTCCGACATTAGCCAGTTTTAATAAGTGATTATTAAGACATGTTTCCCTGAGCTCTGCGCCTCATGCATGCATTGGTAATCTCAGACGATGTATAACTCCTATCTACTCGTATAGAAACTAGGTCCCTGTGACGTCACGTGGAGCCGCATCGCGTGGGCGCCAATCTGGCCGTTTTCAAATGAGGATAAAAGTGGGCCATTGCCATTCGTCTAAACCGGCATTTCTTAAACGAAATAATTTGTATATTATGAATACACTAATGGTGGGTAACGAATCGCAATCAATGCCTTTCGTTTTCTTTGATGAAGGAAACTACCCTATTAGGAACAAATTAACTATCAATAAGTTCAACATTGAACAAGTGGAAGTTGCATGCATTATTTAGCAATGAAAATGTTATTTAAGGCCCACATTACGTTTCACATGATATTGCAAAATCCCCTACAGCTATGCCATACCCGCAATGCTTGAAGTAATTTTCAAATAGGTTAATAAACAAGAATTATTAGTCAATAGCCAAACTCACTAGTGCAAGGCCAATACATCAAAACTTGACCATCGTTATGATGAACCAACCCATGTCAATACTCAAGGTGAAACACTTACTCCCATTATGAACTTCATATACTATTCTTGTTTTTTGTTGGTAAATACTATTATTTTAACTGCTTGAGTAACACAAAACCCCCTGAATCATTGATTTCCTTAGTGAACGTCTCACTCATTCAATGTTTTATTTTCAATCCTGAGATTGATCGATTGCCTGACTCTAATACTGGTTAGGTTACCTCCTCATACACACATATCTTCCTTTATATTTTCTTCTTTATTTTTCCCATGTATTTGTGTCTGGGTCTTCCTCTTGGGGCTTTCCCCTCTAGTTTTCCTTCAATTATATTCCTCATGAATCCATCGTGCATCAGTGTGTGACCAATCCACTTGGATCTTCTGTTCTCAGTTGTATTCCATAAGGTTCTTTCTTATTGTACTCTTCTTTGTTTCTTTGTTTGTTGTATACTTCTTTGTTTCTTATTTTATCCATCCATTTGGTCTTCAGCATCTTCCAATAGCCCCAGGTTTTGAAAGCTTCAAGCCTTTTTCGGTCTACTTTGTTGTTTAGGTTTTTTGGCAGTGGTAATGAGACTCACACAGAGTTAGTTCAACAAATATATTCAGATAAACATGGATACATATCACCAACTGTACAGAAGGCACAAACACACAGAATCATAGCATGCACCGGAAGTTGCGTGCAACCATCGACAAACAACACAATCGACACAATCGATTCTCAAACCTAGCAGACAGAAAAGACAGAGAAATAGAACTATACAGTGCACACTTTAGCATACTTTTCTGATGATCCATGCTTGTGAATCAATGAGAGCCATGCCTGTAGTTATTTATTGTCTTGGCTCCTGTTTGGTCCTCTTTATTTTCTTGTAATGGAGGAGGCTGTCCATGAGTACAAGGTTGTGATCAATCTTTATTTCTTCCCCAGGATAGCTCCTACTCTGCTTCACCTGGTTCTTGTATCTGCCTCCGACATTTATCTGAAATCTGGCCTGGCACCTTCCATGGCACCATTATCCCCTGGCACCTTCCATGTACATAGCATGCATATCTCCTCCATCGGTGTTATTTCAAGAGTGTGTTGTCTAATATCCTTCCCATTGCAGAAGTTTACTAGTGTTGAGGACCTTGGGTATTCTCTGGAATGAGACTCTCTCCTTCACTTCGATGTCACTTTATTTGTCACACACTTGTGCAAATAAGACTTGAGCAGTCCTACTCAACTGCTCCAACACTCCCAGTGTTTCTCTCTAGACTCTCTCGACTCGACTCTTCCTCTGGCCCCTCGTCGTGACCCCTCCAGCCACTTCGATAGAGTTCACGCTTACTCCGGCAGGGGGCAGCATCTCCCCGGGGGGACACGCCGCCTGGTGGCGTGACACTAGTCTCTCTCCTTTGGCGTTCCGTTTTCCCAATCCAAAGTTTCCAATTCTGTTACCCTCTTTCCCTTCTTCAATCACTGTGTTCAAGTCTCCCAGTATAATCAGATTCTCCTTCCCCTTCATCTGTTGGGGTACGTCTTCCATTTGCTCATATACTTTTTCTATTTCTTCTTCTGTATGGCCCGCGATCGGTATGTAGACCTGCACTATCACGATGCCCATAGGTTCATCTTCCAGCATCACCATCAGAATCCTTTCACTTTAAGGCCAGACTGACTTCATTTTCCTGTGCTATCCTTTCCTCAGATTGATTTCTTCTTCAGTGATCCTTTGGTTCTCTTGGGAGTTTATCACTCTATATCTGTTTCTCTGGTAGTCATCCGTCCTCATCCACTTGATCTTGTTGACAACAAGTATATCTATCCTCAGCCATTCCATCTCCATCTTCGCAAATTTTGCACTTCCTGGTCACCCCTACGAACCTTAAGTTACATGATCCTATCTTGAATCTGTCTTTCCTGACCGATATTTCCTTCCCAGTAGTCCCCACCTGGAGATCCGATTGGGGTACCATTTACCCCTGGAATACTTTACTGGGAAGAATGCCATCATGTCATATTTAGACTTGAGTGCAGGGCTGAATCCTCTTGGGAGGCTAATGTGGTTGTTTCCTATTGCCTTTCACACCTCAATACTTTGGCTGATTACGTGAAATTCACTCTCGCCCAAAGCTGTGGCTGTTGATACTGGACCAATCTCTTTGATCCATGATGGGTGCTTTCCCAGTTTCACCAATAGCTTATAAAATACTCATCATGTGAACATTCACAGTCTCCAAACCTGATGCCTTTGAAATCTCTTTCAATAGGATTTTCCTACCTGTCATTCGCCAATGGATTTGCTTGAAGCAAAGCTGCATAACCATCAGGCCGATCATCTAGAGGTGACTTCTCTGTAATTAATGTAGTGATCTTGTAATTACTGACAAGGGGAGACCACGTACCTTGCTCCACCTTTTTCAATGCCGTATATTTTATAGCCTTTCGGAATGGTGAATGCATCTCTGAACTAGTAGTGGTTCCGTTGAATGGGCTTTAGTTTGGCTATAATTATTTAATTATCATGCAGTATTTTTCTCAAGCCGTACATAATTCTAAAATTTCGCACTTCTCAGCAAATGGGTCAGGTGGGGTAGTGGTGGCGTACGTGAATCCCACCCAGGGGGCCAGAGTTTGGGGCTTCGTCATGGCAGTTTATTTTGTTGTCTTCATTGTGATCATACGGCATCAATTTTTTCATTAATTTTAATCGCAGCAAGCATAGACATGAGACAATTTTTTTATCATCATAATGGCGTTTAGGTATTTAAGCAGTGCCATTTCAGTCGCAGAGATACGACGACTACACTAGCAAGGGTTGGTGTGCCCTAAAATATTAACTTTTTCTTTTCTTTTGCTGATCAACTTCCGCATCAAAAATGAAAACCACTCTTGCGAGAGCTCATACCATTACATGATCGCGGCGAGCAACAATATGCGTACAGACATACTTAATAAGAACACAAAACGAATATAAAATACCATATTTCTCGAACACTTATAATTCACTTTACTCCACGGGGAGTTTACTTACACAGTACATATGTGCAACAAGAACCATTCCAAAATACAATTTCAATTAACAAATAGGATGAAATAAAATTTGATAACCCTGGATGGGACGCGCTGGCATATAAAATACGTCAATCTTCAAAAACCAAAGATTTCATCATTGTACGTACATTATGGGCTAGAATGCTCTCATGTATTCCTACAATGTACTTTGACTGTCTATATTGCGAGTTCTCAAAGTTCGAGGTATTGTAGCTAATTTTTTTAGATCAGCAAGAGGAACCCGTCACCCGTGGCGTATAAATTACGCCGTGCGACCGGCCGTGTACCACCGGTACCGGTATCAGCTATAAATTTACAAGATTGAACTAATTTCTACAAATAAAGATAAATGTTAACAAAAATCTAGTATTATCCTACATGCACAAACCATGGGCAAAGTACGCCATTCGCCTGGTTGTTTAAAAATAACAGTCGCGCACACTAGAGGGTTAAAAGCAACAATTACACCAAATGTGTCTTGTGCTTGCCGCTTCCCAAAATATTCCATTGACCTTCCAATATAATCAAGAGGCCCAACAACAAATGTCATTTCTTCAAAAAAAAGCCACTGTTATAGCGGTTGATCTTTCGGTATTTTTTTTTAGGAGAGTAGCAAGTGTAGCCTTCATTTCTTCGCGATTGAAATGGCACTGCTTAAATACCTAAATGCCATTATGATGATAAAAAGATTGTCTCATGTCTACGCTTGCTGCGATTAAAATTAATGAAAAACTTGATGCCATATGATCACAATGAAGACAACAAAATAAACTGCCATGACAAAGTCCCGAACCCTGGCCCCATCGGTGGGAATCACGTACGCTACCACTACCCCACCTGACCTGACTGCAGAGTGATGCGAAATTTTAGAATTATATACGGCTAGTGAAAAGTACCGCATGAAAATTAATTAATTACAGCCAAACTAAGGCCCATTAAATGGGACCACTACTAGTTCAGAGATGTGTTCACCATTCCGAAGGCCATAAAAAATACGGCATTGAAATAGGCGGAGCAAGGTACGTGGCCTCCCCTTGAGAGAGATAATTGCTTATAATAAGTATAATTTATTTCTAAAGAGCTGTAATGCCATACTTTCATGAATGAATTTAATTTTCCATCCCAGGTTGATTCTACGGAGACGTTAACAATGGGTTGACTTGGGGTCCACAAGGAATGTGCACAACTCCACATCTTATTCTTCTTTATTTTTACATTTTAATTCGTGTAGAATTGAGCATAATTCAACTATCCTAATTGTGATACAAAGATATGCAGTAAAGTAACATGAGAAAAAAGGCTCTTTAAGTATTCGTAGATATGAATGTGATAAGTATTTCATTTTTTTTAAATTATTATTTCATTTTTTTTTGTCATTTAAGTGTTAACTTTTTATGTATTTGTGCTGTTGATTTTTGTAATAAAGTCATATTACATTACATTATTTAATTGCTGCTATGGGCTTGAGTAATTGGACTCAATATTTTCCTTTTCAGTTTTAATTTCACCTACCCTAGACACTTTCATTCATTAATTATAATTTAATTTAGTGAATTGCCCCCTTCCTTTAGCTATGAGCATCAATATACAGTCCTGGATGTAAAAACCTTACCACGCAGGATCTGAAAATTTTTCAAGTCCTGAATCAATGCTAAATTGGCTGAACTGTATGCCTCTGCATCAGAGAACAACTAACTCTTCAAGTTTGGAGGGAGGGTCTTTTCTTCTGTATGGTCGAAAAGGAGTACATACCTTATGTTGCTCATCGAGGAAAGAAATATGATTTGCAAAGCCATTTTTATGGCGGGTTGCACTCAAGTCTTGGCCTCCAAGAAAACATGAATTCCTCATGCATTTATCATCTTAGGAGTCTGATCCTTACATCCATGAGAGTTAATATGGCAACACTGCAGCTCATGAGCTTTTAGTTGAGAGAGCTCTCTTTAGTTGTGATTAGGTATATCTTGAGAAATGTTGCAAGTAATCCGTAGTTTTTTTAAATATTCTCATAGCAAACAGTTTGAGTTTTTATTTTATTGGACAGTGCACCATTGTCGTCATCTACCATAAAACACTTCAGAGAGCATCTGTTAGCCTCCTTCCCCACCCACGCTCCTCCCTCTACATTATGGACTCCATTCTTTTTCGCATTTGACCAGAACCTCATGAAGTCTATGTGGTCTGCAATGTTTACTTCTGTAGGTGATTCACTTGAAATTCTCTTTAGGCTTCTTTAATATGCTGTAGGCTTGTCTCTGTACTGTCCATCACAGCTGCCATTAACACCATAGCAGAATGGTCTTGATGTGCCATGACAGTCTGAAAGATCCTCACTCATGGGTGTATACCCAGCGAGGGGCAGGAGGGGACGGCTCCCCCCATGCCCCCTATAAGTAAAAATCACAAATGTCTTCTAGGAAATGATATTTTTCAAGCCAATATTTTCAAAAACTTATAAAGAGCTGTTACAGTTTCCTTAAAATTTTGATTTCATTGGCCTTTTCCATGCTTAAATCTTACATAAAACTTGAACAACCATGGCTTCCCCCCCCCCCCCCCCCCCCTAGTTTTGATCCTGGGTACGCCCAATTGTCCCCACTGAATTCATGCATATGTTCAGTGGGCCTCAGATGGAAATGTACACTCTTGGCAAGTCACCATTCATTCTCTTCAAATGACAGAAAACATTTACGTACAACTAGAGGAGCATTTGGTGCATTGGACCGGAAAAGTGATAGAGTGGAAATAAAGTAGGAAGATAGAGTGTGGTTAGTCCATTAAGTGGACCGGCTGAATGGATATGAGTCTATTCAAACAAGTCTCTGCCTGCCTATAGGGACATCATTATTCGCAATAGTGCAATTTTCCTCATTTCGCAATTGTGGTCCATACTAATGATAAAATGGATTGCCTACAGTTGAGCACTGCTGAGACAAGTGTAATTCTTTGCCACTTGAAAAATTCCAACCTTTCTTCCCATTAGGTTTTGCTTCCATTGCCTCCCCAAGTAACATTGACCGTTGGGCCTCTGTTGGGGAACCGTAGTCACGGTTGGCTCATTGTGGGTGGATATGCCAACCAAATTCCGCTGTTGGCCCAACGCAGATATTGTTCGTTGGCCCAACGAAACGGTTTATGCTGTTGGCCCAACGGAAATCCCCAACAATGGCCCTACGAAATGGATTATCGTTGGGCCACCGTTGGGACATCATACCATTTCCTCAATTTCCGCCATGAGCGCTGCAAACAAAATTCCGACAAGATCTTCAACGTATTTGACGTAAATGGTTCCAAGAAGTGGAGGCTTCTTTAATGCAACTTGTTAGTATATATATCCCGGAGGACACATGAAAAAGTGTAGACTTATAAGATCTGTCTGTTTCGAGTCTAACTTAACCGATGGAAGTTCGATATGGGCCGAAAATAAGCACGATGTATACTACGATTGCATACGTTGCAGGATACGGTTCACATGGTTCCCTAGCAACCTAACAACCAAACAAGTTTTGGTTGTTAGGGATTGCTTTTATATGTTAATCATTCACTATGTCTTTGTGATAGCAGTTAAATAAAATAAGTCGAGTGCTTCTAACAAAAATAAGTCATTGACCTCATTTGGTAAGTCTTACAAAACTGGCATTCCTAAAATCATGTTACCTTAAACAGATAGTTTCGTGGAATTTTAAACTTTTCATCATTAATTTAGATAGATCGATATGTATATTTTTTTCAGATTGTGGCATATCTAGTATACGTGGAAGTTTTAATGAAAACAGTGTTTCAATGGACAAAGTGAGTGATTTATAGTCCCCTCTGAAGAGAATGAGATTGAATTTGTATGAGTAAACCTAAATAACATCTGCACTACTATTATTTTATGGAAAATGCATCAACTATTATACTCAATCAGTGTTTCTGTGATTCCTATTAATATCCCTAAATCTCGCACTTATTAATCCAATTGAGTAAAATGGACTAAACTTAAAGATTTCGTTACCGAAGACCAGAGAATAGGAATAAATAACTCAGGGGTGTACATCTTGCAGTGTGACATGTTTGAAATTAAGGAGGATTTCTTTTATTTACCTCTTCGAAGTGGTACCATTGGTATATTTGTAGTGAAAAAATTAGTACCTGGATGCAAATTGCAGTCCACCCAGATTTTATCTAAGTGTGTTTTGTTGCCCTACAAAGAAGATGGACAGTTTTTGTGTGTGCCATATTGTAATATGGAAAGGTGCTGTTGAAATTTTCCTAATTTTGTCCTAATAAAAATTGTCCTAATTTGCGAAAATAAAAGTTGGGGACCTTCTGAACTGATAATGATTTTTTGTTTTCCACTTTTAACCACTGTAACCTTACTTTGTCCTATAGCATTGATTGTTAATGTATTTAATTTCATTTTGATTTATAGGGAGTTAAAGGTAAAGATTCTATCTACCGGTATTGTATCAAGTGAGAAGGTAAATTAATTTAACTCTCATTCTATAAAAATGAGAAATGCCAGTAAAATATAGCTTTTGTTGGGAAACGGATGGCAGAATTTAAAAGGGCCAACGGTTGGAGATTTGTTGGCCTTGGGTTGGGAATACGAAGGCCCGACTGTAATGCTCTGTTGGCCCATCGTTGGGGAATCGTTGGTTGGGATACGGTTGGCGAGGTGGCCAAATCATACCATGGGCCAACCGCTGTGTCCCACCATCTGCCAACAGAGGGCCAACCAAAAATGTTACTTGGGTCCAGAATGTTTGGCACATTGTATATAAGCTATACCAAATACCGTAATTGCAGCAATTAATTTGGGTATGTCATTGGCTTATATTTCGAATGTTATATTCACTTCATAAATGCTAACTCGAATTGTCAAAAAAAGAAATTCTTTCTCCAGCCACTGCTGATGTTTTCTGTGTGTGGGATGCTATGGAGGAGGAGAAAATTACCTAATTCCTTTTCCTTGTCATTTTAACTCTCTCCTTAAAGCAGAAAAATAAACATACCACTATCAGTTTCGAGCCAATTATTTTTTCCAAAATGAGAAAAAATTGAATTCATTAATAAATCCCAAAAAAAGAGGATGATCAATTCCCTTAAGGAAATTTCCTCATAGGAGGAACTCCTGCCTGGAATATAACAATGACTTGAGATCTGAGGAATGGGGTAACCTGCCCAGTGCCTGGATCCAAACTACAGAGTTGATAGTAGGTGACTTGCAGCATTTTTAAGGTGATGAACGTAAGTAATAATAACATTAATTAATAAGGGTAAAAGCATTTTAAGATTAAAATGCATGAGATAAACTGATCCAGTAATGCAAAAAGAAGAAAATGTAAACACTGTAACAAAAAATTATAAAATAGCATTATCAGTATAGGGAATTATATCAAAATGTGAAAAGAAAAATGAAGATTTAACAAAAATATACGGCAAAAAGCAATAAATTTTACATTTATGAAAACGTACTGTTTTTTTAACCAGTTCTTAGGGGCATTATAGAGAAGAAAGAGCATCAAAAATGTTTGTCCTCCCAGGTTGTGTACACTTTGACTAGTCGAATCCGCTTAACTGCCTATTACAATGCCGCGGCCCGGAAAGTGGATAGCCGAAAAATAGGCAATGGAAATCAAAGGTTTCCCAAATATTGTTGTCAATAGTTGAACTGATTTAATGCGACCTCCTAACAAACACAGTCAACTATTACAATGAAGGGAAACCGTGGTGTTCAGCCAAATTGCTTTATTGAAAAAAAATGTAATATTTTTAGGGTCGCAGGTGGCTTCATATCATGAAAATATAGTTATAAACGACAACTTGATTAAATGGAAATCAAAATGTAAGCTCTTCAAGATGATGTGGATATGTCCATGAATAGAGAAACTTTTTTTCCATATTAGAGAATTTATGGGAGGAGGTCAGGAATTTCAAATCCAATCATCGCTCCCGCTCAACAAACTTCTTTTGTTAACTTGCGGCGGCTGTCGCGGTCATCGCGGTGTTGCAAAAGCAACGGGCGCTGAAGGGAGTGGTTGAGAGCCGAGCAATGGCGTCATGGTATCCGTTGTTGTTTTCAATATTTTTCAGTGTAATTGCCGTTTCCGTGGCAGGTATGTCACTGAAAATAAAAATATTTTCTGTAACTTATGCGCTCTTATTTTAAGTCGTGGTATTTATTTCCGTCTTCATTTGGTGAATTCTATTATAAGTGGCTTATGATTTCGCTTGCTGCTTATGATTTCCCTTGCCGCTTATGTTCCGTTACCTCGGTTGTTAATATGAGTTAATGTGGTTGTTCGAATTTTGTTCAGTGACCATCAAGATGTATATATTTATCAAGACCTAATTTTCTGATATTATTCCAGATGACTGTAATCTACCATTACTACACAGAGCTGTACTGACCGCCACTTCTTCCCTTCGAGACAGAGGACCGCAGAGTGCTAAATTAGATGGTAATGCTATGGAATGTTATCAAGATCTCGCCAATTTGTGAAGAATTCATTGTTATTACTTGTGAATAACTTTGGTGAAAGGTGTTTGAGTTAATTTTGCGCTAGGGAATGTTATTGTCTTGGCGACTAGACATAACACTGTGATATATTTCTAGGCATTTGGAATTTACCCACTGCCAACACCCAAACGCTTAGCAATGGAGTGTTCTCAGTGGATAAAACAAGCCGTAAGTAACGGAGTTGTATCTGTCAGATGGGCGTTTGATTTTGCCTCTTGGAAACCAACGGAGTCAGAAATTGTTAAAGTATTTAGATGCATTCAGGGTGAAGAGAAAGAACGTATTGGACGTTTTGTGTACAAGAAGGACGCCAAAGCATCATTAATTGGTCGTCTCATGATGAGGAAGTATGTGTCACAGTGCACTGGTATACGGTATGATGAAATCAGAATTGCCAGGGATGACTCCGGTAAGCCATTCCTGGCAAACGATTCTCTTGGCCAGGATTTATTACCATTCTTTAATGTTTCACATCAAGGTAATTTTACAGTTCTCGCTGGTGAATTTGGTAAAAGAAGTGAAATGAAGCTAGGAGTTGACGTGATGAAATTGGAGTATACGGGTGGGAAGGGGATTGCTGAATTTTTCCGGATAATGAACCGTCAGTTCTCAAAGAACGAGTGGGAGACAATAAAGAAAGTGGGAGAATACGGAGGCACAACAAAGGAGAAAGATGAATGGATGTTAAGAATGTTCTGCCGTAATTGGTGCTTGAAGGAAAGCTATGTGAAAGCTACTGGTACTGGGATCACTGTGGATTTGCAGAAAATTAGTTTTAAGGTAGCATCAGATATTCTGTCTTCTAGTTATATCACTAAAGATTCGACTGTTTGCGTTAATGGCCAAGTTCTAAAGGACTGGAATTTCGAGGAGTCGCTATTAAATGATGAACATTGTGTGGCAGTTGCTGTCTGTAGGAAAGGTGAAGCGTCAAATTTGGGTAGCAATGTTTTTAAACAAGTTGATTTGAATGAATTGCTATTGGGGAGTATTCCTATAGCTGATCCAGATTTAAAGTTCTCCAAGGAATTTATTATGAAAGAGGAAAAGCCTGTATGAGTCACCTTGGTTGTATGATTTATGCTAATTTATGCTTTTTGTTTTCCATCATTCTGTTTTGCCGTGTATTTAGTAGCATCGTCATTATTATATCATGGACTGCAATATTACTGGATTCGTGATGTATATGCTTGCTTTGCATTGTAATAAAGATTTTACATCCAAGCTTAGTATTTTTGTGTTGTTTTAGTCCATATACAATTAGATTCTGTTATTAATTTTGCATTTGCTTCATGTCAGTCAATTGGTTTTTACACTATTTTGTGTGAAAATATCAATTTTTGCTCAAGTCATTGCATGATGTCATTTTTCATATTGGAATGCTCAATGTTAACAATAATTGTTGCACTTACATTTATAAGAAATATTGTGCATCCTTATTGCCAAGTGTTTTGCATGTTAGGCGTTTCTTTTTTATCTTTCTGTTTACCATTATATTTCTGTTAATTTGATCCCAGACGGAAATGCATGGACTGCTGCTAGTTCAGATTTTGACCAGTATCTCATCATTGACCTGGGTCAGGTGATGAATGTCACGGGTGTAAGCACTCAAGGCCGGCCCCACACTTCCGAGTATGTGATGGAATATGGCATCAGTTACGGGAGCAATGGCTATGATTACGCTGATTACAAGGCTCCTGATGGCAACATAAAGGTAGATAGTTATCATTTGAAATTATTTATTTCTAAGGTGATTAAAGCAATGGTGAATGGCATTAGTTTTTATTTTTATTTGTTTGCATTAGGGGGTTAGAAGCTAGAAGGTGTTTTAGAAATTGGCTTTTGAATGGTGCTTGATTAGTTCATTGGACAATATCACTTTTTAGAACACACTTGTGTGCATCTGTTCAAGGGGCATTAGTTAGTTATGCTGCCTTATAGAATAGTGTGCTGCTTTTATTCTTAAAAGTCAAGCAATTTTTAAGGCCTGATTACACAATACATTAACCTGTATGAATTAATGTGTGAATGCATAAACATTGGTTGACTTGAACAATAATGAATGAATACACATACCAAAGCAGAACTCAATTTCTGTTCATGCATTTGGACAAGATAGGTGGTTACATGGTGAATTTTTGCATTCATTCCAATGTTTATGCATTTTGATATTAACTCCTTTTGGTTAATTTACCAAGTAATCGGGTCTTTTGTGCCTGCTGTTATACATTCTTGGTTAAAATTATGTCAGTCATTCATGTGTTGTCATAGTTTCCTTTAATACGTAGGTGCTTTGGTTTAAGGTGGCTTATTACAAACTAGGCTTTTTCACATATTGGTGAGGAATTGAACATGACCTGTAGGCAAGTTCTGGTGCACATGCATTTTACCAGCCTTGTTCTTGTTAATTTAATCCAAGATTTATTGTATGAAGGGAGCGTCATGATATTTTTTTATTGATCTTCGGGTAGGCATTCATTAGTGGGCTCTTGCTATCATTTTGGTAGCTTAATTGATATTTATTGAGGGTTCATCTCATGTTATGTTGCTAATATGGGCAGCTTGGAGTTTTCTTGCTGAGATATTCATTGTGTGATGTTGATGAATCCATGTACATATGCTCAAGGTTCAGTTACAAAACACAAACATATTAGTTAAGGCTTGAATAACACAGGTTTAAGTATAAATTCATAAAATATTTTGGTGAACTGTAAGGGAACGGTGATGACTTTGTGTAACAAATTGGATGGGCTCTATTTTCCGCTCACGCATTTGTACAAGTTGGGTGGTAGCTGGGTGAATATATGCATTTATTCTCATGTTCGTGTATTTTTACTTGGACTTGAATATGTTAATTTATTGTGTAACCAGGTCTTTACTATCTCTTGTTTAAGTACCATGTGTTTGTAATAACTTTACCCTTGGGAGTCAGAGTCTGTGTGTAACCTTTTAATCTCCTTTGGCAGTTAAGTGCCAGATCTTTCTTATATTTTGCAAGCCTGTGACTAAGGTGATTTTATAGTTAATTTGTGTTTTCATTTCAGTTTAAAACTAACTTTTCAATGGTATTCAAACTCATATTTTTGGCCTTCGGGTTTTCTGATCCACTTATAAAGCCACAGGCATTCCTCGTTTATGAACTAGATAGAAAGGATCATTATGTTTGGTGGAAAAATTCTTAAGGCATAAAATTATGCTAAGCCCAAGATTCTAATATGTTATGAAGTACATCACCCTATGCTATATTACATTATTTCTATGTGTGTGGATGATAAAAGTGTAACTTTCCTCTTTTATTTTTGATACGGTGATTGTGGCTGTTGGGATATTTGACCTGTTTTTATTCTCTCAGCTTGTTTCTTTGTTTTGTTTTGGAATAATTTTGAATTTTATAGGGCTGTTAAATACCTTACTTGATATATATTTGAATGCTTAAAGCAAGCAGAAAAGAATTTAATCAATGACTAATTTGACATTCTTGCCATTTCATTCCATTTTAACTCAAAATACTCTCCCATAGCCTCTTCCTCTTTAGCTCTTTATGTATACATAGATGGAATAGTGTAATAATTGTTGCTTTGACAGGGTTGAGTTAGAGAGTTCCAAACTTATTTTACTTTGGAGATATGGATGCTCTGATGAATTAATTGTGAGAGACATTCATTCGTTTTTGTGATTTGTTTACTTGCATGTAGCTCTCTATCAATCAAAAAGAGTGGCATGGCATTTCCAATCCAGCCAATTTGGACCCTACGTTGCCATTAATTTTTCACAATCCTCCCTTGTAATAATGAAAAATGTATTTCATAATACCATGTGTGAAAGTTAAAATGGTTTACTGTCTTGAATGTTATTAATAAATATGCAAAAGGACTGCCTGTGGTTTTCATAGCACAATATTATGTATTAGCATGATTTACTTGAAACTACTCCACTAATCTGACTAATCATCTTCTCTCTCCTTTTTTTCGCTAACCCTTTGGTGAATTGCAGGGAATTCTGCTTGGACTCCTCAGGAGAACAATTATTATGAGTATCTTAAAATAAAACTGGCCAGTAGGAAAGAGATTCGAGCGATAGCCACTCAGGGGCGTTCAAAAACCAGAGAGTATGTCACAGAATACATAGTGCAATACTCTGATGATGGTGATCACTGGAAAAGTTATGCCAGTGCATCTGGAGAGCCTGAGGTATCCTATTTTATGATGTAGTGGAGTTGAAACATATTTAAAAATCATCTCTGCTCTCAGGGTGTCCAGTTCTTTCGATTTGGCCTTATTTATTCTAATTTAGGGGAGTGAACTAGAGATTTGTTGTAGATTTAATATTCTGCTTCTATCAGGTTACTATTTACTGTTTTTCTTTCACAGCAATTTGGATAATGGCATTGGCTATCCAGGTGATGTATCCATTCTGATTATGTGGTGTACTTAAGTTTTTTTTTTCAAAAGAAGCCATCCTGTTGGCCTCTTCCTGTCAGAAGTATATTTCCCTTGCTAGATTATTGGGAAAGCTGTTACTGAATAATGATATCCTATCGTGGACGAATACCTAAAAGCCTCTGTCAGTTATTGAAACCTTTTGGGCAAAATTTTTGGTGTTGGGTAACCTTTGGAGGATGATGAAGGAAAAGCAACAACTTTAAAGCTATGGTATAACACTGAAGAACAATTTGTTGCAAAATAGCTGATACTTGCTTATAATTCAGTTGATACAAATATCATCTTCTGCTTCACGTCTTCCTAGGATCTAAAAGTGCAAAGTCCAAGATTCAATTCTTACTTTTGAAGTATAAACATCTAGATGAGGGAGTGCCTTATCAGTTTTAGAAGAATTTTCCATTAATTTCCTTCTTATTTAGCATTTTTTTGTTATTTTATTATCAATTGAAAGTAAGTTTTAAAAAATTATTATTTTCCCGCCACTGCATCCAGGAAACATGTCATATGGCAGAAAAAGTAAATGGGACCTTTTTTTTGATAAATTTTATCTATTTAACTTAACATTCTTACAAACTTTGGGTCTAGGTTTTAGAGTTATTCATGAAAAATGTGAAGAAGTCACATTGTCACACACAAACGCGATATCCACGCAGCTGAGCTTCTCGGAGGTTGATGCGGTATTTTTTTCCGAAAACAAATATCAAGTTACAATTCATGAGTTATGCTATAAATCTCTATTGTCACAGTCACAGACGAAGGGGTATTTTCTCAGGATATTTGGTTTCTCCCTGCTGGTAATTCGAATTCATCTGCTTATCTTGTGCGAACTTCCAAAGATGGACTGAAAATAATTGAAGAAGAAGAAAATCCGGGGGAGAAGAGCGTGTATTTTGCAAAATGCCTCAAGCCGATGTCCCACGGTCAAATTTGCGTCAAAATATTTGCATCAAAATTTGATGCAACTGATGCGCACCCTGTCCCACCGTCAAAATTTCATCCAACTGGCTTTTGGTCCTATCGTTTGTACAAAACACCTATTTGTACAAATGGATGGGACAGATTCTAAATTTTCATCCAATTGGATGAAACAACCAATCACAGGGCCTTTGACAAAAAAGCATCGCCAACCGCTGACACACAGGTTAAATTTATTTATCGTCTGCATGAGCATTTTAATGAATACATATATATATTATGGACACAAAAATAAACTTTGTTTTATTCCACACATTATGCATCAAAAAGCTAACCGATTTCCACCTTTTCAGGTCATTATCATTATCGTAGACCTCTAGATAAAGACCTGAAAAGATCGAAACCGGTTGAGTTTTTTCACTAGTACTGTATGGAATACTAAAAGGTTTAGTTTTGAATTTTTAATGTCACCATAACACGAAGTGAATTCACAAAACATTATTTCAAATATATATGTACGTTCGTGATCGTCTATTTCATCGCCTGTTGTGGTGCTAAAAGTAAAAATGAGCAAAAATTGGTCTCGATAGGCGATGGAAACTCTCAACTAGGAAATCCGTAATAATGAGTTCATATTTAATAAGAAGGATGCGATCTTTAGAATTGAAATAAAAGGAGGGATGTTTTGGAAAGAATAAAAGATTTACTTAAATGCACGTTTACAGCACTATTCATAACATCTTCTCAACCACAATGTCCATCATTTATTAATAACATTTTTGCCGCGTGAATAAACTGCCTCATGTTTTTATCCTGCCGTTTTATTCTGCCCTCAACCTTGCTGTTAAGGGACATGTAAATATCCTCACTTATCGTCAATTATTATTGATAACATCAGGAACATCGGCGACCAACTCCTTCTCCAACATGTGTAGCACGCTTATTCCAACGCTTTCATACCCCCTTTCCATCCAAGGCCAAGTTCAGCATTCTTTCTGAATTCTTTTTTTCGCCTCTTTAATGTTCAAGAGGCCTTACAGACAATTTCGCCTGCTAAAAAAGACAGAATCCTTCACTTCCACAAGCTTCCAAATTTGTTTACATAAATATCATCTTTCGTTTGTTTTTCGTCCAAATGAGATGCATCGTGGGACACCCCCGTCCAGTTGCATCAAAATATTTACATCAAAATTTTTGTCCAAAAATTTTGATGCAAATTTGACCGTGGGACACCGGCCTCAAATTGTCCGCTAGCACTTGACAGTAGGAGTGAGGGTAAAGCGAGCTACCTGTTGAAAATAAGAAGTTGGATGAAGCCGAGAATCAGATGAGCGTGCTGCTGAAATGACATTTGGTAGATAAGAGTGTATACATCAGACAGAAATCCATCGTAGCAATGTAAATGCTGAGACGGCATGCAATCATTTTTTTGTGAGGTGGTGTGTCCCCGTAGGATATTTGAAAGAGATGTTAGTTGGATAAACTATATGCCCAAATTTTTTCCATAAAATTAAAATATTCCATTAATCAGCTAAATTCCTGTTTGAATCCTTTAAAGGAAATCACAATTACTCGCCAAAATCCTGGGTTTCCTGCTGCATAGGCAACCTAGTAAAACATTCCTGCATTCATCGTTTTTGTCGTCCATCCCCTTGAAAAACGATAGATTGAAGTTCCACTGTATACCTTTTTATATATACATTCATTAAGGGAAAAAGAAGAAGAAACATACGTTTAATATGCTTTGCGCAATTCTAGTATTCATGGTATTCGAGCAATGATTTAATACAGTGCAACCTCGATATAACGACACCCCACGGTGCACTAATAAACACTCGCTATAGCGAATTGTCGCTTTACCGGAGGTGGAGCAAATAATAGCCAATATACCTGTTGTGAACAGATATGCAGGAACAGGAGTGGTGCGGCGACAGATAAACATCTATCCAATAAACGTAAGCATAAATCCAGGCGAAAGGCGATGTTTTTTTGCATCACTAAATTTCCTTACTCAAATAACGACTAACTATTCAAACAATTTATAAGCGCCGCACTGAATAAAAATCATGCAAAGCATTGTTTCGTCAATCATTATATTTATCGAACGACAGTTTACCACATAAATTTGAGACTGAGCACTCCATTAACTTCATTTCTAACAGATCGCTAGCAATTACAGAGGTTAAGGAGTCTTGATGAAAGTCTTCCGGTGGTGAAACCCTCGCTATGGCGAGAGCCAACATCGAAAGGGTCTCGTAAAAACGAATTTTTTAACACGCTTATTATAGGGTCAATTGACGGTGCATCGGCTATCTCTCGTAATAGCGGGGGTGTCGCTATACCCCGTACTCGCTTTAACGAGGTTCCACTGTATTCGAATTCGATACTCGAGTTCGAGAAAACTGCTATTCAACCCATTTCTAATTATATTTCATCAGAATTTTTGCAATTTTGTTTCATCAATAGATGTGCTCATCAACAAAGTGTTCCCGAATATTAATGATCACTACAAAAATCACAAATGGTTGAGTAAGCAAGCAATTTTGGCATCTAAGAACAAAGACATGATTGACTTAAACTTTGTTAGTCAGAATCAAATTGTTGGTACTCAGCATTCAGTCAAATCTATTGATTGTATTGTTGGTTTAGGTATCGATGCCTCAAAACCTAAACCAACCAAAACTATGAAATGGAACGCGTTTGGTGATTTAAAAAAAACTGATAATCAATGAGATTCATGTGACTATACTCAAAGGAAAATTCAAAGATAGGAATTTCTCATTTCGGAAATTCCCATTATCCCAACTGATGTGCCCTTTGAATTTAAAGAAATTCAATTTCCAACTCGTGTTGCATTTGCAAGGATGATAAGCAAATCTCAAGGTTAATCGTTGAGTGTTTGTGGTCTGAATCTAGAAAACCCATATTTTTCTCATGGTCAATTGTATGTGGCATGTTCACATGTTGGTAAACCATTTTTATTTGTTCTTTCTTCTCATAGCAAAACAAAAACTGTTGTATATTAGAAGGCACTTGACTGAAGAGAATGAATCCAAATGTGTAGGATAGACAGGGGCACACATGCTAACCCATACCCATTTACGCAGTGCACTTTTTCCGAACTGAGTTACAACTGATGTGCCACGAGTCATGATATGTATATATTATTAATGCCGCACCCTCAGGGCTATTCTCTCAAGATTTTGAGCGTTGGTCAAGTATCAGCCTAGCGTTGGGTAAATTTGCCATGAGAACTGGGTAAGTTCATGCTACTGACTTGAATCATAAACATTTTTTTACAATTAAAAACACAAATAGGCTTACAATGACTTTATTAACTGCTTTATAAAACCACAATTCCTAAACTTTCCTAAGTTAAAATGTGTGCAAATGACCCTGCTGTCGACGCACCCCTAAAAATGCATTTCTACCACGTGAAAATTAGAATATTCATTGAAAAAAATTAGTGCAAATGTGCCCCACTCGACCCTCTGTAGATTGAATAGAAAGAAAATGTCTTTCTGACAATCCATTGTAGTGTTATTTTGGTAGATTTATTGAAATTTTTCTCTGTTTTAGTATAATGAGTAAAAATGATTGAAATTGGTCTAGTCTCTCTTTATTTATACAGTAAAACTTCTTTACATCGTAATGGACTGGACCAAAATTTGGGCAATTTGATGTATGGAGGTTCACAATAGAGAGTTTTCAGTGATAGGCACCATTTTTTCATATCCTATGGAAATGAAGGCACTACTGTCTTATAAACCATTATATTTGTGTGTTCAAACAAACATGCATGCATTAGTGAACATGCATCTATTATTTAAAAATTACAGAAAGTGAGTGCTATCGCATGATTTTTGCCATGATTCGAAAGGAAACGATGTGATCTCTCTTAATTCAACAGTCACTTAAAATTATTAGAATAATTAGTTGAATAACTTTTTTCTTATTTACTGTTAGGTATGCTCTCATATGGAACAAAATGGCCATAAATAATGGTTAACGTGAAAATTACAGCATAGTAAAGGTGTATAAGAAAAAAATAAGTTTGAAACATTTATCGCTGAAAATGTCATTCCATGCACATAATCGCAGCTGCATTAATGGTCTCTAGTTGTCTCGGTACGATTTGCAGAGGTAGAAACGATGTGATCTCTCTTAATTCAACAGTCACTTAAAATTATTAGAATAATTAGTTGAATAACTTTTTTCTTATTTACTGTTAGGTATGCTCTCATATGGAACAAAATGGCCATAAATAATGGTTAACGTGAAAATTACAGCATAGTAAAGGTGTATAAGAAAAAAATAAGTTTGAAACATTTATCGCTGAAAATGTCATTCCATGCACATAATCGCAGCTGCATTAATGGTCTCTAGTTGTCTCGGTACGATTTGCAGAGGTAGTTAGGGCATCTCGGGGGTGTATCCTTGGTATGATAAGTGGAGGTTTTACGAGATAAAAGAGGTTCACTACCAAGACGTTTGCCTATAAATTTACTTGTAAATATGACGGGACCGTAGGGGTGGTATGAAGTATGGAGGTTTATGATGTAAAGAGGTTCACTACATAGAGGTTTTACTATAAATGCTGTAACTAAATTTTCCATTGGGCAGTAGGAATTTCACCAAGTCAACGAGTAAATTTATAAATAAACCTTCACCAGGCATTCCCCTTGATGAAACTACCTGCATCAATCAAGAAAAGTTGGAATCACCCTAGCGTTGATATGGCAACATAGCCCAATACTTTAATTATTTTGACAAGAAATTGTTAAAATTTCAAAAGTAACAACAATGAAAGAGCAAAGTAGCAAAATATTAATTAATAGGGTGGTTTCCTATTATTTTTTTATTGCCTAAATCGAAAGATTATTACTCCTGGAGTAGGTATTTCACGCTTTTAGATTTTTAAATGACGATATCTATTTTTCGGGATTAAATGAAAAGTGAAAATTTTCAAGCGCGTGAAAACACGACGGCTAAGTATGAATGCCGGGAAATCTCCGTGTGACGTCATTCTGGTTCCCGCTGCCGCAAGTGAGGTGACCTTGGGGCGAGGCTTTGAGCGGTGATACATGGCAGGATGCTTGCAGGTAGCTGAGTACCCTGCTAGCTGGTAGCGCTTGGCTTAAATAAGGAATATTAACCCATTTCTTCCCAACGTTGCGTGAACGCAACGCAAACTTTGCGATTTTTTTCACCGTATTTGTTATTGATAAGTAGTTAATATTTTTAACATAGGTAGTTCAATGCTTTCTAAAATGTTATGAATTTTTTCACGGAAGAAATTTAATAACTTTTGTTTTTACAATGGCCTTTTCATTTATATGTAAGTCGTTATTTTAGGTTATCTTCTAAGTTTACATATTATGTTAAATCTGAGGCACTCGACGATTATATCTCTCTGCAAATACAATGATGCATTTGTATTCTAGGCCATTGCAACATTGGGTGAATTTGACTAAGTGGTTTTCAAATTATTTAAGAATAAAACAAGTGTTGCGTTCACGCAACGTTGGGAGGACCCCGGTAATCTAGGGAAACGGCGTGCCACGTCGGTAGTCGTGTAGGACGTTTCTTTTTGGACTGAAAAATGAAAAGCTTATCAAGAATATGTTACCTTTTTATGATGAAACTTTAGTTTTAGGCAATTGTATAGTATTTTAGTCCTAAATATACATCTACATAAGTGTTGAAGGGTCTTTACTAGGATGTTTGGCAGGTGGTGAGTTTTCACCGAGTTGTGACTGTTTGATATTTTTAACTTCACCTATCGAGCAAGATAAAATCAGCGTTTACTTGTGCTATAGTGGAAACTTAGTGTGACCTAAACAAAGGATGCATAAAAACTTTGCTATAGAGTTGTCCAGACAACATAATGATTTCTGTAGGCGTCTGCAATTTCAAGATATACTGGCATCCTAAGGTAAGAACGATCTGCTTACCACAGTTGACAAGTATGCAAAAAGCAAGTGAGTATGTGAGGGTTAGCAAATAGATCGTAAATTCGTATTTACGTGGTATTGTTGACTAGGATCCAAAGGGAAGGTAGGTAGTAGGAGGGTAAAAAGCATAGTTAGGCTGGGCGGGGATATCCCGGCACCAATGGGTCTCCGTGCACAGCGGGGGTTGGCGAGTGAGCAAAAGGAGTGGAGAGATAAGAGGGATCACATTATCGCAGTATTTTCTGAGAAATTCATGCCCACTGGCCGCTGACGATAATGAGCTGGTAAGGCTCCAAATGAGGGTGCCGGTCATTTCAAAACAAATTTTTTGAGAACTATGAGGAACTATGAATGCACAGGGATTCTATGAAAAATATTTCTTGGTATATTGACTCAGGTAATGGGCTTTCTGGGTATTACGGTATATAGAAGGGGCGATGTTCCGTTCCATCTGCTTTTACTATATCTGTGGTTGTCTGTTGAACAATCGTTCTCTCCAAATAACCTGAACTCACATTTGCAGCCTAAGTTGTTCACTATCGCCAGTGATCATAGTGTGTGAAATTCTCAGAAAATATTCCAATAGCGTGGTATTTCTTCCGTTCTAATGTTTAGTGGTTATTACACCTTAGCAAAAAATATTACTGGAGTTAGGACGCGTTCCTAATGTGCGTCAAACGATGTCCCGGAAGCATTTTGTTGAACCTAAAATGTTCTTACGCCTGACTGGTAACAGAAGTTTGGACCAGGGGGATAAGTTTTCTAAGATACGTCCATACTTTGCGAGCTCAACCAAATATTTCTACGGTTTGATACAATTTCTCTTAAATTATCTTTTGACGAGAAGATGATGCCATATTTTGGCGAAAGTGAAGGAGCAATTACTCATTATCAATAGCAGACACTTTGTTATTTCCGCGATATAAAAATTCCTATTATTTGACTGGTTTCTTTATATTTTCTGTACTTCATAATGGGGTAATAGCCGAAACTGATCAAATAGTATAAATTTTTATAAATACTTTGTGGAAGTCACAAAGTGTCTGTTATTGATAATATGGACCTTCTACCACGTAAAAGCTTCAAGTTTCGATTTGAGCAACTACACTTTTAGTCACTAAACTTGCCATAATATAGGACATAACGGAATAAATAGTTTGCGAAATACAGTAAGGAAAGACAAGGTTGGCCACAATATTGTTCGTGACGAAAAAATTCACGACGACGATGCCGAGTTTGTAGCAGCCAGATGTTTAGTGATTACCAAAAGAGCAATATTCATTTACATACTGATTGGTCCTCTAAATTTCATGAACAATACCAAGTTTAATCAAGATTTTGGGTTAATTATGTATTTGGGTTACAATAAAAGCGAATTATTTGCAAAAATGAAAGAGTTCCGAAAAAAAAGCAAAACGGCTCATTTGACCTAGGGAACTCCCAACGTTGCGTATACGCAATGTTTCACCAACCACAAACTAAAAACAATAAAAATATAAAAATCGATAATTTGCCTTATTTGAGTCTATTTTATTGCTAATTCATCGAAATATTTGGAATTTTTAAGTTATTAACCAGGGTTCCCACTTAACCGTGAAAACCTTAAAACCGTGAATTAGCCGTGAATTTCCTCTACCGTGAAAAAACCGGGAAATAGCCGTGAATTTCGTCTTAAAACCTTAAAAATCTCTCAATCTTGATAATAATACCTTACCAGAAATTTTCATCTTCGTTCGTAGCTAGCGCACTTCTATTCATTGTGGCGAGCATCGTCGCATGCGGTCGCATGGGTCAGAAAAGCGTGGGAACGAATGTTGCCTGAAGAAAAAAACATCTTTCCCCAGCGCAGGCCTTTTCTCTCCCCCTCCTGAAATATGACACCACTTCTCATCAGCTTGTTTACTTTCCTCAAATGGCTTGGTTTCCCCTCCCTCGGTCACTGCTTAGTCCCCCTTCAACCCAATTAGCCTTCCCACTGGCTGCAGCGACCACTTTCGAAACTAAATCTAGATGGCCATTGTGTCGAAAAATTTGAACGTTTATTCAACACCCTCAATCCTATGACTGGAAGACCGCTAGCCTTGACAACCTGCCATGCGCTGTGGACACTACGCTCCCTGCGTTTGAACCGGGTGACAGCGAGCTTTCGGCGTGACGTTACTAATTCTCGCGCATTGGGGCCCTGAAAACGAGAGAAGATTTCCGCTTATGGCAACACAGCATTACACGATTGTCGCATGCTTCGACCTGGAACTTGCCAGTTTTACGTCGCAACCGGAAAGTTAGTGTGGAGTTATTTACTGTCGGTGGTGATCCAGTTCCTCCGCTTTCTGCTATCTAAGGTAATGCTGTTTGTTTTTGTCGTTAAAGCCTCAATGCCGTCGCGATATAAACTGCTACATAGTCTCACGAATACAAGGATCAAGAACTTTGCTATTTCCTTGATCCTTGTATTCGTGATATTATGGATTTCCACCAAGTTACGCCCTCTACTATTAATTGTGCTACATAGTCGTTCCATTTTTCCCAGAGCAACGGTAAGAAGGGAACATGATTTGCCTCTGATTAGAGAGATCGATTCAGTTTTGGTTTCAGAGTATTACAATAGCAGAGAAAAGAAGTCATTACACTGCCGCTTTCAAAAGAAAGTTATACGGTGGAACCTCGATCTATCGTTTCCGCATTGATCGTTCGCCGTTTCTGGTCCCAAATAAAGTTCCTTATAGACAATTTAATTTTTTCCCGCATCTATCGTTCCCCGAAGTATCGTTTCTCGCATTGATCGTTTGAAGATCGCGGTTCCGACGCAGAATTTTCCCGCATCCATCGTTTGACGAAAATGAGACGAAATAAATACAATGTGTCATTTATGGCTAATAACGACAAGCACGTAGTTGGAATCCTCTCCAAGAGATGGAACTACCATTGGGAGAAGCTCAGTGCCGTGGGAAAGTAACATTAGCGCATTTTCCAAGAACCTTTATCCCCCTCCATTCACCATTCGCCTCCCCCCTTCTGACGCTTTCCTCTTCTTCAAAATAAAAACAGGTCCCAGCTCGCGCAGGGATCTTATTACGAAGACCTTAGCTTCGAAAAAAATATCGAGTTACACGAGAACAATAGAAACGTGTTTCGCGCTCCCCCCTCTTCTCACCAACTGACCTTTTTCAGCCTAACTGCTTCGAAGTTCCCAGTTTATGGAGGTCAACTGCTGCATGAATCACCTATTAGCCCAAAAGGTATCTAACAATGATATTCAGTAATTGCTATTATGCTTTTATTAGATTGAAATGTTAGTAATTTGCACGTTAAAAAAAACGAGACCACACATGACGCATTTTAAGCAAGGAAATAGATGGAAAAATACGATGGTGATTTTTGGCGAAACGCGATATCCTCGTAGCTGAGCTTACGGCAGTTAATTCGGCATTTTGTTCCGAAAACATGATACCAGGTTGTTATTAGTTATCAATTTACGAGCTATACTACTACTAGTAGTCTCACTTGTCAGAGTTACTGACGAAGGGATATCTTCTCAGGATTTTTGTTTCGCCCTACTAACAATCCGAATTCATCTGATCATCTGGCGCTACGCTAATTAGAAAAGAATGGGCATCTTTAGGGTAAAAAATTTCATGGCGCAGTCCTATGGTCACGCTTCGCCCTCTGCAGTGTGCTCTGCGTACCCCCTTGCGCGATAGCATCAGTTCCGAACTTCACCTCGTACGAGTGGTTCCCTACTTTCCGGGGTGGCTGGACTTCGAACCACCGAGTGTTTTCCATGTGAGTTTAATAGAGTCATTTTCACTAGTTTAATTTTAGTCGTCTTCCGACCATGGCCCCTCCGAAGAAACTATTGAGAACTTTAAGAGATGGACTGAAAATAATTGAACATGAAGAAAAGAATCCGGGCTAGATGCGCGTGAATATTGCAGAGCGCCTTGGGTTGTCCGCTAGCACATGACGGTAGGGGTGGGGGTAGAGTGAGCTACCTGGAGAAAACAAGTAGAGATATGAAGGCGAAGATCCAGGTGGGCGTGCCGCTGACGATTAACGCAACATTGTTCACGCTTTACACACTACCTCAATTGTATTAAAAATATATTCATTAGACAGGAACAATTCAAGTAATTGACTATTTTTGGCCTTCGTGATCCATCTCACAACCAGTCACTGCACCGGCGAATGCGGTTGTTTTAGGCACAACATGCACATTGCTCTCGTGAATACGTGTACTGGAAATGGTGTTTGATGGATAAGAATTTTTACATCTGACTGAAATCCATAATAGCAGTGTAAATGCCGAGTGGAGAGCAAACATTCAGAATTTTGAAAGAGATATGGGTCGAATCAACAATATGACGTATGTGTCTTGATAAAGTACTACTATTCCTGTTATTATCTAAAATATTGTTTTGAAACCTTTAATGAATTTCTTAATTACTCGCCAAAATCCTGCGTTTCCTGGGACATAGGCAATCTAGCAAAAAAATTAAGCATTGATCGTTTTTCCGCATTCATTTTATAATCGTATCGTTATTAATAAAGAAAAATTGTCCCCTAGTGGAGTTCCAAAAAAGGAGGGTAGTCTTAGAATCGTGTTCGTCTTAGATTCGTGCTAATACGGTGTATGAAATTGTTTTTCGATTTATTATGTTCTATTAACAATTTTCATAAAATATTTTCCGCTGAATAAGAAAGAATCAATTTATTATATTCTATAAACAATTTAAATAAAATATTTTCCGTTAAATAAGAAATATTGGGGTGGGGGAAATTCGGTTACTGTGCAGTAATAACAACGTGCGCAAAAAACAATCTCTCAGCGAGGAATTAAAAAAGTACCTCGAGTGTCCGGACGGAAGAAGGTCCGAAGGGTATTCGGCGTCCGGGCAAGAGCGCGGTTGGGCTGGTCCTTTAGTCGGCCCTGAATTTTGCAAACGATAGATCACGTCATAACAGATATCACTTTTCATTGCGGCGTTAACATTCACGGCGTTTTTCGCGTACGTTAATTTTCTGTTGATATACGGCCAGTGATTTTCTTATTGTTGGCTTATTAACGGACCGTGAATTCAGCAAAATTGAGACCGTGAAAACCTTAAAAAAAACCGTGAAAACGTGAAAAATAACCGTGAAAACCTGGAAAAAGCCGTGAATTTCATTGCTCAGGTAGAGTGGGAACCCTGTTAACATGCTTGGGATTTAATGGGTTAATATCTTATCAAACGAAGAAAACTTTCCGACCTTAGCCAGTTTTAATAGGTGATCATTAAGACATGTTTCCCTGAGCTCTGTGCCTCATGCATGCATTGGTAATCTCAGACGGTGTAAAACTCCTATCTACTTGTCTAGAAACTAGGTCCCCGTGACGTCACGTGGAGTGGCATCGCATGGGCGCCAATCTGGCCTTTTTGAAATGAGAATAAAATTGACCATTGCCATTCGTCTAAACTGAGATTTCTAAAACCAAATAATTTGTATATTATGAATACACTAATGGTGGGTAACGAATCGCAATCAATGCCTTTCGTTTTCTTTGATGAAGGAAACTACCCTATTCACAATGGTTTTGAGTAAACTAACTAATTGACTTTATGTGCAACATTTCAAAGCTGCAATTTTGAATAATTTAGTCGGAATATCAATTGATCTGGATGACTGGCCCAGTATTTAAGGTAGCAAAGTGGATAACTTGAAGAGGATAAAATATTAGTGGCTAATACTAATTGTGATAAGAAATCACATCAAAGACAAGAAATACTGGCTCATTAAATTGAGCATAGTGGAATTCATTGCCAAATGATTTTCAAAAGCAGTCCAAATGACCGGTTACAGTGTTTCGAAGGGGAAGTGGGAATTAAATGTTTTTACAAATACACCCGCAACCTTTTAGAAGAGGCTACATAATGATTTTGAATTGCTTCAACACAATTACTGTAACTACTTAAAAGTCATTTTTATGAAATTTTGGCGTTTCAATGGTGATGGCTGACTCTAAACAGTCTTTCTCACTCTATTTTTCACTAAAAAACTTAATCAGGGAAATCATATATTTATTTAATTTCCTTCATTTTGATGGTGATATCCAAGTGGAAATTACGGTCCAATTTGAAAATGTTTTTCTCTTTGTAATCAGGGTGATAAATAACATCTTTTCAGTGCTAATTCAATTCGATTCTGACACTTGTGTGTTTTTGCCGATATTGGTCTCTTTTATTGAAAGTGAAATTCCTAATATATTTTCTAGTCATACTTAATTTTTTGTTGTCCATACATGGTATTTCAAATTTTCCTCAACATGTGATGATATTTTCTCTATATTTTAGAAGTTGAAAAACAGTTATGATTCTGAATGCACTTTTCTTGGGCTCATCACTGGGTAAGAAAATTATAGTCAGCATTACAAGTTCCTTTTGATACCATATGTTTGCAACACAAAATGTTGGCTGACTCTTGGATACTTTTTTCATGCCTCAGCCATCTTTGTGTTGAATAGCCTGTGAGGTGCAGTATTTGCGAATTTGTTTTGCATACTTGTAATCAAGTGAAAAATAGTTTCTGGTGCAAAAAAATTGGCATATCCTAAATTTTTTGGTAAAGTTATTAATTATTCAGAACTGGACATCCTGACGCTGTAGTATTATTTCAGTGTAATGTAATTTCTGCATATTTTTCTGTATAATGTTTTTGTTACCTGTCATTGTGAATGTACTGAAATGCAATTCATTACTTTTGGTTGATGAAGTAATGAATTTTGAATGAGAATCAGTGTTGCCGTTCATGAATTGAGACATTTTTTCATGACTTCTGGTATTCTTGATCTGGCTGTCACATTCTTAGTACTTTTAATGGGATCTTGTCAACATTTGGCATGGCCGGTACTTTGGGAATTCTGGCAATCTAGACAACTAAGGATTTAGTTTACAATTCTAAATAATGTAAATAATATCTGTGTAGCTAATGTTAATGCATGTTATTGCAGCACTTAGCATGATTAGCTTAATGGGGTGTTTGTATCAGCATGACGTATTTTTGAGAACAACAATAGAAAATTTATTCTTAGTCTGTTTTTATGATTATCAGTGTTTATATTTACTTATTTTTATTTAGTGGTGTTAGACATTGGGTTTGAAAAAATTGGTCTTTAAAATTATATCCCATTTAATCCTGAAAAAAAATTAGTCCTCTCAAATACTCTATTGGAATTAAATATGGGTCATTTCATATAAAAAAAAGGACCATCTTATTTAAATTTGATATAAAAGTAAAAATATTCACCATATTTTTTATTCCTTTCATTTGTTGCTAAGTTGTTTTGAGGTCAAACTTATGATTTTTAGTCAAGTTTGAGTTGCAATACTTTTTCTTTAATTAGCAAAACATTGACACCATAGGTTTACGTTTTTGCCAGATAATCTTCCTAAATATCATCTATGAAGAAAATGGAACTAACTATGTTATATTGAATTCCATTAAGCAAAGCTAGATGATACATTGAGACATGGTATGATGATGGTGGATCATAGAGTAATTTTGTCTCCATCATTTAAAAAAATTGTGGTTTGTGCCCCATTATTGATGTGATAGGTATTTATGTTTGACTTCAATTAATAAATTTCTGGTTTAATTGGAAAACAAAGATTTCATTTTAAAAAGCTCAGAATGGCAACCCTACGGCTGTTGTACATTTGATTTCGGCCAATGGTATGTATTTCACATTACAAGGGGTATGCGGTTTTCATCTACTGAACTTATCAGAGTATCTCTGGAGGCCTATGCTCGGAGAAAAGTGGAAACTGTGAACCCAACCAACCCATCGCTAAATTTTTTATCTAATGCTACTTTTTTGCATGGAGTAGCAGGCATAGTTAGCTATATTTACCATTCTGTTGTGGCACAATTTTTCTGTATTAGACAGATATTTTATCATGTAGTTATGAAACTGCTGCTTACTCATATTGTACCAATAGTGTTTTGCTAAAAGTTTTACTCTTACTACATAACTTCTTTCAATTCAATATGCCATGCTCGTTTTCCAATAAGCAAACTCAGTTAAGAATGGGTTTCAGTTACATGCATTACATGTGCCTCTTTCTTGTTCTCAGCTCAGTTTTTATGTTTAACTGGATCTGCTTTTTAAAAAATTTTAAGCCAGTAAGTGTGTTACTCTATTGCGTATGATTTTTTAAAAATGTTTGGAGCAATAAATGCATTTTTTGTGACAATTTGATCATCTTGAATATGTAAGCTCTCCGATGTTGGCTAATTCTTAGTTTTATCATGTTCAATTATCAGATGTTTAAGGGTAATCGCAATGGAGACCATGCGCACAGAAATATATTTGAAGTTCCCATCATTGCTCAGTGGATACGGGTTAACCCAACACGATGGAGGGACAGGATTTCATTGAGACTGGAGCTGTATGGCTGCGACTATGGTCAGTATCGACTTCATTCAGTTGTGAAATTTCACTTTCCAATCTATGGAAATTTTACTCTTTTGCCAAATGAGCCATGTGGACTGTGATCACCATCACTACCTTCTATCTTCACTTCCAGTGGCTGATAATCTGTATTTCAATGGCTCCTCCCTTGTGAGATGGGACTTGATGAGGGACCCTATTGCAGCTTTACGAGAGTCTATAAGGTTCCGCTTTCGAACAAATAGTGCAGATGGCGTCCTCATGTACAGCAGAGGCACTCAAGGTGATTACTTTGCCCTGCAGCTAAAAGACAATCGGATGCTTCTGAATGTAGATCTGGGTGAGTATTTTATCTTGTATATAATTCTTTATGATTTATAAATATTTATCCAATTTAGGGATGGTCAGGTTGGATGCCTCAGATACAAATATCCGCTGATATTGCCCTTCACTGAATACTTTGGATCCTAATTTGCTGGATCCGAAATTTAAGTAAATGATTCAGTGAATGCAGTGTCCCATTAGGGGGAGTGTAAAGACTTCTGATCCTCTATTCGCTTGTGCTGTTGCACTGCGATACTTGTCTTTCTCATGAAACATTTTGTTTAAAAGCTCTTGGAGGAGTTACGCTACCGAATTTCAGCCGTGGAAAATTTTATCTGAGACTGCGCAGACAATAAGTCTATCTTCGAAGGTAAATTTCAAGTTGCATGATGGAAACGTGTTTCATCCCTACCCATCTCACCCACTGATCTTCTTCGTCCTGCTTGTTTCAATTCTCCTTTCTGCAGGACAAATACTATGTGATTGACTTACGAGGCCCGAAGATGTCTCGATAGCTTTCAGCAATTGAATGACTTACACGAGATTCAAAAAAGAATGAGACCAAACATAACGCATTTCTGACAGTATTTAAATTTTTGTCCTCTAAATTATTGACACGAAGTTTTAGTTACAACAAGACTATAACAATATTCGACATTGTCCAAACAGCTCAATTTTGAAGAAACAAGCATAGCATTAGCACCCTCTAACAAGAAGAGATGAACTGGGAACGCCAACTGCATATATCACATAGCTCAGCCGGCATTGCTTTGAAGGCAACGATGTCACAAAATAGCATGATCTGACATGGTCATCTTTGACTCCCTCAATTGTAGCCTCGTTGCATCTCTTAGCCCCTTCACCTCTCCTTTACGCACTTTTGCTGTCCACCCCTTCCTCTCGCTGAGCGGTCTTCTTGTTCAGACCCGCGCCTCGTCTCATGTGACGTTAATATTGTTCTAAACATTTTAAACTGTCTTTCAGAGTGCACAGTTGAAATTTAATTTATGAGATACTTATGAAAATATCTTTGATAGTGTAGAAACATTATTGAGAAAAGGAGAACTCAGTGTTAGCACTGTGGTGTGAAACTATCGCGAGAAAGTGAAAAATCCACCTCACCACAACTGAAGCATTAGCAGGTGCAACGCAAGTCAGTATGCAATGAGAAAGTGACAAAATTCAGGGGAAACGTGTGTGAGGAAAATCTGAATTCAGTCAATGGTCGAAGATTGAAAGCTATTTTCACTTTCCAATGCAAGCGTAACACTAGTAAAAATCCTGTATCCGTCCAACCCTAATCCTAATTGCATGATTCCAAGATGAACACAATTTTAAGACGAATCCCCTTTCTTGAAACTCCGCTTGGGAAATAATTTAATTTTGAAATATTATACACCCATGCCTAGCTTAGCGCAAGGGATGCGTTCCTTGGGGTCTCTGTGCTAATCGAATTTGCATTATTTGAGACCATTTAAACATTCGGAAGATAGGGATGAGTCCCTAGTAGAATGGGTGTTGGGTATCGAATTCCTTATAAACCATATATATTCCTTAGAAAACCTTATTTATACAAACATTTATAGTTAAAAATATCTTTATAGATAGTAGGCACGCGCTCAAAGATGTTTTTTCTTGTTTTTAAAAAAATCGCACGGGCTTTTGAAATTCCCTTTCGTGTGGGTGGGCTAGTTTCTCGGAAAAAGTGTATGCTATCTTAGTGGCTCATAATGCATTACTGGCAGCTAATCTTTTCACACCTAGGTATTTCTTCTCGTAGGTGTGAAAAGATAAGCTGATAGGAGAATTGAGTGGAGAACTGCGTCAAACCAATCTTAGGATTGTTGATCAGTGATGATGACAATGAGCACATTTATCCATAATAAAGCCCCTTTTATGCCCCAAATATCAGGAAGAAGGAGAACTATATCCGAGTGTGATAAATGCACTATACTCTGTAAAAACTAGCTGTTATGAATGGAAAGATAGCACTGGTGGCTCATGTTTGTAATGTCATTCCTGATTGTATGGTAAATATTCATTTAGCGAATTCGATGGGACTGGTAAAATGGCGACTTCATTGTACGGGGGTTATACTTTGGCCATCAGATTAGATAAAGTGGGAAATGAAATTATAATTTAAAAAGCATGATATTGATTATGTCAACAATAACTCAAGTTTCATGATGTGTGGCCACAATCACACGGCCCTGATGTTGATCAGGGAAAAAATGAAACACAACCAGAACAAGCAGTGTACATTGTAACATGGGTTACACAGGAAACTGCTAAATGTTCACATGGGAAGTACACAGTTATCATCCTCAATTAATGGCTATCACCTCAGGCTTGTGCTGCTGTTGAAAGTTATGGATTCTGATGATTGGTTATTTCCTGTAGAAGTATTGTTTACTCATCCTTAATAAAATGAAATTTACGCAGTATTAATAATTCACTGAAATTTTTTAGGTGATGAAGAATCCATTAGCCATGTAGCTCAGGTTTTATTTCAACGTAAGTCACCTCTACAAAGCCATATTAACGTCAAAAGTGTGCTCATGATTTGGCATTAGGATTTCCATCGCTCTTACATCACTGACCAAGCTGGCATTTGTGGTTATATTTATACCCTTAGCCCCAAATTATGACTTTCGTAAGATTTTGAATGAATATAAGCCTAATTACACACAGTTAGTCCACTGCCAGATCTGATATCCATGACAGCCTGAAATATCCTGAATTCAAAATCTTTGTAGGCCACGCTGATGCTTGTGATTCTGATAAACTGTGTAGATTATGGCTACAATGTGTAAGATGTGTGAAAGCAAGTCTATAGGTCACAATTAAGAGAAGCTCTTTGGATGCACGAAGGTTAAGAAAAAGACTTCGCTGTTCCACAAAATAAAATATATTTGCGACCTTCGATACAGCGTATCATCATTTGGCAATTACTAAAAATTCTAAGCTCTTTTATTACGTGAAGTTCGGAAGTGAAATTGCATAGAAACCTGTGGTAATATAATATTTAAGCTTAAAATGTCACTGTGGAGATTTTGTTTTCCTTACTGGAGCCCACTTTTGCACTTCGTTATAGAGAGGTTTCGTAATTATAGAGGTTTGTTACAGGAGGTTTATCTCAATACATTACGTATGAGAGAAGGCTGGGACCAGTTCGAGGACTTAAGGAGTTTATTCAAAACATTTTGCAATATAGGGGCTTGTTATAATGAGGTTTTACTGTAGTAGTTTGCTATATTGTTCTAATCTTTTTTCTTGCCTGCTCATGTGAAATCAGGTTCAGGAATGATGACCAGTTTGTCGGTCGGCAGTCTTTTGGATGACAACGTGTGGCATGACGTGGTCATATCTAGGAACAGGAGAGAGATTGTCTTCTCTGTGGATCGAGTGATGATTCAGGGGAAAGTGAAAGGAGAGTTTGCTCGACTCAACCTCAATCGTGGAGTGAGTTTTATCGTCTACTCTTACCACTATTATCAATTCCATTTCATCTTTGATTCTAGGAACACAACTGTGGAAATAAACTTGCTTCGCTATCTTCTTCACAGTTTTACATAGGTGGTGTGCCGAATAGGCAAGTTGGTCTATCAGTGGTCCAAAATTTCACCGGGTGCATGGAAAACCTCTACTTGAACTCAACCAACTTCATTCATGAAATAAAAAATCATGATCAGTATAGTACAATTGTGTATGATATTGTCAATACATTCCACCATTGCCCGGTAAGGAGTGATAAATTGTGGAAGATAAAATGTTGAATTATGATCTTTGTGATGACTAATCCCTGAAATTGTTCTTCTAGGATCTCCCAATTATTCCGGTGACGTTTTTAACCGAGAAATCTCATGCAAGGCTTCAAGGTTACGAAGGTGTCAGGTCCTTGAATGTGTCATTTAATTTCCGGACCTATGAAAATGACGGCCTTCTGATTTTTCATAAATTCACTTCGGAAGGATATTTGAAAGTAAGTGGGAAATATTCTTTGCATGCACTTGAATGCGCAATGTAGCCAGTGAAAGCATTCTGAAATTTCTGTCCATAGTTCTTGCATCATAGCTTGGCAAAGATATGATGTCGAAGCATAACAATGGCCTTCTATTGTGTTTACCTTTTATTTTTGTAGAAACTAATTACTTAGTTTAACTGTGATATTGTCAATTAAATGAAATCAGCTGTGACATGTTACATCTTGTCATTTGCATCTGTGAATCATATTCATAATTCTCTGTTGTATGTGCTTATCCATCTGTAATATGTTATTTTTTGTTTGTATTATTAGCTTTTCTTGGAAGAAGGAAAAGTTAAAGTTGAAATCACCACAGCAGGCAACCCCAGAGTTCTCCTAGATAATTACGATGACATGTTTAATGATGGAATGTGGCATCATGTGATATTATCTGTGCAAACAAACAAGTTGATTATCAATGTTGATGGCCGGCCAATGACAACTGAAAGGTTGCTAACCATGACTACTGGATCTCTTTATCTCATTGGAGGTAAGTTCAGCATTCCTTTCCTATGTCATTTCAGCGTGTAGTCAGGATCATATGTAGAGTAGGGGCATGATATAGATCATGTGGCATGTGCATGCTTGGAAGAGGGGGGTGTATGGTTTTCCCACTTGGTTTATGCCTTTCCAGACTCAGTGGATAACAAATGCTCTCTTGCCTCATTCTTTTTAAGAAACCCCTTAGTTTTAATTCTTTGAAAAATAGCTGAAAGTGAAAAAAATCACTGCCTATTATGGCAATATATTGGTCTACGCAGGAAAAGGCAAACAGTGAAAAGAAACTGGAATCCAGAGTTGCCAGCAGTTACTACTCTGCCTCACCTTTCATACTGTTTACTAACTTTATCCAGTTTAACAGTCTTAAGCTTAGTTTATGATTGGCATCAACTTTGATATTACAGGCAGGTCCCGTAACAAGAAGACTTTCGTACACAATGCGTTCCTGAAAACTTGTACGAAAGTCGAATGTACGAAATTCGAACCATTGACTTCCATACTAATTAGGGGTTACGTTCCAAAAGAGCAGAATGTACGTACTAAAACTTTTTTTTCACGGAATTCATTTCAATCGACTTAATTTTAATAATATGTTAATAAAACTCCTTAAATCATCTAATTTCTTTCGGAAATACGCAGAAAATGCAAATAAAAGTTTTAAAAACAAGTTTTAAAACTCTGTTGGCTATCGAGTGAAACTTCCTCTTGGTGTTTAAGTTGACATTCCACTTATTACGTCCACTATAAATAAAAAGACATATCAAGAAGCATAACAAAATGTAGTTGTTGAACCCGCACTCTGGATACCTTTTAATTTTTACACCAAAATTCGACATTTGGCAGGTGACATTCGTGATAGCGTATATTTCGCATGTTATTAAAAAAAGACAAAAGACAAACGGAATTCGTGTGATATTTCGTGCAATATCGTTGCTGAAGGTGTACATGAATTAAACAGCACTCAAACGAAAAAACTCAACTAGAAAGAAGATCTTACTAGTTCTTTTGAAAGCTATTTGATGATGTCTAGTCAACTTCTTTTGAAAAATATCTTCAATGAAGGCTTTCTTCTTCTCTTGATAAAGGAGCCTATAGCAGGCAGTCTCTCTCCCAAATAAATCACATAGATTAGAGTCAACTACCAACAATTCCCTTCATTATATACGTTCGTATTGTTCGCATATACTGCCATTTGAAACAATTGAATGTTGGGATGCACAATAAACACCGCGGGAATTTAAAAAAAATTACAGACCAACGTCCGAAAGTTCGAATTTAGCATACGAAAGTCAAGTAAAAGGTGTCAATTTTGAACGTACGAAAGTGCGAATTGTACGAAAGTCGAGTGTACGAAAGTCGAGGACCGCCTGTAATTGCATTTTGATTTTTGCTGGGTAGTTTATGATTGCTGTTTACGGGAATGCTTCTCGTTAGTTACCAATCACCTTCCTGCAGCTGGATGTTTACATAGACTGAAATCCATCTTGTATCACAAATCCATCACAGAAACAAAGTAAGGGTTTTATTTTCACAAAGATATTTTCCAGTTGTGAAGCCAAATATGATTATATCCAACTCCATTTGTCAACCGATGCAGCATAAACTAAAACAAAATCCACCATGTGTAATGTGCATGCACTAGCGAGAAACCAATTATAAACCAATCCATTAGAACCCTAGTACTCAACTCAAGCTTGAAGTTCAAGGTGAGGCCAATTGTATACAGGCATCCCCCGAGTTACGTAAGAGATGCGTTCCGGCAGACTATGCGTAAGTCGAAATTTACGTAAGTCGAACCTTTGCGTTGGCGCTTCAGAGATTGCTGTATAACAAGTTGTATCGTAAAGAAATGAGCGCAACCACGTACGCCACCACATCCATCGCTAGAACTGCAAATTTTCACGTTGATTGCTGACTTGGGATTTATAAGCGATTTTTCTACAGAAATTAATGAAATTTCCTTCGAGGAATGACAAAAATGGGTCACTTTGTTATTTTTAGCACGTAAAAAACTCTATAACTATTCGATATTTTTTCTACCATAGGTTGTACGAGCGAATATCTACTTCTTCGCGCTCGCATTCGAAAATTAACGTAATCATTTGAAATACGGTTATCGCTTACGTAAGTACGGATTTACGTAAGTCGAGACATACGTAACTCGGGGGATGCCTGTACTAGGCATTTGTGATTCTCACTTTTTATTATGCATAATAAAACGTATTCACTGATTTTCGGAATATTTTCCCATTTTTAATATACTGGATCTGAATCAAGTTCTAATCCATAACATGAATGACCAGTATTTTAGTAAAGACAGGGGCAGTTATAGTGTGGCTATTTGAAATTAGTACTTAGCTGTTAAAGAATCAACTTCATAATTTGTGAAAATCTATGATGCTGGTCAAGAGATCTGCATTGCTGTGCACCACCTTTCACCACCTTTGTGGATGATTTTGAATCAGTTGATGAAAACCAGATTGAGGGTATAAAATTAAATTTTAAATATACCGTATAAGCGCGTGTAAGAGGCGCACCTTTTTTCCCAGAAATTGCAGCCGAAAATGAGGGTGCGCCTCTTACACAAACTTCTTATCTTCCCCCCCTCCCCTTCACCGGTCGCAAGTCTAAGGGGAACTGAGTGGCCTTGGTTTCCAGTGTGAGTCAGTCATCTGAAACCCTAGGTCAAAAACAAGCGGCAGGCAGGGGAGTTTCTCCCTTAGTGACGTATTTTTAAAATGCTCCTGTTTGCTTTTCTTGTAAGCATCGCGCCGTCACGTCGGTACCCCAGAGGTGAACATGGAAGATCGCGCTGGGTTTTTCGCTCCGGAGGGCGCGCTGAATTTACTGTCACGAGTGGATATCCCGCGGCATTTATACTGCATATAGTAATCGGTTATCAAACGTAGAGAAATGCGTAGTTTTGAAGGACATACCTGGTTAATAGTCATTATCTCTTGCCGAGTAATATCCATTACGCTGGGGACCTGATTTTCCAAAAATCATCTTCAGACGCTAATATGAGGATTATTGCAACTGAAAATTATATTGGTGTCAAAACCTGCGCTTTAAAAAATTCAAACGAGTGTGTTCATTGTTGGACTAAATTGTGGATGGAAGAAATCAGAAATGCTTTTAAGTGAAGAGCGCGGAAGGAGAGGTCCAGGGGAAGGAGCGCGATCCCTCTGTCTTCGAAGCAAACAAAGAAAAATGGAGGGGAAGGAGCGCGCTCCCTCCCCTCCGTATTTCAAGCTACGAGGCTATGAGTGAAGGAGCACGGGAAGAACACGTCCGATCTTGCATGTGACGTCGTTGCCTTCAAAGTGAAGGGGCGAAGGCGCAGCAATGTGATATATGCAGTTTGCGTTGCGTAAAGTTTCCAGTCCGTCTCGTCCTGTTTGAATGCGCTTATGTTACGCTTGTTTCTTCCGAAATTGTCCTGTTTGGACTATTTTGAATATTAGTAGCCTTGTTGTATATCTTTGTGTCAAACAATTAGAGCTTAAAAAACTTAAATTATGTCAGATATGCGTTGCGTTAGATCTCTTTTTTTTTGAACCTCGTGCGTGTCTTACAATTATTGAAAGCTATCGAGATATCTTCGGGCTCAGTAGATGACTCACCTAGCATTTGGCCTCCATAAACTGGGAGATCGATCAAGGTCAGTTGGTGAGACGGGGTAGGGATGAAACACGTTCCATTGTTCCCCTGTAACTTGATGTTTTCCTATTTTCCTGTGGGGTCTCGGAAAGGAAAAAAAATGGCAGAGGCATTGGCTGATGGAGGGCCGAATGTGGCTCCATTAAATCTACGACGTGGTTATTATCCTACGGCACTGAGATTGCCCCGATTGTTGTCCAAGCTCTTGGGAAGGTTCATGCTATGTGCCTGTCGTGTATTGCCTTAAAATTTTCCACGGCTGCAATTCTATTGCGATACTCCTGCGAGAGGATTTAAACAAAATTGTTCGTGAATAGGACAAGCATCGTAGAGCAACGGCGTATGCGAAGAGAGGATCGGAACTCTTTCTGCTCCCTCTTATGCCGCTATTACCGCCGCAGTTATCAAAATTTCCTCTTTCAATTAATATTGAAAGAGGAAAATTCGATAACTGTCGAAATTCCAGGTTATCGAATCCAGGTTTCCCAGTTATCGAATATACGTCTGCAACACCGCGCGATAGTATTAAAAATATGCCGCAAAATTTTTTTCTTCATAGCTTCGATGCTCAAAATAGGGGTGCGCCTCTTACACACGCTTATACGGTATTTTTATCCACCCATTCAATCTAGTGTGATATATTCAATTGAACTGGCTGGGGATTGCTCTCAAGTCTAAACTGATGAGGTTTCCCTTTGCATGAAATTTCCTAGCATGCTTTTAACTAGTATGCATCACATAGTATAGATGGTATATGCACTAAATGTGTAAGGACATTTACAGTGTTTGGTGCAATTTTAAAAAAATCATACGACTTGCCTGATCATTTTTACTTATATTTCTAGGTGGTGTTTATGGAAACAAGGGATTTGTGGGATGCATGGGACAGATTACCATTGATGGCAACTATAAGCTCCCCACTGATTGGAAGGAGGAGGTCAGTGTTGTTTACATTTTATATTGACTTGGTGTTCAAGCGCTGCCTAGCTATCACTTTACTATGTGTTAGCAAGCTATGGTGCCTAAGTTTTTGATAACATTTCTGTGTGGATTGAAAGTCTCACCTCCGCCAAAGCGGATATGCTGAATCAAAGACTGATGTGATTTTTTAAATACCTATTGATACAATCCTTTAAGAGGTTGAATCACTTGTGATTGACTGGTCGTTTTGTGACAAATTGCTTGTTTTAAACTTATGCTACCATCTTGAAATTTTTAGGAGTAATCGGAATTGATCCATGTCAAGAACTGCCTGCATCTCAAATTTGAAAATTTTTACTCTGAATTTTCTGAGATTAAAATTTTTATACACACTCGTGATATCGGTGAATGGTGGCGATGTTCTCGTCTTATTACCCTGAATATTTCCTGTTGAAGTTTTAAAGAAGTAAGGTGCAGTGCACACTAGAAGGATACTGGATGTGATACATTGAGTGATAATGCAGACAACACTACATACTTTCAATATGCATCATTTCATAGTTTTTATTCACCTTAATTTCATAGCTTGATGACAAAAATGAGGTCTGGACAGTTTTCGATTTTGTATCCAGCTAGACAACTCCTCATGCGGTTGCACGCAACAGGTTACTTACGTACTATAAATAGTCAGATAACCACATTGCGTGCATCATTTTTTAAATGAAAGTTTTGTAGGAAGCGTTTCTTTGGAATTGTATTGTTATGTATTCCTTGGGAAGTTAAGCCTTAGGGGTTTTGTTTGAACCAATTGAGACAATGCATAGCGAGAAAAACTGTAGCCATGATGAATGAGCTCGCACAACAAACTCTGTGCAATGAGGAATCCACCCTGTAAATACGATAAAGTTGGATATCAGCATAGTTTTTGACCTGTTAAACACGACGGCTAACTGGGAATGATGGGAAAACTTCATGTGACGTATTTCTGGTTCCCTGCCGCCCTGTGAGGTGACCTTGAGGCGAGGCTTGAGAACTGATACGATGCAGGCTGCTAGCAGGTGGCAGAGTATCCTGCTAGCAGGTAGCGCTTGGTTTAAATATGGATTATTACTACCTTATCAAACGAAGGAACCTTTCCGACGTTAGACAATTTTAATAAGTGATTATTAAGAGATGTTTCCCTGAGCTCTGTGACTCATGCATGCATTGGTAATCTCAGACGATGTAAAACTCCTATCCTCTCGTGTAGAAACTAGGTCCCTGTGACATCACGTAGAGTGGCATCGCATGGGCTCCAATCTGGCCTTTTTCAAATGAGGTTAAAATTGACCATTGCCATTCGTTTAAACCAGGATTTCTAAAACCAAATAATTTGTATATTATGAAAACCCTAATGGTGGGTAATGAATAGCAATCAATGCATTTCGTTTTCTTTGATGAAGGAAACTACCCTATTCCTTCCATAATAAGCAGGAAGTGGAACCACAGCGGAGGGTACCGCATCTTAACCATTTCTGCTGTGAGCTTGGAAGGGTTCACATCTGAGACCCACAGAGCATAGTGTATAGAGGAAACTTGACGCTCTGGCTTAGTGAAGGCTGCAGTCAATTCTTATGTTTCACACCATAAGATACGACTATGCTTCACTCTGTGCTGCTCCGTCTATTGCTTTGCTCTGCGTGGCTCCGTCTATTGCTCCCCTGCAAGCAGGAGCACTTGGCAAGTTATTGCTCCCCTCTCAATCACCATGGTGGTACACAAGTCAAAATAGTTTGACAGAAAATCTGTAGAGTAGCTGTTTTTAAATTGAATTTCAATTCCCATTGAGCACCCCTTATACAAAACCACCATTTCTGGCATGTATTTGTTCTTGTTGAGCTTGTTCGTAAGTTGATAAACCTATGTATGGCATCAAAAAGTGTTTGTATCCTGCAGAATGCAACACCGCGTTACAACTTTGCGTTAGCTCACGGCCGCTAAGTTTATCCATGGTGTCGCTGTACTGGCATGTTGAGCAGTTTATTGTTGAAGATAAGAACTGTGACAGTGAAGCATGTGAATAAATTGTCAGTTAAGTAACAATTTAAGCTACATTGCAGAATTCGGAAATATTTTGAACTGACTTACAAGTTACAAAAATTTAACAGATGATTTCATCAGAAGTTGGGTAGAACAGAACCGGTAATGAGAACCGAAACAATTTAGGAACCTACTCATCCTTACTTGATAGTCTTGCCAGATTACCTTTCTGTATTGGGCTGCATTTGCAGAAGTGCAGTTGGTTAGAATGGAGCTCATTTTTCTGTTATTAAATCGAATCAGATTACTTTCTGTATTGGTTTACCTTCAAAGAGGCAATGGATTGAATGGAACCAAATCTTCTCTTTAAAAAATGTATCAGATTACTTTCCCTATTACTACAGCTACTACTATCATTAGCTACATTACATTCCTGAGACCTTGGTAGCAGTCCAGCTCTTATGTTTTCCTCTGAAGTGGTTTCAAATTACCTTTCGGTATCGGATTTTATCTTGGGAGAGGCAGGTGTGCGGGTTAACCAAAGATTTAGGAGGGCTCAGCGGGTGCCCTAGGTTACATTTCTTGCAGCGTCCTACTCAAAACATCTCCATTCCAAATTGAAATACTACCGGAGCAACTAGAGTTTTCTGAACTGCGATCTTTGCTCATTCACTTGCTTTAGACAGTGGTCTGTCTAGTGTCATAAAAGATACAAAAAGAAGTGAGATCATGTATTATATGTGCATGTTTTTATTATCATAATTGCTGTGGCTGTGGTATATTTAACTCATTTGATTGAACTTTTGCGACTAATTATTCAAGTTCAATCGTAATAGCCTGGTAGCCTGCACACATTTTAAAATGAGAGACATTGTTCAAAGGACTAAAAAAGGGAAAATCTGGCTTAAAATTTCCTCCAAGTACGAAGAGGTAATTACCGGATGAACGGCGGCAAGGGGTGGATTTAAATTGTATCTGGCGTACTTGAGGATGGCATTATGTTTTGGGCACAGAAGAACGGGAGTGCCGGACGGATACCTATTGTCTTCAGCTCCCACCATCTGCGATTGCCATTGTAACTTTAGTGCATTGCCAACTGCAACATTTTTACGCATGTTAAATAACTAGCCCCTCCTAATTCCATTGTTTTTTATCGATATATTATTCATACTGGTCACGAACATACATATTTACTGGTATTACAATAGAATTCCTACAATAGGTTTTATTTCAAAAATCCAAAGGGCAACAAGTACTCTTTTAACACTTTGAGTGCTAACGGCATAATATTACGCCGCAAGTGGTCATGAGAAAATTGCGAGTGTTGTAATATTACGGCGGACATATTGTACACATTGTAACGGCTCCCGCCTCCTAATTACGCCGCTCGTATTTCTCGGATTCATAGATGAAATCTTTTAGTTCGCTCAAATGGCACTATGTAGCATATGCCTTCATATTTTATTCTTGCAAGTCATGCATTGTGAGAGCCGTCAGAACTGATAGTTATGCTAGCACTGAGGGATATACCTGGTGAAAACGACCCAGCACCGAAAGTGTTAAGCAAAGTTGCTCCATAAAACTGCCCATTTTATATCGACTTAAATTATTGCACTCCTAGAATAGCATTGACAAGACACGCAGGAAAATTATGGAGTTCCTTAAAAATGCGTAATCCAGAGGCTTTTTGCTTTTCAATTTTGCTTTCCTTTAACTTCACTCTGTACCTAAAGTAAGTGATGAGGTGTAGAGCTGAATGGAGGAGAGAAGCAATTATTTCAATCAGAAATACTCAAATTGAATATCAAGTGAGAGCCAGAGTATTTGATGGTAAGTGATGGAAATGGTTTATCATCACTATAGGAAAGGTTTTTAAGGTGGATTAAGGAAGATTGAAAAATTTACTTCAATTGCATCTTAAAGCACGTGGAACGCGAACGCTTGGATGCCCCTGTGAATATGCAACCCGCTGATCACCCCTATTACGAATCCCCCTACATGTTATGGCTAAGTCATGGTTCTTCCAGTTCCTACAAATTTGTTTTATAGGCGTGTTATTGTATGTTCTCTTTTCACCAAGGCCACATTTCAAATGGCAGCAAGTGGAAAGCCTTGTCTACAGTCTCAGTAGTAATTAAAGGCTGTTTACTGGATTATCTGGTGAACTAGTGAATTTTGAGATATTGAATTTCCTTTCTTATAATTTTTGACCCAGTGATGAGGAAATGTCATCACTTTTTCTATTCGGTGCAATTAAATCAATTGGAATTTTCTGAGATGACCTCATTCTCAATTAATGAATTAATTAAATGGGCAACTATGAAGAGTAATCAATCTTTAACTTGGAGTGATTTCACATACTTATGCTTGAACTTATTCATAATGATTAATTAGAGTTTTTTGAGGTGGATTTCCAGCCGTACAGAAATTTTTTTCAAGATCTGACCACCTAAGGAAGATTTTTTGTTTAATTGAAGTGGAATGAACCATGCATAAAATTGGTGAAGCTTATAATGTGTGTGCATAATTTAATGGCCACCCTTAAAAATTGTTTTCTAGGAGTATTGCTGTGAAAATGAATTGATGTTTGATGCTTGCCACATGATTGACCGATGTAACCCTAATCCGTGCAAGCATGAAGGAATCTGTCATCAGACGTCCAAGGAGTTCTTTTGTGACTGCTCACACACTGGATATTCTGGGGCCGTTTGCCACACCTGTAAGTTCAAAGTTGTGAGGGGGTGGGCAATGTGCATTGGTTCTTTTTCTATTTAACGCCCCTTGCCTTCAATTGAAGTTTTAATTTTTTTCATTTTTGTGTTAAACAAAAAAAAAAGAAAGTAGTTTATCATGTGGAAATTTTGCCCTAAAATTTGGTATTGTGAGTGGAATGGACTTAGTAATTCCATGTGAATTTTTTTTTAACCACTTCGTTGTCGATATTGCATGTCATCGTTAGGTACAAACATTCATTGTTCCAGATGGTGACTTTAATTGTAGATGTATTCATTAACTATACTGGAGAACTGATGCAAAGTTTTTTTTGTGTAGCTCTGAATCCGCTGTCATGTGTGGCCTACAAAAACGTCCATTCTGTGGGGCAGCGGAATAATGTCATCATTGATGTGGATGGCAGTGGACCTCTCAAGCCTTTCCCAGTGACTTGCGAATTCCTTGGTAAGCAACTAAGAATTACTTTGTCAATTTATTCAACATCTAGACAATGGATTTTAGGTAAACTGATTTCACATTGAATAATCATGCGAGATGAATTGGGCTCTCTCTCTATCTCTTCTGGAGTGTGTGTCCTACACGTGTGCCCTGCCCACTCTCTGCAAATCCGGCACTCTTTGTGCTCTTCCCACTAATACCAGCACCTTGGAAGAAATTAGCGATTGTAAGAACGAATGAGCTAGAGTTTCCACTAATGCTGAAATTATGATAAAACAGCATTGGTAATTATATTTGTTTACATGAACTATACCTCGTCAAAGTAATAAGATAAATAGAAATAATGAAAATTGTCAAAGCGTGCATGTAGTATCATGAGTAACGTTATTAGACACTAAATTTTAAACCCTTAAAAAGAATTCCTCAACAATAAGCTTTTCAAGGTGCCAGGGATGTAAGCATTTAGTTTTACTGATGTTGGTGAGGTTTATGAGTATACGACTAATGATTGATGGAGAGTATGATTGTTAGAAGAGCCATGAATGAAAAACATTCCCAGAAAACCTATGAAGTAGCTTTTTTTTTAGGTTTTACTTAAATCTTAAGTCATTACCTTTCACTAGGATAAAAACTATCTTCATTTGCCGTAGAGATTTTGCCATTTTAACTATACATGTTTTTCTTCTTCTTTATTTTAATATGTAGAGTTCCTTATTTCTTCATTGCTTTACAGTTGTATGTTGAATCAATCTTGGTCCAGCTTAGCCTCTATAATTGACTTGACATCTGGTGCCACGGTAATGACCAAGGTTGTATGAATGGGGTATTACATCCTTCAGATAGTGTTACTCTTTTGTTTACCATGAAAATGTATTATAAAACTTTCTTTAGTTGTAAGCAACATCAGAAATGTTACAATACTGAAATATTGCTGCAAAATTACGCAAAATAATGGAAATAAGATTTTCCTGGTGAATTGCAAAAAAGTGCAATGTTGTGATATTTTTGGCATTTTTTCTGAGGAAGCAGAGAGAAAATACAGTGAGTCTTCGTTTAACATCACTTACCGTTCCTGAAAAATGTGACGATAAACGAAATGACGTTAATCGAAGCATAATATCCCATAAGAAACAATGTAAAAAGTGAATATTGGCTCCTAGACCTCACAATTCCTACGCGAAAAAAATGTTAGCGTATCATATCTGGGGCATTTTTTACAGTAGGAATGCCAAACTATTGCATAAATACGAGTTTCTGTCTTCATCGACGTCAATAGCAGCAGTGACGTAAATCCTTCTCCATTTTTGTATCTTTCCGCATTTGCTTTTCGGCTTCGCTATGGTGGTCGCCCGAGTGAGCGTCGCCTGGGCATCATAATCACTGAAACATCGTCGCAGTTACAGGAACCAAAATTATTGTGAACTCGGCAAAAAAGTGACGACAAAAACTCCGAGTTCTACACGGAAAAATTCCTTGAAATCACTTTTTAGGTTCCTGAAAACCATTATGTCAAGTAAAACCTTGCGCACCTACGCAAGAATTAATTTTGCAGAAATTTTTGCTAAAACCGTAATCGCAATTAAGAATAAACAAACCGTTTTACACTTTGCTTACACTGACTGTATTACCGCCCACAAAACGAACTACCTGCAACGCCCGCCGCTTCGCCTTTTTTTTCCGCGCAAAATTTAAAAGAGATGACATTATTGCGAAGCGTAGGTGCGATAAACGAATTACGGTCTCAAAATTTTCGTGACGTTATCGCGAAATGACGTTTAACGGGGTGACGTAGAACGAGGACTCACTGTATATTGAATTTTGCTCTATTTCTTCATGCATAATATTTATTGTTCTTCATTGGGTTACTGAATTACTGTAATAATTTTTGGGAGAGTACGTTTTGTGCTTCTACTGAAGACCTAGTCTTTTTCCATGCTTATGCTAGCAGTCCCTCTCTGATTTGCGTTAGAAATCAAAGAGATGGTGGTGAGAGAGAGGGTCAAAATCAAAACTTTGAAGAATATTTTGGAGACAACAATTATGAAGCTCTAAAGAGGAAGATGTATCTCAGTATATTGTATATAAGTTTGTATGTAATGATGTAGTATTGTATATAAGTTTGTATGTAAATGTTTATATAGTCTAAATATTTTCTCCGTCTATGAGCAAAGATGTTTTATAATTCCTACCCTTAAGATCTTTTTTTTCCTTTATTTACTGGTTGCTTGAGAGTGAAGGAGAAATGAGCAATGAGATCCTCTATCTAATTACTTGCACTCTCTGGTGGCAGCTGAAGGTTATGGCTAGGTTAATGTCACAGCTTGCCTTGGCAGAGATTAGTAATGGTTAGCTCTCACGCATGATTTTTAAGTAATTTTTTTCCACTCCTTACAAAGATAAGTCAAGGTAGATGTGCTATTTTTGTGAGACAGTGTTTGAACTTTACCACTTAAAAACTGCTCAAAAGCAGTCAATGGCCCTTGCAAGTTCCCTAAAGCAATTTGATGTGTCATGTCCCCCCTGTCGTGCCCTCATTGGCAACATGAGCAATCAGTTACATACTTTTCCACCTAAGAGAGTCATCTATATATTTTCGTGACGCAACCGATTTCTTCTTCTTGTTTTTATTTGCATCATCTTCCAGCAGACTCCTTCCTTTGTCTTTTTGCGTCATGGTGCTCTGAACATCGGCTTGTCTTAATTTTTTTCAGCTGATGGGCGGATACTCACACACCTTAGCCACCGTAATGAAGAGACAACTATGGTTGATGGATTTCAGGAACCTGGCAGTTTCATTCAGGTAGGTAAATAGTGGAACTAACTATAAAATTTTCTATTATTACTCTTCTTGCAGCATGCAACTACCGTATAAGCGTGTGTAAGAGGCACACCCCTATTTTGAGCATCGGAGCTATGAAGAAAAAAATTTTGCTGCATTTTTTAATACTATCGCGCGGTGTTGCAGACGTACGCCTGGAATTTCGACAGTTATTGAACTTTCCTCTTTCAATATTAATTGAAAGAGGAAATTTTGACAACTGCGGTGGTAATTGCGGCATAAGAGGGAGTAGAAAGAGTTCCGATCCTCTCTTCGCATACGCTGTTGCTCTACGATGCTTGTCCTATTCACGAACAATTTTGTTTAAATACTCTCGCAGGAGTATTGCAATAGAATTGCAGCCGTGGAAAATTTTAAGGCAAAACACGACAGGCACATAGCATGAACCTTCCCAAGAGCTTGGACAACAATCGGGGCAATCTCAGTGCCGTAGATAATAACCACGTCGTAGATTTAACGGAACCACACTCGGCCCTCCATCAGCCAATGCCTCTGCCGTTTTTTTCCTTTCCGAGACCCCACAGGAAAATAGGAAAACATCAAGTTACAGGGGAACAATGGAACGTGTTTCATCCCTACCCCGTCTCACCAACTGACCTTGATCGATCTCCCAGTTTATGGAGGCCAAATGCTAGGTGAGTCATCTACTGAGCCCGAAGATATCTCGATAGCTTTCAATAATTGTATGACATGCACGAGGTTCAGAAAAAGAAAGAGATCTAACGCGACGCATATCTGACATAATTTAAGTTTTTTAAGCTCTAATTGTTTGACACAAAGATTTATAGTTACAACAAGGCTACTAATATTCAAAATAGTCCAAACAGGACAATTTCGGAAGAAACAAGCGTAACATAAGCGCATTCAAACAAGACGAGACGGACTGGAAACTTTAGGCAACGCAAACTGCATATATCACATTGCTGCGCCTTTGCCCCTTCACTTTGAAGGCAACGACATCACATGCAAGATCGGACGTGTTCTTCCCGTGCTCCTTCACTTATAGCCTCGTAGCTTGAAATACGAAGGGGAGGGAGCACGCTCCTTCCCCTCTGTATTTCGTTGCTTGCTTCGAAGACGGAGGGATCGCGCTCCTTCCCCTGGACCTCTCCTTCCGCGCTCTTCACTTAAAAGCATTTCTGATTTCTTCCATCCACAATTTAGTCCAACAATGAACACACTCGTTTGAATTTTTTAAAGTGCAGGTTTTGACACCAATATAATTTTCAGTTGCAATAAACCTCATATTAGCGTCTGAAGATGATTTTTGGTAAATCAGGTCCTCAGCGTAATGGAAATTACTTGGCAAGACAGATATTGACTATTAACCAGGTATGTCCTTCAAAAATACGCATTTCTCTACGTTTGATAACCGATTACTATATGCAGTATAAATGCTGCGGGATGTCCACTCGTGGCAGTAAATTTAGCACGCCCTCCGGAGCGAAAAACCCAGCGCGATCTTCCATGTTCACCTCTGGGGTACCGACGTGACGGCGCGATGCTTACAAGAAAAGTAAACAGGAGCATTTTAAAAATACGTCACTAAGGGAGAAACTCCCCTCCCTGCTGTTGTTTTTGACCTAGGGTTTCAGATGACTGACTCACACTGAAAACCAAGGCCACTCAGTTCCCCTTAGACTTGCGACCGGTGAAGGGGAGGGGGGAAGATAAGAAGTTTGTGTAAGAGGCGCACCCTCATTTTCGGCTGCAATTTCTGGAAAAAAAGGCGCGCCACTTACACGTGCTTATATGGTAGTTTTTAAAATCTCATTTGTCTCTTATTGTTTGTACAGTGGAGTGTCCCTTATTTTCTGACTTAGAAACTTTTGAGATCTTATCCCCTAATAAGCCAACCCAAACCCATAGCCTTCAATACTTGCTTATGCAAACTTTTATTGAGATTAGAGTATTCCTACCTGTGACGAATCAATTGCAATGTTACAAGAGAAATGTGCCCATATGTGACACTCTGAATCCCAGTTGGGCTTGCTGGTGTAGGAAGCCTACGCTGCGGTTAGTCCATTTATAGCATTAAATTGTTTCATATGCGTATACGGGTGGCTACTCCAGTATATTAATTAGGAGTTTTCTCAAAGAAAGAAGAAGCTACATTTAATTGAGAAATGAGTAGTATAAAAGGTCAAAAAATTAGGTAAAAAATGCCAAATAAAGTGTGATTTCAGTTGACTATACAGTGCAAGCGTAGGAAAGTTATGAAATCCTCGAATGAGAGGTTTCTTGGTTACAGTGGTAAATTCAATGCAGTTCTTATAGCGCTTATTTGATGTGTTGTCTATTCTCTTGTCTTTATTTGATTAATGATATGACCTTAAATACCTTGCATAATTTTTAACTGTACCATGTTTGAAAAAATCTAATCTTGAATTTAAGATCCAAATGTGAATACAGTTTTCTACTGTTATCCATTCTTGAATCCATTAATGCATGTATTCATTTATTGGTTTTTCTAAGTGTAAATTTTCAATCAATTGAGACTTATTTTCCTAATAGAAAAGATAGATGAGCTTGGGGTAGAGAGAAGAGTTATATTTTCTTGCCTATGGACGGAAGTCTTCAATAATTTTGACTCTTAAAAAAGGATTAAGTGTAACTAATACTATAGGTAAGGTTAAATGATTTGAATTGCTCACCTGATGTATTTGGCTTATTATGTTTTTTTTTTCTTCTTTATAATACAAAGTACAAAATCACCTTCTATTCCGTGTGTGTAGTCATGGAAAAATAATGCTTTTGGACAATACATAAATCGATTAAAATAGTATTTGCTGCCAATAATATATATTTTATGCTATGAACACTATCAGTTCATCTTATTTTCATGAAGACTAGTTTAAGAATTAAAAATTGCTGACTTTCACTATAACATAAGCAAAAAGGCTCAATCACTCCCTCTGTCTAACTGAAATTCCAATTTACACGTGTCATTCAATTCGATGTGTGTTAAAGACATGTGATTACAATAAAATTCAATATTTTAGTTTATAGTGCCAAAAGGAAAAAAAAATTTAGAGGGTAAGATCGAGAATTTTGGCAAACTTTTTTTTTTCCTAAAAAAGGGACACCCTTGTGTACAGTCAACAATTTTCTTAAGTTGGTAACTTGTTGTAAATGGTGGTGTGAGCTGTATGACATTTCACTTCCACGTGTAGATCTTGAATGGAGTAGCAAACAATGGGGTCAATCAAAATGCAGGTGAAGTTTTATTATTGAATGACACCTTGGTTTCCTCTTCAAGGACGTAATTGTATTTGTATGCATAACATTTTGTGATAATTTCAGCTAATTTATGTGGATGTTAAGGATCATTTACTTTGAACTAAGTATCTGCTTCACATTTTATTCATCCCAAAAGACTTTATTTCAGTTGAATTTTAATTGTTGAGGAGTTATCACGCATATTTTTTGTTCTTTGTTTTGAAATGCCTTATTTGCCCTCATTGATATAGGATATAATGTATGACGCAGACATGGACCAGATAGAGGCGTTGATCAACCGTTCCACAACCTGCAGGCAATTGCTTCAGTACACTTGTAAAAACTCCCGTCTACTCAACTCTCCTGGTATGAAATTTTAAATTCCTTGTTATTGCTTTTGCATTTTGAGAAAGCCTTCTTTTTGAGCTCTCACATTTTAAAGCCAAACTTGAAATGAACTTACAGTTAAGCCTGAATAATCGACATAATAGGTTATGTGCTCGTAATGGTTATTCTCTCCATCTGAAATTAAGTTCCATTGTGTGTTTTTATGCTTTTTTAATGCACTTGTCACGTGTATATGAAAGGTATTATTTTTCTAAAGTAAAGATCATTTGCACTCATCAGTTAAAATATTTATCGATGCTGTCCGTATTTTCAGAGAATACCGGACCCTAATTTTAAGAAAATGGCGTAATATTTAATCAATGGCTTAGTAAAAGCTTCATTTTACTTAATTACTGGAAGCTGAATGTAGAACTGCTGTAAGGCAAAGCACCAGCAATCTTTGTTATTTTCAAAAAAATTATTTGAAATTGTTGCTGCTTTTGCAGTAATCACAATTAGAATACAAGCTCAAGAATATTGTACAAGTAATTGAATGAATTGTCCATCATGCTTTGCACCTTACAATTTTTCTCAAAAATGCTAGTCGAATAAAATGTTTGGTGTAGTTGATGATCTTGGCTCTCAAAAGAGTAAAGTTGATGGAAGGTCTGACTAAATTTTTTTCAATTTATTGGTGCTGTGTTAGATTTTTAATAATTCTGGAAAGATCCGTTTTAGCATAAACTTGATTCTTTGCAGTGCACGATAATCAGTTCCGTCCCTTCTCCTGGTGGGTTTCCCGCTACAACCAGAAGATGGACTACTGGGGAGGGTCTCTCCCTGGCTCTCACAAATGCGAGTGCGGGATTATGGGTGGCTGCATTGACCCAACAAAATGGTGCAACTGTGATGCAGGTAATGTTTTGTGCTTTGTTTGTCTATGCTAGTATGCACCGGACAAACCATGGCCATGAATAATGAATAGGATCGTAGACATCATGTTAATCACGGTAGACTCTCGTTATTACGAACAACCATATTATGAAGTTATCGTTATTACGAAGCAAATCGTTGGTCCCGACGAAACAGCTTATCCAATCTATGGTATAAGAAATATGGTTTTTAATTTTTAATACTAGGAGCTCTGGTTTCTTCTTGTAAACATAATTGTCAGGTATGCATGTTACGGGAAAAAGCATGTCACACTAATTTAAGTATTCCAGGACCAACCACGTTGAAAACTTTACGGAGTCATCCGCTATGCATAAATTGTGTGAAAAATCCACAGGGAAAAAGTCATTCTCCTTGACTGGGATTTGAACCTGGATCTCCAGATTTCTGGTCGAGTGCTTTAGCCAGTTAAGCTACTGGGGCATCCTTCCCCTCTGTGAAAAATTGTGAACGATACTGGACAACATGGTGTGGACAACAGAGCATGTTATGCAACTAGCGGTCCAATTTTCGTGCGCTGTGCGCCACAGCAGGAGAGCAAAGCCTGAACTTTGAACACTGTTTTCTGGTAGCTTAACTGGCCAAAGCACTCGACTGGAAACTGGGAGATCTGGGTTTGAATTCCGGTCAATTCAATGACTTTTTCTCTGTGGCTTTTATGTGTATTCTTTTCACTCTGCCTTGCAATACTACCTACTGGTTGAATATGACTTATTAAATTTAGAAATACAGCAGACTCCCAGTTATACGGGCTAATGATGGGGAGAGGTGGAACAAGTTATTGGAAAACACGAATAATCCAAACTTTTACCATAATTTCTTGTAATTTTTGTAAGGTACGTAAATCAAACAATGTATTATTATTTATGGACGTATTCTGTTATTTTAGAGTGCTTCCCGGGCTCATCCAGAGCTTTTTTTGCCTTACCGCTATCTTTTTCGCGGCAATGATGTGATGGTACTCGTATTCCTACTACTCCGCATAAAACCTGGATTCTGAAAACCAAGTGACCAGGTCTTCAAGATCACAGATTCTGAAAAGTGGTTCGCACGAATTCTTCACAACCACTGCACGTCTTTGGAAACTACATTGTCAGGCACCACGCCGTGTAGTCAAGTCTCGCACAAGTTGCCTGGTATGCAACTGCTGCGGGGCAAGGATCCAATATCACTGATTGCGATTGTGCAGCATGATGCATGGGAAAAAAGAGCATGGAACTACCGTGAAGGCAATGGGCACAGATCACGCCATCGCGCACCAGCGGTTATAGGAAACCAGGACTTATCCGCAGGCGAGTGCCTGGCTATGATTCATGCTAGCTCTACTTCCACCTCCCCCGCTGCCTTCACTTCTTCTGTTTCCTTCCTCTCCAGTTTGACCTTGACTAGTAAACACGGCATAAGCATGCCCAAGTGCAATGAAATCTCCCGTTCCCATGGGCCGTGTTCAACCGCTTGCGAGGACACGGCAATAATTGGGCATTTGCGATATGGAATATACCATTAAAGATCGTAGATATAATTTCTCTTAATTTTCGATTGCCTAACCATTGAAGAATCTCCTGAAAGGTGTAGCTTTGTATTATAACGCAAATATCCTAGTGCTTATACGTCCAAATTAATTTTTTTATAAAGATCACGTAAAATATCACTGTTGTTAATGATATAATTGATTATTGGTGCAATGTATGTAGTAGGTCTAAGTTATCCTGAATATTAGTATATTTTTTCATGATAAAGCTGTGCTCTTCGAAACATTTGGTGATGCTGTGTAAGTTATGTGCAATTTGTATTCTTTATCTTTGGTTTGCTCTCAGGACTTGAAAGCTGGGTAACAGATGGTGGTGACATCACTCAAAAGGAGTTTTTGCCTGTTAGGCAGCTGAGGTTTGGCGACACGGGCAATCCCCTCGATGAAAAGGAGGGAAAGTACACTCTGGGGCCTTTGATTTGTGAAGGCGATGGTGAGTTTTCATTACCCAAATGGTTTTCCAATGCACCTATATGTTATCATTATCTCTTCAAAGTTCAAATTTTTTATTTGAATATTCAACATTTTTATGCATATACCAAACATGGTAGCATAAAAGTATGTGTTCTAAGATAATAGTGAAGTTCAACCCCAACGATAGCACATTTGGTAAATGTATGCTTTGAGATGTTTCAAAATCACGTACCTACTCTCTGCGGTCTGTCATTTGGTAAAACCGTATGGAATTTTTAACTGATGAAAACATTTTCTTACTTCGAGATACCATAGGTATTTATAGGGAGGGGTTGAATCCACAATTTTATTGAATCCAAACCCAAAATCGAAGTTTTCAGGGATTTGAATCGATTTTCCAATTCATATTCTCAAAATTCATGCAATTTTGAAAATTTACTCACAGCAAGCATATTTTTTCACTTGCAGGAAGATATGTTTCACAAGCAATTTAAGTTGTAATGCATTTACTTGAATATAGGAAAAAAATAGAGCTGGTAATCATCCATTTTATTTAGGCATAGCGGGCAAATGTTTTTTTTTAATGTGACCTTGAATTAGAATTTAAGTTATTGAGTCAATTCATTCAAACTTTTTCTTAACATCATCTCGTATCAGTCTGCTCCTTAAGCACTTAAATTTTTATTCAAAAACGGTAACATAATGACTTACTCAGGGTCCACCTTCTCATACTTTTGGTCACCCACTAAACCTGAATCACTTAACATTCTCTCTTGTGAAACAGTAGCAGCAGGGATACAAAGAAATTCACCATGTCTTTTCTTTCACCAACCCCTTAAATATCGGATATATGGTGTTACCTCAGAATGACTCCTGTGCTACCAAGAAAAAATAGCTTCTCCCACGAGTATGAATTTGATTCCACCTTATTCCTACACTTCACCACTTTCAGCTGTGTCTTCATTATATTAAATGAATGAACCCATGGAAGAGTTCTGACAGCCTCATCTCTCTTCTCTTAAAGAGGTTGTAACACCAGATATGAAATCATTTTAATGGACAGATAACATTTATTATAGTTTGAAAATGAACAACCTTTTAATAAATTAATAAAACTGATACTGATCAATCATTATTAAAAATTAATGGAAATAATTATTTTCATGGTAATGTAGAATGCCTTTAAGTTATTTGAAGCTTTCGGTGTTCATTTATTATATTATTTTACTTGGAAGATTCAAATGATGAAGAACAGACTAAAATACAAGTATTTGTGAGATGAATCTTTAAGGATTCAGATACTTGAATGTCCTACCTTTAATTTTTATGATGCTAACAAAATTATTGTTTTTCCTTTTTTTGGATGCATTGTTTTAATGTGTGACTCATTCTGAACATTTGTTTTGAGAATTGATTCATGCCTTTTACCTTCACAGGACTCTTTGCAAATGTTGTAACGTTTCGCGTAACTGATGCCACCATTAACTTGCCCGCATTTGACATGGGCCACAGTGGAGATATCTACTTTGAGTTCAAGACCACTAAGGAGAGTGCTGTCTTCATTCATAGCAAAGGACCAACAGATTATATTAAAATCGCAATCATTGGTGAGTATATTTTTTTGCTACTCGTTTTTCATTCAAAAATATCATTTTAATGTGTCATTTGTTTTCAGTTTGCTCTTTCTTTGTATTTCATATTTATGTGAGAGATTTACTACACATAATACACCCATGCCTCGCTTAGCGCAATTTCGATATAGCACAAATTTCATTCCTCGGGAAACATTTCAATGCAGGGTAGCCTAATCAAATAACCTACAATACAGTCTTGATAAAACGTGAACTTGCACTAAGTACACACGAAATTGCTATCATTTTACGCATATTAATTGTATTGTTTGCCTCAAATCTTTTTCTTTGTATATATATTAATTGAAATCCATTGCTGTGCAATGATCAAAAGCTTGCTTGTCATGCGGTCCAGATAGCCGGCCTACCAAAGTAATTTACCTCGTCTCCTTAACAGAATGACATTAGTTAATTTAGATGATTAATTAAGCCTATCCAATCAATGGTTAGAGAAATGTTATGAGTGAAATTTTCATTATTACGAAATTACGTAACTCAGTCCGGGTCCCGCTGACTAAAAAAGAACTACATTACGAAGTTACACAAATAAGCAATGGCATTTAGGTGGATATACACTACACTACATTATAACCATCGTGCCACCATTTAAGTTCTCCTCGTGCACTGTGTGCAAGAGGGTCAATTATGGTACTTTCTTCAGTAGGAGATACTTCAGTATGCATGCAACGTCATATAATAAGCTTCATTCCTGTGGAATCATGGTGACCCACTCATTACCACTCATAAATTGAACGTAAAGTAAGTTCTCTTCTTAAGAATACATGATTTACGAACTTTCAGAGATGCGAATATTGGAAAAGTTCAAGTGTGCCCGAAATTTCAAATTTGGTGCCTCCCTGCGGACAGCGATTTTTTTCAGCTCCTGCTGCGTCGCATGCCCAGCTAGATCAGTTTGTCGCAATAGTGAGTTCACTCACAATTGTAATGCAGTGTTGCGTACGGCAGGATAATCACACCTCTCAATGCCTTGCATAGCTTTATGAACTAATGATTCCTAAAAGAAACGTTCATACGAACTTCGGTATTACAAACCTCCGGTTTTTTGGTCCCGTGAACTTCTATATAAATAGAATCTACTGTAGTGCACATTAGGCTGTGTGTGTCCATCAGAAAAATATATTTCATAAAGCGGGTGCTTTTCTTGTTTTGTTCTGTAAAATTTTCTGTAAATTGGTAACACATTTCAGCTCAAATTTCATTTTTTTTCGCCTTTGGTTTCTTGTGTTTTTTTCGGGAGTGGCATATTTCAATGGCTATATCATTCTATGTTTCAAGTGGAAGCTTGAGGTATTATATATCCACACAATGTTTCAAATTACATTTGCAGAGCTTTTTTTTCGTTTTTTTCCTTCCGTCAGTTGTCGCTCATACCTAACCGAGTGAGGAGCACATCAGTATACCAAATTTATTCTCTGTGTTTGTGCCTTCGATACGGAAGTGATAACCAGTTTAGTGAATATATCATGTGTACTCAGTCACGCATTATTAGAAACGTTTTAACGAAGAAGAAATCGAGCATCTGTTTCATTCTGACAATTCGGCTTCCACCAACGACCTTCAAGGATTTTCTGAAGGAGAGACCGCTAATTCAGGGTGTCTGAGGAGTCGTATGAATCCTCAGAGTCAGGTAATCTTTCTTCTTCTAATACAGGTATGATTCCTTATTCCATTTTTTTATTCACCTTCTAATAACTCCTGCTCAGTGTCGCCGACTCCACGGGGCCTGAGGGGGCCCGAGCCCCCCCAAAAATTCGTTACAGACGTGAGGAAAAAATGTGTCATGCTTGTCAATTTTCCCCGGAGTGTCCAGATATCGAGATTCGAGTGATCAGGGTTCTAATGTCGATCATATGACTCTTCTAAAATGCTTAAAGAACTTAAAATTCACTACTTACATATAAAATTTATAGAGACAAGGTCCCCGGTTGGGGCCCCCCAATATTTTTTGTCAGTCAGCACCCCTGCTCCTGCTGTAATGTTTAGATACTTCTAGTGAGGTGATTCATCCCACGCTTATGGAAAGAAATCTTGGGAGATAAGTCTCATTTTGTGGAACCGTTAGGAAAAATAGGAAAGGGCTGTTAAGAGAAATAAGGACTGCTAAATTAAAGAAAGGCATTTTAGTGCTATGAAAAACTTCTGGAGCAACGGTAAAGAAATGGAAAGATCAGCACGATGCATTCATGATCTCCACCACCATCAGATAGGAGATAATCCCAACGGGGAAAGAAATCGAAGAGGGGAAGTGGTTACTAAGCCAAAGATGGTGATTGAGTACAATAAAATAAAGGGAGGAATTGACATTGCCCTTTCGTTGCCCGACACCCTTTCGTTGTATCACTGCACCCATCGAAAAACAGTGAAGTGGTACCACAAGGTGGCCGATGTTGCTCTTTTTGGGACTGTTAATGCTTTTATACTGTGGAATGAAACACGGAATCTAGGTGCCCACATGATCTCTCTCCAGCAGTTAAGACGTTAAATTATAGAAGAATGACTGCATATTCTTCGGGATTCTGTTGATAGGGTCTAAAAAAATCGACGCACTACCTGGTAAATGCAAATAACACTGAAGGAAGTGTTCGAAGTCTGGTAATTTAGAGGATAAAATTATCATTGCATAAAATCGAGAATTAGTATTTTTTGCACTATTTTTAGCACTGTTTCTTCATTTTAGAAAAGCCGGTGTTGGCTGTCGCGGATGCTACAAAGAATTCTTGCAGACGATGAGACGCAAAGTTGCCCTCAGTAAAGGCAAACGTGTTTCTACAAAATTTATGATCTGTCCAGATCAGCCGTACCTAAGCCTCCCAAATTTAAATCATTGTACTAATCATCTCCGGATACAATAGCAAATATTATTAAAAGCATAATCAACAATTAAAATGTCTTTTAACATTATTTTCAATCATAGCTTTTGAGTGTACACTAAAAAGTTGGAACGCAGATCCAATTGCCTGAGCCGCCAAATGGCGTCTCATCAAATTTTAGGCATTGTCAAAAGTGGGGAGACGCCCTATGGCGTCGCACGTGACTTAAGTTACAAGCGATAGCGCATCACGTAATGAGTGTAAATATACCGAGAAATATTAGTAAAACCCGGAGATAGGCTCAATATCATTATTGCCGTTTGGCAATAGGTTCGAAAATATTCGCCTGGCACACGCGGAATGACAGCAGAATTCGGGCCCGGCAGCGAACGTGTTAAATAAGACCACTAAAGACAAAAAACGGCGGAAGAAACAAAAGCGAACATTTTTTCGTGACTTATTAAAAGGTTTGAAATTACGAAACTCGATTTTACGAAGTGCCAATTTTCCGGTCCCCCTGACTTCGTAAAATCAAGAGTTTACTGTATTAAAATTAAGTCAATTGAAATGAATTCCGTGAAAAAAAAGGTTTTAGTACGTATATTCCGCTCTTTTGGAATGTAACCCCTAATTAGTATGGAAGTCAATGGTTCAACTTTCGTACATTAGACTTTCGTACAAGTTTTCGGGAACACATTGTGTACGATAGTTGGGGACCGCCTGTATGTATTTTCATTATTTGATTTGCAAATCGACTACTACACACGGTTAAATTCATGATTCTTTAAAATAATTGTTATTAACTTTTGACGATTGAAATAATATTTAATAATGTTAAATAGTGTTTTTAATGAACTGATTCAACAATTAATACTGAATATTGGTTGAAAATTAGGCGTTTTATTCCAAAATACATTTTAGGGGTCAAATGACCTGTAGCCGTCCTTCTAGGTAGCGCGAAACTCCCGTCCTCCTAGTTTTAAATCGCAAAGTGCAACTCAACAAGATGACAACCCGGCTTGCAGTTACAGATCTTTGCAAAATATACGCGAAAATAAGGTCAACGTAGCTTTGCATGGGGTGAACATTCAGTCTGAGCTGCATGGTCCATTAGTTATCGTGTGGAGAGGCCATGGGCTGGACTGGTCTTTAGTAGTATTTTTAGTGAATTACAAGTTCAATTGTAGGATGTAGAACCTTAGTATTGACAACCTGTCAAAGCTAAGCTGCTGACTCCAGGCCAGCTCCTGGCTGTGACTGCTTATGCATTATATTCGTATCCAGGCCTTGATGCCCACTAAATGATCCAATCACTTGGAAGTTAATTTTGTTTCTAATTTCTTGAAGCAGTCTTCTTGACTGTCAATCACGAATTCATGCTATTTAAATCCACGGTGTTACCAGAGTGCTGTCTCGGGCATGATAGGTTTGTCTATGAGCAGATGATTCACTCACCAAAGATAGCCTTCTCTGGCATATTTTTCATTAGATGACAGTTTTTTTTATGTAATCCAAATGCACAGAATATACATATCTAACCAATTTGACAACTGTGCAGAGTAACAGTGTAGGTTTTGGGTGGAGTTAACTCAGAATCATGCCGGATTTTTATGGGGTATACAGGTCAGAAAACGGACATTCAGGAAAGATTGTAGTTGACATCGGTCGTTTCCTTCCCTTCACCAACATTCTTTGCTTCACTATGCGACACATAGCCACGTATTGGTTTTTGGAAACAACCACCAATGATTGTTTTTGGATATTTCATTTTCAAAATTACATAGAAATATGGAAATTAAACCAAATATAGATCTTTCTCCTCTGTGAAATAGAACTGATAGAAAAGCCGCAATCAAAGGTGAATGTGACGATTGAGGAGCTTCAGCTTTGCCAAAGGATATTACGGGCTCTCGACGGAGCGAGTGATTTTCTAGATGTGTATTATGAGCTAGGGCTAGTTCAGCCTAGCTTCCACTGTCACATCATCATCATCGCTGGTCAACAATCCTAGGATTGGTTTGACGCAGCTCTCCACTTAGTTCTCCTATCAGCTAATCTTTTCACTCCTACGTATTTCTTCTCTTTCACATCTCTCTTTACTTGTTCCATATATTTTGTTCGAGGTCTTCCTTTTCCATTCTTGCCTTCCACCTGTCCTTCGACGATTGTCTTCATCAGGCCATCATGTCTCAAGATGTGGCCTATAAGGTTGTTCCGTCTTCTTATTAAGGTTTTCATGAGGCTTCTCTTCTCTCCTACCCTTCTTAGGACTTCCTCATTACTAACTCGGTCGATCCATTTGATTTTCATCATTCTTCTGTAGCACCACATTTCAAAGGCCTCTATCCTTGCTTTCTCCGCTGCGGTCATTGTCCATGCCTCACTTCCGTATAGGAGCATACTCCAGATGTAGGTTCTTATAAATTGTTTCTTTACCACTGTCACATATGTTGAAGAAATGAAGTTTTGTCTTATGACACTTCACTATGAAATTCCAGTCTTGTGTTCTCATGATCCTTTTCTTTTATTTTCAATTATGTAGATGGTGACCAACTGCAGTTTCAGTACATGGCTGGGGCTGGACCGCTGGGTGTAAGTGTAGAAACATCTTATAGCTTGGCTGATGACAACTGGCATTCAGTACTAGTGGAAAGGAACAGGTACTTCATAGTTAGGAAAACCTTGGGAGGTTTGAGGTCCCATCTAATGTATTAGGGCAAGTCTTGAGCTGTAGTAATCTTTCTCTGATGATATCTATTGTTTGCTTGTAAAACAGGAAAGAGGCAAGGATGGTGGTGGATGGTGCATTGAAGGCGGAAGTCATGGAGCCCCCTGGACCTGTTAGAGCACTCCACCTCACCTCGGACCTTGTTGTGGGTAAGTGAGATTGTACTTATAGAAATAATCAATATTATAAATGGAATAAAATGGTTTTCCTTGATTAAAGCTTCTGTACACCGATTTAAAGTGATCTAATGCATTGTATTTCAACCGTATTGAATGGGTTTGTTTTTATTTAAGCCATTTAAAGAAATCAAAAATTTCAAATCCCAAGTTACCTAAGTGATTGATTGATGTTTTAGTACTATTGCGAGTGACTCCACTTTCAAGCTAATTAATGTTTTCCCTCAATTTGCGACATTATCGTTAAGTCTTGATGATTTGTATATCTCCACGGTGTTACGTCTTCCCTTTATTTGCTCGCATACAATGGTCCACTATTTACGCTAGGCCACGGAAAGGAATATGGCGGATAGCACATCACCACCAAATGGGGAAAGAAATGGAAATTGGTGGAAAGTTTTTGGGCACTTGCTTGAAAAAGACCTTTCATTAACAGTAATTTTTCTGTTTGTCCTAAATTCTTCAGTAGGTATATCAGATAAAATGATAACAATTTACTTATTATACTGGTTTTTGCCAAATGCCTTGTATATTATATTACGAGAGGCAATTATGCAGTAAAATCATGAAGCATATGTATCCTCCATTGTAAAATTGCTTTCCGGGAAGAAGTTGGCTCTGACTAAGTGAAATAAAGGGATGATATGCACTTCTCTGCCTGGGAATAATTCATCCATGCTTGCAAGCATCATGTTCATGAATGTATATAGAATGTAAATATTTTTGGTCATTTTTATGATGATTAACTCACTTAGTTTTATTCTTCTCATACATTAGTACTCCTATGCTACTCCTCGGCAAATAAGCCCGACCCTCACACTCATTCATGATCCTCCTCGCTGCAGGTATCCGTTGTGAGGTGGTTATATTGTAAATGGTTTTTTGCTGAGAAACACTTTGTTGCATACTCCAAATTTTTATACTTTGAAATCAATTCTTTGTTTTTTCCATGCATAGGCAATTTTTAAATGAAATTTCAGTGTTACTAGTAATGGAATCCTGGATTTATAGTGTTAGTTCCTTGTGGTTACTAACTTTGTTATTATAAGAGGTAGTAATACTTTTAAAATCACCTAATGTTTAAAAAAATGTCTGTCATTATTATAGAAGAGTAAATTATTGAAAATCAAAAGTGATATTTGTTTACAAAAACAGTGATATTGCATTATGTTGACCGTGAACTCATGCGAAGGTAGGATTGGAGGGTCTAGCGCAGTGAATGGGGTAATGGCCGGGCACCCTGTCGAGTTATGTCCTAATTCAGGGGGACGAAAATACCACGGCAACTCCTCACCAAAAACGAGCTCTGTACTGAGAGGTTTAAAATATTCTCATGCTACTCGAAATGAGAGAAACCAATGAGAGAAGAAATCTTTATCAATAGAAGACAAAATAAAATTTTTGGGAAGAGTTGACTTGCACGAAGGTTATGCGTTTACTTGAAATCTTCTCTTCCCCTCAGCTTTAGTTTCAAGTTTCTCATAGGTACTCATGTATTCCTTGCCAAATATTCGTCTATCCCCCCTCAATTGTCTTCATATAAGGAGTGGATATAGATGACAAATGAACTTCGGTAACTGCGTTGATCTGTTAAAAACCTTAATCCGTATGGATAATTTTACAGTACCGTTTGAGTTGTGGGACATGATTTATAATATCCACTCGAACCTCTCCAACTCTAAAATGTTCGATGATTTTTCTTTGGCGCTGGCAGTGTGGCATAACCAGCATGGTGCCCACCTCTGGGGTTGCTGAGTATTTGGGTAGAATTCTGTCTTTGTGTTAGGGCATATGTGTATTTGTGTATGTGTTTGGATGCATGTATGATAAGTGCTACGTACGTCTTTCCAGCTAGTATATTACTGTAGAAATGAAGTTACTGCTCTAATACCAATGGAAGAAAAGGCCGTATATCCCTGGCCTTGGTTGTCTCTGTTTGTGTGCCCTGTAAGTAACCAAACGTGTCAAATTTCTCATGCCTCACGAAAAGCTATTCTCGGGTTATTCTTGACTCCATATTTTCCTAACATTTGTTTGGGGGTTCTTTTTTTAATTTTTTTTGCCATGGTTTAACACATTTTGTTTGCTTTGATGCAGGTGCATCTGTTGAATACCAGGATGGCTATGTTGGCTGCATTCGATCTCTATTACTTAACGGACAGCTTGCAGATCTCAAAGGCTACGCAGATCGTGGTTTGTATGGTAAGTTTTCCACTTGTTATCTTTGTAATGCTCTTCTCACATGCAGGTTTTTATGTACATCCATGAAATTCAATCTGTTTAAAATACATCCAAAACTTCTGTACACTCAACTTCTGGACATTCGCAGTGTCCCCTTATGCTTTTTCACTAAAAATTCAGACTTTTAGACATATGACGGCAATAAGTAGAGATTTTAAAATTTTGTGCTGTGGTGCATTTCTGCAGGCATGTATTTTATCCTACCCTCTCATATGTGAACTTTGCATTTAGTATGCAGCCAAAATTTAATTATCTTTACTTCAAGAAAGATTTAAATTATTACCCTATTTCCATGTTTTAAACTGATATATGTAATGAGTGTTCAAAGTAATTGTGAGATGGCAGAGTCCATCAAATATGAGAAAATTTTCCATGTGCTTATTACAATTGCACACCAATTATACATCTGCTACTGAATGGCTCTTGCGACTGCACCTTGATCGTCATTGAACTTCAGTGAAAAAGCTTAAGTGAATATTTTAAGCAAATATTAAGTGGTGAGGTGCCGAAGTTGTGGATTTAAGTTTGGAATGAAAAACACTGCCTTGAGTCATGGGAGAATCCAAAGTGAGGATGATTACACTTTGCATGAAGGATCCTTATTTGTTTTATTTCTCATTTGAATGAGGCTTAATTTTTTAAGGACGAATAATTCAAAATCAACAGATTATGAGTGTTTGTTATTTTATGTGCGTTAAGTCATCAATGACGTTTTACGGGCACTCATTCTCAAACCAGTGAGAACTTCTTTTGTAAACATTTATGTTATTACATGCATATTCTGTATAAGATTAAATGTTAATGTGCATCACTGAATGCAGCTTTAGTAAATATATTTTTATATTTTTATTTTTGAATATCCACCAAGAAGAATTCAGTGTTGGTGAAACAGTTGTAAATATTGGCCGTGCCTTCATTCACTGGAAAAATGCATGTACCTTTCCTGGAGTCTCTACCTGGATATGAACTTGTTTTTACCAGAAATTTGGGCCCATGCACATTGTTTATCATGATAACTGCATACATGAGGAATTAAGTTAGGCTTTGTTAACAGTGTTTCTTGGTAGCCTAACCCCACAATCAACAATATATCCAATTGCTCTGACTTTTGTGAAGGTCTTCAGGAATGTTTTCTATACAATAGCCAAGGTCTGACTGTGCATAAATTGCTGGGGCTTTTTTTTTGGTCTGTTGCCGTCGCTAACCTGTGATTGAAGTGTGGAAATTGTGTATTCACAGGGGTGAGCAGTGGCTGTGTTGGCAAGTGTGAGAGCAACCCTTGCCTGAATAACGGGACTTGCTATGAGCTCTATGAGGGGTACACTTGTGACTGCCGGTGGACAGCCTTCAAGGGACCAATTTGTGCCGATGGTATGATGTTGTCCTAGCTTAACTTAGCGTGAACAATTTGTATGTGTTAGTTATTTGCTTTAAGAAATTTATCAGTCATCATTATACCCACTTCCTGATCAGTGCTCCTAATTAATTCCCTGAAAAGTGAGCACCAATTAAAACTGTGATGTTTGAATCATAAAATTCCATTAAGTCTAGTATTATGGAGCTTAACTCTATGTTAGTGGTACAAAGTCTCTGCGACCTTTCATAAAATTTGAAATTGAGATAAAATATATCCCTTGGCTGAATGTATTTCCCCTTTTCATATTTGGCTAGATTTTTGGAAAAAAATATTATGTGCAAAACAAAACTCTAAAGATCAAGGTGCTCAACATGTGAAGTGCTTTTGGTGTTCAGTTGAACAAATATGTATTGATGGATTATCAACTGAATAACGGAAATGAAAATGGCAGATCTCATAGTTTTAAAATCAAACTGTGATTTTAAAGGCCTGTTTACATGGTACATTAACCCATGCAAGTTAATGTCTAAAGGGCATTTTAGATGGTGAATGATTTCAGGGAATTTTCTGTGTAGAAATGGTATGCACTGATGCGACTATCAATAATGCATGTTGATTCTATTGATATTTCTGACTGTTTCTGGCCACATGATTTGTTTTGGAAGTTGCAGACGACGGAATGCTTCGTTTACTTGTGTTCTTGAATATAATTGTATTGCTTAGACTTTTGGTGGGGTATGACGCACTAAGTAATGAGAGAGATTTAAATGGTACCCAATGGATAGTGGAAAACCACTTTGAGAAATTGCTGCTGTTGTGCATTTTGTGATCCGGTAACGAAGTAATAAGTTGTTTTCGCTGCAGTGCAACCATGAGTATGCTTCAAGATAGTGCACTCTAGAACTTGACCCGAAGGAATCTGACTCTACAAATGGTTATCCGAAGTCTTTTCCCTTCCGATTCAGTAAATTAGAAAGTAAGTGAAAAAATAATTTGGGGAAGAACTGTACGTTATGAATGATCACAGGCTTTCCTGGCGTATCGAATTGTGGAAGGTTAATTGGTAATACCCCTGGGTCAGGGTCTCCAACTCCATCTCGGCCGATGTTTCGATGTATGAGTTATCCATCGTCATCAAGGCATTCCTTCCTGTTATATAATAATTAGTAACCTTCCATGAACTTCACGTTATTTCTTGCTCACAAAAATCCTACCTTTTGGAGACAAGTCCCGAAGAGACGGATTAGAACTTGCTCAAAATTTCATTTGCATGACGGAAATTTCCGTTTTACGCAGTGAATGATGATCATTTGCAAGATTATTCGAATGATGATTCAAATGAAAATTCACCATGTAAAACGAACTTAAATGTATGAGCATGTGAATGAACACGAAAATGCTTTGTGTAACCACCCAATTCGTGTGAATGCATGAACAGAAAATAGAACCTGTTCTAATTTGGTTCATGCATTCGTACATGTTCCGTTCCGGTCCTTAAAAATCATTCATGCAAACAGGCATTCACTGGTACACGGGTTAATGTATCGAGTAAACTGGCCGTAACTCTAAACTTCCCAAATTAATTTCAAAATTATTGGTAATTTGAAAAAGTTTCATAAGTACTTTCTGAGTGGAAATGCTTTGTTTTATAAAACCAAAAGGATCATCTGAAGAGCAAAGCATATTATTTGAGCAATTGAAATCACAGGATTGTTAGCTTAACATGACAGAAGTCAACTCTGTTCTTCAATTGACATATAAGCATCCTGGTGGGGCTTTAAAGAATATAGAATAACTAATATTATCACCTTTACCCCAATATTTGCCTCAATGGTGACTTTTAGTTGGCCTGAGTCACTTGTGTGGAAATATTGCCTCCCTGTTACTTTTGATCCAGATATTTTAGTAGTATTTGAGTAAAAAGAAAGGAGCTAAATTTGGAGAAATAACAAAATGTAGTATGAAGTCAGCAGTGAGGAGTATTTAATTCTATAAATCTCATCCTAAACATGTACTTAATTTACCAAATAAGCTTTTAATAAATGTATGTATATTTTTCTGTTTACAGAAATTGGTGTGAACATGCAGCCTAGCTCCGTTGTGAAGTACAACTTTGTTGGCAGCTATCGCTCGACCATTTCTGAGAAAATCAGAGTGGGATTCACGACCACCAACCCCAAAGGTTTCTTACTCGGGATGTTTTCAGACATATCCGGCGAGTACATGATAATAATGATTTCCAACAGTGGTAAGTGCTTCAACATCCTGGGAGTGTTTGCAATAATTTCTACTTTGTTTTTTGTCAAGTATTTTTATTATTACTATCCACCTTTTCATCTCAGGGTGGTATTTTCAATGTGAATCGCGTCATAAAAGACTATCGCAGAGGGCTAAGCGTAGGGTGGGGGGGAGGAGGGGTGCTTTTGGGAGGGGAGGGAGAAAGAAGCAAGATAGTTAAGGATAGTCATTCACGAGGCTTGAGTCAGCATGGACCAAAATATCTAATTCTTCTAGGTTGTCTAATCTCCATCTCTTCCTCTCCACATCCCAATGATAAAACTTCCCAACAAAAACTCCCCATAATAAAACTTCCTTGGTAAAAATATAGTAAATCTATAAAAATACTGATAGACTAAATACCTATTTGTGTACTGTAAAACTTCAATTTTACACACCTTGATTTTATGTAGTAATAGTATCTAAGTGTGGCTGGTGCACCTTAGATGGAGTTGCCCCTTCATCATCTCTGGATTTTACATCCTTATAATTTATGCAGCACCCATATTTTGGTCCATTTTACTGCAAATAATCAAGGTTTTACTGTGGTTTCATTTCAACGTGTTTTGTAACTGGGAATTTTCCTTTCTGTGGAGGTAACATGACCAGCTGTGATTGAAAAATATTCCTGGCGGTGAAACTCTCCCCTTCTCATGCACCAACAGATTTATTCATTTTCGCTAGGTGGGTCAGAATTGGGAGATATTGGATACGGCCACCAAGTTTTTCCATTCCATATTGTATTACGAGAGAGGTTTGTAATTATACGTTAAGCATTTCAGACTTCTTCTAATAGTTCCTGAGCTGACCACTTTCAAACACCAATGAGCCTTTTGTTAATTTTTTCCACCAGTGTACTTTCCACTCAGTTTTATAATTACCCCAATTGATTTCAACAGCACTGCATCATTTTCATTTTGGGGAGTCAAAAATCTATAACTTTCTCTATATTGATCTTACCTTATCGTGGTAAATAAGTTTTTTCTTTCCCATGACCACATAATTAAGGGTAAATATGATAAGAATTTGTGATTTGGATGAAATTTTTTAATTATGGCGGTTTATTATATTTTTTTCGTTTAGCTTAGCATAAATGTATTGGTTTCAACTTCAAAAATTTTCCGAGTTTTACAAAAATGTTATTAAGAAAAAATAAAATATTGTAATATTGTGGTAATTGGTGTCCTTTTGGTGATCAGTCAGGAAAATTGGTAAAGTGTTCGGGAATAGTCAGGTTTAAAAAAAAATTGATATCACTTGCCACCCTGTGTTATATTCCATGCACATGAGATACACAATGTGGAAGTTGTTGCCAGATTATTTGTTGGAACAATTGATTGTGAAAACCATTTCAACAACTTATTTTTGAAGCATCACTGTTATACTGTGCAAATGATATTTTTGCTGTGAAGTAATTAATCACCTATTACTGATGTTGGTACTTCATTTGTTTTCTTTGTATTATTCCAGGCCACTTACGAATAATTTTTGACTTTGGTTATGAAAGACAGGAGGTTATATTCCCAAACCAGAATTTTGGACTAGGGCAGTATCATGATGTCCGAATAAGCCGAGAAGATTCTGGATCCAAGCTTGTTATACAGGTGAGTTGCTTCTTATTCTGATTACCTCTTGCCAAGCATAATGTATAATTTAGTTTAATTTTCTATCAAATAGGACAGTTGAAAATACATACATACATTACTCATGGATACTATTGATTTGACTTCTTAATTTTTGTGTGATAATCTCTTATTCCCTTATCTGTCTAAGTGTTCACCCTTTTAGTTGTCTGCTCATGTTTCAGCAAGACTTTTTATTGAATGTTATATCACATTACATGCTATTGATATTACTTTTCACTGACTTAAACCGATAAGAAATGTCACTTTTATTTTAATTTATGCTTATTTTCCTTTATAAACTTTAATTTACTCAATGAAGTTAGTTGTAGATGTAATGGGACAGTTGTTTTATTATTTCATTTTAATGGTTTTTTTTATTAAAATGTGGGTAATCAAGTTATGATTTTCTTTCACAGGTTGATAATTATGAGCCTTATGTTACAAAATTCAATATTAAAGCTTCAGCAGATGCACAATTCAATAATATTCAGTACATGTACATTGGGAAGAATGAAAGTATGACCGAGGGATTCATTGGATGCATCTCACGAGTGGAATTTGATGATATATACCCCCTCAAGCTGCTGTTCCAGGAGAATGGCCCCTCGTACATCAGCACTCTTGGCAGTGAGTTTGACATTTACTCTTTTGGTTTTATGGTTGTCCTCTTGGCACTACTAATGCAAGGTAGGTCTTTTCCATGACTAAGATTAGACCTATTTTACGCATGATGTCACTGTGCCGCCATTCATGCAAAAGGTAGACAAAAATGTAAATAAATAAATTGAGATGCATGGGCAACTTGAGCATTAGAACTGAATTTGCGAATTAAGGCTTAAACAATTCAATTCCTAAAAACATCAGAATGGTGTCTGCGCTCATGTTTAATTCAAGGTTTGGCTCTACAATATATATTAGTTTGGTTGTATTAGATTCATGCCCAATTTTAGTAGACATTGTAGTTGGCAGCAAAAATAAACTATCCACTGATATGTCGATTACTGAAGTTGGCAAAACCACCCAGACAAAGCTAAGCTAAGCTTCTAACTCTTCATGTTCTGCATTCCTCGGGTGTTTTTGCTGTGATGGTTTGCCCTCCTGCCCCACGGCAGACCTAATCTTCTCTTCATTTTTTTAAATTGTGAAGAGAAAATAGGTAGATAAATTAATTACGTCACTCTTGTATTGCTCTATTATTTTAATTTTCTCTACTTGTTTTGCATTTTATGGCCATGGTGTCTACCTTTAAATGCTTTCTATTCACACAACTCATGGATGTGCAGATATGCTGTCGACTGCTTTCTGCCGCCATAGGAACAATAGAAGATTGAGCATTAGGAAATGTTTATACCACAATATTTTCACCAAAATGAAGTACTTATTTATCGAATGGCAGTTTACCTCATGAATTTGAGATTGAGCTCTCCATGTTAACTTCATTTCTAACAGATCACCAGCAATTACTGAGATTAGGGACTCTTGGTGAAGGTTTTCTGGAGATGGAAACTCTCGCTATAGGGAGTGCATACACCAAAAGGGCCTGGTAAAAACAAATTTTTTTTCATGATATAATCATAGGGTCAGTTGACGGTGCTTCAGCTATCTCTCGTAATAGTGGAGGTATTGCAATAGCCTGTACTCGCTTTAACGTGGTTGCACTGTATTTGAGTTATTATATCACACAGCAATCAGTTTACTTACCTTATATTTCATTATTCAAGCATTACTTATACCTAAAAAGTGTAGTGACTCATAGGTTGTGAATTATTCCTGTCTCGCATAAATGCCATTCAATATCTTACTTGACCGCTGTATTTTGAGTGGTAACAAAATTGTGAGCATTCTTAATAATTCGGATTATAATTGATTCCTGGAAATAACTAAATCAAATTTTTGGGCAAAGGGTTGTATATTCCGTGCTTCACATATATAAATAGTGAAATCATTCTTGTGTTAATGAAAATGTTCCTGTACTGTTTCTGTTGCAACCAATGAAGTCCTGCAAATCTTTTAAGATCTAAATGATTGCTAGAGATACGTGAAAATAGCACTTTAATTTTAATTTTATAGTACTTTCAATTACAGTCTATAGCACTTTTTAGCATCTATTTTTTCTTTATTTTCATAATGTAGCACTAGCAGTTAAGGACAAAGTATGAGGAAACGTAGTTATTTGAAAAAATACGGAATGTTTTAAATAATTATGGAGGTTAACAATAATAAATTATGGAATAAGACGTAAAGTAAATAATTGAAATTGATATTAGTAGTCTGAATATAATTTACACTTGTTGAATATCAACATTGAACAAGTTTCAAAACTTCCTTCCTTCAACCGGTTGCGTCTGTCAGTCACAATAAGATTGTACTGGCTTAAAAACCTCTCAGCAAACCTCTGTCCTGATTGTTTGGAGTGCAGCATTACCAAACTCAGTTTTTCCAGGCGGATGGCAAGAAATATTTTCTTAACATCGCAGAAGCTACCAGGGTTCTCTCTTTAGCAGCTGCCGATGAAAGTACATGTAGCCATGCCAATGAAAATACATGTAGCCATAAAGCAGTAATGCCCAACGTCCAGTGGCACAGCAAGGGGCAGGCTCGGCACTACATTTATGAATTTTGCCATTGAAAAGACAAATTTGCAGTTTAAATATCTTAAAAGTCCAGTCATCCTATGCTGCTATTATTCACGAGTGTCGCATTCATATCGCATGTATCGCATATGCAATGTTCACGCATCACTAATGATTACTACTAATTTCCATTAATCCTCTGGGTAGACTAGTAACTATTAATAACTCATCTTTTGTATTTATTTAAATTTGAGTTGTTTATCGTGCAGTGAATGAGAGCATGGTTAGGTTTAAGATGTGCTCCTTGTTCAGAAATGGTGTTTCACTCAGTATCACATGTTGATATGTGTATTTATCGGTAGAAATATTAGACTTGGACTAACATTTTGTAATGATTAGCTATTTGAGGCTTTTGGGGAATTTTCATTTCTACATTCTTCTTATTCTGTATTTAGTAGAGGCTAATGCAGCATTGACATTTTTGTTCAGTAAAAATATTATTTTTCATGCAAGCCTATGGTTATATTCAAATTAACCTTTGCTTCTAGTTCTGATCGATTTACCCTTGTTGATTCAAAATCGTGAATGCACTCCAATGATGTCACCACTAAGTGCAGAATGACCTACCTGTTATTAGTAGTACCATGGTTGTCCTTTTGTGTATCCCAACTCAAATTCCAACTCCTAAATCCTGTACCTGAACCCTTCAGGTGTGAGGAATGTGTCGATGGATTAATGTTGGGAAAAAAATACCCTTTTTCCATATCTTCATTCCGACTCTGGATCCCTGCCCCTCCTATCTTTGAGACCCCAAAAATTTCTTGAGAGGGATGGTTGGAAATCCTCCTTCCCTACGTCCATCACTCGCTCTTAATGGGCCGCATTTCTTTGCCATGAACCTAGAACCTGCCTTCCATGTGTCCTGATATTTTCACTTGAAATAAATGAATATCAAGGGATGTATTTGGTGTTTGTGGTATCAAATCAATGAGAATATTACACAAATCTATGAAGTATGTATTTGGATCTAATGATCAATGAATGGAAAAATACCCTCTCAAATTCTTGATATTATATTCTTAAAGTATTGCAGTTAAAGAATATTTGTAAAGACAGTCAGTAAATTATTTAAATTTTTATTGTGATAGTAAATTGTTTAAAAATTTAAACATCATAACAAAAATTTGGTCACATATTTGGGTCATTCAAAGCTGTGGTATAAAAATAAGGCGTCTAACATTTGGTTTTGTAAATTCCTTCGTATAATATTGATGTTGAAAATTTTGTGTTTCGGGCGAAGTTAGAACAGTGCTGAACAGCTTTAGTTTAGCAGTGGATATATCAAATATGTAATGGACAATTTAGCTCCATAACCTGATGTTTGCATAAATTAAGTGAAGCTATTTTTTACATCTCTTGTTGCCTCAAATTATTTCTAAAATAATCAAATACAGGCATCCCCCGAGTTACGTAAGATATGTGTTCCGGCAGACTCTGCGTAAGTCGAAATTTACGTAAGTCGAACCTTTGCGTTAGTGCTTCAGAGATTGCGATCGGCGTGGTGAAATTCTCAGCGGAGAAATGCACGGTAAATTCTTGGTGAAGTTTCTTTCAATTCACTGCGATATTCATGAACTCTAACGCGTATTCTTGCGTTATTAGATACAAAATCGATAAACATTAATATAGTCTGAGAGTTGCATCTCGAGCATTGCCAATCAAAATGCGTAATATTATTCCCAGAGTTTACCGATTGCGTGGATTCTGGAAAGTACGGTATCTCAACGCTACATTACTAAACTAAATACTTAAATTGATTCATTATGTTATACTGCGATCAAAGGGCTCAAAGAATGCATCGTCTACCAACCTATAATCATTATATCTTCTGCCTTTAATATATTATATCGATCGATGAATCTGGTGGTTTCTTTGTCACAGTTAATACACGTAGGAGGAGTGTCTAGGATTACGAGCAAATAACACACAAAAAAATAACAGTAAATTACTATATTCTTAGATACATTCACACGCACATACACTCAATCTTTCACGCACGGAAACATACTTTCATTCTCTCAATAAAATAACGTGAAAATATCGTCATTTGAATATTTACTTTGCTGGAAACATCGAAGAGTATTTCCAAAGCACGAAGCTAATTAAAAGTGAGCTTTTATTCAGCCAACTCCGTCATTAACGTGCAACAAAGTTAGAGGGGAAAAGCTTTCAATGACGCAATATTCATTTACAGTTGCACACTATATGAGAGAATGAGAAAATGCAGCTTCATAAAATTTTCCGCCAGAAACATGTAAACAATTACGCAATTAATATCGTGTGTCAACTTTTTCTTAACTTTTTCGCGGCGTTCATTGCCAACACTCAAAATTTCAATGCTGTTACATGGGTACTAATCAATTCTTTTCCGCAATAAAGATTTCTGCTTGAACTTCATTTTCTTTTAATTATATAGATGGAAATGTCCAAACTTAAGGATACAATTTTTAATTAGTTGAAAGTCGGAGTTCAGGTGTGCGTGCTGTATAACATATTGTATCATACCGGAATGAGTGCAACCACCTCCATCGCTAGAACTGCAAATTTTCACGTTGATTGCTGACTTGGGATTTATAAGGGATTTTTCTATAGAACTTAATGAAAATTCCTTCGAGGAATGACAAAAACGGGTCACTTTGTTATTTTTAGCATGTAAAAACCTCGATAACTATTCGATATTTTTTCTACCATAGGTTGTGCGAGCTAATATCTACTTCTTCGCGCTCGCATTCGAAAATTAACGTAATCCTTTGAAATACGGTTATCGCTTACGTAAGTACGGATTTACGTAAGTCGAGACATACGTAACCCGGGGGATGCCTGTATACAATTTTCATGTCAGTTGGAGAGTATCAGTCTTGCTCCTTATCATTATAAATTAATCTAGGGCTGGACTGTACAAAATTGTTAATTATAGGCTGTGTAATTATTGTGAAACATGAAGGATGCAGCTGTCACTGTGGACTTTAATGTATTATTTTCTTCTGCGTGCTTGTAGCACCAGTAAATGAAGACTTCTGTGGAGTTGAGCCAGTCACCCATCCTCCTGAGATAATCGAGACACGACCTCCCCCAGAGGTGGATGAGGACAGGCTGAGATCTATCTATCGACGCACTGATTCTGCAATCCTTGGAGGTAAGGTTTCCTGTCTTTACTTTTATCTCTCCCCGGCCTCATCATCCCCTTTATTTCATTATCTCAATTTGATTATTTCTCTGTCTTTCTGTCACCTCTGTATTGCATTTCTTTCTGCAGGAGTCCTAGCCATTATTTTCCTGGCCCTTGTAATAATGGCAGTTTTGATTGGGCGCTACTTTGCGCGCCACAAGGGTGAGTACCTGACACAAGAGGACAAAGGAGCTGATGGGGCACCTGATCCTGATTCTGCCGTCGTTCGTGCTGCCACTGGGCACCAGGTACAAAGGAGGAAGGAGTGGTTCATCTGATAACTTCTACCGTGTAGAATTTTCTCCAACACCAAAATCTGTGAACCATGAGAACAGAACTTCATGTCTCACATGGCCAAAGTCAGTGAACATTGTGTGGATGCCATATTATGTAATTTTAGGCATTAATACTCGATATTCCATTTGGTTGCTGTATTTGGAGACTTTAATATGTAGTATATTTGCAGATTCATTTTCTACAAATTTGTATCAAAAAGTATATTTTTGTTAGGGAAAATGAATGAAGTGTGAACATTTGTTAGTATTTGAACATGAGTATTTCAGTTTAATAATAATTTACTGGGTTAATAGCAATTTTATGTGACTCAGTGAATGTTTTATCAGTTTCCGAGCCGATTGTACCACTGTGATTTTTTAGTTTCCCTTATTATTATGCAGGAGACAATATCTGAAGAATTCTCAATTAGTTATTAGACAAGGATTGTACTGGGTCAATCTGTAAATATGTGAGGAATTTTTTTTCTTATTTTTCAAGGGCAGAGAATCAGTTCTTAATCTAACTATGGCATGTACGGAGACCTCTTCATTCACATGTATTACAACATTTAATTTTGTAACTCAATATTTTTCTCACTCATGGCTACATATATATTGGTACCTAGGTGTTCCGTTGTGGAGTGGCGTTACTTAGTCATTGTTTTAATTCCTTGAGTGCTGTAATTTTAATTTTTGCCTCATGGGATGGTTTACCTTATAGTATTTGCATAGCTTAATGCATGAGTTGAGGGCTACTAGCTAGATAAGGGAAGGAATGAGAAGAAAAGAGATGAAGGAAGTATCCTGCATGCTGTTTGTATGCATGTGAGAAATGAATGAATGACTTTAATAGTATGTAATAGATTTTGAAGCGTAGGGTACATATGGCAATTGAAGGGGAGTGCTTCAGAAACCTTAAGCACGGTTTGAATCTGTCCCTGTGCCAAACCCCTGGTGTCTGTCACCATAAATTCACTCCTACACAGGAAGATAGGTTCTATCAGATATGACGTTGGAATAAGTGGCAGCCATGTGGAGATTGTGAGCCTGGTTACTTTTTTCAAAGCTGGGAAAACAATTGGGTATCCAATTCAAATGATACCTCGTTATTTTTCATTGATTTCTATGCGTGCCTTCTTCCAAGAATGTATGTAATTTCTTATCCATCCATTAATATTTCATATAAGAATTTACTGATCAATATAGTGGCTGTGAGACTGTGTACAATGTGTGAATGTTATTTCCCAGGTAATTAGAGATAAAACAATATGCGAAGCTTTTAAAGAAAAGGTTGTAAGATAGTGATGAGTATAGTCAGTTGAAGGATTTAGTAGTTTTCTCATGTCCAAATCTCCTATCATCAAGAGGGACAGAGAATTTGAGTTTCTTTATGAAATCTCAGTTTTTTCAGGCTCCTTAAAATGTATTTCTCCATGTACTTCTTTCTAGTTAACCTGTCTTTTAAAAATGGTGGAATGTGATAGTGCTGGAATTTAATCAGACCTGTAACTGTTGACCGTATTGTAAATGAATTAGAGGAATTTCATGGACTGCTTTATTAATATTGTGGTTGTATGACATATGAATCATAAATTGTTTAACTTTTAACAGGTGGCTTTAATGCTGACTCACACACATGTATTGAATGCTTTACATTAAAAACATTTAATGAGACATTTCTTTGGGGATAGAGTGATAAATGGTTAAATTTTCACTGATTGAGTTGTCTTAATATGGAACACCACTTGCCCTCTTTTTTAAGCTGGCTCATTTAGACTTTTTATGCAAAAAAATGTTGGTAGCCACTTTGATATTGGTGAAATATAATAAGGCAGAAATGACAAATTCAATTTTTTGTATCTCGACTCATTAAAATGTCATACAATAATCTTTATAGTGAAATGTTAATGCCTGCTATCTTGTGAATGCTCCTCCAGTATTTATGGAATGACTCAGTTTTTTTAATATTTCTATGCAGTATTTGATTGTCATTTTTATATATATCTAAGAGAATTTTAAATCCTAAAACTTTAATTTTTATAAAAAATTATTAAAAAGAACAAATTGTTTCATCATTATGGCATAAGTATTTTTGGTTTATGAACAATTAGGTGTGCCCAATGTCTCATTGTGCAAACCAATAGATCGCTACATTAGTTTTTTTAATGCCAACATTACATGGGTGTACAAAACGTAAATTTGGCATCAGACTCTTTTACTGGTTGTAATTAGCTTAAGTTAAGCGATTTTAATCTTTGTATTTATGCTCTTAGACTAATTTTTTCTCAATTTTATGCTATTTTTGTTATACATTTTTTTACATCTTACTAACTTAAATGCAAACATTCCAATAGTTATACCTTTTTGGAACTCATGTTGTTTTGTTTTTTAACCACGTTGTGTATTACAGATAGGAGGTAGTGTTCTTGCCTCCAAATCTGCTTTTGTTTGTTTGATAAATGTTTTTAATTAATTAGTTTATGTGAATCCATTTTAAGCATGTTTTATACTCAATAGTCCATACTCTAAAAATAGCTTTGTTTTTTTATTGGACAGTATTTTATTTGTAGCTGAACCACTTGTAATGATGGATAACATATTTTTGCACCACATGGAATAATTAAACTGTTCAAAAATGAAATTTTGTTTGAATTATGCATTCCATTTTGTTATATACAATTGTTATTATTATCAATTCAAGAAAAGGTTCATGATTAATAGTGTTTTTGTCAATTCAAATCCTTCATGATTGAAATTTCTGGAGGAATAACAGCAAATTATGTATTGTCCATGTGATTTGTTTTAAATTGGTTAAATCAAATTGAGAGGACTGACGGGTGCACTTGTATAGAATACAAAGACCCAACATGATAATGTAAGTTGGGGAATGTAGGTGATGGTCCACCTATTAAATTTTGTGTAGAAATCAAAAGTGTTTTCAATACTTTGTGAATGAGGTGGAATTGATTCAGAAGGTAAACTCTGTTTTTTTTCCTTACACTTAATTTTTGCCTTTGAGATTACTCAAAATATTTAAGTATATCTGTTCCTAATCCATTTTTGACGTACATATTTAGCATTGCTTGCAGTCATGACAAGTCCCCTAATAGCCAGTTTAAGGTTACAATCATTTTGAATTTTTGGGAGCTGTTATAATTATTAGTGGGTTTTCACTCTGGACTGAGCAAGTTTTTGAATTGTGATTTTTAAATTTGAGTTAAGTGTTCAGTAGTTATTTTCCTGGTGTGGCTTAGTGATGTGAAGTCTATGAAGCTGTGCTCAAAATTTTGGCTGGTGAGATGTCATGGAAAGATATAAGAAACTCATTTCATGGAGTAAAGAGTTCTCTAAGTAAGAGAGTGTCTGGCGTTTGTGCATGGAAAGTAGGGAGGGGAGGATTTTGATGTGACCAAGGAAGTGGGTCCTGTGCAGGATGTGGGTGGAGTTGAGTCAGATGATGAAGAAGATAGCACCTTCAAGTTTTTGTCTGAAAATTTATCATTCGGGTTCATTATGGATGACATAGGCTGCCTCTTTGTCCGTTTCTGTTTTCTGGAGCTTCTGTGTTTCAGGTAAGTTTTAATGTTGAATAGGCAATCAAGACAGTCTATCAGAGATTGCCTGCATTCTATGAGTATACTGAATTCCTTCTTGTCCACATTTTCATTTGAAATGCATCCTCTTGTCCTTTGAGGAATAACGTTCTCTTGGCAGTCAAGTAGATCCCTCACACATTGCTTTGTCTCCAAAATCAATGCTGACAGATCTTGGCATTCTTTGGTTAATCGTGGAATTACATTTCCTAAAGAAAGAATCATAATGTTGTTAATGTTTTTTTATATATTTTACTCACCTTCAACTTTTACAAATAAACTACCTGAAACCATATTATCTTGGCAATAAGTGTCATCTTGATTTTCGGTTTCTCCTACTGTAGTTTTCATGTCTGAAATTTGTTTTTGAGGAATTGAAAGTCTATTATTTGATTTTTCCATTGGCTCCTAAGAAATTTGATTAACTTTTCTTCTCTCACCGCCGATAATGTAGTTTATTTTTGATTCCCTTCTTTAGTATTCTGAATTAACAGCCCGTAAGCATGAGGAACCATTGGAATCTTGAGATTGGCATATTCAGGTTACTATGTGGATGGAAAAAAAACGGTGCCTTGGGCTTAGTGACCTCAAAACAACTATAATAATCACATTATATTCTCGAACATACTTGGCTAAACCACAGTATAGCGGGAATGACTTAATGTTGAACAGCCCTAGATGTCTTTTTTCCAAAATTTAACTTCTTCAACAGCCTCTACTCCCACTTACAAGGAGCTACATACGTGATCAATATACACCCCTGGTTTAAATTATCAGAACAATGCAATCGACTCGAACTGGAAAATTAAACTTGGGCAGACCACAAAATCACTAGGCAGTGCAAAGGAAAGAGAATTTAGATCCAGAGGAAATTACATACCAGCACTTGTTTTGCAAATACCAATCCAAGTTATAATACGACAGCACTTCTGCGGTAGTTACTCTTAATTTATTTTAGAAGAGGAAGAGCTCCATAATAGTTAGTACCATCGTATTATTCTTCCTAGACTCCGTCTTTAAGCGTTCTCAAAAATATGAATTAATAGTTTTCAAGTTCAAATGTGTGTACATGAGCGCTTCGTGCGTGCGCGATCTTCATTTATCTTGTCGATTTCGGTTGTTTTGTTTACGCGTTTACGCCGTTTGAACTACGCACGTACCGACTCTGTACTCATTTGTGGCTCAAGATATTGCATATTGGCTCAATTTGGCTGTGGGTTTTTCATTTGTTCCTCTGCTATGTGCGTGTATCAATCCGTCCATATATTAATTTCTGCGAATGTTGCCTGTATCTTAAGAGTAACTGTTCGAATTTCAGGCGATGGTCACCGGTAGGATACAGCGGGATCTTGAAGCACAGGTGTACATTGTTCACCCCGTCCTAATAAGATAAGCAGTAATGCGCTAATTTTTAATAATCATAAATGTACTCTTTTTCCCACTATTCGATTGTGAGCTTCATCTTTATTGTTGTCCCCTCATTTAGGAAGGTAAATTCCTTGAAGTGAATTATACCGGTGCGCGCCAGTTTTCTTATTTCTGTCTGTCTAACCGTCTTGGCCGTTGGTGACTTCTCACATTTCTTATGCAGGAGAATACCACGAAATTTCCCCCAGAATTTTCCGAGAAATGTCATTTATTTTGTCCATGGATGTTCACATTTTTGACTTCGAAAACACTCGAGTTATTTTACTTCACGTTTAGTTAAACCATCACTATAGCTGAAGCGATAGTTGTACAAAACGTACTTCTGTTAATCGAATTCTTCAATCATTATCGTTATTTATGACGGGGAAAAATGATATTGGTTCGTGGAATTGCCTAATGTTAGTACCAATTTAAAACAGAAACCTTTTTGTTGCGTTTCGTGCTACGAAACGTATTACGCGTTATACTTATTGTGTTCCTCTAGTAATCACAAAACTACAGTTACCTGCATGTAGGTTTCATTTTGAGTTTTTAATACTGGGAGTGGAAATAAATCGGTTGATGATTTAATGGTGGTGGTTCACATTGGACTCACATGTGGCTGATTCTTATTTCAGAAAATGGAGGAGTGGAGAGCTTTAATCAATAAATCAGGCAAGAACCTAAACAATGAACCTGAAGTTTGCCGTCAGATGCAGTTTGTGGAGATGAAGTTGAGGTTTGTAGGGAGTTCATCCTCCTTCAACTTTGCATAAATATAGATTCCTTTAACATGTTTTACCTTGCTGAGGTGAAACGCAATGACTTATGTTGCGGAAATGGCTTGAGAACTTGACTTACTCTCATTAGGGCTGCCTTCTTGATAGGTGGAATCATGAACATACATATTAATATATGTTCATGAGTGGAATGGTAGGAGCCACATGACGGTGTCTTATGAAAATTACTGTTTAATTTACCTTGGGAAACCCAGGCAGATATTTCTTACCTGAAAACATAGAACATTATGAATTCATTAACCTTGTAAACTCATGAAATGGGAACCATTTTATGATCAGGGATTGTGTAGACATCTAGAGAGGTAAGACCCTTGAGGTTGATATTATGTGAAATCCTAGCAGACTTAACAGTAGTCAGGAGAGTCAAAACAAAAAGACAACAATGGAGGAGGTGCAGAGGGATGTATTAGCCTTTAATGTTAGTGTAGAGGTAAGGGTGAGGTACTAAGAAAATTTCACCAGGAAATGAAAAAAGGGGGAATTAATATTTTTTAAATTTCATAACTTATTTTCCTTTATTATATTCTAAAAAAGAACCTGTTTCAGTCTTTTTAGGCTATTATCAAGAGTATATTATTATTGAGGATATCAACATTCGGCAATTGGAAGATCAGTTACATGAAGTTCCCTACTCTATTCTCCCTCATCTATTTTATGGCAACTGCAGGATTCTTCAGTTTTATGTCCTTCATCACCTGCTAAATGTATCTCACTCATGGCCTTCGTCTGCCTTTCTTCCATTTCATATGTGCTTCAAAAATTGCTTTCGTCAGACCACTGTCTCTCCATGATGCTGCCGTTTAAGTCATCCCATATTCATCTCAAGGTTTTCAAAGGACTTCTTTCATCTCCTAGGGCCCCCACGCACTGGCAACTTTTACAAAGCAACTATTTAGTTGTTTTGAGGAAGTTCCAATGAAACTCATAGCATTGACTCTGGCCTCGCACACTGTCAACATTTTAGTTGCGGAAACTAAAAAGTCGCCTGTGCGCGGGGCCGCAGTCAATGCTATGTATTTCATTGAGGCTTCCACAAAGCAACTAAACAGTTGCTTTGTAAAAGTGTCCAGTGCGCGGGGGCCCTTACTCTTCTTAATATTTCTTCATTAATCACGTGTTTTGACCATTTTAACTTCCTCGTTCTTTACGAAACACCACGTTTTGAAACTTCAGTCGTTTGAGCCAACCTTTCTCTGCTTCTGCCATCGTTCATGCCTATAGTTAAAACTATCATTGAGAAGCATGCTCCAAATTTTAAGTACTGATGAATTGCCTCCTTACTTCAACGGTTGTATTCCTGGCTGTTGAGAGACTCTTCATTGTGAAGGGGGGATCCCTCTTCTCTTCTGCTATTTTAGTATGTTGGGAGAGTATTTGGGCATTAGCTAGCAAGAGGTGATCAGGGAAGATAAAGTCTCTCATCCCCACTCGTATGAAATGGAGTTAAAACTTAGCAATTTTTATGCTTTTAAAGTGTTGAGAATGGAGATGATTCACAGAATTAACAGAGGGATTCACAGAGTCATGGAAGTGATTCTGTGAAAGGTGAGACTTGGACGTCAGTACCTTAGGTGATTGTTTGACTTCCTCTCCTGTGAACACCAGGCAAAGGCTTCGTGAGGAGAGCGTTGAGCTGAGGGAGTTGGAGAGCAAGCTAAAGACAGCTTATGTGAACAAGGAGCTGCATGCCCAGCTGGCGGAGAAGGAGGCAGACAAACTGGCTCAGCAGGTGAGGCATAGGCGGATCTAGGGGAGGGGGGGGGGCATGTGCCTCCCCCCAGACCCTTAAAAAATATGCAAGATTTTTAATACGGTCCCATTATCATTGCGTTCGTTTTGTATTACGAGGTATCCTTGTGCCCCCCCCCCCCTCCAGAACAAAATCCTGGATACGGCCTTGCTTGTGTCCCCCCCAGAAAGAAATCCTGGATCCGCCCCTGAGGTGAGGGTCAAACCAGCATTAAAATTCACCAAAGTTTGAGCTGAATTAGCAATCGGTGAGTCTAATCATGAGTTTGGAATGGTGCCAAAATCACAATATATGTCCTTAAAATGCTGTTTTTAACCGTTTTACCTTCAGGGGTCATGGGGAGGTCAATGTGGTGCTATGGTGGACTATTGAGGCAACCATTTTGCCAAACCAAAGGTCATGAAGTGTGCCAAAGATAATGATGAAGCTTGTATATCCAAATTGCTACCCATTCGACCACCAATGGTCATACGGGGGTGGAAGGCCAGTGGGGTATGAGCCTGCGTATGAAGGAAGCAATGTGCCAAACAATAGATTTCAAAGATTTCCCAATTTAAAGCTGAGATCCTAAGAATTCTCTCTCTAACTTTTCAAACTCAAACGAATTAAATAGATGGCTTCAAATGGTTGTAGTCTCAATGTTAAAAATGTCCTAAATACCCCACACATAATACTCTAAGGAGAATCGTGGCAGACTTCGAAATATTGTGCTGCTATGTGCGGCTTCAGCTCAGCTTTGAGGCTCTCAACCAGGCGTGGCTTCTCCTTCATGTTGCCATCCTTGATGGACCATGGGGGCCTAACATCTAGTACCATGAGCCTTGGTACAATTGCTATGGGAATTCATGAACCTGGGTAGCGAAGTGGCCCAGAAAGCTAAAGGTCCAATTTCACTGTCGTTCAGGCAGCAGATTTCGAAATATTACGCCCTACGTAAGATCTAGGTGAAAGCTGTAACTTTTAAGTTGTACATTATAAACTCTCATGCTCTCAAGATTGTTTCATAATCATTCATTGAAGAACCAAATTTATTGGACGTCGACACAGAAGAACTCCTTCCCATGGGGGAAAAAGCTAGATTATGCTTGAATAGCCTTCATGGTAGCGACAGGCTCACTATCCTGCCCTGCACTAGGGCACACCTAGGCTACTTTTTCGCATCTGTATCAACTTGGATGATTTCAAATTTTTGGATTCTGGGCTGGTGCCATAATTTTTTGACAGTGCTACGGATATTCAAACGCTTTGGATAATGACATTCATTTGCCACTGCCTTAAAAGGCTTCAACTAGACTGTGGACATTACCATGATATTTGCCAGGAGTAAAAGAAAAAAGGATCCAAAGCATTCAAGCTAGGGATTGTGTGTGTGTGCATTTTTTGTATAAAAAATTACCTGTCTCCTTGTGCAAGGGTAGCCACTGTGGGTTATGAAAACATTGAATGAGAGGACATTGAGGAATGGAAAGTAAAGAAGTAAAAGAGACGATCACTTTAATTTCTGTAAGCTTTCTCTGCCAAGTGGGCCGGTCATCATGCAAAAATTCTAACTTACAGGGTCCGTTCAATAAGTATCGGGACTGGTTTGCTGTTGCCTCAACAATACGGTGAATGGGGGTCCGTCTTGTCAGCTAGGTAGGGAGGGGTCCTCCACCTCTCAGGCGCACTTTAGTTCATTCGCCTCCGGGCATGTGTTGAGACAGCAGGTTTATTTTTGTGACGTGTGATTGTTTGTGGTGCCGTCGCTTCCCGTCATGGAGTCCACTGTCGAGCAACGCATTGGTGTGAATTTTTGCGTTAAACTCGGGATATTGGCATCGGAGGCTCTTGAACTCATTAAACTGGCTTATGGGTATGATGCCTTAAGCCGCACAAGAGTTTTTGAGTGGCACAAAATGTTTAAGGTAGGCTGGGAGCTCGTCCATAACGAGCACTGAGTAGGACACGATCGCTCAAACCGATGCTTAGGTGGGCAAAGTTAAAAGCGTTTTGTACTCTGAACCATCGCCCTTATCAGTGAGGAGACTGGCCTTTCAGTCGGAACCGTCCACACCATTGTAACAGATGATATTGCAATGAGTAAATGTGCGCTAAGCTGGTGCGACATTGTGCAACGCTCGTGTGCTCAGCCATTGCCAAGAATTGGAAACATCACTCCATGACAATGTGCCGTGCCACAGTGCGATTGTTGTGCGGCAGCTGCTAGCGAAATTCAGCGTGGTAGTGTTGCCTCACCCTCCCTACAGCCTTCACCTGGCTCCACCTGACTTTTTCCTGTTTCTGAAAATAAAAAGGGAGCTCAAAGGATATCGGCTCGACTCCATTGAGGCGGTTCAAGCAGTGACGACTAAGGCTCTGAACATTATTTCAGAAACCTACTTTCAGGGGGCTTTCGATGAGTGGTAGATGCAGCAAACTAAGTGTATCGATACAGGAGGAATGAATTTTGAAGACTATTAAGTAATTATTATGATAACTGCAATGAATTTTGATTTTTGAAACCAGTCTCGATAATTATTGGACAGACCCTATACACATATAATTTTAGAATTAGGCCTTAGGTCAAATCCTGTCGTAGCCGGAGTTCAATCCTGAGGGAAGATTTTGTAATTTAAGTATATCGGGACTAGCCTCGATGATATCTTTACAGAGTCACCCACAATGCACAAATTGTGCAAAAAATCCAGAGAACGATTTGGTCTGCTTGTAACATCATATGCTCAGCAGTCCATACCACCTTGTCTGTTATAGTCCTCAGATATATCCACAGAGAAGAATGACGCCTCAGTAGCTTGACTGGCTAAAGCACTTGACTGGAAATTTGGAGATCTGGCTTCGAATCCTGGTCAAGGCGAACGATTTTTTTCTGTGGATTTTTTGCACGGAACATTTTGTTATACTGAGGAGTTAGATGGAAGAAGAGACTTCATTGTCTAAATCTATCCCCAATAAAGGAATTTTATCATAAATATTTTCCACCTTTATGACCCTGATGGTGACTGCCCTTATGACCGTGCAGTGGTCAAAGTTCGATTTTCATAAGTGACAGTAACTTTATTGTGATTCCTATGGCCTATGGTCTTAGAAATTTAGTTTTTGCCCTGAATTCCAGTCTTTTTTTTAATCTTGAATACTTACGCATAAAAATCCCAATCGGAAAACTGTAATTATAGTAAGTGACTTGATTTATGGGGTCAACATGTCATTATTGTAAAATTTGGTATTTGGTGCCCTGAAAATGTAACATATGACCTTGACTTCCAGTTGCGTAGCCAAGCGGGAGAGTAGGGGATGTAGACCTCCCCCCCCCCCCCCAAATATAAAAACAAAATTATTTTCCTTCATAAAAGAAAACAAAGTATTGAAAAATCATGAATTTAAAAAATATTTCTTTAACAAAGGAAGGTTTTTCGATTATGAAAAGTGTTAAAATTAGTTTAAAACCCATTACTTAGTACCCTGTTTTTTAAAAATTTTCCCCCTTGGTTTTGGACCTCCCCAAACAAAATTCCTGGCTACACCACTGTTTACTTCAGTGTTTGACAAATTTTACATGTCAATTTTTGTGTCTTTAATCAGAAATACTAAATAATATTATACCGAAGAAAGATTTAGTGCATTCCCGGTGAATAGACTTTGTGAAGAGTTTCCGGGATGGCCACCGGGTCAGGAACTGCATTACCGCCGATGTTTCGATGTCCAACTCGGTCATCAAAGCATTGGCAGTAAAGCAGTTCATGACCTGAGAACTCTTCTAATAAATTAGTGCTGATTATTGAGTAAGTCTGTATTTAAAACAACCATTTAAGCCCACATCTACATCTATTTTCTGCTCTATCAAACCAGAAATCTCTGATTGTAACCAAACAAGTTTCTCGGTATGAAATAAGCATGGAAAGTATTGTGGATGTACTAATTTTGGTTTTTTAAATTTATAATTGAGTCTGAGGGCATAGCTGTTATGTCCTGCTCTGCATTGTTAAAAGACCTCAGCTGTATTAATCAATATCTCTCTCTCCTGGGGAGTTTGGTTGCCCAAAAATTGATCGCCCCAGAAAGGAGAAGGGTTTTCTAGCAGTTGAATTTAATGAGTAAACTAGGCTTCAGATGGGGCTAGAAAATTAAATGAGGCTGGATTAAGACTTATGAAAATGTATCACTGATGGTGAACGGATTGAAGGGTAAAAATAATATATCACCTTAGCTTTACAGTTATGAATCAGCACATCTCATCAAGGACACATTACTTTCTTGAAGCCAATATGCTAGATTACCTTCTTGGATTCTTATTGCTTCAACATAGATTCACTATGTTGTATGTATATATGTATTACATATTCTTCCTCAGTACCGAGAAGAAGTGGCATTGGAGTTGATGCGCAAGAAATGGTTGGAAGATGACGAGGCGGCAAAGGCAAGGAAAAGGAGTCAAGTGGAAGCCAAGGAGAAGTATCGCACGGAGCTGCACGAGCAGGAGGAGTGGGCGGAGCAGAGGAGGCTCGCTGCTTACCAGGACTTCCTCAGGGAGAAGTTGATCATCGACAAGATAGTCCAGCTCATTCACGAGGAAGACATGAGGTATCTCTTCTTTGTTCACTGTTGCATTCAACTCAATTGTGACCCAATTACATCATAGGAGCTATTGAGGCGATAGCCAGAAAATGTTTTCAAGGGGGTGTTTCACTTGGAGAAAGTGACTGTCTAAGACTGTCTCTCCCTAATATTCCTGGGACCCCTAGAAATCCCCTGCATGGGCGTAGCCAAAAATTATGGCTATGGGGTTTTAGGCGCAACTAATACTTTGGGGTGTTGGGGTATTGCATACCCGCCAGGGTAAGTGGGAGTTGCGGGGGCCCTCCTCCAGAAATTTTTTAAGATTAATGGTTCCAAATGACGAGTTTTACAGCATTATGAGGGATATTTGATTAATCCTAAGACTTTTATGTAAGTAATACTAATCCATTAAGTAAAATGGATTAAATTTAAAAATTTCTCTGAGCTCTGGGGGGGTTTTAACCCCCAAAACCCCCCCCTCGCTACGCCACTGACCCCCTGTGTGCTACAGTTTTGGCTCCTATCCTCTGTTGCAAATTAAAAATATTTTTGTTTTATAGTCTTTTCTATTTGAAAATTTTTTAATCCTGCATTCCTTAAATTAATTTGGTCTTTATAAATATATAATTTAAACTTATAAGAGTTTTCAAGCACGATATGCAGTAATTGGGATGAATATACTACATAACACCATATGCAGCTTATGTTAATGTTGTATAATAAGGACACTTACTTCAATAGCAACGCAGACTTTATTAAGATAAGTTGAAGTGCACTAGTACATTGAACACATCTACCTCCTTCCATGGTCACCATCTGAAAGAGAGGTAAGATGGCCGTACTTCTACCATGTCACGTAAGTGGCACTAGTTACAAACAAATGAGACATTAAATCGTCCAATAGTAGACAATACATAACAATTAAAATGACATTGTGTAATAGGAAATATTTTCATATTACAGACTGTTCACACTTTTATGTCTTTTCTGTGGCATGTCTATACATAATATTTATGAAAGTAATGACTTGTCTGTGGTAATACATTGCCAAAATTGCATTATTGCCAAAACCTTCTCTTTTCTCCAACTCTTCCTATGACTTCTTCATTTCTAACTATGTTGATCCATCTGATCTTCATTAGTGGCACTGCATTTTATAAAATCCTCTGCCTTCAAACCTTGGGCTTCTCCGCTGTTGTCATGTTCCATGCTAAAAATATTTCCATCCATCCATGAGGAGATGGGAATGTGGTAACTCCATGTCCTGTCATAGTTCTGTTTTGAACTAAAATCTCTCGTGTTTGATGTGGAATAATTTGTTAGGGATCCTCTGTTAGAAACTATGATGCCAGTACATGTAACTGTGAAGAACTTCTTTTCAGCGGACATAGTTGTTTTTGTTATGATGTTGAAACTGATGGCGAACCGATTGAAGGGTGAAAATCGCACATATATCATCGCAACTATTCAGTTATCAATCAGAACATGGCCTCATCAAGGACTTCTGATTTTCATGGAGCCAAATTGCTAGATTACCTACTTATATTCCCATTGCTTTGACTCAGGTTCTGAACAGCACTTACTTGAAAATTAAGTATTTTGGTGTCGATTTTTAATGAATTTAATTCTCTTATAATCTACTTAAGTGTTGTGGAGTGAATATATGCAGTGATAAATTAATTGAATGCTTTAAAGAGTCAAAAATGTTCATTTTTATTCATTTTATTAATAGGGAGCAGGAGGAGGCTATGGAAAAGAAGAAGAGGACAAAGGAGCAAATGGATGAATTCCGTCGCAGCCAAATGATTTGGAAGGAGAAAGAGCGACTTGCAATTGAAGAAGAAAACAGGTACATTTCTGTTAAGAACACTTCTTGCCCCACCTCCACCATGCAAGTGAATAAATGAGGCATCTTGGTTTTTTATTGCTTTTTGTGAGATGTATGTCTCGTGAGCTGAACTGATCGTCCCCAACTGTCATCAAGTGTCAAGTTCCATTTACAAGGGGAAAATATGAATGAATCTTTCATTAAATTGAAAAATATGTTTGAAAATGAGGTGAAAAAGTAGAAATTCGAAGGTCTGAAGGAGACATCTTTGAGGCAGTTTTTTCACCTAATTTTTTTGTGACAGTATAAACAAATGAAGACACTAAATTCAACTTAATGGCATTTATTCATGAATAAAAATCTGCCCAAATGGGTTCTGCATAATTGCCTACCTATAAATGTCATTTCCAGTGCAATAATTTTATGCATATGAGTTTGAAAATATCAAATGAAATTGGTGCGAAGACCTCCTGCGTTATTAAATAATGATATTTTTTCGAGTTTTGGCTGTGTTGATTCATTTCTATGAGACAATAATTTCACCTGCCTTAAAGCTGGCCAAAACTGAAAGAAAATGCAGTCAATATTGAGTGAAATTACTAAAATTAAAAAGAAGAACTTTGTGCTTTTTAATTTTAATAATGAATCGCTTTCACAAAGTTACACCTCAAACAATCAATTTTGAGTGAAATTACAATACATTTGAAAATTTCTTGCAAATTGGTAAACATATTAAACAAACTCAGTTCTTGCTAGTTACTTTTTACTAAAGGTGAGAGTGGCAATTTTCCCAATTTTTGCAACCAAGCCACTGAAACATTTTTAATTACATAAATTCAAAGAACTGATTTATCTGGTCTTCTCCACCCTTTTCAAATGACCATTCTAGGGAAGTAATTGGGTGAAAGTAATCAGATTACTTGTAATGAGTACTTTGCTGTATATTTGATCTTTTAACAATTACTTTTTATAGAATGTAATTGTTATTTACTCCTTGCGGTGAAAGAGGAATCATTACTTTGGTTGTATGTAATTGTTACTTGCTCATAATGGATGATAACTTGGATGATATTAATGATTTACCTAGGTGTACGAATAACTTAAAATCCCTGTGTATCATAATTTGCTTGTGTAGGTCAGCCACCCTTATGTTGCAGCCTAGTTATGATGGCTCAAAATGTGACACCCCTTGTATATGTACTGCAGTTATAATTGTATGTATAGCAGTGATTTTGCAAATTAAGCCATTTCTATGATTCTATTTCACATTTTAACTGCAATATTCGACAGTTGCCCGTTAGTCTCCAGATTGGACAATCTTGCAAGAAGTATAGTTGTAATTGTATTTGTAATTTTACTGATCACTTTTTAAAATCAATAATTTGTACTCAAAAATGATTGCTTTTTCTATGAAGTAACTGTAATTGAGCTCAGTTTCTTTTTTCTCAGTACTTTTACCAGCAGTGAAAATGACCACCTCTCATGACGACTATTTTTCAGTGGAACTGTCGGTGGTCGCTTAAAACAAATTACTCTCACCAAATATAATTTCTAGAATTAACATTCATAAGTAATAAATCTGGTTCACCAAATTGCAGGAACTTTGGTTGCATGCATCTTACAGATCAAATTTTAACTGGGAAATGCTTGGAAATTTATGATAGGGTGTAGTGACTGGATGATAGCCAAGTGCATGTTCCCTTTCAGACGGATCATTGAGTTCTTGAAGGAGAAGGAGGATGCAGAGCGCCAGAAGCAAGCAGCTGCCAAATCTAGAGAGGAAGCAAGAGCTGCCATGACCAAGGCTCTCATGGATGTCATCCAGGAAGTCGAAGTACGTACTTGATATGTAATGCTTTAGTCGGTGGCATGCATACTTTTCATTGATAATGTGGAATGATTTGTGTTTGAACAGCAGGTTGTTGGATCGATGTCATATCTCAGGGCTAAATATTTACCGCACGTGAAAAAGTAGCAATGGGATGGCTCCACATTTTCCCAGTTTTGGTTCTTGGTTCCAGTTCCATCTTTTGGTTCCTAGTTCCCTGCCCCTTTGCCACTCTATAACTGTCCTTGGGAAAACCTGCCGATGGAACTTTAAAAAATGAATAAGAAGAAGAATTGGGGCAAAAGGGAGAGGAGATGACCTTTTGTCACAACGAGGCCCGTGCCAGAGAAGGATGGCTAGGAGAAGAGGGGAGATTGGGACGGAGGGAGGGAGGGGAGAGAGGCCTTTGAGGCTTGGTGGGCAAGGAGGGGTTAGGGATAGAAGTGTTCTAATGAAGTTTAAGTGCCAATTGAGCCCCTAGGGACAGGGCATATGAGAGAAAGGGATCCTGTGAGAAACGGTAGTGAAGGGAGTGGATCAGGGTGAGGAAGAGAGAGGGAGGGCCCTTGGAGAGAAAGGGGCTTAGCAAGAGGAGGTAGGTACATAGATTGTGTGCCTACCTCCTCTTGCTAAGGTGCTAGATATGTGCAGATGGATGAGGGAGGGCCTGGTTTGTAAATTCATATGAGATAGGGGAACGGAATCAATGCTTTGAGTTAGGGAATTGAGAAGAAATGGGAGGTGGAAAAAGATAGTGTTAATTTAATTACTTTGTGGGTATAAAAATTATGGGTATTGGTTGTATTGTCCTTAAACTACATGAAACTAGGATATTAATCACATTGGCTCGTATAAAAACAGGGAAAATGTCTTTTGGAATTTTTTAAATCTTGGCCCTTCAAAGTGTGGAACTAAGGTTGAATTTAATGTTTTGACTTTCATGAATGACACCCATTTGCTTTGATGCCATCTTGTGTGTTTTGTAGGAGAAGAGACAAAGGCGTGAAGCTGCACACCAGGCGCTGCTGGAGGAGGAAGTGCGGGCAAAGGCGGAGGGAGAGGTGCAGTTGCGGATGCAGGAGGCGATGGTGAGGCGCCAGGAGGAGAGGGAGGCGCGGGAGTGGCAGAGGCAACGCCAGATGGAGCGCCTCGCCAAAGAGGCTGAGCAGGAAGTGGAAGAGAAGTGCAAGGTTAGTCTCATCTTCACTGGCATCCATTACTGCACACAAATTCTCAGCATTGCTAAGCTGTTTCTTTCTATCTAAAAGAAACAGGAAATGGGCATATGTATCCCATTGCGTCACAAGAAGAAATAGAAGATTTGAAGAAGAAGAAGAATAGACGATTTCTCCAATAGAAGATTTGTGGAGCAGGAGAACAAAGACGCAGCCCCAAAAAGGACCTCTGAGGAAGAGAGCCGGCCGGAGCCAGAAGCATACGCCACAATTCCCTTTGTGGCGGGCACATCAGAAAAGATTGCCAGAATGCTCAGAAAACACAACGTAATAACATGTTTCAATTGCGTGACAAAGATATCAGACATGCTATCCGGAGCTAAGGACAAACTCCCAATCGACCTTTATGAGGGAATATATCGAGTGCCTTGTTCATGTGGTAAATATTACATTGGCGAGACCTGCAGATCAATGAAAGTCCGATTGCAGGAACATCGGAGGGCTACCAAAAACAAGCAGCACCAACTCTCAGCCATATCTGAGCATGCTTGGAGTGAACCTGGGCATAACATCCTCTTTGAAGACGCCAGGATAATAGCTAAAGAGAATAAATACTTCCCTCGCTTGATCAGAGAAGCTATTGAGATAGCGAAAACGCCCGCAAATTTCAACAGAGATCAAGGCTACAGCTTGCATACTGCATGGAAGAGGATTCTCCGACCACCAACAATGAGAGATGGACAACCGGCCAATGAGAGAGCAGCAGCGGATCAGCAGCCGCCGCCGCCTATATAAGGCGGAAAATTTTATGCCTATAAAAGGCGGAAAAATTTTACCTTTGACCTGAAGACGCTGACTGTAACGCCAGCGAAACTGTTGTCTTTAAAAAACAACAAACGCAGTGAAAAAACCCGAATAGAATTGAAAGATCATCTAACCAACGCCGCGAAAATCTTCGAACCTACATTGTTATAAAGTGTTTAAAATGTTTTTTTTTTGCGTAGTGGATACAGCCCAAAAATATATGGGAGCAATGTGTTGTTTAATTTTCGTAGATGTTTCTCGATCCCTATGCACAAGCCTAATTTAACAATGTACAAAAGGAGTTTTTTGTATATGGGACCAAAATTATATAACATGCTACCAAATACAAGGAGAGAAACAAATATTTTTGGTAAATACAAAAGGTTGATAAAGAAATGGATAATGACTCTTGATGACATCAAAAAGTTATCGTAAAGGGTCGGTTTATGGTAGAAAATACACTTGGCATCATATGTGTTGTACATTACACGTTGTATTTCATCTTACGGTCAGTTCAGTTATTATATTATCACGCACATAATGTTTTTTTTTTTTTTAAGGTATTGTGTATTTTGGTTCTATGTGTTTTCTTTTCCGCAATTTATAAAATTTGAAGTTAGCCTAACCACAGGCTTATTGCCTTACAGGCTTCATTACTTCCTTGAATGAATATAATAATCTGTAAAAAATATGTATGCATGGAAGAATAAATTATATTTATTTAGGAAAGATAAAAGTGGGCAGTGATTTTTTAAAAATAATTTAACGTAACCATTTGACTTTTGTTTCTGATGCAGATGCTGGAGCTGATGGCCGAGTCGGAGCGGCTTGAGCAGTTGAGTGTGGAGCGACGCCGCAGGAAGGAAGCAGAGCACCGGAGGGCGGTGCAGGCGGTGATGGAGGAGAGGCGCCAGTTGAGGGAGCGCCAAATGGAAGCTCTGAGGGAGGAGCAGAGGAGGATGGAGGATGAGCAGGAGACACGGTACGTCATTGGGCTGCTCTTCTCCCACACCACAGTGGGGTGTGGCTTACCCATTTTTAATATATTCTCAGATTTATTTATGATTTCAACTCCGTAAAATATAAATTAGGGTTTCAGGATGAGTAGTGTGAAAAAATCAGGTGGATTATTTCTCATTTAGAGCTTGTTCAAGGGCCCTGGATACAATAAAATTAATTCTCTCTATAAGGTAATAAATATACCTCGATGCTGTCTCTCTTTAAATGGCTCATCATTTACCTCAAGACAAATTTGGCACGGCTTTTAAACCTAATGCCACTCTGAGAAGACTGCTTGTAAAATGTAAGGATCCGATAGATCAATTAGACAGAACTGGAGTGTATTTGTTGAAATGCAGAGATTGCAATAGTGTCTACATGGGGCAGACAGAAAGAAGCTTCGATATCAGTAAGAAAGAACATTTACCATACAGTGGAACCTCGTTAAAGCGAGTACGGGCTATAGCGACACCCCCGCTATTACGAGAGATAGCCGATGCACCGTCAATTGACCCTATAATAAGCGTGTTAAAAAATTCGTTTTTACGAGACCCTTTCGGTGTTGGCTCTCGCCATAGCGAGGGTTTCACCGCCGGAAGACTTTCATCAAGACTCCTTAACCTCTGTAATTGCTAGCGATCTGTTAGAAATGAAGTTAATGGAGTGCTCAGTCTCAAATTGATGTGGTAAACTTTCGTTCGATAAATATAATGATTGACGAAACAATGCTTTGCATGATTTTCATTCAGTGCGGCGCTTATTAATTGTTTGAATAGTTAGTCGTTATTTGAGTAAGGAAATTTAGTGATGCAAAAAAACATCGCCTTTCGTCTGGATTTATGCTTACGTTTATCGGATAGATGTTTATCTGTCGTCGCACCACTCCTGTTCCTGTATATCTGTTCGCAACAGGTATATTGGCTATTATTTGCTCCACCTCCGGTAAAGCGACAATTCGCTATAGCGAGTGTTTATTAGTGCACCGTGGGGTGTCGTTATATCGAGGTTGCACTGTATATGTCTGAATATAGTCCCCCCTTTTTTCCAAAAATGCCTGTGGTAAAAGTAATGGGGGGGACTATATTCAAAGGCATTTTTTTTACTTTTCCCGAAACTGAAGCCTCAAAATTAGGGGGGGGGACTATATTCAGAGGGGGACTATATTCGGAGAAATACAGTAAGTGCTTACAGAAATAACAGAGATGAAAAAAGTAATTTTGCTAAACACTTAATATATAACTGCCGTAGGAGTGATTTTAAAATTAATATTTTAAAATTAATATTTTAAAATTAATATTTTAAAATTAATATTTTAAAATTAATATTTTAAAATTAATATTTTAAAATTAATATTTTAAAATTAATATTTTAAAATTAATATTTTAAAATTAATATTTTAAAATTATGCAAACACTGAAGCGGTTTAGATTCGAGAGAGCAGTTAGAAATTTTAAAAATTATTGAAAACCAGTACAACACACTCCTAAAGGAATACCTTTTCCCATCCTTTTGCCCTATTTTGGCATCCGCTTAGAAATTTATCCCTTCCTCCGTTAGGTAACTAGGTTACAATATTAAGATAAATAGATAATAAATTATGCCTGATGATGATCATTACTCATTGAAACCCAGGTCGTGTTATGTAAAAAAGTAGTGGTATAAGTAACAGTTAACTATACAAGGAACCTTATGATGGAATACCACACAGTTAAGAATGAGTTAGTGACTTCTGTTAAAAGTTGTGACTGGTCCAAGCCACAATGCTGTGTCTGCTTGAAATTATATGATTATTATTTTTTTAAGATTTTAATTTCTATAAATGATGGCAGTGTTTCTTTATATTCTCATGATGCTAATGATCCTCTCCTGGTTTGTGTAACCTGCCTGACAGGTTCAAAAATTCCCTCCCAGCTGGGAAGCCATTGAAACAACATTAGGTGACTGCCCATTCACTATCCTTACCATAAATTTCTCTTATCCAACTTTTTTTACAATTTTGTATCTACATTTAGTGTTTCAAATATATGAAAGAGATCAGGCAATATACTGCTTATGTTACTATGTACAATTGTGTACTTTTGTGCTTGTAGTAAGAATCTGAGTTATGTTCCAATCTAAATAAAGTCTCAGGAGCCTTTTCCTCCGTTTGTTTTTGCAGCTGCCGTGCGATTGAGCAGGAGAGATTGAAGATGCTCCAGGAGCATGCCAAGAAGCTGATTGGCTTCCTGCCCAAGGGTGTCCTGCGTCCCAGCGACCTGCCCCTCTTGGGCATTGATGATGCCACACCAGGGGGGGACACACAAGGGGAGCCTGGAGACTGATCCTGCCCTTGTGGGCTTGTAGACTCAGCACCCAAACCGTGGGCTTGCCCGAGCATCAAATGGATGTGCACAATTCAGTTTTCATATTGTGCCCCATTTTTAAAATGTGATATTTGATGTATAGAGTGGAGCATCAGGATCTACTTTCAGCTTGGGCACCACTCTGGCCAGCGCAAGCACATCTCCTACAAGGTCCATCGTCTCCATGGAAATTGGTCACGTTTGTGCTTTAGGGTCTGTTTAAGTATCTCGCCACAAGTGTAGTCCTACCCTACATCCCTCTACGTTGGGAAGTTGCTAATGTCGTGCGAGCGGTGGCCAAGCAAGGTGCAGCTATGGACCAGTATCAGGCATGTTGGAGCCTGTTTGTGTTGTTGTGCGCGGGCTAGCTGTTGTGGTCATTTGTTTCCATAAGGGACAATGCAATTATAAAACACAATAAGTTAACTTATGGTGTTTTATAATTGCAGGCTGGGCACCTCAAACGACCGCACTTTGCCAGCGGTAGACTGAGGGAACAAACACCCTCTGATTGTCCCCATTGAGAGGGTTCTGCACGTTGCTTCTCAGTCAACAAGAACTTACTTATCCGAATTAGTGTACCATTGAGAGCTGTAAGTGTACAATATCAAAGTTTGGACCTCTAATTCCTTTACCTCTTGTACCCATATCACTCGACATAATAATTTCCTCTGTATTTTATCAGCCATGATACCTATCGGTCTCTCCCTTGTGTGAATTTTGACAGGCCACTGTACTTGGCAATCTCTCTCTTAACTATTCCTACTCAACATCTGTTTGTTTATCTCTTTCTTATCGGAACATAATACATACATTGTTTTTGTGGCCAGTTCTTTGAACAGAAGGACAAATTTTGTCGGTGATCATAGACTTTTTGGACTAATATGGTCCTATGGTAATTGAGTTTTGCATTCCTTGTATAAGCAACAGTTGCTATCTTAATTATTGACTCATATTAGTTCATTAATGTGTTTCTTCTCATCATAGTTCACAGTTTCATTCTTGTTGCTAGTTCGTCCTTGAAGTCATCGGACCAATCACATTTGCATTTTATAACATTTGGGTTGTGAGCATTGGTATGTCTACATAATGTACGTATTAGAATAGAAGCGCAACGTTGTGCTTCTGTGCCAATGCACTTTTTGGTTTTTTTGAAGTTGAAGACAACAGTATATGATCATTGGCTGAAGATTTTATGTCATAGCAAGAAATCGATTTTATTAGTAAAAACTGGTACAATAGTAAAAATTGTTGGAGAATGCAAGGGAAATAATTTATGAACATAATCGACTATTTTATTTAATACTGGTTTCTGAAGGCTGAAAGTTAATGGAGAAATTTACCTTAGTCAAAGGTTGCTATACGTAGTAGACATCGTCTAAAATAATTTTGGCGTTCTCGCAAAGAGCCGCAAGCAGAATATCATTGCCCCAGGTCTTCAAATGACTCAAATGGACTATTTTGTAAAAGGTGGTGCCCTGCCTTTCGAACTGGTAGGGCGAAGTTGAAGTCTATGTGTGAAGATGGTGTCATAATATATTTTCATTTAACTAAAGTCGTCCAGTATTAAATCTTCTTAACTACTCCCAGGCGTGGTGTTTCCTTCCCTTCTTGTCTTGGAGGAGTGTCAGATTCAGGGTTACTGGAATGTTCCTCCCTCAAAAGCTGTTTAGCCGAGTATGCAACTGACCCATGTTGCTGTAAAAGGAAAGCATCTCTCGTGTTCTTGTGCCCCAACCATGGAAGACCTTCTCCTTCTTCCATGCCCCAACCTTGGGAGGTCTACCGGTTTGAATATTGTAATTGGCATTGCACTCGCTACATTTAACTTAATGCTCCTATCTATACTATAAAACCCAATTCCGAACACTGTCTGTCTCACTGATTCTATTCAGTTTTACACACGGCACGTCATTGCGCAAGTTAACATTGAAAACATGTTGAAATTGCGAGAATGCGAGATCTTGGAATTAGAGCGGAGGCTTTTTGCAGTCTCGCTTGTGTTTTAGCAATTCACCGCTTCAAATGTTTGAGGTGAACGAGACGAGATAGTAGGTCAAAAAGTCGTAGAATCGACCCCTCTAAAATTTTCTGAAACCCTTGGAAAAGTGTTCGAAACACTAAATTTTCTATCTATAATCGTGGTGGCAACCAGGGGCGCAGCCTGGAATTAAGGCTGGGGGGGTTTAGGTGCAACTAATACCGGGGTGTGTGGTGGTATAGAATACCCCCCAGGATAAGCGGTAGGTGCGAGATTAGTAAATTGCGGAATTTTAAGATAAATCGTTCAAAATAGTGAGTTTTACGTCTTTCTGAGGGATATTTTATTAAATTTTACATTATTCTATTAGTAATATCAATGCTATTAAGTAAAATGGATTAAATTTAAATATTTCTCTGAGCTCTGGGGGGGTGGGGGGTTTTAACCTCAAAAATCCCCGCTTGCTGCGCCACTGTTGGCAACTGTCTATGCCTCTGCTTTTTGGGGGCATTAAGGGATTTAAAAAATCAATGGTAATTTTGAATTCGAACATCAGGGAGAAGATTGCTAATGACACCAAAGTCATTTTGGCAGCCATTAGTCCACAGTCAGAGAGCCTGGAAGCCAGCAACGGTTTGGTTTTCCTAGGATTCAATTTAAGTTGGTAGATATCATTGAAAAACAACGATCCTTATATGGAACAAACGGCAGACAAAAATGGTTAGGAATGTTCAAATTCTTCAGAGCCCCCCAGCGGGCGAAAGCAAGTTTACTTGATATTCCGTCTCATAATTAATGTTTTCGCAGAACTCCTATTATAAAAGGGCACTTCATACTTATCTTCCCGATTTGAAACCAATATCTAGCCCAACTAATGCATCTACTTTAAGATACTACGATCCTTTCTCGGCGAATTATTTTTATCATTAATTCTCTGGAATTTCGGCGGTCTATGCTTCAATGGAATACTCTTCCATCATCTTCAGTGGATAGGTGTTCCATTGAAACGTATGCCGCCTAATTTTTTTCTCGGCTTGAATCACAAGAAGTGTCAAAATAAACCGAAATAAACGCATTAGTTTTTTGGGGTGAACCGGAGTTTCAGCCCCTTGGCGTATTGGCGGCGGTTTCTAGAACTATTTCTCCCGCGCGCTATGGTTACAAAAATTTTATCAACAAATCATAAATTTTATCGAAGTTACCATTTCAAAACACGTTCAAACATGACTATGTTCGAAGTGGATTATAAAAAGAATTTGGACGAATGTTTTACAAAATAAGTTAAATACTCTGGCGGATATTTCGCTTTGCTGCCAGTGTACGGACAAAAGTATGTGTCGGAGTGGTGTATGAATGAAGGTTTGATTGCGGCCGGTTATGAATGTCCTAAGTGTGAAAGGCAAATGAAGTTAATTAAGAGACCTAAGAAGATTGATGGGTATGTAAAAATCAAACTCTAAATAATCAGCATGAATGTTCACGATCTGTGAGAAAGGGTTCTTGGTTCGGTATTATTTTACAAAAGGAACAATCCGGATTTCGCCTTCAAACCTTCACTTTCCTGTAGTGTTTTTGCCTCCTGATTAACGTGGTGACATTCATTCCTGGCGGAAATCAATAGTTTTCGAGATATTTTAACTTTTATGGATAGCGATTTTCGGGTTCTGCGCATGCGCCGCCATTTACGATCTTCACTTACTCACCCTTTACTTTACGCACTTCACCTTCTGCGCATGCGCAAACATTACCATGCCGCCCAATTTAAACTTTCATTCAATTTGGTCCGAAAGTGATTTACCCGCTTTACCAACTGGACCAGCTCGAAGGATATTTTTTTCTAGTTGACCAAGTCGTACATGTGCCCGGAAAGTGATTTACCCGCTTTACCAACTGGACCAGCTCGAAGGATATTTTTTTCTAGTTGACCAGCCCGTACATGTGCCCAGAAAGTGATTTACCCGCTTTACCAACTGGACCAGCTCGAAGGATATTTTTTTCTAGTTGACCAGCCCGTACATGTGCCCAGAAAGTGATTTATCCACTTCTACCTCCCACTTTGTTATGTATTGGACCATCACTAGGGATATTTTTCTCTTGTTTACAATTTCAAACATGTTCCGTGAAACTCATTTACCGCCATTCCAATATGGCCGCGCATACGCAGAACCCGAAAATCGCTATCCATAAAAGTTAAAATATCTCGAAAACTATTGATTTCCGCCAGGAATGAATGTCACCACGTTAATCAGGAGGCAAAAATACTACAGGAAAGTGAAGGTTTGAAGGCGAAATCCGGATTGTACCTCTTGTAAAAATTTACCCTTGGTTCTCCAAGAGTCATCTGAGTATATGTCAAATTTTAAAATTAACTAGTCAATGGTTAGGGCAGTGTCTGCAAAAGTACAATATGGCAGTTTTGAAAGTGACGGATAAAACAGTGACTGATTGGTATAGTTTTTGTAGGGAAGTGTGTGAGACTGTATTGATTGAAGAAAGTACTCAATTTGGAGGAGTGGGAATGACTCGAAATTTATGAAAGTAAATTTGGAAAAATTAAGCATGGAAGAGGAAGGTATGTGAATGGGTGTTTGGTGGAATTGAAAGGGGGGCCAAAAATGTTTTTTCCAAGTGGTTCCTAATAGGTCAGCTGAGGAATTACTTGGTATTATCAAGAAATGGGTATTGCCTGGAACTGAAATAATTTCTGATTGCTGGAAGGCTAATTGTTTGGAAAAAGAAGGATTCAAACATTTGACTGTCCAACTTAATGTGAATTCCAAGGATCCGGATACAGGTGCCCACACAAACACTATTGAAGCTACATGGTCGGCTATCAAGAGGACTTTGAAGAACACTCCTCACAAAGCCGACTATTTCGATTCGTGCCTCTACGAATATGTGAGGCGAAAAAAACACGATCACTCTGCGGGGCCCTGACGCTTTTGAAGCCTTTAAAAACGATATACTAAAAGTTTACACCCCTTGGGTCAGAGACAGTGAAATGGATGACGATAATCGTCCAAAATCCAATTAAATACTTTTTCCTGTTAAATTTCATATCAATTAATATTTTTTGCTTTAATAACAAATGAAATTTATGATTTGTTGATAAAATTTTTGTAACCATAGCACTCCGGTCGCGCCGTTTTTTGTTAACATTATTGAAAGAAAATATCCCATGGGAACGTAGCAACAATCCCAAATAAACCTTAGGCAAGTTTTAATCGGGGAGTATAATTATCGATTCCCTTGTTCCAAGTTCCTTTTGATTTTGGAAAGGATTTCGATTGTTTGTTCCTGTTCTCGCCACCATCCTCGCACTGCTGCAAGGACAAGTACCGATTAATAATCCGTCTTTTGCGTGGCATCCTGTGGTCGTCCCTTTAGCAAGATCCCTCATCCAGAGGCATGAATGCGAGCGAGTGGTCCCGTGCCTTGATCGCGCACTGCAGACGATGCTGCGAGACTCCTCGGAGGCTGGCTGACGGAGTTTCGTTGCCTCGTGACAGCTGATCTTCCCAGCGCTCTTCCTGGGTAACAAGCAACCTCTTTTTCTTTTACGCATTACACATATCGGTCATTTGAGTGTCGAATATCGAGACTCAAATGACCGACCACTGGATTATTATCGTATTATTCAAACTGATTCGATAATAATTAAATATCACAAAATGGATGGTATCCGGTATAACTTGGCGAATTTTGATTTACGCTGAAATGAGAATGCTGTATTATCATATAAATAAGTTTATGATTTAAGTTTTTCCCGGTGAATGATATTCATAAATTCTTCTCGGGTTCTGTACCAGGTTCTTGGCTATATTTCTACTGACATTGCGGGAAACGACTTGCATTCCATCTTCAAGGCGTGTTAATCCCCACAACATTGATCATTATGTGTGCACGTACGTGGTTTACCAAAAACTTCGTGTGAAAGCATACCTTAGCAAAAATGTTTGCACAGAGAAGTGAGTTTAGAACCCTTTGAGTTATGCTTTACCTTTGAGCGTGTCAAGAGGTGTGCTTACCCGGCAGGATGTCCAACCGCTTAAGTTGTATGTCGTCACGTAATAAATAGGAATGGGGAAATAACGCAAAGAACGAATTGGAAACAACCGAAAGTAGCAGAAAGTTTGGGAGTATTAGATACACCTATGTACAAACTGTTGTCGCAATCCGTGCAGCCGCATAGAAATGCATAGCGGACAGACAAGCGGACATCCTTTTTTATATACAAAGGTAGATTTCTTGTTGAAATTCGCCTCGTAAGTTCGATTGAGGCGGCGCCAATCCTTCCAGTGGCTACTTTTAAATTACTGCGTACGGAAAGGGGTTTTTAATTGAACCACATGTTATGTAATTTATAATTTATTTGCCTATTGCATTTATAATCTGGCATTTTAATGCGTATTATACTGCCAGATTATAAATGCATATTATGCGTAATGCTATTATTTATTTTCTGGCAGCCGTATATTAATTTAAATTTTCTTGCAGAAGTGACCGGTAGGTACTACTGAAAATTTATGTGAGCGTTGCAAATGAAAGTCAATGTAAGGTGAAAAGTATTTAAAATTAATTTGAATTTATTGATAATAATTGATTCTGGAAAAAATTACGTTAAACAAGAAAATGTATCCCCATAGATTCAATCATGGTACATAGCAATCCAAGGATTGTTTGTTCTGCAGTCCACTCCTTCCTAGTCAGTGCCATATTCATCGTGGTTCCTCCTCATGTCCTTCTTGATCCGCCCTAATATCTTATCAATAGTTATTATTCTCCTATCCACTCATAACTAGATAGACGTATCTCTTGGTCTTCCTCGGGGGACTCGTTCTTCATTTTATGTTTCCTTGCTTTATTTGTACACCATGTTAAATAGCCAATTCACCGTGTTTATGTCTTCTCTGGATCCAAAGTTACACGAATCGACTCCACGAATCAAAAATGATGGCGTATTAGAATGCAAAAAATAGTACAAACCGTACGTAACATATGCTATTTTAATATATACTTTTAACATACTTAGTTTTTTTAAGGTTAAATTTTGAGAGAGACAGAGTAAGGCTCAGTTGAAGTATTTTTACCTAAAACTAGTGACAGTGGTTTTATATATTAAGTAATTTATAGTTACCTTTTGCACTCAAAAAAGGTAACCAAATTGAAAAACTAAGTATTTACACAATTTTTATCGTTTCTTACCGTTTTCTGAATTCTGGGATTCGGAATGTTTTTAATTCGTCGGATGACTAATTAGAAAAAACGATAGCCGATGAACGGAAACTGTCATACCCAATGTCTGTACTTAAATGCAAGTCAGATACATGATTTCGACAGTAAATTTCATGCTCTTTCTTATGATGACTCCCAAACTCCGATTGAATTAATATTTAGCGTGATACAGTGATAGTAAAAAAATAATTTATCTCTAAAAATGTCCTTTTAAATTTTTAACATGCTTTTAACGTACGCCACAATGTATCTCTATGTTTGCCTCAATGGAAATTATGATGCATTTCCGTTTGGAAGAATCAGCTCCATATATTACCGGTTGCTTACATTGCGATAGAAATTTTTAAAAATCATAAATGTTTCATGTATAATTTTTAATATATGAAGTAAAATGATTGTCATAATAATAAAAAAATAAATATTTCTTCGCAATTGAGTCCAACTGTCAGCTACGCTGAATCACTGGGATTTTCGAGCCACAAATGTGTATCCACATGTTAGCCATCCCTCCATTGTCAACCCATTTCCACCGCACCGATAGTCGTACTCAATTTTTTAATTGCGTTAGAAATGGAAACAGCTAGAAAATGCGCCGAGGATAGTTTGGCTACATATCGTGTACATCGTGCCTGAAATTATTGCGAAGGAAGACTCATGCTCCGGTTGGAAAGTAATTGCTATCACGGTTCATTCGAATCCCTCTGGATTTTAAAAAGAAGATATTATTGAATTTTTTTCGGGTATCTGAAGAAATAGGGCGATGCCTGTGCCATCAATCAGAGCGGGTGTCTTCGATGAAACGTCGAAGTGGCTTGAGCACGCGAGTATCGAGATTCCCACCGGGTTAATTCATCCATAATAGCCAACGTATCAAGCCTCGAGTCGGAGATTGAAACGATGGATATTATGGATAGATTAACCCGGTGGGAATCTCGAGAAGAGTTTATTATACGCCGGGAAAGCATCAAATCATGTTATTATAAGTAATTCTGTTCCCATTTCAATCACGTTCAAAACCGCTCCATTCTCTTATGATAACTCTGTATAACGCGGTACAATATGCTTAATTGAAGAAGGCTTTATTCAATAAATGAAATAACGGCAGCGGAATATTACACTCTCCAAAGGATAGGGCTCGCCCAGAGACAGCCTCATCTGTCACACTCTCTGAAGCTGCGGTCGAGTTATTTCCCGTGGGCCTCACCGCATTTTTTTGTGTGGGAATCTCCGATGAATGATGCTACCGGGATTTGAACCCTGGACCATCCGATCTTCGGCCCAAGGCTCTCCCAATGGATCTCCTCGGTCCCCTCCATTACCTTCACACCTGCGCACGAAAAAAACACCCATCGTGAAATTCAATCCAATCACGGAGGCGAGATGATTGGGAAAAATTTGGGGGAATAGAGTCGCAAATTTGGGGTTGTTTTGCGCCTCCGTAAGAAGGCATGGGGGCATCGGGGTTGGGCGAGGGGTGGGGGAAATTAATAGTGGGGCGATCGCTCATGCTCCGCGAGATAAAATGCCGAGGGGAAAAGCGAGAGTTGCGCGGGGAGATGTTTTCTTTTTTTTTTCCTCCCGCGCGCGCACTCTCTCACACATAAATATGCTGGGACCTGTGGCGACGTACTATTTTTTATTCATTTATTATTTCTCTCGGCCTCTTATCAAAGGACGCCGCCGCCGCCACTCGGGAGGAGGGGGTGGGGGTTGGAAGATGGTGATCAAGATTGGTGCCCTCGGGAGTGGAGGAGGCATTACGGAGGGAGTGTGCGTGGCTTTCTCGGCGGCGACTTCAAACGAACCAACTCCCCTCCCCCCGCTCGAATTCGGGCTCGCCCCTCCACTCCCTCCTCCCGGCGGAAGGGAGGGAAAGGGGGGGGGGGACAAATGACGAGCGCAAACCGGTAGGTGTCGCCGCTGCACCGCGCGTCAGTCGACGCAGCTGCCGCTTCGCCGCACTCGGCAAACAGTTGACGAGCGCCAGGGAATTCACTCAATGGGGCCTATCTCGCCTCGCACTCATATTCTGCAAACCTCAGAGTTGACGGGATCGATTATCTCCTCCTGCACGTGAGATGAATATTGACAAACGACAAATCCCAGGTGACGTGATCCACTGAAGGTTTGATTGGCCGATACCGACGATATGCGCTAGCTTCCATGTTCTTTAATTCGATCAAGATTTCATTTCCATTGCATTTCACACTCATGAAGAAAAAGAAGAAATATCTGTAATTTTATAAATGATTTTACAAGCATTTCATTAACTAACTTTTTTCATTGCTCAAAATTATGTTGAAGTTGGGTATTCTGATGTTGGCTGATACATTTGGATGATGCTCAGCCATCTCGTCCAACCGTCCGACCATTTATATTCACCGTGAGCCACAAACGGGTCGCACAGAGGTATAGCATTGCCTTGGCCTTCAAAACCGCCGGCATGCCGCGGCATAACATTCTCTCTGTCCTCCATTCCTGCCTTCATCCCTTCCTTTCATTTCCATGGCTTTGGACTTAAATTCGCTAGGCATTTCATTCGCTTGTCTCTCCATTCCCTGACTTCCCGTTATCCCTGCCATCTAAAGTTTTCTATTCTCCAAGTCTTCTATTCTCTAGGTCTCCAATTGCTTCGGCTATCCGAACCCTTGGCATGAAATCAATTAGACCTTACATTTCCTATACATTTCATTCCGTAGTCCTTTCAACCCCCTTCTCCTCCTGGCTGCCTTTTTTTTTAAAGGATCCGAGGATTTTGTGAAAGGCCTATGGATATAGCCAGACTTCGCATGTTTTTTGCTTTTAAAACTCTTCTCTTTGTTGGAATATCATACAAAAACCGTTACCGGGAACGCGTGTATGGTAAGGAGCTGTATTTTTCTATTTTACGTGATTTTGGGTTTTTTCCTAACGAAAACAGTCGTGCATAAAACGATTATAGAGCTGTTTTTAATTCACTCCGAAATCGACCGCCAAATTTTACAGGGATTGGCCCCAGGGCGGCTAATAAAAGAAGAAACGGCCCGTGGTACATTTGCCCCCGCAAGCCGCCTCAATAGGCGTATTCTGGGGGTAAGATTTAAATCGAGAAAAAATGGTCCATCGCGTATGCCCGGTGCGAGTGCGCTCGAGGACCTCAAAGAGAATTCGATATCAAAGGATAGGGGCGAACAAGTTCAACGCATCAATCAAGAAATAACGATGATAGCTTTCTTGCTGCTTGGTATTCAGAGGATAGGAAACTGAAGGGCCGAAACAAAGGTTCTAGTTGCAATTGACCCATACCTCGAATGTGAAGATGCATGAAGGGTTGCAACGACGATACGAGGATGCGTCACTATCAGGTCGAAGATGACCTGAAAACTCCAAGAGACACCTTCGACCTGAAGACGATAGGAGGATCACTGGAGAAACTATTGTCGACGGCAAATCTGGACGCGATATTACCCGAAAAATGCTGCAGGATGCCAACTCCGGTAAACATACAAATTTCTCAGACGGCATTTACCTCTTATCAGAAAGTCCCTCGTTCTATCAAATGTGACAAATTTGGGCATATTGCAAAGGTGTGCGTAGTAAAGAAGCAGAAGAGGAATCAGAGGAAAGAATGTAATACATCCGGCAGGTAGAAAAGTGGTAAGTCGTTTTTGAGTTCATCGACTTCCATTATTCCGCCGTGAAATTGGTTTCTCTACTCTTGATCTTCAGCTACGTAACCAAGGAGAAAAATAATACGAAGAATTTGGCTACATAATCAAAGGTGGACATAACTGCGGCCAATGAAGACCAAATTCAGGTAGAGGCAGTTCGAATCTTGATGTGATATCCAAGGGCGGAGTCGAGCAAATAACTGAAAATGATGGAAAGCACGCTCCTGAAATTGACGTAATTTTTTGTCTGCCAAAAAAATTGTAACAAGCGGATTCTTGGTTTAACTCACGCCTCACGGTAGTTTTTACTGCAATAGCAAAAGATAGCATTTCGCGAGATTTATGGAAGAAGGTGGAATCTACAAGCTACTTATACAGGAGGAATCTGCAATACTTTAGGTGGAAGGGGAGACAATTGTAAGCACTTTTCGTCCTCTAAACATAGCGTCGCAACTCCTTAGTTACTGAGCCATGGCATTTTTTGGATGCACTCTGCAGTTGGCATGAAAACGGCTTATCCTGGCTATCAAGCCTTTTCGACATTTTATTTAATACTCACGGTTTTTAAGGACATAAAATATTTAAGATTGGACGAAAATTTGTGATAATAATCGTCCGAAACAATTAATATCAAAATGGGTGTGATATTGAGCAAACCGTATTATTACCCATACCCGCTCATAGCTCTCGTTTAATCAAGCTCAAAGATTAATTGTTTCCGACAATTGTAATAGCACATTTTAGTCCAACATTAACTACTTAATGTCCTTAAAAGTCCAGAGTATTAAATAAAATGTCGAAAAGGGTGGATACCCAAGAAAAACCGTTTTCATGGTAACGTAAAAGTGCATCCAAAAAATTTTTTTGCAACGAACCGGTCCGGGACCTATGGTCGCGGGGATCGCACGTTCTAAAGTGTGGGTTCTTACCCTTGGTGTCGGGAAGCGAATAATCACACACAAATGTTTAAAGTTTTAACCCAAAGTGTATTGCCATGTAAAATCCCAATTTCCAAATCAGTTCGATGTAAAGACATAAAGTAATAATGAATTTTGTGCGTCTACAATAGCCAAAAGTTAAGATATTACCAATGTCTCGGGAAGGAGAGGAACTGCTGGTGATGTCACGGGTGGAGAGCGAGGCGCTTCGGTGGCACGGACCATACGGCCCGCGCTTCGACTCCCGCCGACGGCTACATTGTGACTGACGAGCGACGGGTGACCAAGTATGAGTAACTGAGTCAAGTAGGTGAGAGAGTGATAATAGCATCTCCGCCGTGCCATTATATAGGGAAGTGGAGCCAGGACGTTTTCGTCAAAGAGGAAGGGGAAAAAGGAAGGTTAGGCGTTCTCGAAAGTGAAAAGGTGCAAATTCCGAAGCATAGTTTGACATAGCTGGCTATTCTGAGACGTCACACAACAACACATTTATGCATATTTTGGAAATGGAAATCTTCCATTTCCGGATCACTAAATTTGCGTTGCCGTAGCTCAGTAACTAAGGAGCTGCGACCCCATGTTTATGGGACGAAAAATGCTTAAAATTGTCTCCCCTTCCACCTCCTGAAGTATTTCAGATTCCTCCCTGAACATTCTGTGAAGAAGGAACGGGAAACCTTACGAACCACTAGTAAATTTGGTTCTTACTGGCATCAGATTCCCGGGGTTAAAATTTCGTGATACATTTCTACACCCTATAGATACATTGACCTGCAGGTAAATATTTTGTAATATTGCACGCGCACCATTCGTTTTTGATGTTTGAAATGATATTCTATTTTAACTTTCAAATCATATTGGAAATTTTCAATAATTTAAGGGGCCGTAGGCCGTCATTTTCTTCTTTTTCATAAAAACTGTTTTTTTATAGAAACTATTATTTTTATATTGTAATATTATTTTAGACTTTTTAGTTTTATTAGAGTGGAATGTTGCAATAGATTTTAATTTTAAACACAACTTCTAAGTGGTAGTCTCAAATATTCTGTCCTGTATACGCGGCGTTTATTCATCGATTATGATTAAGTATTATAATTTCAATCTGTAAGAAAAGTTTTCGAAATTTATTTAAAACAAAATGCCAAAAGCTACTTGTTTGGAAAGACAGAATGATATTTAAACAATACAAATACTCTACATTGGGTAGCATGATTATTATTGTCATGATTATTTTATTTACTTCCTTTCACTTCATTTTTTTAATCAAGTAAAATAACATTTATTTCCATTTACTTTAAAAATTGATGAATTTTCATTCACCATTCCCCTGATTGTAAAATAAAAGTATTTTTTAAATATTTTGAATTCGACAAGATATTTCAGGAACTAATGCAACAATTTATAGAGCCATCAGGAGTTTCGTCTTGTATTTTCTGTAAAAAATCATGTAATTTTTTAATTATGTGGAAATTAATTAAAACGAATTGGCCCAAGTGCGCTAATTTGATATTCTTAGAAAACTTTTCGTTTTGCCAACCTTGTCCTCATATCCTGAAATTGATATCCCTACACGCTGCAATTAGATGTATTTCCTCACTATCTACTTTCTTTCACTTCACTCTCTTTTTTCTGCACTTAAATTATTTTACCTATTTCATTTTTTTATCACTTTCGTACCTTTTCTCATCACTAAAATCGATTTGCTTAACGTCTTTATTCAACTATCTTCAAATTTAATTAGTTTACATAACGAGCTTTTGTTTAATTCAATGTTTGAATGGAACATTAGACGGCGGAAGTCATGGTTGAATACAAAAATTTCACCCAGCAATACCCTATTTTTAGCGCTACTCATGAAAGGAAGGGAAATCATGAAAGCAGGTTTCTTTAGACGATATACAAAAAATATCGTGGAAAAAAGATAGCACGAGAGTCGCGATCCTAGCTCTCCCGCCGAGAAGCCATGCTGTTTTGAAGAGACTTATAGTTTTGAAGAGACACTTATAGTTATTAGGCTTTGGTGGCCATTTTTGGAACTCCCCATTTAATTTTCATTTCTGATTATTATTCGAGATACTATTCCGATCGTGGTAAAAGTGTAAGAACATTGTCATCCAATTCTGAGCTATCCAGAAATTTTATAGTTAATCAGTTGGCGCCATTTAAAGCGGAGATTTTGCCCGGAAGGACGAGCAATCAAGAAAGAGAGTATACTAAAGCGTGGTAAAAAGTAAGAGATGTTTAACGATTTTCGAGGTGTACATTTAAGAACAAAAGCATAAGAATAGAATTTGTTTTTGAAAATGTTTGGTAAATTGACTCTATAACCTAGTTTTCTCATAGAATTACGCTATAATAACTAAAAAAAGTAAATAGCCCCAAATTTAGCCCTAATTATTAGTTAAAAATTAAGAAATGGAAATCTTCAGCACCAAATTATAATTTATGTCGAATTTTTTTGTCTCTTTTATACTTTAGTGGGATCGTTTGGTGAAAATGTTCGCCAATTTCGCGGCCCCACTTTATTTTTATTTCTTCACCGTAGATGGACGCGTTGGATTGTGGTATCGTCTATACTTTTCTTGCGCTGCGAGTGCTGGTTCCACCTCAGGACGGGAAACGATCGGGCACGTTCTGATGGACACTTAAAAAAGGGGACATTGAAAAATATGGTATTGAAGGCTGCTCGTGTGCTCACCGCGTAATATCACCCATGGATGCCGACGTTTCGGCAAAGTTCGGAAAGTTCGTTAACGTCGGCAGCCACGAAGGAGATTATACGGTGGAGCACCCGAGAAGCCTTCACTACCAGTAGACACCCGGAATGCATCAGATCTTTTTTCATTGAAAATTATCTTTGATTACCCTCTTATCTGTCCCGTGATCAGTTCCTGGTATTGTCTTTTAGGAAAAGAAGTGCACCAAGGCTTCTAGGCTGAGAAAAATGCATTGCTTAGATTCGTCTCTGCCCAACCTCATGTCATTGGGATAAATCATTCTTTTTTGATCGATGCCTTGTTAGTGAAATTATTTTAATTTTTGTTACATATATTTGTTATAAAATGTTAAATTTTAACGCCAAAAATTTTAAATTATTTGCAACCAGTTTCAGCATGCACTCGTAGATAATCAACAGTTTTCTCTTGCAAATTCCTCTTTTAGATCTCCTTTTGTTTCAATTTCCTCAGTGCTGAGCGCCGGTACCAATATTTCCCTCCCCCCTGAACCAGTAACGTAGCCAGGTTTTTGAAATGAAAAATTTACCGGAGAGTTTGGGGCCCTTGCGGGGTGTATGTACGAAAAAACCCCCAGAGCTATGAAGGGTCCGGAAAATTTTGGGTTTTTTTATGTTGAAAACGCGATTTTTAAGAATCAAGAACAGTACATATATTATTTTTTTATTTATTGAGGCCATCTTACTCGTTTTTGGCTATTTTAAAGGCTCAAGGGGAGGTTGTAACCTGGAAACCTCCTCCCCCCCCTGGCTACGCCTCTGCCCTGAGCTCCAGGTGTATATGATACACTGTATTAATGGGATTCTATAACTTTCAGCTATTCCACGTTTTCTGAAAAATAAGTGGGGCCATCGGAATATTAAATCGCGTATTCCATTCTGTGAAAAGACTTCGAGTGGTGAAACTGAGCACTTAAATTTCCAGAAATAAATGTGTGTAACTACTGACTATTTGCATCTTCTCCGCCACTGTGGATCACGTAGATGTCATCCCTGATGCCTCGTCCATTTCGCTCGTACCGCCTGCTGTTCCTTTATCTTGAATGTTAACAAAAGCATTTGATTTTTGCTTCTGGTGATTAACATCCATGCCATAAGCGTTGCACTGCTTATCAAGCGCATCAATCAGTGCACGTAAGCCTCTCTTATCAACTTTTTAATCGACGCGTGATCATCAAAGGGGACCTGACGGAGAGTAACATCAATCCTATTTACTTCTTACATACAGCGATAACGGACGTCACTCACCTCGGAAAATGCTTGCCCGCCCTAGTTTCCCGTCGATAAGGGTGTTCTGGTGGGTACGTACAATTTAACTTTTTCATACAAATTGCGAAATTAAGAAAAATGCGAATTAGATATATTGAAAATTTCGAATGCATTGCTCCTTTGGCAAAGTAGAAAAACAATAAAAAAAGTTGAAAAAAAATTGATTTTGATGAGTTTTTTCGACTTCTTATAATTAAATTACTCTCATATTTTTCATGTTTCGCCCAAAAATTTACTATTATTATCAAAGAAAACACCGGCATTCGTTAAAATCGGTTCTACTCGTTACCCACCACATTTTTTCATGCTAGCCTTTTTAAGAAATCATAGCTTTTCGTAAACTTTGTGGATCATATAATCACTCATAACGAATTCCTGTTATTTGAAAAATATAATTGAGCTCTCCAGCCTTTGAATGCATTAGAAAATTAGTACCTGCCTTTTATTAATAGTTCCAATTTTTAAAAGTCTTAAGAATAATTGAATGAATTTATGAATTTTTGAGCAAATACAACTGAAAACCATAGCGGAAATGTTCAAAATTCAATGAGTGTATTAAATCTAGAATGTTGTGGAATGACTGGATTTTCTTGGACAGCCGTAACTTCCTACATGGCTGTTAGCACTGATTCCGAAAAGGTAGATCATGTGAAACACAACTCGCGCTCTTTCTTCACGACGTCCTGAAGTATGGCGAATCGAAAAGATGAGTTGACGTATAATTTCTACATTTTAAGAAAGCTTTCGACACGGTACCTCGCAACAAACTTTTATACAAATTACAGTCATGCGGATTAAGCGAGACAATGGTAAACTGGTTACGCGACTTTCTGAGCGATCGTAAGCAAAAAGTAGTTCCGCCTTTTGTTCATTATATTCATTAATAATCTCTGCTCCCGACTTATCAGAAAATACGTTTATTTGCTGACGACGCTGTCATCTATCGCGAAGTTAGTGATCACTCTGATTTTGAAATTCTATCATCGGATTTAAACAACGTTCATTTGTGGAGCCAAGAGTGAGGACTCAAACTTAATCAGAGCAAATGCTTGGCGTTGGCGTTACAATTGGCGTTACAATTTTTGTAGAGTTCGTCCAACTGTAACCATATTTATGCATTGGATGGTATTAACATAAAAGCAACAGACGAAGTACCTGGGAGTTACGATAACTTCGAACCTCTCGTAGGGAACACGCATAAAGAATATTTGCAGCATATCGCTAAAAACTGTAAACAAATTTTGATCAATAGGAAAAATATATTGGTTACGACCTATTTTTTTATTAATTAGAGGCTGTTTGTCGAATATTCGGATTTTTATTTTTATTTTAGCGTGGGTGAAATGTTTTTGTTCAAATATCCCTCGAGGAGAGATGGTGTTCGATAGAATTTTACACTATCTCCAAATCCAAAAGTCGATAGATTGTTTAGATAATTAGGGAGGCAAAAGTGATGCAAAAGGGACGGCGAAAATTACCATGTGATTTAAGAAATAATGATTCATTCTCATCTGCCATAATGGGTGGAACACGAAAAAAGTTGGCCAAAATCATAGTTTTTGACTAACACAAGATTTGAGAAAAAAAATTTTGCTGTCAGATTTTATAGAGTAGAATTATTAAGGAGGTCCCACCAATTAAAAAAAAGAAACTCCATGAAAATTGCAAAATATCACTTCCTGATGCATCGAATGACGAGATATAAAACTGGCATTTCGATGCTTATTTTGATGTATTGTGGAAATCGGATTGGAAAATCAGAATATTTGCATTGACTTACATCGTCAAAATTATTTCGATAATTTTTGGCTGAGCAATGACCTTAAATATTTCGTCCTATATGCGTAGCAAATTCATTTAGATGGTATGTACAGCAAAATAGCAAAATGACATTCAATTTGTTATTAATTAATTTTATTTATTCTAAATATTTTCTTCCTTGTACTATAGACACAGCGTTCAGTTGGAATAAGTGTCCGTTCATTCGATTGTAAATTGTATGAAAATTTTATTTATTTATTTCTATTCGTCACCCTGAATTCGGCACTATTAAGCCTTACATTGGGGGCAGGGGATGGGGTGGACACAAAAAAATTCAATGAACTATTAGAAACATCCATGTCTTCGATGAGGGAAAGCTACCCCGGCGGGACTCGGACCCGCGACCATCGGTGTGGCAGGTAAGGAATGTACCCAGCCACCACTAAGTACGGCAAAAGTGATTCAAATTAACGGCATGGTAGGATAAGTAAGGTGAATCACCCCCCAGAGATATTTTAAAGATTCTTGGCCCAATAGTAGGCCTTGGTGAGGTATTATGCTTTTATCCTTCGACTTCTACGCGGCTGTCATTGTCCATGCCTCACTTCCGTAGGGAGGCATAATCCTGATATAAGTTCTGAAAACTGTTTCCTTACTTCCATGTTTAAATTTCCCGCTGTAAGTAAGTCTTTTGGTGGAATGCTATCCTCGCTTTAGCTATTCTGCTGACAATTTCTTTCTTGCTTCTCCCTTTGCTTGTTATCCTGCTTCCTAAATAACAGAATTCATCCACTTCTACCAGGTTTTGCTTCCCTATTATAATGTTAGTCTTGGCTTCTTCTCTTCTGCTGCATACTAATACCTTGGTTTTCTTTGTGTTTATTTTTCAGCTGATATTTACCCATTACCCTACTCATATTAACCATAATATTTTTCTAATCCTTCTCTGTCTTTGCTATGATGGCTATGCCATCGGCAGATTTTAGCATGCTAATTTTTTCTCCATGTATGTATCACTCCCGACGTCTTTTATTTAATTTCATTAATGGCTTTCTCGATGTAGACGCTGAAAATTACGGGTGACAAAGCACAGCCTTGTCTCACCCCTTTCCTAATTCTTTAGACTTTGATGTCCAGTAAAATAAGAGTACCTACTTTGCACCAGTAAAAGGTGACATTTCCTGTTTCTATCTGCTGTAAAATGTGGAGGAAATCCATATTTTTTTCATAGAGCTATATGAAGGCAATCTGATGGGAGAGCTAGAATTAGTAACTGCTAATGATACATTTCAAAGGAATTTCGAATGTGCCGTGGTCTTGTTGCGCCCCATTTGACGTAGGCGCTGCCCTCAAACACTTCCTCTCTCCTTTCCGGGAGTCAACCGCGCTCGACGCACCGCCGGATGCGCAATGAGCGTCCGCTGCGTCAACGCGGAAAGCTGCGCGAGCGCCGCCACATGGGGAAATGGGAGACTTGGATGGCGAGTAAGGAGCACTTGTCGGCGAGAAGTCGATGCGAACGCGTCGTGGGTTCACTGATGCTCCCTCTCATTTCGCGATGGGGAGTCAGAGAACGAACGATCTGAAATGAACTCTTCACTATCTTTGAGATGAATCGTTTAATGTGAACTAACGCTCGCAAATGGATTCCAATTCCAGCTTTAATCGCATAATTCATCAGCGTTGCCATTTTTCAGGGTTGTACAAAGTGATTTTTGCATATCATGGGAAACTTGAAGAGAGATAAAATAAAAGGTAACCGTGAAAAGGCAAGCCATCAATAGACTAATAGGTTTGTATAAAAGGTTTTTAAGATAATGAAGAACTCCTAAACTGAAAAAAGAATTGCAATCGCAATTTTTTTAAGTGTATTATTCGCTATCATTTATAGGGTGGAGAGAAATTATGTCACGAAACTTTGACCATGGATAGCTGATGCCAGTAGGAACCAAAATTACCAATGATACTTAGGTTGAAAACGCACCAACGCAACATAAACTATAGAGCTGGCTGATGATAATTATGATAAAATTAATATTTCATCAATCAATTGGTAACTCCTCTGCTATCGTGGCGTACTTAACACTCATTGAAATTAAGTTCGCAACGTACGATAAAATACATAATTTACAGTAAAGTTTTTCTACTGACTGACCAGAGAGGCTTGTTTTATCTTATTCCTGAATCTTGTATAGTATTCGGAAAAGATTAGGGAGTCAGTTGTGAGGTACGCAAATACTATGTCTTTACTTTTGTATTTTCTATCAAATCCCCTGATGTTGGGTAACCCTATAAACTGACTCGCTCAATTGCGTATTTTAATCGAGTGAACAATTTTTCATCGAGCTACACCCTCACTGAAATGAACCAAACAACTCCTCCTCGTCTCCTCAGCTGCTCCCAGCGTCCCTTTTTCTCTTCGCCTTGGAGAGACCTCGTTCTGAGAGAGCGCGCGCACCGCAGGAGTGAGTGAGTGAGTTCCACCCCTCCGCCCGCCCACCCTCCCCGACCCCCCCCCCTCCCGTGAAGAGGGGATTGTGAGAGCAGTGACGTGTGCACGGCGGCGGCGAACATCAAAGAGTTCTCTTTGTCGGCGTCGAGTTGGAAGTGGGGGGGGGGGGAGGTTAGGGGTCCCCCTTCCCCGTCCGCTCCTTCCAAGGACGAGAGGGGGGGGGGTTGCGCTGCAGCCACGGCGGCGGACGTGGATTGAAAAGGAGAAAAAGAGACTTCCTTCGTCTCTTCGCTCGCTCGCCTCTCCGCACCGATGGATTTGCGATCGCTGCTTCTTTGCTCTCCTCAATTGCTGCTCCTCGCAAATTTCATTTCATTGTCGATTGTGACGACCTCTCTAAAAGATACTCTCGCCCAGTCTTCCGTTTTTTTTGGATCCATCGCCTAATCCTATCCTAACATACCGCTTTATAGAAAAATATATTAGCAATAAATCATCCGAGCGGAGAACTTGGCGTGAGATTCTAATACTCCTGCGTCAATAGTAGCGTTCATAGAAAAACTTTACCCCTGTAATAAGCGGTGTAATTATCATGGGGTGTGGTCAACTTTAAATTGACGGGAGAGTGAGAGTGAAACGCAGGATGGCGCGGAGTCCGTTTTTACGTGAGCTTTGCATCTGTGTATTGTGAGTTCTAAGTTATAATATAACCTGGAATCTTGGAAGTAGCCATACCGGGACGATTAATAGCATGGGTATGATAGGGAATTCAAAAGTACTTCTCCGGAAAAGACATCGTAGCAGCTTAGTAACAGCTCAACTTAATTTCAATGCCCTGTGCGCGGAAGTGTGCTGTTATAGTTTGGCAAAATAATAATAGATGGCGTCCAGTCCTCGCTTATTATTTATTCTATGAAGTTGTGACACTAATTTTTTCGCAAATCCAAATTTATATTTATTGGCAATGTTTTCTTCAAAGCAGCATCTTGAGCTTATCGCGACGAAAAATTGACGTCCATATTTAATTAATTAGAATTTTTATCTGTAAAGTTGATAACGATTTAAGTTTTCTGTTTTCCAGGGTAAACTTTCACCCGAAATTCAGAATTTTGTCTTTGCGATATATATACGCATATTACACATTAACTTAAGAGTTGTCGGTGAAGCTTTACTCACGGACTTCCACCAAAAATAATTTGCACAAATTCGTACGAATTTATTTCAATGTGCTTGTCCAACAACTTTTTAATGGTGCCGAATGTGACGGGATTTGGAAAATAAAGAGGCCCTCATATTTTTTCCATTTTTTTAGATCTGATTTATAAGATGTTACTGACGAAAACTTGACCTCCTTAACTCTTACTACATATACATACTATCCTCAAGCCGCCTCAGGTGTGTGGCGGGGGTGTCAGCCGTTTACAAAACTAAAAAGAAGAGGAATAAGAGATGCGCGAACTCCTGAGTACCACCTGGCATTTATTAAAGTCCTTGATTGTTCAGGGAAAAATCAATTCCCATTCCGAGCCTTTCGGCTATAGATCTCTCTTAATTCATCATTTCTGTTGGACCCATGGTAGATAAGTCAACGGCCCGACGTCACAAACTCAATGCCTGCGGATGTCCGCTCCTCCTTGACCTTACGCCTAGACCTCAAGTGGTTCGTATTCATGTGCACTCTTGTAAACTATTCCTCTATTCCCCCAATCATCCCCGAACGAGTAAATGAAACAGAACCATAATGACGTCAGCAACAATTCCTCAGTGGGTGGCGATAAAACTCAGTTACGTTCCCTCATTGACGTCAGAGTTCCCTCCGAGTGAATAGAAACAGGAGCACCCTAGACGAATGAACAGTAACCATAAGCTGAGACCAACATTTAAACAGCCAAATTTAGTACCTAATTCTGTGGAAAATGGACCCTTTTACCTAATGAAATACTTATGAATAGATTGCATTGAAATTCTGACACTTCTCCTTCTCGAGTGCAGGTGATCAGTTTGGGGGATTTAAAATTTATTCTCGCCAAAGTCTCAGAATTTCTTGAGGGCCGCATAGTAAGAATACTACGAGGAAACCCACCTGCATTTCATGGATTATCTAACAAAATCGATACAATTTTACTAAGAGAGATTGTTACCTTAGAATTTTCTATTGCTTCTAATTATCCCTGAAGATGGAACTCATTAATTTCCGAAACGTTGTAAAAGAATATTTGATCACCCAAAGTGACGGCGTAGGCTCGATAATTTTAATGGATATGTAAATGAGGAGGTCGAAAAGGAAGTAACTGCACTTCCCAATCTCAATGAACGTTACTTTCAATTGAAATATAGTTGAAAAATGGAAACGAACGCTTTCCTCATTGCCATCCTATCAGACACGTCAGGTGACCTCGGATTTTGATTTTTATTTCAATCGCGGTTTCAATATCGTGTTTGTGTACACTCTAGCGGTCGATCCACGTGCTTGCACTCGTCACTCCACACATCCTCTGATGACTGCCGCTTATTTTCCCAGTTTAATTCATTGCCTGATTGTATTTATCCATTATTTCTCCTCCTTTTCATCAGGATTTCAATGTCCCGTTCCTCACGAAACAGCTCTGAACATATTCCTTCCCTTTATAAATCTCTATTGTCATTCCCCCACAGACCTACGTACTACAGTATATTCCGTTTAATGGGTCCACCGGTTACTTGGGGCAGCCGCTTAATTGGGGCAGATCTTGAAGAACAGAACCCAATAGAGGAATATCCTAGAGTATTCTCCGCTTAATTGGGACAGCATGCCGCTTTATTGGGCCATGAGTCGGCGACATTGACTCTATACTCGCGACGACATTACATTTTTTTGTTTTCAGAAAACTATTTTTTATATTTTCCTCCTTTGATTTACTCTTATTTTTTTACAAATGATCCTATTCTCGCCCTATTTTGAAATCTCTTATTGTTATTCTATCCGCAAGAGGATAGGACTTTTCTTTAATAGGACTTAGTAAAAGACATTCATTCAGCGTCGCCCGAGGCTGTGAAAAATATTTTAGCTAAATTGTTGTAATTATTTAAATTATAATAAAGTAACCAAACTCGCTGATTTATTAATGAAATAAATAGTTTAACAAACTTATGTTCCATTATAAACATTCTTTAGTCTTCTAGCTATCATTTCAACCTTATTTATGCCCATATACAGGATAGTTAGCCTAATTGGGGCAGCCGCTTAATTGGGAAGAAGTGCACAAGTCCCGATATGTCCCAATTAACCGGAATCTACTGTTCTTGAATGCTTTCGCTCTGAAATCTTATTTTCTTTAATGTCTAACGATGAATAATGTCTTGGATTATAGGCCTGAGAATGAAATGCAAAATTTTATGCCAACGTTTCGATACATTTCTTGTATCTTCTATAGGGCTTATTTGCACAGATTTTTTTTTACAGAATCGGCGATACGTTAACAATTGGTAAATAATTTTCTGGAAATAAGCGATGAAGAAGATATAAGAAATATATTGAAACGTTGGCAAACAATTTTTCATGTCATTCTCACAATCAGACCTATACTCCAAGATTCATTGTTTCATTGTTGTACAATTGAGGTCAAGAGAGTATCAATTTTCTGTCTAACTTTAATTCATAAGTATGTATGCCAGCAAAACTATATCTGAGCTATTAAATAAGTAATTAAGTATCAGAATCTTTCCAACATGGGCTACGTGATTTACTCGATCAGCATTTGCTACCTTCCGATCGGCATCAGCAATTCCTTTTCAACATTAAATCAACGATCCATAATCAAAGGTACACACAATCCCGTGACTAATAAGGTGTAAAGATAGGAGTCCATAAGAAGAAGACAATGAGGACAATTGCCAGGCATGCGAATGATATCGCATTTGTAGCCACGTTAAGGTCATGCCCAGAAAATAATTTCGGGGCAGTTTGCTTGGAGGGGGTCTGCTTTTCGGGGAGGTTTTGAACCCCTGCATTCCTTCCGCTCGCAACGGCCTTGAGGCGGGGTCGTGAATTCAACCATGTTTGTTATCAAATTATCGTATTTGCACACCCTCAGCAGGATAAAATTTCGTCACAATGACCTCTTCTCCACCAATTGTAAGTCATGGCCTTGTGTGGGAGAGCATCGGAAGCGTGCTATTCATGGTAAATCTCGTACCTCTGTTCAACACAGTGCTAATGTCGATTGTCACCTCACCACTTGAGCCTCCGCAACCGTATCACTCGAACACGCGTGAACATTCATTGGAACCGTGAAATCCTGGTATCAATCCTGAATTATTGGAACCGGAAAATTTCCCTGAGCAGTTCGGGAATTTCTTCACGAATTAGAACATTTTAACCGTTCATTTATTCATTTTCATTTATCAGAATTACATCCCTATGACTTGGATGTTAAATTCTGACCAAATTTAGCGAGTTCCCCAAATTTCCTCGAGACATTATTCTAAGGATAACGTAAATGTGGCGATACCAAAGAATATTTTGCCGAGCTGACATCCGTTCGTGGTAATTATAATACATAGTCATAATAAATATAAGTACTATGTGCTGTGGCCCGAGATCTAACCCAAGACCTAACGAAACTAGGACATCTGAAAATATCAATCAGTACCTATTCACCGTAGTAAAAAAAACAAGGAATACTATAAAAAGAAAAATATGCAGGTATATCAAGGTAACCATGGAGAAGGAAGAATAAGGTAAGGGGGAGATAGTTGAAGTCGATCGAAGGAGAAGGACTTCCAAAGAGCGAGTGAAGGAAATATTTCGATTGAATGAGGTGTGTAGGAAGCGGAGAACGAGACTAAAAGAGTATCAAAAGTAAATATTTAAGCTTCGTTGAGATGATCAGCCGTTACAATTTGCTGAAGTCTTTGTCGGCGCGAAGATGTGCGGAGGTCACAGCATGGGCGGACTCACGAGAGCGAACGGTAGAGATCCTGCGGGCGATAAGTGAAGTAGGAGGAGTTAAATTGAAGCGCCAAGAAAAGAGCCTAAGTCAGGGGCGGAACCAGGATTTCTTTCTGGGGGGGGGGGGCACAAGCAAGGCCGTATCCAGGACTTTGTTCTGGGAGGGGGGGAGGGGGCACAAGGATACCTCGTAATACAAAACGAGCGCAATGATTAGGGACCGTATTAAAAATAATATATATTTTATAAGGGTCTGGGGAGGGGGGGGGGGGTTACAGTTATACAAATTACGGTGATAAAAGAACCTAAGTTCACAAAGAAAGGGCTATCGTGGATATTTTGAAAATAGTATCTTAATTCATGTGTAAGTTTATCAATTAAAAAAAAATTGCTCTGTTTGATGAGTTGTGTTGGAATTCAAATATACTATTGCCTATGTATGATGGACCAAAAAATCAATTAATAGGATGGTAGGTTCAAGTGTCCTAATCAAATTTAATATTAAGTAGTAGTTTATGCATTCGCTGCTTCTTTTTATTATACGAGTTACCATTATAATTGCCACTAAAAGCGTTCTTGATTTTTTTTGCGAATATTGACAGCTTCAAATCGTATAAATTCAGCGAAAACAGGATTTCCTTCCATCGTGTGGTGGGGTGGTACTCGGTCGCTGGCGCATGAATTGTTTTTCGTACGTCAACTCTTGATTTCTCATTCTCGTCCACCAAAGACGGCACACAAATAAATAGGTCGCTCAAAGTGTCAAATGTGAGTCTTGCTCTCATCGCTCCGCGGAGGCGCCTCGTTGCCTCCTCGCTCTTAAATCTCCCTCTTCTCATTCTGCTACGCTATAAGGTCAATTTGTCCCTCTCTCACTCCTTCCTTTCAATTTGGGATCGTACTTATTGCCATTTAGGCTACTGAATATCTTCCTCCTCGCTATTGAAATTTCTCATCCCATTAGTTGTACCAAAAAATTAATATATCGAGATTTGGAAAAGTTCCGCCAAGTGTTTTCTTTGGAGCGTCTAACTTCACGATTGCGAGATATGGACGGCGTCGAAGGACGTAAAACGGATGTTAACATTTGGGAATTATGTAAATAGTTGTGCAGAAGAATGTTGAGTATGAGGCGGAGTGTGAAATGAAGAGGTTTTGACCAGAGATATGGAGGAGTGGTGAAGACCGCCAAAATGAGCGAACTAAACTCTCAGGGGCGTATTTTAAAGAAGGGATCACATGATTGCATTAGGCGAAATGGTGGAAGGCAAGCGTAAAGGGGGTAGATGGAGAAGGGTAAACGACGACGGATGATGTGGAAGGGGCGAGGTGGAGATGAAGAGGAATGCACAAGACGAAAGATGTCAGCAGGATAGACAACTGAGGACCCGCTGAACTGCAATGGGCCAATGGCGATCCTACGTTGAGGAGTTCTCCCTCTTTTCCAATCTTCCTGTACCCTTGCCAAATGCGACCCATCCGCCCTTGTCGTCTCGATGGGAAGCGATCGATATTTCTCGGACTCTTTCGAGATCGGTGCTGCCGTGGAGCCGTCGAAAGTTGGAGCCAAAAAGGAGAATCTTGCGCCCGCCAAGTGCACTGAGGAAAAAGTAATTTTGACCGGTGAAGGCGAATGGTGTTTGGAATTTAGCCTGCCCTCGCGGCTGCCTCCTTGGTCTGCTCTGCACCGACCCTTGGCTGCGTTCACGACCAATCCAACTTACGTACGCACCCATTCTTTCGTCAGATTTCCACGCCGATGAATGTCTACGTTTCGTCGCCGTTTCTCTCATCACGGATGTTGAAAGGAAAATTTTCCTATTTTACTCCTAATGATGAAGCTGTGAATGATTTTTACGGATGAGGACAGGGGAAATAAGTACATACTTGCTACTCTTCAATGGTTACATCACCTACGAAATTTCATCATTGTGGCATGACTGTGACGTAGAAGAGGAACAAAAAATCTAATGAAAGGGCGTGAGCATTTTAAATGACTCCTTTACGTTTTCACTCAACTGGCACACGTAATTAAATGATTAAATACGTTCACCAATGAATTGCTGCGGCCAAATGCAATACGTACCAATAATGAGAATCTCAAGCGTCTCCCAGAGTTAGTGACGTCACCACTAGCGGGGTTATATTGAATAAAAAAGTCGTCTCGCCTAGAATATCATTTTATCGCAATGCTGAGGGTTTCTCGACTATAGTTGTTCGAAGAGAATTGAGTTGAGAGCCATCTACCTACATGCAACTTACACACAGTTACGAAGAAGGAGGTCACTTGATACTTCCTCCCCGTAGGATCATGATGGCAGGAAGATCCTCTAGGTCAACTTGTGACCTGCTGGCGGTGCCGCCGATAGGGGAGAGAGATCCCGCAGCATCTTCCATCAGTTGTAAATTTACGCCCGCTATTGCGCATTGGTAGGTCACCAACTGGCGCTGATCGCCCAAATGTCTCAAGGAAGCAGACACAACGATGGAGACGGGAATCCATATGGGATAGTACGTACGTTACTGATTGCAGGCATCCGTCAAGATGTAATTCGAATCAGTAGCAAATGCGTCTCTTGAAGTGTTGTTCATGGACTGTAATTGATACGTACAAAATGCATAAAAATTTTATACACAAAGTTTTTTATTTAACATGAAGCAATTTCATCAAGATACCCCTCAAAGCATCAAGTTTATTAAAATGCAATTTTACGCCGACGTTTCGGGAATTTACTTTCCTTCGTTAGGGCTTGGAATGGAAATGGATATAATTTTGAGATATAAACAAAATGCAGTGCTACAGGAATATTAAAATATAATTTAGAGTAAAATAAAAACCAAATTCAGTGGGAAAATGATAAAAAGGAAACTAGAATTTCGAAACAAACCTTTTCTGCAATGTTTGTTCATGGTTAATAAGCTGATGCCATGTGTGGTTACCTATTAATTTTGATTATTTAATTAAACCCTGAAAAAGGAAAATAAAAACGCCAGCAAAAGATCGCATTTTGATTTTCTACGCAAGACTTCGAAGAAACACATTCACAATGAAATAAGAGATCAAATCATTCAAATCAGTTTGCTTGGGAAAAGCAGGAATTGAGGTATCTCATTTATTGATTAATTGTCAGCAATGATCTGTAGAACGCAGTTCAATGGCTCGAAATCCTCCATCCCAACCTCGGGACCCCTGCCCCCCCTTACCCTCTCCCGCCTGCCTCGTTCCATACTGGCGTCAAAGGTTCACGCCGCGACGATGCTGCCGACCTCACATGTACGCCTGCCTATTGCTCACGGTGAAGTTCCCGGAAGAACTTCTCACACAACCCATTAATATCATTGCTTACAATGGAACCAAGGAAGATCTAGAGAACTTACGTACCCGAAAAAATGTCTCAGGAATACAGTTGAAAATAAATTTGAAGAAAACCAAGATACTTGCATGCGTGAAAGAGAAAGCAGTGGCCAGCCTCCGACTGAATCAACGGAGAGAGATTGGAATGGGTGGAACCATCATTCACGTACAGCGGCATAGGAGGTGTGCAAGCACAGAAATCTAAGAGTCGCACAACCAGTGGCGCTGGCTCTAGGGGCCTTGAGGGGGCCCGAGCCCCCTCATAAATTCGTTATGGGTGTGAGGAAAAAATATGTCAGGCTTGTCGATTTTCCCCGGAGTGTCCGCATATCGAGATTCGAGTTATCATGGTTCTAATGTTGATCATATGACTCTTCTAAAATGCTTAAAAAACTTAAAACTCACTACTTATAAAATTTCCCGGGGGAAGATCCTCGGTTTGGGAACCCCCCAATATTTTTTGTAAATCGGCATCCCTGCACACAACCTCGGCATTCATGACAAGGAGGTCATTGCTTGGCTCAGGAAAATAAAATTGGAGACGAGGAAAGAGCACGTGAAAACATTCATGCGGGCACTCCACGCATCAGAAACATGCAGCATTTGATCAGAGTAGACCGGATGCCTTGGAGACTCAGTACTGGAGATGGGTGCTGATGATTATTTTAATGGATTGGGTGAGAAACGAAGTTGTCGACCGTAAAATAGAAGAAGAGAGGGACTGTAAAGCACCACACGCCAAAGAAGGACACGGTAGGTGGACAATGTCATGAGGCATAGCAATTACGCAAGGAACATCATGGAGAGAAAAATTGGTGGAAAAGTTCTCTCTAGGGAAGGATAGGAGCTAAGTACTTGGGGAACATAAACAGATAAGGAGAAAAGGAAGAATAACCACTGGTAACAAAAAAACTGTCTTTGGAAACCTGGGAGAAATGTATGAGTAAATCAATCTTAGGATTGCAGTGCAAAATTTGAATGACGATTAAATCATCATTGCGTGAAAATTTGCGCTGAAACATTTGAGTTTTAATATTTTTTATCGGGTGCAATTTCATGCAAATAAAATTGATGGAGTTGAAGTTATGAAATACTTCACTGTGATAAATAGGCTGCCCAACTTCTGTCGCCAATCAGGGAGGGTAGCAGTTGCGCAATTCATTCAAGAAATCGCAGCACTCGATCGGACGACCGAATAGATGACTTTGTTTTCTCTTGATTTTTTTAGCATTTGCTCCGAGTTTTTTCTTTTTTTCTATGAATTAAAGTCTCGTTCGACCTTTAATTGTTCTCAGTAAACCCTTTTTTTCCGATACTATGACTGATGGATAAAATTATTTCAATTACTGAACATTGAAGAACTTTCGCTTTCCCAATGAGCGTAGTGGTGCTTATAGTCTTTTGTTGCGTGGAGCGAAATTTGCATAGTGGGAACGTGCACACATGTGCCCGTATAGCCATATTTTTCGACGGCCATTAAAGATAGCAATTGTGTCTCGATTGTTATCATTAGTGGCGTCACTCGCTGGGATGACTCATTGCATGTTTTTTAAAATTTCTTTCATTGTTCTGACCTTGCATTGGATTTGCTACAGGAATTACTAACCGTTGGCAAGTATTGAATTTGCATGAATGAGCATGTATATTTGGCTATTATGCGTAACATTTCTATGACCGTGCGGTGTGCATGCGGAGGTCCTCTTGCATGCTGCACGTTGGTGATTGATCACCACCTGCCTAACACCCTGGGGGGTGGCGAGCAGGGTATTATGTAGACATGCGCTCGAGTCGTATTTCATGCGCTGCATTTTGCGATTAGTCACCAAACATTCGTAGGGTGCTAGCAGGAGAGGGTCCGACTCGAAAGAGCCTGAGAGCGTGGAGTGCGAGAGAGGGGCCACGGACAGAAGCACGCGTGACAGCAGCGCAATCCCATCGCCCGCCCCTCCCCTCCTTCCCCTCCAAATTCGAAACACTGCCTCTCACGCCCCCCTCCCCTCCCCCGAGAAGACACACCCGAGGAGGGCAACCCTCCCCCCCCCTAGCCCTCTTCTTTAATTCTTCCTCCTCTGGGGTTCCGTCCTCCGAACGAGCGAGCCCTCACACCGGTCGGCCTGCCTTTCTTTCCTCTCTTCGCCCCCCCCCCCCCTTTCCCTTCCCCCCTGAGAGTGAGTGGCCCTCGGGGCCAGAGTTGTTGGTTGGGAAGAGCATATCGGGGGAGGGTGGGGAGGGGGGGGGGTTCTCTTCCCCATCAGTCCCTTCGTCTCTCGCTGCGATGCTCATCAGCCGCTCTCATCATGAAACGTGACACAAACTAGGAAAAAAGAGGCAACTCAGGGAAAAGTACTTACCGGCCAAAATATAACTTATGTTAGCGTTGTACACACTCGAATTCATTGCATTGTACTGTGATTACTCTGTTTAATTATTTTTCCTTCGATTGTGCGGACATTGAATAGCAATTTTTATCATCACAGCTCTGACAGCTTTTTTTATTTCGTTCATCATGATCCGTTACCTGATTACTTTCGCGCTATTTCACTAACAGTCCCTTTTCCATCCCAAGAAGATAATATTTTCCAATCTTGAACACGATTTAGTCTGCTGCGATTATTTCTCCAAGTCCTTTGCGTATTTCGTGCGTATTGCCAGTCGCTGTCGAAACGAGAAAATGACCCACGCCATTAGTGCCACTATGCCAACCTCGCGCCTTTGAATAAGATGATGATAACGAGCATCTGGCATGGACAAAACATACTTCAATGGTATGAAAGTTTCTAAATATAAATTGATATTAAAGATTTTATTTCAGATTCAAAATAAAAATTACCGGAAAAAATTGCATTTTCAAAACACTTGCTTAAATGCAAAATTTTATCAATATTTGCGCTGAGAACTCAAATTTTAATGTTCTCCAACTCAACATCTATTTCTATTCTACTACTATACATTGAGTGACACGAAAATACTCATCTTCGACATGCAACAAGTGGCAGAGCTAATCGTCATGCAAAGCTTGCCAAGACAAGGAGGGATTAACAGAAGTGGTTTCGTGGTCCCAATGTGCTGACCCCGCGTGAGATGCTGATTTCTCAGTTCTGGCTGGCTTACAATTAGAATGACGGGTAAGCAGCCAAAGACACCATAATACGCGCAGCCAATCAAGGAAAGTGGATTAACGTTTCATTTGTGAGGTTCGCTGGAAATTAGGAGTCATTAGATTTTCTGCGAGAGGGTTTCAGGGTGTGGTGAGTGCGTTAGATAAACGGTGCGAGGAATATGCCATATGAAAATCAATTACTGGGAGACCGAAGTTTGTCGGTTTTGCGATGCATCGCGAGAAAGGAATGTGAGACTCAAGATTATTGTCGATGGGCACAAGCAAAAGCTTGTGGAGTTCAATTAATTATTTAAGCAGCTCATTGGAGGAAAACGAACTCCTCTTTACGGATAACAGGAAGACAATTGCTGTGGCTTATGAGGAGGCGTTTTTGAATGGGAAAGAGGAAACAAAGGCTCTTTGAGTAAAATTATGTAAGAGAGACTAGCGAAGATATGGTGTGTGCGGAAACATGGACGCTAAGAAAAGAGCTGAGTTGTTGGAGATTCGGACGTGGAGGTGACTGAAGAAAGTGAAGTGTACGTAGAGTAAGAGGAATGACCCAGCAGTGGCGGATCTATGGCTAAGGGGGCTATAGCTCCCCCATTGGGTATCCGATTTACACTAGATAGTATGGTAATTTTTTTCCGACCCCCACTACTGCTGGAATTTTTAACCCCACTTAGCCCCCCCCCCCTTGTCCCTATCCTGGATCCGCCACTGTGACCAAGTAAGTAATGGGCATGGTGGGCGAGGAGAGAAAGCTTACAGATGAGAAGATAGGGAGGAGACAGAAGGTTTAGACTGAGCGAGTGCTAAAGGAAGGAATAATATCTAATGGAGAAAGGGGAAGAATAGAACATGATGTATAGATAGAATGAAAAGGATTACGCTTTACTGAAAATTGAAGAGGAAAGTTCAATCTTGGGAGGGGAACAAGTGAGGTATTGCGGACAATGGTCCATATTAACCAACCTAAACCGGTAATTATAATCATACCCTTAATGACGACCAAAAGTTCACGTAGTTTCAGTGACGGCAATGGCTTTGTATTCGAAACTGATAAGGACGATCTTTTTTATTTTAAATGTGATTTGAAATTACGATAAACCTAATTAATGCACAGTCGTATCAAAATACTGTCAGAAATTGTATTTCCCATTCAAAATACATATGGCTGAAGTATCGAAAATACATATTTCAGATAAAAGTGCTCCGATACCGCTCATCGCTCACGAGCATCTTTCTGGAAAGATGCTTTGTCAGTTTTGCTCTTTTAGAATCCTGGTGTCAGCGCTCTGTCTGCCACGTCGATTGCAGTTGACGCTTCTGCCTATTTCCCTTCAATAGGCGGGAGTACATCACTTGTTTGGCCACGCGGAGTACTAAAAGAATTGTATTTGCTTCAATTAAAGGGTTTGACACACAAAAATAATTTTGGCCATGCTAACTAGGCCAGGCTATTCTTGTGACAGTATTTGCGTACACCATTTTCGTCTGCGTCGCTCGAGTCGAATGCTGTTTTTATGGATAAAATTCCATGGTATACGTTTCCTTTTAGGCAGTTTTTGCATCCACTGTTGACATTAAAATCCTAATATAGAAAGTTTAGAAGATAAAGACGAAACATTTAAGAAAGACTTGCACATGTTGAAATGAGGAAAGTAAGCTGATTTCATAGGATGTTTTAAGAATTGCAGTTGAATTGAACGAATGTTAAAGGAGGAACTAGATAAAGAAATCTTGTGCGCAGGAGAAGAGATTGTTTCAATAACGTATCGAGTGCAAAGGAAAAAATTGTGCTTTACTTCCAAATCACAAAATCAACTTCGTGTGCGGCAAATGATGTCCTGCGAATATGACATTAAAGTTTTAAGTTAAAACGAGCTCGCGCTACATGGGCCCCATAAAAGTGAAAACAAAGAAAAAAACAATAAAAAATTAAAATTTCAGCTCGTATCAGTCAGATTATTTTCAAGGCTAGGTTCACAGGGTATCTATAAAATGACTGTTAAGTTGCCAAAAACTGAGTCGGTTTTTATTAAATTTGTGTGAACTATAGCTATTGTTTGTTTCAAGTTGAATTTAAGACCCATAAAGCTACGTCGGTCGCGATTTCCAATCAAAAGTAAACAGTCTTCGTGTTATTCGTGCCATTAATATGAAGATTCGGTCAATAATATTAGACTCAACTAAGTATGTGGAAGTTTAATTCTACAAATGAAACAGCGACTTGGTTTTACTCGGCATTATTTTCTTGGTACCCACAACAAGTTTCGCCCATCCGAGGATGACTCTGAGAAGAATCTGAAAAGCATACATAAGTCGATTGCCATGAGGGTATTCTTCGGTGCAGCGCCTAGATGTGGATGAAGGCAGGGCGGAGAGTGAGAGGCACCAGGGCCGCCGCAGCGCAAGGGGCGGTAGTACTTTCCGTCAGAGAGTCACCCTCCCTGTGTGGCTGAATGCAATACGACGCTGCGCTCGAGGGAGCTTCCTCTGTTTGTGTCGTAGGGGCGGTGGGGTGGATGTCAGGTATCGAGGATGGCAATCAACCAGATTACAATGTTTCCAAAAAAAGTCGGACTCAACAAATGTGAAAAATCCATCCAAAAAACTGCAGATGCTCACACACTGACACATAAAATTCCCAAAATTGCCCTAAACCCCAATTATATTCATTCCCCATAAAACTATTGCTTCAACTGTGCCATGAATAATCTGTGATTTTTTAACAGCAGCCATAAGTTCTTGAAATCCTCAAGAGACACCTGAAAAGCTGAGTATTGATAAGTATATAAACTAATAAATGAAATTCGTTGCGTGCTTGCACAATATTTCGAAGCGGAGCGAAGGGGAAACATGTCATGTCCCGCTACGACATTTCACTCGCTAGGGAATTCATTTTAAACTCAGGAGGAAACGATTGTCCCGAGAACAAAAACTTAACTAATAGGAAGTCCTCTGAATGAAGTTAAACCCAAAAAAGAATTGGATGGGATTAAAAGGCGTAAGTTTTAACTCTGAAGGAATGCCAAGGATAAGAAAACCTCAAGGTGCTTGCTACCATAGCAACTAGTTGAGGTTGTGGGGCGACAAAAAACCATTGTTAGGTTAAATACGAGGTACCCATCAAAGGTGCGAAGCGTAGATCGCTAGATGCAATTGTAGTACATACAGTAGAAAGGTGGACAGTTGCCATCCGGGACTGCAGTTCAATTTCAACCCGGAGTTGTTTTCACTTCGATTTCGTTGAGAGTCCGTGTTTTGCTCCACTGGTTTAGTCGTTTCGTCCTTTGATTTTGCTGCCGGAGACGAACTTCTTGAGAATTTACTGGTTTTGACTTTCGTTTTGATACCATCCGTGGGCAGAATCTCCTCTAGAAGGAGCAACACGCACGAGCCCACGCACAAGGGGTCCCGTGCGTGCGTGCCGCTTTCTGAGAAGACGAAGAGAGGCCCCCACAGCCCCCTCTCGCACACACATGTTATACGCCCCCCCGCCCCCAGCGCGCAGGCGGCGGCTTCATTTGAAGTGGCCGTGCGTGCGTGCTGGGCCGTGTGCGTGCGTGGCGCGACCGTTGAGGCGGCGGCGGCGGCCTCCCTTTTAAAGCACGCCTCCTCTCCTCTGAGGTTCCGCCGCCGATCTCTCGCTGCTGGGGGAGGCAGCCTGCCTTCCTTCTTCCTCCCGGCCACCGCGTCGCCTGCTCTGCGGCGTTGCCACGTCGCCCGCGAGGGACGGGGGGCGGCGGCGAGGGGGGGTCACCGCCCCTCCCGCCCCCCCCTGTGTTTTCGTCCCCCTCTCTCTCTTCTCTCGCTCAGCTTCCCTCAGTTCGTGGTCGGATGTTCCCCGAGTGCGAGGGGCCCGTTGCTCCGATTACACACTTCTTCTTCGCTCTCTCCTTCCTCTCCTTCTTCGCTGCTCCACCTTGGGGGGCCCCCAGTGCGTGAGATTGATCCGCCCCCGCGGGACCCGGGTTCGACTCTTCTCCCCTCCTGAGGACCGCGCCCGTTGGTTGCGTGGCGGCGCCACTCTCGCGCTATCTGCGGCGGGAGGCAGTCGCGTCGCGGGGGCGGCGCCGCTGCTCATGGGTCGCCGAGGCTGCCCCCGAGGAGGCGGTCGGAGGCGGAAGGCGGCCGGGGGCGGGACGCCGGCAGGCGGCGGCTGGGCGTCGTGACGGCGCGTCGGACGGAGCGGCGCGCCGATAGTGTGCTTGCTTGCTTGCGCCTTGGAGGCGAGTTGTGTGTGCCTTGTTCCGTGCGTGAGTGCTGCCTTCCACTCGGTTTGTGTTCTGCGCCTGGAGTCGTCGTCCATGTGTGCGTCGCCCATGTGTCCCTCCCAGTACCTGACCTTGTCTCTTAAATGTGCGTCTCCCTCATGGCTACGAATTTGGTGAAGTGGTGGAAGACAAAGTTCCTCAACGGATATAAGCAGTTCACAGGTATGACTCCATTCCCCCGCCGCACGTGTTCTCGTGCGTAGCGCTAACGTTGCGTCGGCGGTTGTCGGCCGTGTCGAATGGCGCCTTGGAGGGGCCCCACGTTGCCGAGCATCCATCGGGGCCATCTCTCCCCACCCGCGTTGCTGCTCCCTCCACGCGTAGGTAGGGATGTGTCGCTCGCTGCGTCAACACACGCTTGCATTCTCCATGTCCAGTTTACATTCATGCACTCGATGCACGGTGATTAATGTGCCTGATGCACCTCGCGTTGCATTCGCGTAGCAGTGGCTGTGTTTGCGCTTTGTTGTTTTCTGTGGGCTTTATAGAAACGGGCCTTCCCAGACCACTCTCAATTGGCGCTCGATCACATGCTTTTCTGCTCGTTCATTTGGTCGTTCCTGTCATCAGCCTCCTGGATGACTCCAACAATATCGAGCTTAATCGCCCGGGAAAGAATCAGACGGTCCAAAATGTTAGTATTCATTGGATCTTCGTTCCGTATCGCAATTACAAGAAGCTTCCTGGAATTGAGACCCCTTATGAACCGAATGAAAACTCTTATCTTGTACCTTTGTTGTCGTGATGAAGCATGGCGATCGTCCTTCTTATGCTTCTTATGTAGAGGACATGTGAAATCGGCCTAATCGTCCATCTCGCACTGCATTGTGACAGCTGGAGTGCTCCTAAAATACAGTCCAACAACTTATGTCTCCCTACATTACGTAGAAGCTGGTTTAGAAAGTCAACTGGATGCCCAGGTTACTCCAGCCTCTTGACAGTATTGCGTTGGATGGGAAAATAATTTTTATGTTATTGGAGATTACCGCTGTCGTTATGGCAATTACACAGTTGTTAATGCATTACAATACTTCTAGATTTGTAGTTGTTTTCAGGTATTCTCTGATGAGTTTTTTAGTATTCTCCCATTGGTTTATACCTCGTTGTTAGGCATTCCATCTTGTGGCAACCGCTGATGCGTGGACCGTTCGGTGAAATTACCTGAGAGGGCAAAGGGGAGGGGGGGGGGGGGGCGAGAGGCTGAGCTTAGGTATAGGGACGGTCCAGAGGATTTGGAAGGAAGGACAGTCCGTATTTTTATGCATGCAGAACACCGGAGTCTACGTTGAAGTGGCAGAAAAAGAAAATGCATGTACTGTTTCCAGACACTTTATAATATTTATCGTGCTTTATATATTTATAACGTGCGTGAATAGTGCCTCTTCAGCGGTCTTACTAAATTTCCTAGACCCCTCGCTCTGATATATTTTTTCCAAATAATTTTTTTCATGGCATACGCTTTTATGTGCATCGCACATTGAATTGTAGCGCATCATATCGCCTCATGCGAGCAAAATAACCTTTATCTTCCTTGTCCGAGTCGACTTTAAGTTAGGTCTAGTTCTTTCGTGAGCATTCTGTTTGTTTTTATTCATATAAACGGAGGAAAGATATTTATTAATTTTAAACCCAATTTTTTCTTGAGTTATTCATCAAATATTCGTATTACTCGAGGTTTTGGCTAATAAAATTCAGATAACTGTTTTCTATTCGTCCCAATCCATTTTTTCTTTCGCCATAGTCCAGCTGTTCTTCTTAGATTCAATGAAGTGCGCTCTCAGACTCATCCGCCTCTCGTTTGCAATAGAGACAAGTTATCATAAAGGGAAATAGCCCTGTGGAATTTCACTTTGCTCCATCTACTCTTCCGTCTACTTGGCATTTAGACACTTTGACGTTCATGAAAGGGGGTCGTGTTTTTTTTTGTTTGTGGGCATTAACACATTAACGGCCTGTTTAATCAATCCCCTAGCTGCCATCCGACTGTTCATCTCCTGAATTGCCATTTTATTTATTTGTTACGCTGATCTTCGGAATTCCCTGAGTTAAAAGGCGTTTGTTTTCATTGTAGGGGGGCGCGTGGTTCTCGAAGTAAACATTGGCCTCCCCCAACTGCGCTTCCGCGCTTCACCTGTTTCCGCCATTCCGTTGCGGGTGGGTGGCACGAATAGCCGCCTCCAGTGGATTTCTTTCTTCTTCTTCTTTTGCTCTCTGTGGCGTCGGAGCATCGATATCGAACTTGATCGAAGGAAGTGCATTGCTTCCTTCTCGCCATCCCGTTGCCTCCTCTTACCCCTTAACCAGGAAAATGGCTGTGCTGTCTTAAGTTAATCATCTTTAGCTTGGTGCTGATCCTTTCCATTGATTTCCATATCCCTTGCGCATCACCTTCGATTGTTGGTCATTGCTGTGGTGTTGTTGTTCGTAATCACCCTGTACTTAAGTCAAGGCCGTTTTGGGAGGTAGGGGTAAGTGGGTTCCCACCCCCTCCGCGACTGACGAGGTTGATACCCCCTCCCATTGAACCCTCCCCCGAAATGTTTATTTGCCCTGGTAGTATTAAGTCCTCTAGCCTGTTAGTCCTGAGGTCGCGGTTTCGAGTCCCGATGCTCTTGAGTGGATTTTTCGCCACTCAGGACTTGGGTGAATAGACGGTTGTGGTGACGGTCCAGTCGCAGAATTATCTGGTCCATGTAATGTGTTCCTTCTCTTAATTTACACCCTCCTCCCGGGAATTTTACTCCAGTCAACGACCCAGAATGTAGTCTCGGGAACTACTTGGTAGTGCGCCGAAGGCCGTGTGTGTGTATGCGGTAGGTTCACGTGCCGCACCCGTGCGAATGCGTGGCTGGGCGGATGAGTGAACAAATGCGAAGCATGGAATCTGGGTTTCGTTGATGGCCTTGTGTTTTCATGCTTAGCTGTTTGTCCTATTTATTAGGTACGAACGAAAGTGAAACGGTAAACTCCTCTACTCTTGTACTCATGTGGGTACATTCATTCATTGTGTGACACACGGCTTGAGCGATTTGAAGAACATCTGAGAAAAGCCTCTTCATTCATGATGGCGAATCTCTAGAAGCCTTAATACTATCGTATTTGTGTTATCCTGTTATTGGTTGATTACAGACCCCCTTCCATTGTCCTTGCTAATTTCATCCATGGTCGCTCCTTTTATACTTTTATTTCCTATTCCGCGTAAGTTAAGTATATGGATATATTTTTTCTTCTGTTGTCTTCGTAGTGGTGTATGTTGTGAGAGATGAATACGTCATTTTCATGAAAATTTAAAATATACCCTCTGCATTATACTTCATCGATTGACGGCGACAAATAAAATACTTCCCGTGCCATACTTTCTGGAAATTGCGCGTGACAATCTACTTCCTTTGCAGGTTCCTGTGGCGGTACTTGTACAGTAGGTACGGAAAATGTTATAAGTATGCTATAATGCATCGTTTTTTTAGGAAAAAACTGATCTACCATTCGTTATAATCCACGGTAAAAAACAATTATGCTCGTCACCTTATCACAGTTTGATTTATCGCCAAAAAATGCTGAAACTGAGGACAAATAACGTTAGTTATTTGAAAGTAACGCTGCAGTCGGCTTAAATCGGTGGAAAAAGATCGAAATTATAAGCATACGGATTTGGTAGGATCCGTATTCCCTTTGCCTTTTGGCCTCTATGATGTCTGTGATGACAAATGCATTTAATATCGTATAAGAAAAGTGTTTTATGAATCGCGCGTCGCTAGCTAATTGTTGATTACTGCATTGATACTGCTTTACAACTCCTCCATCAAACCATTGCTATCTTACGCCTCGCCGTTGTGGCTTCATGCCAGCGCAACTCATTGAAAATAAATCCAAACCTGCGAGAATAAAATAGTTCGCAAAATTCTAGGAGCCCCTTGGTTCATAAGCAACAAACAAATATGCAATGACATCAAATTTACTCCGAGTTTACGAATTTTGAAAACTGCTCTGACGAATCTCCAGTATTCTTTTCAGAAAACAAACAATAGGCTTTTAGAAAACCTTTGTTACTATGCAATTCCCCAAAAATCAACCCATAGAACCCCTTAATGCGCCCTCAACCCATCCCATATGCCTTTCCCTTCCTAACCCCCGCAATGCATTGACAGAAAATTTCAATCCATCAGCACACCATAGTATATGAAACAAAACCGTTCCGGATTCGCCGAGAAGACAGCCCATTGGCTGGGAGCTTGGACGACAGATATATAAGAAAACTCCGCTTGGCTTGGTACAGCATTTATGTGTTCCCTCTCTTAGTTAGGTAATGCTCTGCCAAGTCGACGGAGATGTCGTGGAGACGCATGGAATGGGAAGGTGGTGTGAGTGAGGTGCGTTTTCTTGCGTTGGGGTGGGGGGGAGTGGAGGTGGTCACTTTGTAGCCACGGAATTTCAAGAATGCAGCGATCCGATGTTGAGGGTCGGCCGTGGAGTGAGCAGAGTTCGTCTGTCAGCTGCCCACGCCCTCCGCAATCCATTCGCCTTTAATTGTCTCGTCCGCTCGCGCCAGCGGAGCACACCCACCCCTCTCGGAGGAGGATCAGTGCGCCCTATCCAGGGTGTTTCCTCAAACTTGCTGTTGAGAGATCTCTTTCTCCGGAATAAGAGGATCCTCTATTTTCCATTTCATCGTTCTGCTAGCGAAAAGGAGAAAAAGCAGCATGCCATAATGTGGGACCCTTGAAAAGATTGAATACGATCACCACCGAAAAAGAAATACGGAGGCAAAATTATGATGGCGAAAACTTATCCTAGGTCAAGCACAAAATGTAAATGAGATAAAAAGGAAGTAACCTACGACTAAAAATCCATAAAGAAAACGCGAAGCAAATGTCGGCCATACATGAAGTATCGAATATATATTACCGATATACCGATAATTCATTCCGAGTTCACTTATAAAATTACTTAACATCATACTCCTGACTTCGATCAAAAATTCAAAGGATGATATAGACATTTCCCTGTGAAAAAAAAAAAAATACCCGGATTTCAAGGTTTCATTTCTAGGGTCATCCGCGTCTGACGCGCTAAATGATGACAGTGCAGAAATACGGGGAAGGCAAGAAACAAAAACTTCGCGGAATGCGATCGCAATTGGCAAGACAATTATCGACGCACTGGACAGGAATGAGTGGATCGCACTGTGCGACGAACGCGGTTCCCCGCAATCGATCCCCATGAACACCCCATTACATCACCAAGCGCCATAATATACCCACGTGGACTTTCAAAGAAATATACCCGAGTGCAATGACTCCGAGAACGATCTTTTCCCATCGAGGCAGGCAAACGTCCAAATAAAATATATAGTTTCCGGTGTAATTATATGGAAACTGTTTATATTGAACATAATGTCTCAACACTTAGGTTCATTTCCATGCCCTTTTGTTTCGACCGACATAGGTTTCAGCACATAATACCTTGAAAATGCTGTTAATTATGTTAAAAACGTCGAAATAGATATATCAAACACCTGTGAATTATTTCCCGTTTTCCAAATATAATTTTCAAATTGTATATTTTTTCTCGTCACATGTAATGTTTGCCATTTGTTTTGGTTTGCCAAACTTAAGGATTATTTTTACACTAACATGATTAGAGTAAATAAATAAAGTAGCCTAACACAGCACTTAAAAAATAATTGGATATAAAATACCGCATCCTACTCTTGCTTCGATCTGAATTACGCTGTGCTAGCGTTCAGGAACGACACCCTAAAACACTGATGGGAATGACATTATTCCAGGGTAAACGTCAGGGGTAGACGAAAGCAAAGGAAACGAGTTCCAGATTCTATAAATTAAAAAAAAATATACTCCCCGTAACATAAGGATTGCTAAAAAAAGTGGAAAACGCGAAGGAAATAAAAGTTCGCGACTTGTTGATAAAGGTACGATCATTACGCCGATTGAATCACGCCACAATCGACTTGAAAATAAAACATTGAGCCCAATGACGACGATAACATGAATGGAAAATGCAAAAATTTTAAGGCGAATAGACTTGTGAGCTTGTCTAAAACAGGCACACTGCTTCCGTTTCTGTTTTTTGAATTAAAATCACGAAAAATTCCTGAATATGAGATTTCCATGAGATTCCCCGGCCGGTTTCCCAAAAAGCGCGAAGAATATGCTAATAAGTGCTTTTCGAATATTTATTTCGTCATTAAAAATTTCAATTTCAGCTTCACTTTCCGATGCATGTTTGTGTTAATTTGACGTCAAGGCTGAACGAAGGAAGCATCGAATCGCATTGAAACAGAAGAACTCTGAAATGGAAGAGACGCGATAGGAACCGATAGGAACTTTCACCAGCAGACGTGGGATTATTAGCCCCGCGATGACCTTTCTTCTTGGTTCCGCAACTTTTTGATGCCATAATAAGGCCTACTTTCTTTCAAGGAAGGTGTCACCATAGCCATCTGATCATCAGTAGTACATATAATCAGCGCACGTGGGGCGATAGCCAGGCATTTCATTCATCAAGGTGCAATCAAAGCGCGATTCCATGAATTTCAAGGCTAAAATTGCATACAGTTCCACGTTACACTGCCGCGGAAGGAAGGAAGCAACGACATACTTAAGAAAAAAAAAATAAAATGTAATGCTAGACAAATACAAGACTACGCAAGTACTCACGTAATGGGGGTAACGTACATTATTTATTTTACCACATTTTCTATAGCAAGGCCGGATCCAGATATTTTTCTGGGGGGTCACAAGGGCCCCCCCAGAAAATAATAATAGACAAATATAATAGACAAACGGTCTTCTTATATTTGAGATTAAAAACAGCGTACAACTATTACTACGTGAAACATTCTCTTTATTTAAATATGAAAGTTATTTATATGAAATTAAATGAGGTTAAGGCTCCGTATACTACAAAACAAAACGTACGTTGTGATAACCGTATTAAAAATCTTGTATATTTTTTAAGCGTCTGGGTGGGGGGGGGGGGGCACGTTTCCCCGTACGCCTCCTCTAAATCCGCCTATGTTCTATAGTAAATAATGAAATTAGGTGAGCAAAGAGTTCTCGGGATCGCCACCGGGCCAGGAACTGCATAACTGCCGACGTTTCGATGTCCGACTCGGCCATCGTCCTCAGGGTTGTGAGTGTCGAGTCGAAATTTTACCATCTTATATTGATCCACATCCTCCGTATTTCGTAGGCGGTTCATTACCTGCACGGCGTAAAACGAAAAACCAAAAGCCGTCTCCTCCTTTTTTGTCTTCTTAAAACTGAACTACAATTGCTTTTTTTGATCACTCACTGCTGTTGCAATTATTTGTAATTACATAAAATAATTGCGAGATTTCATCTTTACAGCTGAGAAATAAATGACCATTGTAAAACTTGTAAAACACATACCGATTGATAGAAAAATGGATGGGATTTTTCATCCCTCGAGCCATCGCGGCAAATGATTGCGTGAAAAATTGTTTTTCCGCCATGTCAGTGGAGCTATCGCTGGAGCTGTCCATATCGAAAGGAATGGAGAGAATGATCGTGAGATTCAAGCTTTATGGAGGGTTTCTGGAAGAGCGAGGATGACGCCAGCCTTGTGCGGTTGGATTGATCTGGCTTTGGTCGCTCCCTCTTGCCATCAACATTCCTCCGAGCGCCCCACCATTCATTAATTCGCGTCTCGAAGAGGCTCTTATGAATCGCTGTTGGAATTTCCTCGAAGCCTTCCCTTTTGCGTTTTATTGCCCACACATTCCTCTCTGCGATAATTCCAGCGGTCCGTTCTACTTTCCTGTAAGCCAGGCTATTTGGGCTTGGCGGCGGTTAGTCCTTGAGATGTGTTGACGCCATAGACCCGCCTAACTGAAATTCAGTGGCATCCAGCAACTAGTTAGTCAACTTTGGCTAACTTTGTGCCGAATATGAAAATTGTTTTATTCGATTTCACGATGTGGTCAGTCATAAGTTCTACGTCCCTTCGTTTCCCCTACCCGACTTCGTTTATTATGTGTTTATTCTCACGTCACCCTCTTAAAATGTTCAAAGAGAAATATTTTTATTTTTTCCTTGGAAAATATTTGAATGCCGTCGAAGTTCTCAGTCCTTGTCACCCTTTTCCGTCTGTTTCATTTCCCAGTGAGGCAAGATGCTTGTACTACCCCCTTGTAACCATTATAAATGAGTGCTGCTCATGACATTAACTCGAGATGTAGCAGACGACGTTAATCAGGCATATACTTTCAATTTTACGCTTAAGAGTCGTGAAAATTACCTCACGAAGTTCACTATATTAATACTTGCCTTAAATACTTATTTTGAGTGTTTTAGTGCTCCAATCCGGTTGACCATGGCCATGAAGTTCGATAAAATAGGGTGGTTTCCTATTATTTTTTTATTGCCTAAATCGAAAGATTATTACTCCTGGAGTACGTATTTCACGTATTTAGAATTTTAAATGACGATATCGATTTTTCGCGATTAATTGAAAAGTGAAAAATTTCAAGCGCGCGAAAACGCGGCGGGTAAGTATGAATGCCGGGAAATCTCTCCGTGTGACGTATTTCTCGTTCCCGCTGCCGCCCTGTGAGGTGACCTTGAGGGAGGCTTGAGCGCTGATACGACGCAGGCTGCTAGCGGGTAGCTGAGTACCCTGCTGGCTGGTAGCGCTTGGCTTAAATAAGGATTATTAATACCTTATCAAACGAAGAAAACTCTCCGACCTTAGCCAGTTTTAATAAGTGATTATTAAGACATGTTTCCCTGAGCTCTGCGCCTCACGCATGCATTGGTAATCTCAGACGATGTATAACTCCTATCTACTCGTATAGAAACTAGGTCCCTGTGACGTCACGTGGAGTGGCATCGCATGGGCCCCAATCCGGCCGTTTTCAAATGAGGATAAAAAGGGACCACTGTCATTCGTCTAAACCGGTATTTCTAAAACGAAATAATTTATATATTATGAATACACTAATGGTGGGTAACGAATCGCAATCAATGCCTTTCAAATTCTTTGATGAAGGAAACTACCCTATTGTGTGGTACTCCCATTTTAATCACATGTCTGTACCTACTCATAATTGACTTCGTCGTATTTCGAGCGTCATTTGTTTGCGCTACAAGGATAAAAAGAAAATTTCAGGCTTTAATTATGCGCCGGGTTTAAAAGTGTTTTAATTTACTTTATAGGATCAGATGTGTTATTTTGTAACTCTGATCTTATGATACATATGAAAAAAATAGGATTTATGATAAAATTAATATCATGTCAAGAGCTTCCTATCCCACACTGGGTTCGAGACGTGTCGACTGTCGCCTCAAAGAGACAATGCGTGAGGCTTTTATTAATCAATTATATTCATGCTAGGTTTGAATGTCCTAGTACCAGTTTACAATGGTAAGGGTAAATTACTCGATGGATTCCCCTGTTGGATACTCTCTCGGGTTGTCGACCGAGTTAGTTGGTCCACAGTAGGTACAGAAGTTTCGAGACCTTGATCGATCGTCTTCTTCAGGTTCAATGCGATGTTTATCCCTCGGGGCGTATGCTCTTTCTTCCTCTCTCCTCCGCCCCCTATCCTCCTCCTAGCTCTCGCCTCGTTGGCCAATTCTTTGGCGAGGGCAACGGCCCTCTCCTCAGTGAATTCTAGCCGTGAGCTCTCCGTTTCGGTCGCGAAGGACTGACCACAGGCTCCGGTCGTTTCGAAAGCTTACGACTCATCGCAGCAGTGGCGGTGCCAGGATAGGGACGAGGTGAATGTAACCTCCCAGCAGTAGTAGGGGGTGGGAACTAAATAACCATTTATTCTGGCGTAAATTGGATACACAAGGGGGGATGAACCCCTAGTTCCACTGGATCCGCCATTGCTTCACAGTAAGCGATTGATGTACTGGAAGAATCTCTTTTCAAAACACCAATTATTCCGGGTGAAAGGGTTTTTGTCCGTGAATATAAAAAATAAAAATAATGCTAGATTCCGCACTTCACCGTTATTTTTGCTCACCGATTTGCTGGTGGTACTTGGGTAGCCACCAGTCCAGGGATTCAGTCAATTAATTGTACGTATGATAGGTAATATTGGTAAAATTATGCCTCAATGATTGAAATTTAAACAATGATACATTAAATTATCACCAACGATGACAATTTATTACCATGGGGTAAGCGTAGAATACTACCAAGTACTAAACATTAGCCGTGAACAGACTTTTAGCCTTCACTCGGGAAAGTTTGTCCTTTTTCTTTGCAGCTGCATAGCCTCTGGAGACTCCAGGGACAAAAGAAGACCTTTCACCTATTTATTTCCAAGATATTACTAAATTCCTCTGCCAAGTAGAAATATCCGCATTTAGCCACCATGCAATACAACAATCACAGAAGCCTCGGATTGCCCCCTACTGCAATCCGAAGTCCAGCTTCAAAAAAGTGAAACTAAAGACTATAATAGTGTGCGGAGGTTGGTGGGGCTGGTATTATCGATGGGCAAACGTTCACGATTTCCGTTGCCAGCTTCGAGACTTGTCAAATGCATTCAATGAATTTGAATGCCGCAAGCGTCAATTCACTGTCGTGCGTAATGGAAGGAATGCTGCGACTACTTTGATGGAGTTACCCGAGGGACGTCGCTGACCACATATTAATGACCTCTAGCACTGTGATCCTGGACGGAGAGCTTAAAAGATTGGGGTAAACGGTCGCGCGCATCTTTTTTCGCACTGTTCTGGTCCATTTTAGGGGGCACTCGCGCATACAGTCTGAAGCGGAAGGAAGGCAACTGCCATGTAGCTCTATGATCCAGAAAATCCCGCCGTACTATGTAGGCTTATGCCTGGGAAGAATGTCATACCATCATCAACGTCCTAATTATTTGGAGTTCGGATAATTTAATGGCTTTGGTGCTAAAAAAATCAAAACCTCAATTTCCTCGATTTCTATCGCTGAAATTTATATCGCGGCTGACATTTTGAAGAAGATCAACTACATTCAAAAATGCAATTTATTTAGTGCGTACGTCAGAATGATCTCCTAAATGCCTTTTATGTTTTAGGCAGATAAAAGGTACCACGTGCAAGCCAAGCATTATTCGTCGATTGATTTCCAATTTCACCCTTCTACCTCTCTCGTTGCCCTACATTTTCGTTAACATGTGCTGGCACTCTCCCCTTACTTGGCCGTTTGAAATCGAAAGAGCAAGTGCATTAGCCGACCCGCGCCCCTGAGAATGAATCTCTTTAGCTCGAGGCACGCAGTTGCGGCGCCGCGTTAGGGGAGCAGCGGCGCCTTCCTCTTGTCGTCGTCGTCATTGTTGTTGTTGTTGTTCGGTGGCGTTGCGGCGTTGCCAGCTCTTCCCCTCCGCGAATGGAGCGGTGCGATTAAGAGAGATTGCCCCCTTCCGCGATGTGTTTGTGCCGACGCACGCGCCGCCACCACCGCGTGGGGTGGAGGGGCGGGGGAGAGGGGAGGGGGGGTTTGGGGGGAAGGGGTGCGCGTACGTACGTGAGGTATGAGCATGAGCATGTGGGAGATGGAGTGAAGAATGCCTCCTCTTCAAATTCCATAGTCATCTTTCGGAACACTTAAGGCTGTTTAGCCATGACTGGATGCATATGCTTTCCGCACATCTCGTTTTAAAAATGTTTACCTTTAGCAGATTGCACCTATTAGTGCTGAAAATTTACTCATGGTTCCACATTGTATGCATAATTTTAAGCCCATTTATAAAAAAATTCATTGTTAATTTTTAAAATATTGTTTTTATTTCAAGCAATTTAACCCGACCGTTGCGCCATTTTTATGGAACTAATTTTATTAGACTTCAGATTGTTTATTTATTGAGTATTTTCGCAAAATGTGGAATTTCGGCGTTTCCTAGTTTTATTTTATAAGCATGATTCTTAATGATTTTGATGAAGCATGATTTTTTTAAGGCACGCGTCGTACTTAATATATCGGTTTTGGCCACAGCAGCTTTATATTTCAGATATAACCATAATTTTTTCTATGTGTAAACGAGCGTCGCCGTTAGGATCTCACGTTGAAGTTCTGATTTTCAAATGCTATTTCCATGAAATATAGCCCATTGGAAAATCAATTTTTCTCATCGTCAGTCGATCAGGCATTATTTGAGGGTATATATTGAAATTATTTTTCATGAAAATGATATTTCCTTTGTTCCTACCCAGCAGTGCGGAAAAAAGTGTCTTAACGATTAGTTGTCAATAGCAAATTAAAAAGTTGAGGATTAAGTAGGAGGAGTAAATGCCTAAAGTTAGCATAAAAACTTGAGGAGGCACTTGTACTTATTTTTTAATCGATCATTTTGAACCCTTCGCGATCATTTCTCGAACGGTTTGCATGGATTGCCACATGCGGTTTTGCATGCTGCAGAAGGTACTCGTACTATGAGAAACGCGGAATATAACATCAGTGATGCAATGTGCGAAAAAGGAACTTCATTATGTTTTCATTGCAATTCGACAGTGTAATTGACGCGTTAATGTTATACATTTCACGGCGTATAAGTTCTGCCGATGGGGAATGCTTGAATCCACGAAAAAAATGGTTCTTTTCAGTAGAGTGGGGTGTTTTCAAAATGTCGTAGATGCATCCAAGTAACATTACTTGGCGTATATAAGTTTTTTTAAACCTTCGTTTTCCCTGTACTTCACACAAAGAAAAAATATTAAACAAGTTTCGTTAGGATTTAATAATGACTTAATTTCCATTTGTTGTCGATTGAAAACAGTCAGAACGAAGTCAACATTTTAGCTCAAGTCTACAATAAGCCGACCGCTTAAAGCAAGGCGACTTATGACTTAAATCAATATTACTTCCGTACACATTGATTCAGGGGTATATCCAGGATTTTTTTCTGGGGGGGCACAAACAAGGCCGTATCCAGGATTTTGTTCTGGGGGGGGGGGGGGGCGGAAGGCTCAAGGATACCTCGTAATACAAAACGAGCGCAATGATAATGGGACCGTATTAAAAATCTTGCATATTTTTGAAGGGTCAGGGGTGGAACGTGCCCCCGTTCCTCCCCCCCCCTAGATTGATTCCATACAATGAAATACATTACCTGAATTCTTGCGAGTCCACGCACACGTATGCATATGTATATGTACTGGTTTTGGCATGTTGTTTATTATGATTAGGCGTTCGGTACGCATTTGTCGATAAACGTCTTGAAGTAGATAGCTTATATTATTATCTCAAATGTACATATTTATGCCTCATTTATAGATGTATCCACGACAGAATAGATCACTTTTTAGCGAATCATTTTGTATTTAACCGTAAATAACTAATATCATTTTAAATTTTTTGTGTCGTTCCCACAGGGATTCAAATCAGTCGATCTTTGTTAACTTAGTGTTAAACGTCGGCGAGGCACTTCTCATTGCACTCCTGTGTGTCAATGGCTCCCGGAAAACGTGAGCGTTAATTAGGAAAACATTTTTATGACGACTTACAATACACGTCTTGTTCGTCTGAATCTTCAGTACTTCACTTTTGACAAATATAAGATATTGTTACATGTATCTTGCTTGAACATTAATAGCACGAGTAACATATTATTGTGGTATCCACATTCTTTTTCCTACCACATAACACACATATCGTCCATTTTTTTTCTTTCATGGTGCTGACTTGTAATTCCTCCTTCCACTGGCTCTTGATATGTATTTTGAGAGAAATGGCTTAACTTGTGAGGGGAGTGAACTAATTTTAGCTCTTCTTGTGAGATGCGGCTTCCTGAATGGGAGGGAAAAATTTACCAAATACTTTATCCTCGGTTGCCTTGGGATGTCACGGTTAGAATAAGTCACGATGCAATGGCCGCGCCAAAGGAAAGCCGCACCAGTGAGTCCAATGATTCACACCAACCAGCCAGTTTACAAAAACAGAGGGTTCGAATAATAAAGCACCTGTGCTTTTATACCGGCTACATTCATTAGTGAGGAGACGACTGCCTATGCCCAACCTCCAGTAATTCGTGCTCCGGAGAAGACATAACACATTTGATCTGCAGTGTCTACTCCATACTTAGTCGTCTTATTGTCCAAAACAGTAGAGGGTGTGTTTTTCTTTTCACCAATTACGTCAGAGTGATTTATTGTGGACGTGAGACACAAAAGTTATATTGTTTTGAAATCGAAAGAGACATGAGCCAATGGCACGATTTTTGTTCGTTTTGAATTCCACGAAGGTTATTTTTTTCCATAATGTTACAATACTCGTTGTCTTTTTTCCCTGAGAGAAGTGGCAAAGGAGTTCTAGCATTCCAGTTAGCTAAGGTTAATGCCCATATTGGTCCCTGCAATATCACGAATCAACCGAATGACTATGTTTCATGAAATTAACGAAAGAGGGACGTGTAGCTGCCAATTTATCGGCCTGCATTCTCATCAAGCTCGTTCCTTTATAATTCAAATCTAACAGAGTGCGGTAAAAATATAAACGTCTTTTGTAGAGCATGTAGGTAAGCTCAGAAGAATAGGAATTCCTATTCCACCGGAACACCGCAGTTTCACTGTTGTAACAGTGCGTAAAGTAACCTCAGTTCCTCTTAAAAGTTCCTCTTGCGTTATCTTTTGCATCTCTATCCCACAACATATTGCGTTTTTAGTTCCTTATTCAAAATGAGGAGACTTGTGTACCTTACTATATCCTCTGTCACACTAAGCACTGTCAATTATTTTGTGAAATGCAGCAAGTACATTCCGTATTCCTCTTGCATGCTGCTTTGGCCGTGGCAATGCTTCGACAATAGTTATGCTTCGTGTCTTCGATTTTGTTGAACAGTCAAATTTCCTCCCCTTGTTCCCTCCCGATAGTGTCCAAATTTGCTAAATTATGAGGCTGTCGTGGATGGATGTCAGGCTAATGCTTACGTTTTTCGTTGATAACTACAGCACGTAATACTTCGAATGCCCTCAATGAATTGAACGCACCCAGCTATTCGTCGGTGTGGGGTTCGGACGGCTCGGTACGGTTTTGGCGAACACAACATGTGTATGTATGACATTGATTACCGTCGGCAATGAAAGTCGGAGTAATGTGATGTGCGGCACCGATCAGGCGGCACGATGTTTTAAGGAAAAGCAATGCAGCTGCGATCTAAAGCACATGTGTACAACGATACAATAAATTATATGCACTGTGACGTAGTTGACACAGAAAAATGCACTAAGCTCAAACAGGAAGTATGCAGTTATCATCTTCAAATAACTTTTATTATCCTAGGCTTACGCTGCTGTCGAAACTTAAGGATTCTGACGAGTAGTTATTTCCCGTAGAAGTTATTTTTACTCATCCTTTGTAAAATCAAATTACTTAGAATACAAATTCAACGAAGATTTATGGATGGTCAATAAATTAATTTGCTATGTTTCTCATGCTTTCTTTAGTCTGAAATCTCCTCTATGAAGAACAGATTCCATTTTCTTCTGATAAAATCTCGTGTTTTATGTCCCACTGGTCGTAAACTGGTGGTGAACCTCGGCGAGACACTTCCTTTTGCACTCCTCTGGGTCAAAGGCTCCCGGAAAACGTGGACGTTTGTTAGGAAAACATTTTTTAATGACGGACAGTACACTTCTTTTCCGTCTGAATCATAAACACTGTCCTATTGAAAAATAAGTACAAGATATTTTCAGTTGTATTTCACTCGAAAATTAATAAGTGTTTACAAAAAGTATGAGTTTTTTCTTCATCCTGATTTGTACGATGTCGACGAAAACCATTGTGGATGTTGTAATTTTAAATCTTGGAGAGTACCGGCGTCGTCTCTTAGTGCAACGCCGTAAGCTTTCGCGGCGGCCGTGTACACAACGTGTGTATGAAGTCCAATTGGACAACACGTCGTTTCATTGAGGAGGAGGCGTGTTGGAGAGGGGGTGGGGGCGCGACCTTGGGCGCACTTTCTCCCCCTCCCCCCGCTGCGTCTTACACTCGACTCGACTCGTGCTCTCTCTCTCCACCCCTACCCCCCGTTTCATTCACGCGTCATTCCAATGACGTCTTTGCATTTGATTCGCTCGCGCCATTCAGTCGCCGCCGTTTCGTCATCGCCCATGTTAATGCGTGCTCACGGATTACCATTTTTCCCAATTGTTCCGCATCTTTAAACATTTGTTTGATTCCAATTAATAATAGATACATCCCCTACGGAACAGATTCATCTTTACCAAATAGTTTCATATTTTTACCATCGATAATGAATTGTATCTCAAATGTTGTGTGTCGTTCCGGTATACATTCAGTTCAGTCCAGCAGCGGATTCAGGATAGGGACAAGGGGTGCTGTCCTTTCCTGTATATATTTAACATTTTATCTAGTGTAATATTGGCTACCCAAGAGGGGGGATATAGCCACCCCTGGCCTCTCTCGGGATCCGCGACTGGTTGAGTCGACCTTAGTAAAAACTTGGTGCGACAGCTTGAAAAGTCTTCTTTTAGCACTCTTCTGGGTCAAGGGCGCCCGGAAAAAGTCTCACCCCTATCCTTCCTTTCTCTTCGGCATTTATGCGTATTTCGTAAAAAATCTCCGTCTCTATCTAATTCCACGGAATAGATGCTTTCTTTATTTCCCGCGTATTGTCTAGAACAAATGTTGATATCTCCTCCTTTACTTCGTTGTTCTCTTAGAAACATTTTGTCGTTATTAAATTGCATAGGAGAATTGTTTGTGAAGCATAAAAATAAATAAACCGCCAATACTTTTAGCGAGAAGTACTTTTGAAAATGCTGGATTGCGCAGCAACATTCTTCGAAGGAATTTGTATCTAGTTAAGGGGTAAAGTAAGCGGTTCTTAATCACTATTATAGGTGAATACGAGTGCGTGTTGCTTTGAGGTTCTTGTCGTATTTCTCGTCGTGTTCAAAGAATTTGCGAATTGTTTGAATCTCATTTCTGTTGTGCAAAGGAGGATTTGTTGGAATGTTCCCATGTCGTTGTGCTAGTAATTATGATAATGAGCAACTGATGGGAACATTGAAATTGAAAATCGATGCTCCTTAAAAATATTTATTTTTAGTTTGATGATACTTCGCACTTAATGAGAAACAATTTGGAGCACAATTAGGCGTCCCCGAAGATAATCGACCTGAGAGGGGCCAAAGGAATCCAGCTAACCCTAATGATATACAATGAAAATCAACATATAACACTTTCAGGCCGATATCTTGCATTCAAACCATGCATATGCATAAATAACTGTTATTTTATTTCAAAGCATTATGCGGACGTTACGATTCTCTTGGATATCAAGAGTTTATTTTATGAAATTAGGAATCGTGGACTTTTTCGACGCTCACAAGCTACGTTAGTGACGCAATTGATACTAGAGTTCGACTATCTACATGGTTTAAACAATTTAAGGATTCTCGTAATCTCTATGCAGACTATCCAGAATGTGTGCGTAAATTATTATTAAATGCCTATGACCTTGTGTACGTGAACGATCGTTTTAACATAGGCCTTTATATACTTATATTAAGTATATAGGCCTTTGTGTTCACATATTGATAGCTATTCCTAATTACATTTGGATTTGGTATTTGAAATATTTTGACAAATTTTCACTGATAACAGAAAACTATCTCTAATAATTAAATATATTTATATATACTTCCTAAGCTGCAATAAACCTGGTGTCTATTGTTAGTAATGGGGAAGGATGGCTCAATACGGCTTTTTCTCGCTTTCACTCACACAATGCCCTTTTTCAGCTCTAAATAGTTAAACTTTTTTATTCGCTTGTTTTTATTCTAGGATATAAAATGGAATCTATGATCTAAAGTGGGAAAACGATAATATCTTCTTGCCCTGAATCATCATTCATTATCGGGGAGAAAATTTTTGCATAATTACTTGGGACTGTTGCAATATTTTCTTCAAAAAATAGTTTGTAATACTTGGTAATTGTGAACAGAAGTTCCAAATTTTTATGATATTTTCTGCTTCTCATAAGCTGCTGTCGGTCATGGAAAACCCTTGTAGCCTTTCAAGACGTTATACGCCCCAAAAGCTTTAAGATGATTATACTTTTCTGTCAGGCTTTTTCCTGTTACAAAGGTGAATACTGGTATTGGGCTTTTCACGTCATACAATGTCACATGTGAGATTTTGTGAACTTGGAATTGTGGATTATGAAAGGCGAAAATACGAAAACAAAATAGAATAAACTTCATATTGACTTATCTAAGGTTGCGGTAGAGTGATATTTCACGCACATGTATGCGTTCAACCTGTAACCTTTCTTACGAGGTGTACACATCATTTAGCCACCTGTCTGAAAATAGCCCAGCCCAGCCCAGCGGAGCATTATGAACCTATGACAATACGAATCATCGCACCCCGTTATTGAGGCACCTAATATGTGCATTCAGGCAGTTGATTTCCGCTGCAGATCAGCAGCGTTAGGGAAATGATAACGAGCTCTCCACGTTGTGAAATGAAGGAAATGCTCAATGGATGGTAGCGCAAATACCACTGATAAGGACATAAGCCTTTTGCGAAGCTCGTAAATTGAGAGTTACATATTTATGGAGAGAATTCTTAAGAAATCGAGAGGGATGCAAATGATGTGCGTCGAACAGTCGAGGTGGCTCGGAGGGCAGAGAGGAATGAGATTTTAGATGATTGACGAATTTAGGTGGAAAGTAAATTTAGTCAATTATGACTCTATTTTGAAAACGGAAAAATTTCTCTGTTTCATCAACCGTCGGTAGCTTTCATTTACCTAAAGATGCTTTGCTTACTATTAATACTAGATTATCAACGGACTGAGCTGTTGTAGTGGATGGTGATCCTCATTAATTCTCTTTAAGTTTTTAAAATATAGTGTTACCTTTTAGCGTTGCCGTACCTAAGCCCATTTGGTGTACTATTATGATGTTTTAAACACTTACATTATATTTTTTTAATTTAACATTTACGCTCGGAAAAAAAATCGGTTTGATTAAAAGTGTAGGGAAAGTCGTGCGAAGTCATTCACCGAGTGACTCTTGATTTACGTCTCCCGTTTATGTGAACTTACATGAATCTATTTCTCGCGAGACGGGACATGGATTCATACTCACCCATTTTAAAGTGCCGTGGACGTCAGGCCTTGGCGTTCCTTCGAGATGAGGCGATGTCTCAAAAGCCATCGGAGGGTGGTTAGTCGTAGATTTGTTTGATTTATCTGTCAACCCTGGGAACGTCCATTGAGAAGAGGCTGTGATAATCGGGGGTTTGACGAAGACCAAGCGTTTTTTCTCATTTTTAAAAAATTTCATCCTTATTTCCTAGCCTAATGGCTGTCTCCAAAGTATTGCTGGAGAATTTGGATTCAGTATTGTAATTTATTCAGTTTTGGTGGTATTTGAAGTTATACTTGCATTGCTTTGAAAAAGGCGTTAGTAATATGGGAAGAGATTAGGGCACATGTTGGGGTTCTATGTTTAGCTTTTTGAGGAATAGAGTAGTCCCAAATATTCATTAAAATTTTGTTGTTTGGTTTTGCAAAGTATTTTTTAATTAATTTCATGCACTTTTCATAGCCATTGAAATAGGGTGGATTTTAAGGTCTCATTGGATATACCTATTGCTAATGAACAAAGGGGGTCTTAGGATTTTCCTTATAAATTTGTTTTAGCATGTTTGTATGTTCTTGAGGTGCGAATCGGCGGCGTGCAGCCAGACAGCGGAGGCGTGTGATTGCAGCGGATTCATTGTAAGGAATTGCAGGTTTTCATCTACACCGAAAATCTTCCCACAATACGCTTGGCGAATCCTAATTTCTTCAGGGCCATGCCAAAGATATTCCTTATTTGTGTTCCCCACGAGAGGTTCGAGGTTATCGTAACTCTCAGGTACTTCACTTCGTCTGTTGCCTTTATGTTAATACCATCCACAGAATAAACATGGTTATAGTTTTGCTTTATGCGCAGCCACTTTGGGCGATTTTATTTATGTTTTCGTATCATCGCATCGGTGGGGTGCAGGCATGTGGACCATCAGTAAGGACTTTCGGGAAGCATTGAAAATATCCGGCGACCTGTGCACGTTGGAGGCATTTCAAATTACCCTCGTTCCGCAGAGCCATGTATTCAGAAATTGAGATTACCGTAGAGGTGGTGACTGCGGTGAGCAATTATTTCTTTGCTCTACGGATCTCGTTCTTGATCAAGGCACCCCTTCCGCGAAACAGGAGAGCCTCCCGATTCGAACTGTACCCATGCCATACGTTCTCATCAATAATGCGAGACGCTGGACGTATCGATATCAACTCTCCGTCGTGGCTGGTTCATCTTCATTTCACGTTTACTCGATCCTGTGGAATATTATTCATTCCACTTAAATTCACCTAATTATTTACCGTTGCCCTCTCAAATTAAAATATTTCCTCAATTTTATAATTGACTGATTTTTGCGGCGTTAATAGCTTATAATTGAAGCTATAGGTTATATTAACACGGTCTGGAGAAGTTACACCGTTCACAAACTTGTATTGTGTGCATACATTCCTAATTAGGAAGCCGGAGCACCGCACCGGAACGGAATGCGGTCAATTAAAATCAAAGTTTAAGTGAATTGTGCTAATAATTATTTGATAAAATTCATTAAACATTTTTGTGAGTACTTTGATGTATCAGTAATTATAAATGCATTAAAATCGATTTTAAATGAATTTCTTATCCTAGAGATGTGAAATATTTGAAAATAAGATTTTAAATAAGCTAAATATCAAAAGCGGGGGGTCCCATTGAATTGTTTGGATGAAGTATTCTCGACTGTTTCTTTCTCCGGTTATATCCCTGGTTTCCGTCGCTATGCAGTTCCCTCTCCCAACTTGAGTCTCCCTATTCCGACCTCTGCACTCGTGGAGGGCGGACACGATGGCTAGAGCATTCACAATGGCCTTCCTTCACCTCACCCGCGACCAAATGTGCCTTCCCTCCTGGTCGCCTCTTCCCCTCTACTCCTGCTATTGCTCGCGATCAAGACCAAGCAGTTTTTCACATATTTAGTATTATTAATCCATAGTTCCCAGCAGATAGCTGCCTCCTAGGAGTTTCTGGAGAGTTTTTAGTTTCTACTTGAACGGTAGAGCAGTTCAAATATTTCGGCAGCACATTAGAGGAAAACGGACACAGTAGCAAGGACATCAGGAAGCGAATTGCACTAGCAAAGGCGTTCATGAACAGGAAGGAGCTTCTGAGAGGATCGTTATGTAAGAGTTTAAAGAAAAGGTTAGTGAAGAGTATGATTTGGAGTGTAGCTCTCTACGGTGCGGAAACGTGGACACTAAGGAAAGAAGACGAGAGAAGATTGGAGGCATTCGAGATGTGGTTATGGAGAAGAATGGAGAAGGTGAAATGTATGGAGAGGAAAAGGAACGACGAAGTGCTGGACATGGTGGGTGAGGAGAGGCAGCTTTTAGATGAGGTACGGAGGAGACAATGTATGGATGGAGCGAATCCTTAGCGGGGAGGGGATGTTGAAAATGGTGTTAGAGGGTAGAATGTTAGGGAAACGAGGGAGGGGAAGGAAAAGAATAGGATTTTTAGATAGATTGAAAGGGATTAGGCCTTACAGTGAATTAAAGAAGGCAGTGCTGGAAGGAAAGGGAGGCTTCCAGATCACTTCTTGAACACTCCATGGAAACCTACCTTAATCGGTAGAATATTAATAGTATTATTATATTTTGATAACGTTTTTGTGGTAATTTGAGTCATGGCATTGCATTGGTTAATTGGGAGTGGGGAGATGGGAAGGGATTAGGGCACATTTAGGGGTTATATGTTTAGTTTTTTTCAGGAATCGGATAGTTAGAAATATTAACTAAAAGTTTTTTGCTTGTTTTGCAAACGAATTTTTGAAATTATTCGGTGCAAATTTTAATAATAATAAAGTAGGGGTTCATTTGAGATCTCTTATAATATGCCGGTTGCTAATAAACCACGGAACTCCTAGACTTTGTATTAAATTTTGATTTCGCACGATAGAATCTTCTTTAGATGCAGCTTTTGTGGCCACATAATGATTCGTGGCGAAACGCCGGAGTTCCGATGGCGGCCCCAACGAGATGGTCATTGTTTTCTCTGGTCTGCAATGGACCGTGAGAGGGAGGGATGCCGTGATTAGTAGTCCATCTCCAATGGGAGACGCGAGAAAAAAATTCAACATTTAGGAGCTGATGGAAACAGAGATGAGTCCCGATATCTTGCCTCGGATTGTAGGCTTGTTTTTTCTTCCCGTTTTTTTTAAATTTTCCCATAAGTTATCATCCCATCCGAAGGTGTACGCCTTGGACACCGAAAAACACCGTGCCTGCTGAAATTAAGATCGTTAGTCTTCTAGAATTTACTCAGTACTAGGATGTATACCGGATATTTAGTCATAGCTTTGCATTTATTAAATCCTGGTACTCAATTTTTTTCGCTAGTGACCAATTCGCGACTAATCATCATCTGTGCGCGCCCAAGTGATGTTAATAATGAAATTCACGCTCGGACAGCGCCTCCTTCGAATTTTGTCTTTCAAGCTTCTTTGATACTTTTCATGATGTCTCAGTCAACGTATTTGCGCTGTTAATTCTTCTGCTTCTATCTATTTCGACGTTTTTAACCATATCGACAGTGTTAAGACACAATTATTCTCGGTGATACCTTCTTGAATATACGAACATTTTTATTCTCTCAATGTGGTGGGTTAACATCAATCTCTTACATCCAATAAAATAAAAGTCTGACTCAGTGAAGCTATTAGAAAAAAATAACTCCTATACTTGTTTAATTACTTTACTTATTGCCGGTACTTATCATTTAATTATTCGGCTGTCGTCAAAAGCAATACGAGTATGCGCTTTGGCGAGTCAATGCTCTGATGTCATTCGTGTTCAAGACGCGCTTCGATTGGCTAAGCTAAGGATGGGACTTCACCGTCGATACACACGCTTTGCGTCCATAATAGATAAGTCATTTCACGTACCTACGCTGCGCCTTTTGGCGTGCTATTGCCATGCTCTCTCTCGGATTGAGGGAGTCTCCCTCCCCGAGCAGTTGTTGCCGGAAGTGGGTGGAGGGTGGGCCCGTAGACGGCCATCCCGAGCGCGCGCGTGTCCTGATGGGTGACTTTGCACCCCGCTTGCTTCCAGCTGAGCGTCCACTGCTCTCCTTGTCGCATGTGCATGAATGTCTTTTACAACATTTTTGTGTGCGACGAAGATGTGTTGACGAAGGATATGCATGTGACCAGTCGTAGAAAACATTAGCGAAGAATTCTATGGTATACGTGACGAAAAATTAGCTGCCCAGCTCTCGGGCGCTTACGAAAAAATTTACCTGGATGCCATTAATCTCTTGTGTGTGTGTGTTCTGACTACCGCACACCCTCTTTTAAATTGAGTTGAGTGTTTCCTTTTGCTGTCTTGATACCGAGTCCGGATTCAATTATTATAAAATCCATGTTTACCTGTCATTCCTATAGCTCCTCTTCCAGGAGCCTCTTTTCGAGTTATTAGAACTCGGAAGAAGCGCAGTAACAAATGCATACGACACTGCTCTCTGGAAACTTTTCAACATTTCAAAAACGGTCATATATTACGCTAATTGTTCCGTTAGCTTGCACTGGTTTTGCGCTAACTGTGGACATGATCACCGCCATTGACCTTGGGAATCCGTAATCTAACGCCAAGTGCTCCGAGTGGCAAGTTTTTCCCTCATATTTTCTATAAACCGAGTTTTCATCTGCTCCACTGTCCCTAGATGGTGAACATTAAAAGGATGACGTGTGGGAAAGGAGTCCGCTCATGTCCTCCTCATAACGGTGAGCCAGTCACTTTTTGTAGGCCCTTGAGACCAGACGGCAGTATTGGCCAATGCGCACTCTACCTTTCCAATTCCTTCTGTGGCGTGGTACTTGCGCTTTGAGTTTCCCACACATGCCTCATTTTCTTCCCAAGTGCATTCTCCATTGAATCACAAGCTGCATGCTAGGATTAGTTTTCTTGAGCTATTTGGAACAGATATTTTTCAGAGCGACACGGAGTACCATATTAGAACCGCACTATATTTCCAGGTACGACAGGAGCGATAAATTAAGAGAGATATTTTGCTTAACGGATAGGAATACGGATTCGTTTTTCTTTCACCCCCCTAACAATGGAGGACTTTGATAAATGCTAAGCGTAACTTCGTTGGATCATTTCCTATTCATTTGATAACGCCTGGTCTCCCTACACCCTTCGCCACTCACCTATCGAGGCGGTTTGCGGGGTAGTATGTAGATTTGGATGAACACTTGACAAGCCGCACTTCTTTTTAACTAGTTCATATTATTTACCTATATTGCGCTTCCTGTAAGAAATACCGTCAGGTTATCTTTTTGGGAGTTTTGGCATTTTTTTCTGAAGCATTGATGGTGCTGTAGCTGTTAAAGTGTGAGAACTTCGCCGAAATCGAAGAAGCCACTCCGTGATACACTCGGAATACTCTAGTATTCCGTGGTTGATGATTTACGGCCCGTATCCGTCAACGGAATACTTAATAGTGACCAAGTTATTTGATCAACATGTTCAAATGTTTGGAACATATTGATTTTTCCAGGTTCATTCCATTGAGGTGGCTATTTCTCGTCAGAAGTTTCAAAACAAATATCTACTTTTGTGGCATTTTGTTATTTAAAAAAGTTTTGTCTCCTTAGACGACATCTATCGAGGTTAAAGAGCAAAATAGTGGTGCACAACATGTGGGAAACTCAGTCGTTTTGTATTTACGCCAACACAACTTCCTACTGTTTGAGCCAACCGTCGTCATGTAATTTTTATGTTTCGAGTCACGTGACAGCAGTCATTGCATTTTCTTCTTGTTTAAATAGTAGTACGGTATATAGCCTATGTTTTCTCTTGATGTTTCAAGTATAGCGACATAATATACGTTTTGTCGAAAGACGTGGGTATTCTTATATTTTCGTTCAACGTTTTTCACTTATTCAGGATATTAGCGCCAGAGAAACTTAAACAGAAATGCGGATTTTCAAGTGAGCACTCACGCACGCAAGTGAAAATATTAATGGGAAAGGCTTTTTTTGTTGCTGCTGAACCACTCGCATGGAAACAGGTGGAAATAAAGAGACTATTTAAATTTATATTTTTTTATAAAATTTTAGTGAAAAATGCTTAAACGTGTTCAGGATGCCTCTTCGAATCTCCCTTGAAATTGGTCGGTAACGCAGTGGGATCAAATCCCAAAAAAAGTGGCCAAAAGTTCGATAATGTACCTACTTCAGGAGAAACTTCTCCTTTGTTTTCGTAAAGGTAAAAAAATACGTCTGGGGCGTAAATAAGAACCGCGAATGATGAATGCTATTCTATTATTTTCATATAAATTTCACCTTTTGAATAGCCCTGATCCCCCTTTGTGGCAAACGCTTTTTATTGGTGGCTTGTTAGTATCTTCAATTTAAAATATTTGTATGAATTTGGACTTATGCATTCATCACATGAATGATTGTTACTTTATTAATAGCTTTTATGGTACGCATAAATGTAAACGTGTAACGACTGCATATTTTGTGATTCAAATGACATATTGAGACTTTTCAAAAAATCTTATTACATCCTGCCTTCTTTTCTTTATAGTTTAAATGTGATACTTTTGAATTGGTAATTACACATTATATCTCGCTAGCATGCGCAACCTGGAGGATGATCATGCATTTACGGCATCTGAGACTCTGCGAGTGGTTTAAAGCAGGTTCATTGTGATAGCGCGCTTCTAGAGAGGAAGTGTGCAATATGTTTATGGTATTCATCATTCACAAATACGTCGACGCATCATCCAGGCTAATTTATGTCGATAGATTCAAAAGTCATTGAAACGGGTAGAATGTCCATTGCAGTTTATAGATTGTCAGCAGCTGTTGAGGCTCTTTTGATAGCATTTTTGCAACCCGGCATTAACGTTAGTGGAGAGGTTATTAATAATATTCTTGTTATTTAAAGTGGAAATAGTTGATAACCATTTGAGTGTCCAATCTCCCTATATCGACTTACATTAGACGTTAATGGTTGCGCTGTGACTGATCTATGTACCTAAGCTGAACGTGGCGCCATATTCGTGTAACTAACGTACTTTGGCTTAAGCTACTTACACGCATTGGTGAGAAATCCAAATGTCGTGCGGTGTCTTGTATAAGTTTTATTTTGGTGATGGTTATTTTGCTGTAATGAACTTTATATCGTTTTTTTTAATTACAGCGACATTATCATTGTAGTTATAATAATCATTATTCCTTTGCTTAGGCTTGTATCGCCCTAAGATCCAATTTTGTCGTATTTTTCGTTATCCTGTGGAACCATTTTAAGGCCACGTTTTGTGATTCCAACGGACCGTGGTGAAAGAATACTAGGCTGAGGGATAGCCTGCCATCGAGTGGCGAGCGAGCACCTTCTCGGTTGGGTCTTGAGGACGGCAGATGGCTGCTTGCCGCTGCCACGGCCGAGGCGCTGCCGTCGCGTAGGCGGTCAACCCCCCACCCCCTCCTCCTTCCCTTCTTCTTCTTCTTCGTTTCCCTTCCCATTGTTGTGATGTGGGAGGGGTGCGGCGGCGGCCGAGAAAGAGGGAGAGCAGCAGCGGCGCCCGGAGTCTGACGGGGGGAGGGGGAAGGAGAGGGAACGGTGCTGCCGCCATGCGGTCGGACTGAAGGACGACCGCGTGGAGGGGCGGTCACCGCCCCTCTACGTCCCCCCCCATCCCCCACTTCCTCGTATCCCTCAGACTGGAATGATGGAAGAGGGGGAGGGAGGAGGGTCGCTAGCTGCTTTCTCAACCGCCCGTCGGTCGGCTCGTTTCTTTCTGCGCCCGCTTTGAAGTCGCCCCGGCGGGCCTCACCAAAGGACGAATCCCCCTTCCGCCCCTCTCCCCCACGGCGGGTGGGGCGGTGGGGGGTGGAATGGGAGGCTAAGAAGCGCGTGCACATAAGGTGCAAGTATGTACACATATGTAACACTTAACAACAGGTGGGGGAGAAAGAAGAAATAGGATTCCTGGCGAAGTTCGGTTGGGGCCTCTTCGGCTCTCGTCGTCTTGGGTCGGGCGCGATCCCTCCCAGGAAATGTTCTTGTTGTGCGGGAATGGGTCTTGGGCCAATGAGCTGAGCATGAGGAGAGAATGTGGCCGAGAGCCCTTTCCTGGAAGTCTAATTGGATGCTTAGCTGTCTGCTTGCTTGCTAACTGAACGGCCCTCACGACCTTTTTATGCTTCCCGTTTTTCGGGTTTTCTCCGCGTCGCGTTATGTCACCAGGCGATGGGTTCTCCCGCATCCCTCCGAGATCTTCAGGTGAAAGAGTTTCAGCAGCTGCGGGACCAAAAGATGCCGGCGCGATTACCGGCGAATTATCGTCTTGTGAGAACCAACGCTAAGAACGCGAAGGAAAACGTGCGGGCATCTGAAGAAATGACAGCCGCATCTCGACTATCTTTTGCTCACTTAAATGTATTTCTCGCTGAAATATCTTAGCATTGGCCATAGTTATGCTTATTTTGCTCGCAAATCCACGGATGGTCTTCACACGTAAGCTATATTTTGAGTAGTAGTAAAAGGGTGAGTCACATACATGTATATACATACCCTTGGATTTAATGCGTAACTTACACCGATGGGCTCCTCGGACGCGGACAATTTGGCCTTTGCCCCTGAGTCTCTCTCTCCTTAATCCTACACTTCGCGTGCCGTGATGTGACGAGTGGAGGCATTTGCCGCTTAAAACTGGCTAGAGGGGAAGCAGCTTCGTGCGCTGTTCGTTGGATACTCCTGTTGATGAATTCGAATGCCTATAAAACAATATTTTATTTTTAAATAATACTGGTTGCAAAATATATTTTGCATCAAATTTGAAATATTCCCCCATTCGTCCGTGCATTAGATGTATACGCCACTCACTCGAGTCATCTACGCGGATAATTGGGATGTCGGTGCCTTCCCGCGGACATCAACTCATTTTAGGTATGCTGTTTAATATCCGAATTTCATGATCGCACATTTAGCTGGTTTTCAAAATATTAGTCATTCACCTGGTCAATTCGGGAATTTCACTTAGGTTGTTAAACCCTCACCTCCCCGGAAATACTTGGAAGACACGGTCTATGGTGTACCTCCCCCATATGAACCCAAATGCTAAACCCCCAGCCCTCCGAAAAATTTCTGGCTATGGCTATTTTGTCATCCAGTTAGTTTTTTAAAGTACATTACTATTTCCGTTAATAAATTTTGTGGTAATTTTTTTAAATATATGCCGTTTATAGGAGATTACGTGGGAGTTCTGCTTTGCTCGACATTCAAACGGAAGAAAGTTTAGAAGAATTACCAGAGATGGTCGTGGGGACGTTCCCCTCGAATAAATAAATTTATGCGGGTTCTTCAGAAATTGTAGTCGGACCTCGATCTCACTTAAATACATTTTTCGCTAAAATGTGTTAAGTATTGGTCATATTTATTCTTATTTCGGTCGCAAAGCTACCTGATAAACAGGCAGTGAAAACCGATCCTCTCTCTGGTTTTCGACAGAACTTTATTCGCAGCAATGAAAAAGTGATTGCCCATAAAGTTGTATGAAGCTCATATGTTGAGTAATTGCCTTCTCCTTTTACAATAAGACTTTATTCCCAGACGAAAATTCAGTGTCGTGCATCGGGTGGGAGCTAAACGAGTATCACCACGAAGCATTAATCTTGAATGAAAAGCAAAACATTGGATGAATTTTTTGAGTCAGTCAGTCTTTTCATGACCAAAGGAAATGTTGGAATAGAGTGACCTAGCACTAAGAGTGTCGAGCACACCGTTTATGTTTTAATTAATATATAAGTGGTACTTTCAGTGTTAGAAAGTGGCTTAATTTGGGATAAGATCATTCGCTTTTTATGTACTTATGATTTTTTGAAAAATATCTCTCTTAAACTACGATGAAACATAATGTGATAAATCTATACAAAAGCATCGCTGAACTTAATATATTTCATCCTATATTCATACACAATTTACCCATTTAAATCCGTGTGATGGAGTGACAAACGAATTCTCCGGAGACGTAGTGGGGGTTAGAGGGGTGAGTAGGGATCGCGACCATGGGCGGAGTTTTTTGGGGGGGGACTCGGGGAGCCAGCCCCCCCCCCCAACTTAAATGATATAATGTGTCCGAGAAAAAGTACGAAACCTGCACATTCAAGTGCAATGAAAACAAAAATATCAAAAGTTTAAATAAATTTTAGTCCCAGATTACTTAAATTGCTGTTTGCATAGGCGAATTTGAACGAGTTTTTCAGGGGACTCCCCCTTTTCACTGCGGGTATTCCATAGTCCCTATATCCCCCGGTAGGATTGCTGTCCACCAAACACAAAAATCTAAACTTCACCCATGATAGTTAGTTACCCTATTATCCATGAGGACTGTCGTGGACTGAAAAAGGGGAACGGGCAAAGGCGGACTGCATAATAATGACAGCATCCTCTCATCTGGGTGTCAGTGTTTGAGCGTTTCGCCGTGAATTTCTCGGCTCGAGTCACCGCTCCCTTGCATCCTTTGCCTCCATTCTCTTTTTTTCCATCCAAATTTTGGCATCGCTGACTGTCTAAAATAAACACACACTCACTCCGAAGGGAAATGGTCCAGGCTAACAATCTGAGTAAAGAGCCAAGTAAATGAAGACACCGCTCGGTCTCCACGTATACGCTGTAAGCTGTATTGCACGCGGTCGTGAAACGTAAGGCGTAACGGATATCTTATGTCACACGGTGTCCAATGGCAGGCCTGAGCATCGAAGACAACTCAAAAGGTGTGGAAGGGATTTTAATGTAATTTCGCTCATTTCATTGGGGCATGGTTTTATTCGTTAGGGCGAAGAAGGGAGAGTTTTATCTAGTTATTTTTCAAAGTTAACGTTTAAAATTGTCGGAACTATCTCAGCCTTTGTTCTTTTTTATGGCGTTGCCAACATTTGGCAACCTTGAAAATTTTATACCGATTGGTTTATAACTGTACATATTTGCGGATGAAATCAATAGAAAGTTATTTTTAAATTCTTAAAAAAGTTAATTTCTGTTGTATTGAATGGGATTAGCTCCTTCCCTTTTTAATCAGTTCAAATATTTGGAGTTAGATTTGTGACCAATTACTGTGAAAACAAGTGTTCCATCTTTTTCTATCGAATGCAAATATGAAACAGTAAAGTATTGGCTCTATAAAAAAAGAATAAAAATAACACTAAACATTCCATGACCGCGTCTAAGGCGCGTTTAACATTGCGGTATCGGTGAGTCGAGTGAATCACCCCAAGCAGCCAGTTTAGCGAACTTCTCTATATCATTGACGAATATTCCTGTGCAACTGCCCGAATGTTATTATGTGGAGCGAGCGAATTTAATGGACTCTGATAATTTTTTCACATGCTAGCGAACACATTCATAGTTAGCAATTTGCTTTGATTATATTTCGTTAATGCGCAAAACATTTGCTTAATTCTCAAATCCGCTGGAGAACTTGTGGAGGGGAAGAGCGGCCGTGGAGCCACCTCCAAGTCATTCGTGGAACGGCCAGGCCACACCATACACCCCTCCTCCCTCCACAATTTTGTGAGGAGACCCACAACGCATCGTCCGAGTCCGCTTTTACCTTTGCAACTCACTCTCTGCTTGGACCCACGAGTGCTTTAGATAGGCGAGGGTAGAGCTCACCTCGGACTAAGACACTGACGCGTTAATTTTATTGCACAGCCAGTTTTTTTCCCTGGGACTCCTTATATTTTGAGGATTTTATTAAGAGGGAATGAAATCTTTGGTTTTCCGATTTGCGAATTCCGTGAAAAATAACAGTACAGGCAATCCGTAAGCTTCTCTAGCAACCCTCCATGAAGCAAATTTATGGCTATTAAGGCTTCATATCACCTTGTTCATATAAAAGATTTGCATCAACTGTGGTACTTATCCGCGTTCGCCATTTCATGGTTGTCCACTGCTACTGAAAAAGGCAGAAAAAAATATCGTGAAATATAGTCAGGAGTCTCAAATCACTATTTCTCACTCGAGTCTCATTTCGACGTGACTGGCAGCACTTAAATGATGCTAGGCCACCGACTTCAGTCCATCGAAAAATGGCAAAGTCATGAGCACATTCATTTGGATGCCATTAAAATCGCTAGAAAGCACCCTGATAAATATGCACCCTAATGTTATTGGACGAAATACCCCATGTGTCACGCTAAGCATGGGCGCCTGTTTTCAGTGCGGCATCGCAACTTTGATGCAGTAATTAGCTCATTTTTATCCCTTCGGAATGAAACTGTAAATGGAATTACAAAGCCACTGCGGGCGGAAAAGGGGTGGGTAGGTGGAGTGGTTCAAACCATCCCCCCCCCCACCCGCCGGAAATGTCAAGGAGAGACCTGTCGCATTGATAGCGTGCATTTTTCGATCTTTCAACTCCCCTCCCCACGCGAGGTCACGGCGCAAGTCAACGGTCAACCTAGGCGTCTCAAATATGTTGGGCTTATCTTTTACTTGGTCCCACCCTTTTTTTTAATGGGACCGGTTTGTCCCGATAAAGCTCGATTTATTCGGTTCGATTTTTAGCCCTCTATTTGAGCCAGGCACGTAGCCTGGTGGAGGATACGGGGGGTCTCAAACCGAAATGTTTTCCCTTTTGGCGACTGCCCGCGATGTATCTGCTAAAGCACTACATGGCTCCGTGGCGCGTTTCCTCTGACACTCCATTGTTCGATTAAGTTATATTTCATAATATCTGCCAAAAGCTAAGAACTAATTTAACTTTCAGAATTGTGCATACGAAATAAAAGGCTGACGTATTGAAATCTTTGGTTTTCCGATGTGCGAATTCCGTGAAAAATAACAGTGCAGGCAATCCGTAAGTTTCTCTAGCACCCCTCCATGAAGCAAATTTCTGGCTACCTTCAAGATGTGTGCAATAATTCTTTGTAAACAACGGTCTCGAAGTTCATTTCCGTCTTCGGCGTTTTTCTTTCCCTGTTTTTCTGTCGATGAGTCCGTACTCTGCAGAGGACTACTTACCTTGGCGATGGTGTTATTTGAACCCTCGATGACTGAATGGTTCGGTGGTGTTCCGTTCCCCATTCTCGTTTGAAACCTCTCTTCGTGTCCGGTGACCCATGTCTCGTGCTTGTTGGGTGACCTGACCGCCTTCGCCTTGAATCTCAGACCAATAAATAATATCCGATGTCGCTTTATGGTTTCAACTGCATTTGTAATGTGTTACATTATGGATGCTGTCTTTCATTTGGCTCCTGCCGACCTATATATGTGCCATTGATGTTGTTACTTAAGTATGCATATACTAAAGTATGGTTAGCCCCACAGTGGTGTATCCAGGACTTGGCTTTGGGGGGAGAGATGGATGGATGAGATTGAGTGAAACTGGGCTCCAGGCAATCATGCTCGAAATTTTGCTCGAAAATGTGTTTTGGAAAAACATGATCAAATTCAATATTTTTCACTATAATTGCTACAAGTCTTGTAGTTTTTTCACCAATCAATCTGTGCTCACTTTATTTAAAACTATTAGGATTGCTGTGGTACAAATATATTGATCTAATATTATAATTTTCAATGTCGTGACTAAATTTAGACATTCCCAATTCTTGTCATCTGTTTTCAATTCTTACTTTTCCCTCGCTTTTCTATCTTTTTCCAACTTTTCCTCTCCCCCTTAACCTCATCACCGCCTGACCTTCTCTCTGCTCCCCTTCCCTCTCAGTTATACTTCTATGCTTTGACCTACACCCCCCGCCATACTCCCCCTTCCCTCACTCCCGTCTGCATCATCTCTTCCTCCCGTTGTTGAATATTTAAGGTTCAATATTGCATTTGATCCTTCTTTTTGTCTTGATAATGTCACCAAGCCGTTGAAACTACTAGTCAGCATTAAATTATTTTTGGAACAGTACTTTGTTTTTGCTTTGTTCAATAATCAGTTCAAATATTTTTTTACCTACTTTTAGGGTTCTACATCTACATAATACCCCGCAAGCCGCCTAAAAGGCGTGTGGCAGGGGGTGTTAGGACACCAGCCGTTTACAGCTATTAAAAAAAAAAGAAGTGCTCTAACGAGGTTGGGACAAGCGTTTATTAAAGTCCTTTATTGTTCGGGGGAAAAACGAATTCTTATATCTATCCGTTCGGCTAAAAATCTCTCTTAATTTATCGCTTCTGTCGGACCTGGAAATATAGTGTGGCTCTAAGATTATGTTCTCTGTGTCGCTCTTAAATATATCCATTCTTAATTGTTCAAGCAATCTAAGCCTAGCGCGCAGCCTCCGAGTCTCCAACGGCTCCCAGCCTAATTCGCTTAACATCTGGGTAACACTGTCTGTACGCCCGTAGCGGTTTTTGACGAAACGCGCAGCCTTCCTTTGTATCTTATTCAGCTCGCGGATTAAGTCTTTCTGCACTGGATCCCATACACTCGCTGCATATTCAAGGTGCGGTCGGACGAGAGCGAAATAGCACCTTTCTTTTACTTTCTCATCCGAAAATCTTCCCACAATACGCTTGACGAATCCTAATTTCTTCAGGGCTATACCGCAAATATTCTTTATATGAATTCCCCACGTGAGGTTCGAGGTTATCGTAACTCCCAGGTACTTCACTTCGTCTGTTGCCTTTATGTTAATGCCATCCACTGCATAAACATTGTTAGTGTTGGACGAATTCCGCAAAAAATGTACCGCCATGCATTTGCTCAGAGGGTTGTGAGGGCCATCTCCTCCCCATAGTTACGCCACCTTTGAGACTCATGGGAATACTCTTTATAATACACATTATCGATATAAACAATCAAACACCCGCGCCTCTCCGATTAAGCATTTGCAGTCGCGCCAATTATCTTTCGATTACTTACCGCTCTGCCACCTACCGGCTTCGAGGTGAGAATCGCACGCGGGAAAAGCGTAGGCACGGGGCGTGGCCTATGGGACCAACTGAGGAACACATGGGCGCTTTCACTCTCGAAGATTTTTCCCTAGTCCCCTCATTGAGATTCCATTTCGCCACGCGACTGAACTCTGACACAATACGGTGAAAACAGGGAGGAGGGGGCGACGATTAAAACTGACCAAAGAGGATCGGTCGGCGTTCACGGAGAACTCAATCGTTCCAGTTGAGTTCTGGTGGAGCAGAATCTTAAACCAAGTAAAAAACTCAAGTGGTTTAAATTATTTCTTACTATCAGGAAAATATGAGAGCAGTTGCAGAAACAAATGTTCATCAGCAATGCGTTCTCTAGGCTCTCATCGGTGCAAAATAGGTTACTGAAGATGAGACGCCGCCTCGGCGCGACTTGAAGTCGGTGCGAACGCGATGGCCCATATTGCGAAATGGAGGGGTCGGCCGTTGGATGATTAGCAAGTTTGGGAGACCTTAAGTGTTTCACATAAACTTGTGTTGCGCGATCGTAAATTTAAATGAATGTACCGACCGTTCGACAGAATTGGAAATCGCTTTAACTTCTATGGAGGAAATCGGCATCGAGAAGTTGAAAAGCATTTTATAGGTACTCGCCTCTTGCAGTCGCTCCAAAATGTATAATACTGTTGGATTGGATTTTCCTCAACACTGTGGGACAATGAGAAAGGCATATTTCTTCCATTAAGTGGAGTAATTATGCTATTTTCTTGTTGTCGACTTCGCTCAAACGAAAGCGTTATAGTCAGTCGACGTTTAGTTTACCTCCATCTCGCTAGTACTCTACCCATGAAACGAGGCTACTATCTCGACTTCATACCACGAAAAAATCAGTTTGAATAGAATTATATGATCGTCAAAAATCATAGAAATATAGGTGCACGGAAACGTCCTGTGACTCGTTCGCGAGAGAAGAGTGATTCTGTCTGATGTAATATTTTACATGATGATGATGATTATAATGATGGGGTTTGTTACCCACAATACTACAGGAATAAGCATTCCATGAGCCTCATGAGTCTTCCAAAAAAACTCCTTATCTGAACATACGTGATTATTTTGACCTATACGTAACTTTTGACTTACATCTTTTCACACCATCCGTTCTTTTCCACGAGATTTAGAGCGCAAATATTTCCTACCTCCGTCGTTTTGTGCGAGAATTGCTGATAAATCGAATTACTAGTGAAACAAACGAGCTGGTTTCGTGCGTTCACTCGTTGTATTGGGGTTACGTTCGTTTCGACCAGCATTAGAATATTCGTAGTGGAAACGGCACCGTCAGAGCTTTTTCATAGACTGAACTAGTGAATGCAAATCGCCGAAGTGTTGCCCCGTCCACATAACTGCCTTACGCACGACCTTGTGCCTGCCTTCACATTGCTACATGGTGATCCAAAATACCAAAGATCGATCATTTCTATGGTGCCACAGTGGGTGATGGAAATGACATAATGTTGACAGTAACCCTGCACTTGCTTTTATTTATTTTTAGCGGCAGAATCGACTGGAGTAATGATTATTTTATGACTGATCGTTTTTATAAAAAGGGGCTTCATTTTCATCTCGTTTCTCTAGGCGCTCCGACCTTTCCTTCTTCGTCTTGGGACTGTCCGTCCTACGACTTCCGATCGCGCGGATGTTGATCGCGAAGCGGGGCCGCTTTCCCCATTCACTCCACATGCGCCGCAAACACTTTATAAAGGACCCCCCTCCCCTCCCTCGGACGATGACCCCCTCCCTCGCCGCAGCGGCGCCTCCTCCCCTCCCGAATTCATCCCACGACGCCCCCCGTCACCCGCCGCTCCACAATCCCGAAAGGAGCGGCAGCTTCGTTCGCCTCGACAATTATCGACATGGGGGCGGCCCGCGCTTCTCCATCATTCTTGAGGGGCGCACGCGCCCCCTGCCTCCGCGATATCGATTGGTTCGGCCGCACACGTTCCGACACAAACTGTGGGGGGCCCCCTTTCGCCGCATCCGTCGTTTGTGGCCGACCCTCAACGCACTGCCCCCCCACCGCCGCTGAGGAAGCAGTTGGTGACGACATCAAATGTAAACGGGAGCGATTTCTTGGCTTTGTGCGACCAAGATGGAAACGGCAAAAATCACAGAGCACGTGATGCGTCCGATGATAGACTGAGTGTCACAACAGCGATTGTTCATTTCGATTCGAAATGCTAAGATCCGGGGATTTATTGGAGTATTAATTGAAGAAATGCTGTTGGCTTTTGCCGCGGGTCCGTGCCGACGTTCGGATGGCCATAATCAGGTGCATTTTTGACGATGGACGCTTTCGAGGCGTTGGCACAGATGAAGAATGTGACATGGTTGATAACCCTAGCTGCATTTCTTGACAAAACTCAAATATCCCCTATTTACACATCTTTCGTATCGGAGAAATAAAGTCAACGTCTTAGTTTATCCGATGGTGGTCTAAGCACGTTCAAGATCTGGTCATGTAATCACGCAGGCACCCATCCGATCTGATCCATCCATCTATCCGATCTGAACAACATCTAAGGTAATAATTGAAGGCATTCAGGCATTAGTGGGAGGAGACAGTCCTAAAATAAATTCGATGCCATGTCCTTAATGGTCTGTAAATGCTCGCTCTATATTTCAAGCAATAATAATCGAATTGGTCTAATATCCGGGCGAAAAGATGCCCTCTGCAGAGTTTTCCGAAAAGTGCGCGAGTGACCTACAATATTTATGCAAAAGATCGCATTTAATGTTCAGAAAGTGGGAGGGCTGAGGGCAAATGAAGAAATGAGTCGCACAGTAGTGGGCGGTGGGTGTTACTTTGGGTCGAGAGGGGAGGGGGCAGGCGAAGGCCATGAAGTGGGGGAGTGACACGGGGGTGGGGTGCGAAGTACGCTGTTGATGGCGAACGCACAGTGGGCCAGTAGGGTGGTCCAAATAAATGAAAGTAGTCATATTTTGCACCGTGCCCCATAATCCCATGAAAAATTGTTAGAAAACTTTTTTATGCAAAATGATCCACATGCCGTTCAGAAGTCGTGCTTCATGGTTTTCCTTTTGAATCCTGTAGGGTGGGCAACATGCAACGGGCGATTTCTTTTCCTTTCTGCGAGCTGTAGAGGTATGACCTGGGACTTGTTTTTATGCACACAGAGTTACTCCACCACGTCGAATTTCATTAAACCTAGAAATTTTAATAATTCAAATATCATTGGGTGCTTCACAATTTTTGGCCATTTTCGGAAAATTAATCTCCGATTCCATGCCTGGTCAAAAAGTACTGCGACGTTGCATGAGGGGTATTTTTCCTCTGCTACTGTGGTACTTGAAAATAACCTTGCATCTCTGCGCTCGGTGAGTGGATGCGAACGGGTTTGAAGGAGAGGCCATCTCGACATGGGGCTCATTTCGACCATTGTGTTCATTATGAATGAGAATTTCTCATCCAATGATTGAAATTATCACGAAGAAGGCCTCTAGTGGCAGGATTTTAATAAATTAAATTTATTTGCATCTCGTTTACCATCTTTTCCATCGCCCATGAAAGTATTGACATGAGGCGCTGTTTGCCCATAGCTTTTGGTCTCTTGATCATATTTCCTGTGAAGAAGGGTCCAAATTGGTACTCAAAACGGTAAATTTCACTCTTTATTTATTTATCTAATGCAGTCCAAAAACAGCTCGAGGCCAATTACAGAGGACTCAATATAACTAGAGAACAATTTACTTATATTAAGCAAAACGTAACCAACCTTGAAAAAAAATATTCAACAGTATTTACAAATAGATAACAAAGAATGGTAGACTTCATGGGCAGGGGCGCAGCTAGGAATTAAGGCTGAGTGGGGTTTAGGTGCAACTAATACCGGTGTGTGTGGTGGTATGGAATACCCACCAGGATAAGCGGTAGGTGCGAGATAAATAAATTGCGGAATTTTAAGTTAAATGGTTCAAAATGGTGAGTTTTACGGCTTTCCGAGTGATATTTTATTAATCCATACACTATTTTATCAGTAATATCAATCCAATGAAGTAAAATGGATTAAATTTAAATATTTCTCTAAGCTCTGGGGGGGGGGGAGGGTTTAACCCCCAAAACCGCCCCCTCGCTGCCCCACTGTTCATGGGGTGGTGCGAGGAGTAAGTAGGGGGGAAATTACGATGGAGAAGGTGCGAGGTATGAATGAGGGATGAGAAAAAGGATCAAAACTCTCAAAGAAACACTTTCAAAACAATTGGAGTATGTACTCTCATTGTTCTATGAATTTAGAGAGTGAGAATTTTTTTAGCCGATGATGACAAATCCTAAGTGCACAAATCAAACAAATTGTTGTATGTGAGCCATTGTAAATATCTATGTGCAAGTTTAAAAAATAATTTCAGTGTTTTGATAGGGTAGAAGAGTATTTTAAAGCTCCGATAAGGTCAATAAAGGCCTTCGGTATATCGCAATTCATTGAGTACTTACTTAGTAAAACGGTTTCCAAAGGCTTACTGATTGTGAGTGTCGTCCGCACCAAGTCGGGGCGCGGAGAAGGGAGCTTTTTCTTAAATCTCAACCACGTCTGTCGTGTTGGAAAAATGTACGTGTCTCATTCCTTGCATGTCATTTGAAGTTTCAATTGTTTGAAAACCTCTGCATGCTAATTTTCTGATCACTGGCATGTCATCTCCTCGGCTTCCGTCGGTATAATTGTCCCGTTTCCACGGCAATTTTGTTTTTTAAACCCTTAGGCTCTCAAAAGTCATTGATATTATCAGATATGAAAAGAATTTCTGTCTGAGGTATCCTAATGAAAGTTAAGCGTAAACTCAACCGATGACGCGAGGGCGATTCTCGGCATGAGCGCTTACGATCAAGATTGAATGGACGAATTCACAGATCACGTGATGGATGCGATTGCCTGATTCCGATGCGATTCGCTTTTTTGTGTTTTGGTTATTCCGGTTGTAAATATTATATTATTTCTGATAAATCTAATACAGACGAAGGATAAGAGGTATCAGGATTTAATTGAAATTTATTGATATGTGGGGCGCTAAGGGGGAGCGCGTGGCTGCTGATCGAGGTGTCCCGAGTTCAAATCCCGGGCAATATCCTCAAACAGTACTCCAGAGGGCGAGATGGCCTCGGGAAGGGAAGCCCCTCCTTCCCTGAACGTGTGGAAAGAAATGGAAACGCTCGTGGCTTAGGTCGGGGTGAACTTGAACTATACTCACCTGTGAATACCAACCATCGGGTGAAATACTGTACTTAGTAGCAGCTGTAGTAGTAGTGATATTTTTGTGCTCTGTAATTGTTAACTTTGTTTAAATCTCGCTCTGTAACGTTGAAGCTGAGCTCAGTTTTTGGTTTCGACACGACGCTGCTTGGTCGCTCTTTTTTAACTTAAAAAAAATAATGCTACTGAGGCCTTTGCACTTGTCTAATCGTTCCCGTTTCTCTCCCTGTGCAGTGCTGCCCTCATCGGCGGTGGGCGGAGACGCGCTGGACTGCGGCGGGCGTCCCTCGGACACGGAGGAGTTGCTGGGTGGCCGTGGGTGCGGCCCGCACCATCTGCACACCTCCGACGAAGACGAGGAGTGCGGCGGGTCAGCTCCGCCACACTTGGAGGCGGCGGCGGCGGCGGGCGCCGTCGGGGGCGAGGGGCGGGGGAAGCAGTGCTCGGAGGAGTGCAGCCGGGAGGATGGGGGGGCGTGGAGGCCGGAGCGCCACCACCGGTGCTGGCGGCGGAGGGCGCCACCCTCGCCACTCGTCCCCCGCCTCCACTTCGAGGTGAGTCACATCGAGCAGTGGAATGTGTTTCACCCACTAAACTCAATACAATGGAATGATGATTGCCGTGGTGCGCACGGCATCGCCTGGAGCCAGTCCGGGACCTCCTTACGTAGCCGAGTACCATGAGCGTATTTTTAAAGGGGGAATCGCGCGCATTTCGAATGTGAAGCTAAAGCGTTTTCAAAGTTGGCCTTTCCTGCCTCGATGGCGACGAAGTCCTCGTCTAGCAAAACGGAAATCACGGGTTGTAGACCCGCTTGGGTTGTTTGCCACTATCTGGCTTTTAGTGATCGCTCACTAATGTTTTTCCTTAAAATTTTCCGATTTACAGGCCCTAAACGCGGTTTTTACGGGGTTCAAAGATATTTAAATAAATAAAGTTCTTAGTCTGTCGTGAAAGTCCCCAGTATTCGATTATCAAAATTAAAATAATCCGAAAAATTGGGTTGAGAAAAAGTTCAAAGTTGTGTGATTTCCTTTGATTGTATCTGCATCTTCGATCGTATGCGTCAATAGATTCGCCTTTCATACTCTTTACTATTGAGGAAGTTGCTTTGATATTTAATCAATCTCGACCGATCTCAAACCACTTATATTTTATTGTGAGGAGAACGAATTCTCACCGTGGTTGCTAAATGGTTATGTGGAGTAACGAATTCGTAACCTCAAGAGACGTGTGGCGCTAGTGGTCTATGGAAAGATCCTCATTATTCCTCAAGATGAGGTTTTGGTATTGGCACCACTAGTTTACTTAAACAACGCATCCGTGTTTTCACTATCGAAGCTTTTAAATGGAGCGCAGTTCTTGAGGTCCTTCTGAAGATGGCCAGATGTGCAATATCATGGATTCCCTAGATGAGGAGATATCCACATTCTATTGTTTACGGTTCATTTGTTTCACCGTAGAAATAATGCCCCTCCGCAAAGGAGTCGATTTTTTTTCAACTCGATTTGCAAACGCGTGTTCTCCATTGCGATGCGTCTCAAACCTATGGATTATCTCTCGTCGCGCACAAATTGAACAGATTGCATATCGATTGTTTACAAGTATTTCAGTGTGAAGGTCGTTCATTTATTTTTTATTATTTTTTTTACCCAAAGGTAATCACCGCACGAAATCACATAGGGAGAGAATTGGCGCCAGCAGTAGCGCAGCGATGGGGGGGTTTGGGGAATAATCCCTTCCCCCCGGAGCTCAGAGAATTTTTTTAAATAAAAATATTTTAGTGGTACAAATTTTGTAACTAAGTAGTATTAGGGGGAAGGATGACTCACCAGCAAAATATCAAACTATTCACAGAGTCGTAAAACCTCACCATTTTGAACCATTTATCATAAAAAAAATTTTGGGGGAGGGCCCCCGCGCCTCCCGCTTAATCTGGCAGGTATTCCATACCCTCTAGACCCCCCAGTATTTGTTGCGCCGTAAACTCCCCCTCACTTTAATTCCTAGCTGCGCCCCTGGGCGCCTGCTTCATCCCTATCCCGAATTTCTCGCCGAGGAGGACCGGTTGCGGGAAACACTAACCTCGGTGTGAATAGTAATTGACTCTGCTTAGCACTCTTTCTGAATCTATTGATAATTAAATATTAGGAACGCTGTTGACGTACCGATTACAACGCTACAAAGAACGAAAATCTAAGACTCCCAGCTTTGTTTCATAAAATTATTAATAGCCATTCCTGCGAAGGATGCGTAATTGAAAGTAACGTCGCATTTTAACGTGACACTCACAGGCTGTTTTTTCAAGTTTTGTTTTGCTACCTCTTCCCCTTTTTATTTCAAAAAACGACTAACAAATACGAAGTATAAGTAACGAATGACAACTGACGCCATTCGTTGTTTTTTCATTGTGTTGTTTTGGTTGTATCATTAAAAATCGCATGCATATTTGAAAAAGTAACTTAACTCTTTTGCTTGAGGAGTACTTTGAACATCGAATTCTGACGGTAGCGTTTGTTGTTTCTTTCATTGGAAGTTGTATGCCCAACAACTTAAATGCTCACGAAGGAGAAGCCACAGGATATTAGCATAGGCGGATCTAGGGAGGGGGGAACGGGGGCACGTGCCCCCCCCCAAACCCTTAAAAAACGTGCAAGATTTTTAACACGGTCCCGTTATCATTGCGTTCGTTTTGTATTACGGGGTATCCTTTTGACCCCCGCCCCCCAGAACAAAATCCTCGACCCGGCCGTGCGTGCCCCCCCCACCCAGAAAGAAATCCTGGATCCGCCCCTGAGCATAGGTATATATTTTTTTCGTAAATATTTCATGTGCTAACTTTTTACATGCCTCACCATAATATGTACCATTAGAAGTTAGAGATACTAATGTTGGCCTTAGCGTTGCGTTACTGCGCTAAGCGCTATCTTCTATTTAACCCGCTGATGGGGAATCGCCGACCACGTTACCGCTGTCTGGGCCGTATTCGCATCCTTCCGCGATTCTGCCCCCATTCGACTGGCGAGAGAGTGGCGCTGAGGGCGGTGGCGGATCAATCAAACCACCTCCTTCGTTTTTGAAACCACCTTCTCACTTAGTCTTCGAAATGTACAGGGCTGAACATCCGAATTCAGAATATTAAGGTTCCATGATATTCCATTATCCGAATTCCGAATAGAATCCATAATAACACAATGAAAATTTTCTTACGTAAAGTTATATGGGCTTCTAATATTTGTTTAGTAAAGTATATTTCTATTCAGTAATTATTATAATTAATTAACAATCACTACTGACCATCGTGAAGCGTTTTCTACCATTTTATCCAATACATTAGCACGAATTTCAAAGAAAACCGTCAATAGGAAGGTTTTTATTTACAGTTTGTCTGCTTAGTTACATATTATTATATTTCCTTCGGCTAAAATAATGGATCGATGAAATAGGAGTAGCCCATCAAATAATCCGTGAGAATATGTATAGTTGTTTACGTTTCTCGAACTGTGCCATAAGAATTCCAATTGGAACTGCATTTCTTGATAAAAGTGAGGGAGAGGTTGTGTGTCCGGCCTGTGTTTGCATCTCAGAGGCCTTTTTTGTTTACGGCCGTCGGGGAGGTCTGAATCCTTTTCCCGCATTCCGCGTTGCAAAAGAGGCATCGCCAATCATAAACGAGAATGTCAACGCAGGCCGCTTTGCCGTCCGGGTTGGCCATGGCCATTGGGTAAAGTTTCTTGTATGCCTGGGAAAAAGTTAATGTGTGACACAATTTTGGCGACAATTATCTTGTGTAAATAGCAGTAATTAGTGTTCCTAGATGATATTGGGACTAAGTGACGTTACATGGAAGAATAAATGGATGCAGTGGTCGATTCAAGATTGGAGATAAGGGGGTGGGGGCTATGTGTGGCCCTGGGGGTTTTGGCATTATCCTCTCTTGTATATATTCGACAAATGAACAAAATTACCATTTTATCTAATGCAAATTCGATACTCCCCAGGGTGTCTATAGCCCCCTCCTCTCTTTATCCAACACTGAGTGGATGGGATCTCTTGGTGGAGCTACATGATCGAAAATCCACCTGCATAATCATTGCAGATTTGACTTAAGAATATTCATTCGTGCGCTTACCTGGTTAGTTGAGCCTCTATTAAAAGTTTAAGTATGCTTTTTTTATTATACTTAGCAGAAATTTTAATATGGACTGTATTTGTTATGCCATTAGAAGGAAACGGATTTATCATTAAGGACATCGGGAAGAGAATTCCATTATAATATGAGGCGATCATAAACAGGAAGGAGCGTATGAGAGGATCGTACAATAAGAGTTTAAAGAAAAGGCTGGCGAAGAGCCTGATCTAGAGAATAGTACGAAACGGTGAGGAAACATAGACCTTCACGACAGAGGACGAGAGGAGACTGGAGGCTTTCGAGATGTGGCTGTTGAGAAGAATGGAGAAAGTGAAGTGGACAGAGAGGAGGAAGGAAGACAAAGTGCGTGACATGGTGGGTGAGGAGAGACGGCTTCTACATGAGATGTGGAGGAGACAGATGGTCTGCATGGTGCGAATACTTAGCGGGGAGGGGCATTGTAAACAGTGTTAGAGGGTAGAATGTTGGGTATGGAAAGGAGAGGAGGGAAGAGAATTGTATTGAATGAAAGGGAGTCGGCCTTATTGTGAATTGAAGAAGGATGTCCATGAAGGGAGGGTAGACTAACAAAATACTTCTTAAATACTCCATCAAAACGTACCTTAATCGGTAGAGTACTTTAGCCATAATTTGCTGTGTGAAAAGTATATAATTTAAATCGTTAACACTAGAAACAGTGTAATTGTTAAGGACATCAAAACCGAATGATCATATTGGATTTCGATGAACCTTAGCCTTTCAGTGTTTCGCTTGCCCTTGCTCTCTTTCAACTGAGTATACACTTATAAACCATGACATATATTCGCACTGATATTTTATATCCGTAGTTGTATTGGTCTTATGACCAGTTTCACTGTAAATCAGTATCTTCAGGTACAATTAAGTATAATTAATGTTGTATTGTAAATATGTATGTATTAAGAAAATGTATAATGCACTTGATGATGCTACTAATGTGTGAAACTGGTTGCAGTAATTAAAAAAATGATTGAAGAAATGCAACAAGTATCAGCAAAACTATATAAAATGCAGTAATGGTAGAATATGCAAAATTTCCAAACAACTGTCTTAAATTCGATTTAGATCTAAAAGACCACTCCATCAATTGGTCAGTTGTCTGCTGGGTATCAGCATTATTTCAATAATTGTTTGAAAGGTGAAAACATTGATTGAAAGAGGGTAATTCATCTTTAAGCAAAATGTTTTGGTGGTAAAATAAATGTGAGAAGTAAGAATTGTCTCTGTGTTTTGTGCAGGGTATTGAGTGTGATGTGTCTGTGGATGAGCGGCCTGCGTGTAACGTCAAGGGACACCAAACGCCACCAGCGCCACCTTCACAGCAGCCATCGCAACCACCACCACGTCGCCGCCAGGAGTTCTCCTTCACACTCTATGACTTTGATGGCCACGGCAAGATCACCAAGGATGTAAGTACTCATTGGTCTAAGTGCTCAATGCATTGTTCATATCCACATTGCCCATGAGTGAACTGCTGTCTTTCCTCCTAAGTCGTAGTCCTGCAGGTGTCTCAAGAAGCATTCCTCTTTTCACATTGTTCTGGTTTCCTCTCTATCCTAAAACAGCTCTCTTCATTTGCCAAGTATAATTTATGCTCCATAGGAACAGGTTGGTGGATCCCACGCTGAGGATAATAAGGTGGGAATTTGGTGAAAATCTTTGGCGGAATGCACTGTGGCCACCAGGGGCTGATCCAGGATTTCTTTCTGGAGGGGTCACAAGGAAGGCTGTATCCAGGATTTTGTTCTGGGAGGGGGGCACAAGGATATCTCGTAATACAAAACGAACGCAATGATAATGGAGCCGTATTCAAAATCTTGTGTATTTTAAGGGTCTGGGGGGACACATGCCCCTGTACCCCGCCCCCCTAGATCCGCTTATGGTGGCCACCAAATCCACTAAATTTCCACTTGGGACCCTCATTGGCTCAATGTGAATTCCTCCTGCAATGTACTAGTTTCCATCAGGGATTTTCTTAAATTCCGTGTGGGTAGCACGTGAACTTGGGATGGGCTCCATTTCAATTCATCATATTCCATGTGAGATCCACATTGTTTCCACGTAGGGGCTTTATATTGGCTTTGGTAGTTTACCACAAAATTTTCCCCCCTCTTGCCCCTATCTGGATCCGCCACTGGTTATTAGGTGAATATTAGGAAAATTTGTAAATGCAGCCATACTTAATCCGGTATGTGGGACCCATGTGGATTGATGGAATTGTTTCACCTGGGCTATTTGAAGTATAGAATGGATGTGGTTCACACTCATACTGAGTCGTCCATGGGTTGATGTATGCAATGGTGATTGATACCCTTGTACACTATGTCCTGAAATCATGATGTTGATATTAAGGGATCGGTCATAAATGTGGGAAATATGGGGAGGATGCATTTCTAACTCTCAACGAGATCCAGTGGATAGGAAGTGGGTTCTTTCCATCAGTCAGTAATTGTCATAAAATAAAAAATTAGAGGCTTTGACGTTGTGAAAAGGCTCCATTATGAGATTCTGATAAATATTAATCGATTTTCTTGGTGTTTAATTTTGGAAAATAACAAAAAGTCTTGTTTTATAGATGTGCGCCTGCTAAAAATTTGAGCCAGTGAAATGAAGTTTCACTAATTCATCACGTGGTGGCCATGTCCCCCCGTTTCAGCCTCGACCAAAGAGTAGGGATGGGATTGATAGTGTCTGATCACAATGTCTCATCTCCTGTGATGATTTTCCATGGGCAGTGGATGACTTGTGAGCTAGTTGATGCGGGTGAAACGTTAATGGCCACTGGTTGATTATCAAAATGATTTCCACCATCATTTCCATTTCTGCCCAAAATTCTGGTGGAGAAGATTAAATGCCCCTTCCTCAGCCTTCACTAAGGTAGCTTATAAAGACTTTTTCAAGGAGTTTTTCCCCCCACCCCAATGTTTCGGCCTGTTTTTGTACCTGTGACTGTTGTGAAATGAGGTGAGCTTCGTGAGGTTGCAATTCTATGGGAACAGATAGTTTTAGAAAATTTGTGGATTATCCTTTGATCAATGACTGAAAGTTTCTTATATTTGGTGTGGTGAACAGTGAACACCCTAATATTCAAAGAGCTGAATTCAGTCTAGGGTCTGCTGAATTATGTGCCCAATTATGCTGCCCAGTGGCATTGTATGTCTGGCGGCAATCATCACCTTGTCAATGAAAACTCTACTGAAAAAGTATATGCCTCGGTAGTTCAAGTTGTAGAACACTTGGTGCAAATTTGCTAGAGCTGAGTTTGCATCCCAATCTAGGCAATTATTTTTCCTCTATGGAATATGTATTTTTTTCTTTCTTGTCTGCTCAGTTATTTTTTCTTATCACTCGTTATTGCCATTTACATTCTCATGACCTTCTTTCCTGTCCATTCGCCACAGGACATCACGGGGTTGGTGACCACCATCTATGAAACTATTGGGTCCACCATTAGAGTGCCCCACTATGGCAGCAAGACCATCAAAGTGAAGCTCACTGTGTCCCCCGACAAGAGGGGCTTGGGTGGGAATGTTGCGCAACCCCAGCAGCAGCAGCCCACCCCACCGGACGAAGGGGACGTGGGCACCACAACGACCACCCAGCACCGTGTGCGTTTCAAGAGGGACTTGAATGTGACAATTCGCGAGAGGAGGCGGCAGGTGGCGCCATCGACTCCGAGCAGGGGGGAGCAGCAGCAGGAGGAGGAAGGCGTGGGGGAGGTTGTGATTGTGGAGGCAGAGGTGGAGGGCGTGGAGGTGGAGGAGGATGAGGAAGAGGGTGGTGTGGCGTACCGCAAGTTGGATGGCGGAGGGGGCTGTTGCCGAGGCGGTGGGGTGGAGGGTCAGCGTCTGCCCCCGGAGATGTCGCCCCTGCTCCCATTGCTGCGTCGCAGTGGTGGGCGTAGGAGACGCAGGGAGCAGCGCTCAGGGTCTCTTCAGCGCCAGGAGCTTTTGCAGATCATCCAGGCAAACATGGAGAAGAACAACCTTGGTTTTCAAACCTCAAGGTAAGCAGGTGTCCTTGACCCCTATCCAAATGGAATCAATCCATTTTACTCTAAGCAATTTGTCAGTTCTACTCTAAACAGTTTGTCATGTGACCTGGAGATAAAGGCTCACTTCCTTCTCATTGCTCTTGGTTTATCTTGTAGAGGTTGGCCTACAAAAGGCTGTGGATTTCCAGTTAATCTTTGACAGTGATCCCTAAATTGACGGTAGTATGTTTTTTCCTGTAAATGGTTCAAAATTTCATGGCAAAAAGTCTAATCAAAGGTAAATTGTCACATTTTGATTATGTAAATAATAAGGTTGTATGATTAAGCAAAATGGCCAATTGAAAGCCTAACTATCTGGAACATTCTGCATGACAGTTCTTTGTGCCATCAGAATCATGTGCAAGTTTGCACTTACGCAACTCTCTTGAAATTGAATATAGCATGGCCTAATACCATGAAGCAAACTTGGTGTTGCACTTTGCCTTCATTATGTAAGTGGCACTAGGCAATGGGGTCATTAACTCAGAACTGAAATTGCAATTCATTTAAATAATTTGGTGCATGGAAGGGAAAGATAAGTTACGATAGAAATACAATCTTCCCCTGTCAGCTGGGCTCCCATAAATTTTAATGATGAAAATGCAAAAATTGCCCCCTATTTCAGTGAGTTTGTTATGTCATTAGAGTTCTGATTCATTTCTTCAGTTTGAAGAACCTTTCATTGAGGGAAAGGAAGAAAAAAATGCTCACAAGAGTGTTATCAAGAATGGACAACATGACACCAATGCAAGGCAGAAGAGGCAAGGGTATTGGAGAAGCAATGACTCCCTTGATGATGAGAGCTCATATATCTGCATAATCATAATCATCTGTGAAAGGGTTCAGGCTATCAATTTTTCATTCCAATTAACTTGAAAAATAGGCAGCAGATCAAAATGAGAATATATTGAATTCTATATTTTACGAACTCCATCAAAGTTGAGAATATAAATAAATATATTAGATAACTAGCACATAATCAAGCTACTTCTTCAACTGCAAATTTCATCTTCAGTTTTATCATTAATATTCCTATGAAGCATTTAGAGCACCAATGAAAACTGTATTTATGAGTCTCTTTATTAAATTCTGTTTTGAGTACGTCATTTTTTTTCCTACTTTCTGGAGTGTTTGTTCATTAACGAAGACAGTTTACATGGCCGACAGTTAACATAGGTGCAAAATAGGGGTGAAATAGGTGATAAAGCTCAGCTCCTTTTATGTATTCCAGTACAATTTGCTATGAAATGGCCTATCAATATTTTAGAGTGTAACTGGGTCAACTTATGAAGTGAAGACAATTTCATGAAATGAGTTCAAACAGCCTCCATATGCACCATTGTTTACTCTCTCATGCCACCTATAGATTGTAATGGCTATTTTATGACATAATATGTGATAATATCTTTGTACTTTCTCCCATTCATTTCCAATCATGTTTCAACAATTTATTCTTTCTGCTTGCATTAGAAAACACTGTGGCCTAGATGGACACCACCACCATGACCACCTGCACCACAATATGGTGCCAAGCGGAGCACCATCCCCCAAGGCCAAGCACCATTCATCCGTCCACCGGCAGCCCACCGTGCAGCAACGCTCCCCACCAATTGATTGCCACTCGCAGATGTTAGACTGTGGGGTACACCACTCACATTATGTGGACCTTGAGGGCTGTGGCGACCCCTGTACTGTGGTGTTGCACCAAGAGTGCCGGACAATGCAAGCCAACAGGACAGTGTGCACCCACCACCATCCCTCTTCCCCCCCTCGCCCTGCGGCAGCGCCATGTCCCATGGTTGGGCGTGGAGGAGGTCGAAGGGAGAGGGGCTCAGGTGGCCGGGGGAGGTCCTGCCCTGCCCCCTGCCTCCTCCGAGGAAACAGTGCACCACAGCCGCACCACCATGTGCGGTCGAGGTCTCATGACCTGTCGCGACCCTTCCCCTACCACTGCCTGGTGGAGGGTGGAGGGGATGGTGGCATGGGGCCCGATCTGCCTCCAGTAGATGCGTCGCCACAGCGTCTGAGTGGCAGCTCCCCTCGGGGCCGTCGCCACCATCGCTGCAGCCGGGGTCTAAGGTCCCCTAAGGGTCGCAGCGAGGGGGGTGGCAGCATCCCGTCCCCAGGGCAGAAACGTCAGCCGGCCCCTGCCCCCCCACCTCTTGAAGCCCCCTCGGTGGTGCAGGGGTGCAGTGTGATTGGTGCTGGGTCCCCTCCGACACCTCCAACCCCCCCTGCTCAGGTGCTGATCGGCTGTGGTGGCATATCGTCTGCCACAGCAGCTGCTTCGCACCACCTCAAGCACCGCAACCGTGAGGAAGACCAGGCGCGTGCCATGGCGCAAGTGGTTCGGTGGCTGGAGAAGGGTCATTTCTTGCCACCTCCTAAGGGAGGAACAGGGGGGGAGATTCCCCCGCCAACAGAGCCACCACCAGGGGACCAGCGGCCCCGACAGTGTGGCAGTGGCAAGAGGTCTCATGGCCGAAGGGAATACCGGCACATCCATGAGCACATCCACCACCACTATCACCACTACCAGGAGACTGCAATCATTGTATGATTGGCATTTGGACTATAGTGAGGGTAAGGCCTTAGGCACCCACCATCAGTTGTGTGTTGTGTTGACCTACTTTTTGATCTGGCAGCAGGTGTCACTACTAATCGATGCTCAGCACTGCCAACTCTGTGGAGATTGCAATCGAAATGTCTTTGGACGTAATCAAAGCCTAATTGTTGTGAAGTGATGAAGGCCTGAAGCTATTGTGGTCTTATGATTGGTTTTTAAAACGATAACCTCTTCTCTTGTTCCTCTGTATATTCTTTTTGTTAGGGAATTTTTCTACTTTAATTCTGAGTTTGCTCACTGGAGTGAATGGGGACTTTCGTTGATGAGAGACATTTCTGAATTATTTATTGTGCATGATATGCACAACTAATGTCTCTGGAGACATTCGTAATTTAGTAACTCATGAGTTGTTTGCCATGTATTTATGATTTCTTTTATGCTGTGTCTGACTCATTTTGTGAATTTTTGTTATCTCTCGTTAACTCATTTTAGTCAGTATTCTCATATTCACTCTTAGCAACAAAAAGTGATTCTCTTGAGGAAAGTGAGCCGGAAGCTGGGTTCTAAAATTTTAACCAGTATTCTAGTAGTTTACCAAGGAGCAAGAAACGTGTGATTGCTTTTTGTATATTGAGTGAGTATTCATGGTAGAAAGACTGGATATCTCTCCTAATTAAGGGGTCATTCTTATTGTCTTTGCAAATCTCAGGTTATTTTGGAATATCAAAGGGATATCAGGTTTAAGATTAATTTATATATATTGTGTTGATACTCAAGTAGTAATGTATGTTGAGCAAAGCATCAAATAACAGCAGAAGTTCATGGTAATTGGATCCTTTTAAGAAAAGTCAGTATGAAGTTACTGTATTAATGATGAAATATTTAACATTTTGTGTTTGAATGTTAAAGAAATCTGAATTCAGCATACATTATTCCTTGGTTATTTGTAATGCACATTTAGTTCAGATTGCCATGATACCCTGTTTGGCGATCGAAGCATAAATGCCCGTACGTATATCATATATATGAACTTTCTTAATCATGGAGCCTAAAATCTAAAGTGGAAAAAATTTCTATTTCTTCTGTAAGATAATTTTTTGAAATAGCTAATATATATATATACATATATCTATATAGGGTATGTACAAGTGAGCCCTTCAGACTGAAAAATACTCGCATTTTCATATAGACAAGGAAGGATGATTATATGAAAAGGGTGCAGGAAGATCTACCTCGAGTGCTGACAAGAGGGGAGAGAATTGGCGTCAGATGGACGTCCACCTGCCCCTCACGTGGCACACCAACTAGTTTAGGAATTTAAGTGTTCAGTGTTGTAGCTGTCATTTTGCTATGTATGGTTGGAGAATGGAAGTGTTGTGTGAGTGGAGGGAAGAGGCAAAAGAGCTTCTGCGATTCCTCTCTTGAGTTAGAGCCCCATTTATGTTTGTTTTTAAGAATACACTTGGACTGGTCGTGCACTGGAAGTGACAATGTATGGCTACGTGACGCCCATGTGATACAAGCATCAACAGGTGTCTACAAGACTAATGGGTTTGTGTGGCAGGCATTTTACACTGCGGATGACTTGGCAATTTTCAGTTCACTATTTGTCCATATAATAAGCAGAGCGCAATAGTAACAAACTCATGGCAAAGGCTGGAGGTAGCAGTAAAGCATTGACCGTGAGGTGGCTACATAACGCTATTCCCATTTTGATGGGACAGCATGTGTGAATGCGAATCTGTTGGGAGTCACCTGTTTGATTCATATCCTGTGCACGAGATGAAATGCTGTTTGAATTCTGTAACTGCCTGTTGATGCTCATGTCGCCCAAGCAAGGAAGCCACCCATTCTCACCTCTTGGACACGACCTGCCTTGAGCACGCAGAGGTTGTGTATGTTAATAGAAAAGTGGCACCTCTGCTCTGCTATATTGTACAGTGTAGATAAAATCGCAATAACATTTCATGTGAATGTTAATATTTATTTTTTAAAGTCTTCAGATCAGTGGGAACTGGTATTTCTTTAAAGAGACTTTTTTATGCAATGTGTTTCATATAAAAAAACGATATTAGTTCAAATTGCCCATATTTTATAAAAATATGTCTTGGGGCATTCAAATGATATTTGAGAAAGAAATTAAACTTTTCATGATGACACAGGCTAAACTGATGCCTTGAAATTGCCTTTTGAATGAAATTGCCTGGCCTTTTCTCAACTATGTCTGGGAAATGTGAAAGTGACCATTTTTTAAAGAATAATCCGTTGTACAAATGTCTCTATTAAAATTATCAAACATAATTGTTTATTTCTTTCACTGCAGAAGTATTTCATATCCCTTTTAAAAAACACTAATGAAGGTACTGATGGTAAACTTATAAGTTGGTACAGATTTCTGATACTGCGTATCACTTGAAGAATGTCAGTGGTGGTTTTGTAAAGTTGAATAGAATAGTTTCCTCACGGTTGAGATATTGGAGATGAGGGATGGTATATTGAAAAGCTGACATAAAGACCATATTGATGGGACAGGCAGAGCCCCTCTCTCATTGGAGCTGTGGGAAGGGGATTAAAAGTACTTTTTAAAGTAAATTTGAAGGATATAGAAGAAATAATGCCATATTTTTACCTGTTAATAGCACTATATATCCATTTTAAAGTACAGTCTTTAATGTTAAATTTTGTTGAAAACCCTATACCCTGTGAACCAGTGTTAGTAGTTTTGTGCAGTCGGGAGGGACCTTGAAGTCTTCAAATCCTCTCTATTTTCATCCCTTATAGAAATGTGAAACCTTTTTCCCTATCCAATGCACGTTTGATTATAATCCTCAGCATATCAAGAATTTATGGTCTAGAAGGCAATACGCCATCATCATTGGGGGAATGAGCAATCTTGTGACCATCTTACGTAAAATGAAAATTTGGAAGTGAGCATATGAATGAAAATAATGGGAGTTGCAATCAATATTATGTACTGATTCATACAATATGTTCCGCATCGCCCCAATGTATATTTTGCGAAAGGATAGTTATCACGGGAGCATACAAAATGGATGATGATTCCCCCACCTCAAGCAAAACCAAGAAATTATGAGTCATGCCATATAGGGAAGGACCGTGAACATTAGGCATTTTTATAAAAATATGTTCTGGGGCAATCAATTGATATTTGTGGAAGAAATTAAACTTTTTATGTTGAGATTTTTTTGCAAAGCGTGGAAAGCTAGAAAGCATAGATGATGAGCCTTTGTGAAGATGTGCAGAAAAAATCTTGTGCAGAGGAAAGTGGAAGCTACCAGTAAAATGGGGAAGAACCCTTTCAAGGGATGGAGTGCAAGGTCGCATACTGTGAGGGAAAAGGATGGAAATATTTCGATTGAAAACTAAGATGAAGTGAAAATATGAAAGGAACAAAGGGGGAGTCAACTCACAATCAGCACAAAAATGATCAAAGATGAAAGTGAGGTAGAAAATGAGGAAGTGGGAGCCAGCATCTTAAGATCGGAATTTTGCCCTGCAGTAAGAGAGCTGTGAAGGAAGAAAGCTGCAAGTATCAGGGGCCCAGCCAGGAATAAATGCTGGGGGAGGTTTAACACGTTGAGCGCCAACCTGAATTTTTAATTAAGTTCATCAGGGCCAAATATTTTTTTTTCTATTTTCACTTGGAAAATCGAGATAATGTTTAAAAACAATCATTATGGATAAGTAATTTGCCTTATTTTGCTAATTTCACGAAAATTTCAAATGGCGGTCCCTAGGGACCGCCGCACAGTGGTCCCAAATCGAAAAAAGCTGGCCAAAAGTCGTTTTTTCGAAAATTTTCAAGGAATTTTTGAACCTTATTTTCGGATTCTACAGGATATGGTCTACAAAATACACTACTAAGTTAGTATTTTTGTTCATCAGAGCGGCTGCAGTGATCCGTCAAACATGGAGCATTCACCGTAAAAATCACAGTTGCGTGAAATCGGTCGATTTTGAGGAAGTTCAGCGTCATGCAGGACAACCTTTACGCGATATATTTGGCCAAAAACATTTTTAACTACAAATATAAACATTATTACATAGTGGGACATAAATTTTATTCGGATTTTACTATGTTTACTATTTTATATATATTTTGTAACTTTTAGTGTTTTTTACCCGAATTTTCAAATAAAATGTACAATATCGTTTTGAAAGGCACGTGAATGCACGGTGTCTTTTGCACCAATACAAAGGGAAAAGTATATGCAACGCAGTAGTGAAGAAAATTTTTGCTACTAGTTGCTACTCCGACCTCAGCATTGATTTTACTATAATGATGCAATGCGCTGACGCGGGCGGCGGCCTGGCTGGCGCGTGGTAGGGCTCGAGGAAATCCAGTATTTATGGGTGTTATTCAACATTGTTGGATATTTTATTTCTACAAAAAATATTTACCCTATGAATAAACATCTCTTGTCATACGTAGAACGTTTTATCATTAATAGTTTCCATTTGACCTTACCTTTTATTTACGCGTGCCCATGCTCTCATAAAAATTGCTTAAGGACTCGAGCGGAAGGATATATTTATGGAACGAAAGTTCGCAGCTGTGCTTATAGTAATCCTAAAAAACATGAATGCATTCAAAACAAAAAAGAATCCCTCAGATGCTACTCCACCCTTTCCTTCCGTTAGACGGGTTAGTTTTCGCCCTCACGCGGCACATTGTCCCTCTGTCGCCTCCTTAGCGGCCTCCTCAACCACATGCAGGGCAAACGACGGCCGAAAAGGCCTAGGCTATTGATTGCGCCCATCGGGATAACGACACCACCGCTCTCTGTACACTTGTTATGAATTGCACTTTGGCCACCGGGGATGAACGGAGTAAGCCTTTTCACCTTTCAAATGTGATATTTACAAGAAAATATAGATAATAGCATCGCGAACCTCACACTGTGGAACCCCCAAATTACTTCTAGACATCGCTTGCCCGAAAATTTCTCGCCAAAACTCAGTTTTACTCAGATTTTGCCAAACGAAAGACGTGAAAGTTAGTTTCCTCAAGCGTGAAGATCGAGTCTTGAAAAAGTCGAGTATCCTCGAACTTTTTAAAGAAGACTTGTGGGGTTAAAGAAGAGTGCCCATAGTGTTTTAGTTCGATAACTCTGAAAATTTTCACGCGTCTTGAGATGCATGAAAAATTTCTTAAAAGTGGAAAAGGGTCCGTATCGTTTAAAAACCAATACTTATTGGATTGCTGGAGCAACAAGATAGAGTTAGATGAGGACGTTAATTCAAAAGTTATCCTAAAAAAATTGCGGAGAAGTGTTTTTTCTCTCAAATTATCTTCGCCGGTGGAAGGAAAGAAAAAGAAATGACAGGTTTTTTAGAAGAAAGTTCGCTGACTGCCTAAATGAGAAGTTGAAATTTCCTCCGCCTTTATTTAAACAATTTGAGAAGTCCAGTGAAAGGGCCTAGAGATGGAAAACTTGGATCTTAGAGCTAGCACATCGCCAGTAGAGCATCCATGAGTTATCGAAGCAAAGGTGATGAGTTCGTGGCGAAAATAATAAATGAGGTGACAACAACCACTCTCTCAAGAGCGCGGCGAGTGTTATCAAAATGGAGAGCCAAGGATGTGAGGCAAAGTAAAATCTCCCACGAAGAAGCCCTTTCCATGATCGTTTCTGGTAATTTCACGAAACATCTGTACTTGCTCCTCCGACGGACATCTAAAGAAGCTGCCCTTCCTATTGTCCACTTGTCCGAGGAGGCAATGGAGGCGAGGAATAAGGACATAAGAAGATTCAGGGAGCACCATGCAAGGAAATTTTCCTGGATAGCAACGAATGAAGACCTGTTTAAAAGATTACTCCTAACTTCAGATGCAATGATATCAAGTATTTCTAAGGCTCAAAGAAGGAAATTACTTCAATTACCAGTCGAGGTAAAGAGTTTATTAATCCTGGAAGAATTGAGTGGATGACGACTGTGATGAGGATTTGTCGGATAGTGATCATGAATGTATTTAACATTTTTTCGTAACAATGACTGAGAAAGATAAGGAGAAATGTTAATTTATTTTTTTGATAATTAAAAAAGCCCAAATTAATGGAAAATCTCATTTAATTTTTCGTACCAAATCATGTGCTCGTTAAATTGATGCCTCACTTCGTAAAGAGCTTATTGCAAGCGTATCAATAAATTTGGCGTTTAACTTGAGTTATAGGAGTTATGAAATATTGTTTATAACATTTTAATGATTGTAATAATGCCTCCGTTGAAACTTGTGAAGTACGGAACCCCGTTTAAAATTGCTTCCAAATCCATTGGCACGTTACAAGGAACTATAAAATTGTCTACTTAATTAGAATTAGATATTATAATTTTTAAACAATTAATGCAGTACAATAATATTAATAAAATACTTATAATATAAATTTCCAATTAATATTAACTTATTTTTCGTATCAAATACGATCAAACATATGAGAAAGTAGAAAATGTTCTCTTGGTTCATTCAAAATAAGTTGTTCAAAATTTGTCCAAAAATAAACATTGCAGTCATTTTATATGCATTTATGTATGTTTTAAATAACTAATTCAGTTTTATGATATGTATAATTTTAATTTACTATCACCAGTATAATCTCAAATTCCAATGTTAAAAAAATTAATTGTTTAAACAAAATGTGAAATAGCAATAAAATTATTGCAAATACATAAAAAATAGTTATAAATTCAGAATAAGCGGGTCAAAAACAATAAGAGTAGACCTTTAGGTCAAATATATACATAATAACAACGGCGTAATTAATTTTGGCCAGCTTTTTTCGATTTGGGACCACTGTGCGCCGTGGCCACCACGGTCTATATGGGACTTCTGTTGCCATAGCGGTCCCTTAGCGGTCCAAGTCATATAATTCTTTTTTCTACGTCTGGCTGGTTATTTGATATTATCAAGGTTGAATGCCTACTTTTCAACCTTTCCTTGCGTTCTGTGTTACTCTTCTTCTTTTTTTTCAGATTTAAAATGTTATCTAGGTTACAATAGCGACACTTGATGCTTTCAATGAGCTCCCCATTCCACATATTATTTTTCGTCCACGAGTCACCTCGGACTGAGTGCAGTCTTACTTTGTAATACAAATATAAGCTTTGGAGTTCGTCTGGCTCTAAGGCATTAAATTCGAGCTCATGTTTACATTTCATGCAACATTTTAACGATATTTTGCTGCTCATTCATGACGACGCCCGTCGGAAACCTTTCCTTGTCTAGATTTTCCATTTACCGATCCATCAAGGGACGAAAAGATTATTATACTACATTGTTACCATTCTCACTCAGTGGTTTGTGTGATGCCCCAAGCTAGTAACAGGCACAGTCTGCCAGCATTCTCCGAAGTGCCAAGTTGTCCAAGATATATCCGATTGTGCGTCTTGAGTGACCGCTGAAATGAGTGAACGAGCGAGGAGAATTTTGGAACTAGCCAGGAAATCTTACCAAAATTTAAAAGGTATATAACGTTACGTGTTGAATTTTTGTGGGCCGCGACAAAAACTTGTCAGGCATTGCTTATTTTGCCCTAATGTTCATGGAAGTATAGCTGACTCGTGCATTGGTTGTAGAGTCTGATGTGGAAGATGAACCGGTCACTAGTGATGATTCTCTGCAAGACCCAGACTTCAATATCAGCAGCGATGAGGAAGGAGGAACTTCAGAATTTGAGATCTCAGAAGCAGAGACTACGGAGATACATCCTGCAAGAGTCTTCGATGAGAGTATTATGCCTGCGACAATCTACCCACGTGAATCGAGTGAGTCATCCTCTGTACATCCGAACTGCAGTAATGGCTGGAGTGATCCTACAGGTAAATATGCCCTTTCCTTGGGGAAGTAAAACCCGGAAGAACAAATTTGTTTATTAATAGGCCATCTGTATACAAACTTCAAAATTCATTCTTGCATACCACCACCAAAACTTCGAGTTTGAGGGACCACATGGCATTCCTCCGGAAAAGGCAGCAGCATTAGTTGGTGGAACTCCTTTAGATTTTTTTTCACTGTTTATTGATGCAGATATTATAAAAGAAATGGTGGAACAAACTAATCTCTATTTTCAGCAATAGCAATATTGTCAACATTAGCAACGATTTCTACAACAGCAACATTTTTATCAACAGCAACAATTTCATCAACCGCAAGATTTTCATCAACAGCAACAATTTCATCAACAGCAACATTTTATACAACAGCAACATTTTCAACAACAGCAACATTTTCAACAACAGCAACATTTTCAACAACAACAACATTATCAACAACAGCAACATTTCCAACTACAGCAACATTTTCAACAACAGCAACATTTTCAACATCAGGAACATTTTCATCAACGGTTACATTTTCATCAACAGTACATTTTGATCAACAGCAACATTTTCAACAACAGCAACATTTTCAACAACTGTAGCATTTACAACAACAGCAACATTTTCAACAACAGCAACATTTTCAACAACAGCAACATTTTCAACAACAGCAACATTTTAAACAACAGCAACATTTTCAAAAACAGCATCATTTTCAACAACAGCAACATTTTCAACAGCAAAATTTACAACAACAGCAACATTTTCATCAACAGGAACATTTTCATCAAAAGCAATATTTTCAACAACAGCAAATTTTCATCAACAGCAACATTTTCATCAACAGCAACATTTACATCAACAGCAACATATTCATCAACAGTAATTTTCATCGACAGTAAACATTTTCATCAACAGCAACATTTTCATCAACAGCAACATCATCAATAGCAACATTTTCAACAACAGCAACATTTTCAACAAAAGAACATTTTAAACAACAGCAACATTTTCAACAACTGCAGCATTTTCAACAACAGCAAAATTTTCAACATCAGCATCATTTTCAACAACAGCAACATTTTCAACAACTGCAGCATTTTCAACAACAGCAACATTTTCAACAACAGCAACATTTTCAACAACAGCAACATTATCAACAACAGCATCATTTTTTACAACAGCAACATTTTCAACAACAGCAACATTTTCAATAGCAAAATTTCCAACAACAGCAACATTTTCATCAACAGCAACATTTTCATCAAAAGCAAATATTTTAACAACAGCAACATTTTCATCAACAGCAACATTTTCATCAAAGGCAACATTAACATCAACAGCAACATATTCATCAACAGTAATTTTCATCGACAGTAAACATTTTCATCAACAGCAACATTTTCATCAACAGCAACATCATCAACAGCAACATTTTCAACAACAGCAACATTTTCAACAAAAGCAACATTTTCAACAACAGCAACATTTTCAACAACTGCAGCATTTTCAACAACAGCCAAATTTTCAACAACAGCAACGTTTTCAATAACAGTAACATTTTCAACAACAGCATCATTTTCAACAATTGCAACATTTTCAACAACAGCAACATTTACAACCACAGCAAAATTTTAAACAACAGCAGCATTTTCAATAACAGCAACATTTTCAACAACAGAAACGTTTTCATCAAACAGCAACATTTTCCACAACAGAAAAATTTTCAACAACAGCAACATTTTAAAAACAATAACATTCTCAACAACAGCAACATATTCAACAACAGGAATGTTTTCATCAATAGCAACATTTTCATCAACAGCAACATTTTCATCATTAGCAACATTTTCATCAACAGCAACATTTTCGACAACAGGAACATTTTCAACAACAGCAACATTTTCATCAACAGCAATATTTTCAACAACAGCAACATTTTCAACAACAGCAATATTTTCAACAACTGAAACATTATCAACAACAGCAATATTTTCAACAAAAGCAACATTTTCATCAACAGACACATTTAAATAAACAGCAACATTTTCATCAACAGCAACATTTTCATCAACAGCAACATTTTCATCATTAGCAACATTTTCATCCTCAGCAACATTTTCAACAACAGGAATATTTTCAACAACAGCTAAATTTTCATCAACAGCAATATTTTCATCAAAAGCAACATTTTCAACTACAGCAATATTTTCACCAACAGCAGCATTTTCAACAACAGCAACATTTTCATCAACAGCAACATTTTCATCAACAGCAATATTTACATCAACAGCAACATATTCATCAACAGTAATTTTCATCGACAGTAAACATTTTCATAAACAGCAAAATTTTCATCGACAGCAACATCATCAACAGCAACATTTTCAACAACAGCAACATTTTCAACGAAAGCAACATTTTCAAAAACAGCAACATTTTCAAAAACTGCAGCATTTTCAACAACAGCAAAATTTTCAACAACAGCAACGTTTTCAACAACAGCAACATTTTCAACAACAGCATCATTTTCAACAACAGTTAAATTTTCAACAACAGCAACATTTTCAACAAAGGCAAAATTTTCAACAACAGCAGCATATTCAATAACAGCAACATTTTCTACAACAGAAACGTTTTCATCAAACAGCAACATTTTCCACAACAGCAACATTTTCAACAACAGCAACATTTTAACAACAATAAAATTCTCCACAACAGCAACATTTTCAACAACAGCAACATCATCAACAGCAACATTTTCAACAACAGTATCATTTTCAACAAAAGCAACATTTTCAACAACAGGAACATTTTCAACAACTGCAGCATTTTCAACAACAGCTAAATTTTCAACAACAGCAACGTTTTCAATAACAGCAACATTTTCAACAACAGCAAAATTTTATAAAAGGAACCATTTCATCGATAGCAACATTTTAATAAATAGCAATTTTTTCATCAACAGCAACATTTTCATCATTAGCAACATTTTCATCCTCAGCAACATTTTCAACAACAGGAACATTTTCAACAACAGCAACATTTTCATCAACATCAATATTTTTATCAAAAGCAACATTTTTAAGTACAGCAACATTTTCATCAACAGCAGCATTTACAACAACAGCAACATTTTCATCAACAGCAACATTTTCATCAACAGCAACATTTTCATCATAAGCAACATTTTCATCAACAGCAACATTTTCGACAACAGGAACATTTTCAACAACAGCAACATTTTCATCAACAGCAATATTTTCAACAACAGCAACATTTTCAACAACAGCAACATTTTCAACAACAGCAACATTTTCAACAGCAGCATGATTTTCGACAACAGAAACGTTTTCAACAACATAAAAAATTTCAACAGCAACATTTTCATCAACAGCAACATTTTCATCAGCAGCAATATTTTCAACAACAGCAACAGTTTCATCAACAGCAACATTTTCGACAACAGGAACATTTTCAACAACAGCAACATTTTCATCAACAGCAATATTTTCAACAACAGCAACATTTTGAACATCAGCAATATTTTCAACAACTGAAACATTATCAACATCAGCAATATTTTCAACAAAAGCAACATTTTCATCAACAGACACATTTAAATAAACAGCAACATTTTCATCAACAGCAACATTTTCATCAACAGCAACATTTTCATCATTAGCAACATTTTCATCCTCAGCAACATTTTCAACAACAGGAATATTTTCAACAACAGCAAAATTTTCATCAACAGCAATATTTTCATCAAAAGCAACATTTTCAACTACAGCAATATTTTCACCAACAGCAGCATTTTCAACAACAGCAACATTTTCATCAACAGCAACATTTTCATCAACAGCAATATTTAGATCAACAGCAACATATTCATCAACAGTAATTTTCATCGACAGTAAACATTTTCATAAACAGCAAAATTTTCATCGACAGCAACATCATCAAGAGCAACATTTTCAACAACAGCAACATTTTCAACGAAAGCAACATTTTCAAAAACAGCAACATTTTCAAAAACTGCAGCATTTTCAACAACTGCAAAATTTTCAGCAACAGCAAAGTTTTCAACAACAGCAACATTTTCAACAACAGTTAAATTTTCAACAACAGCAACATTTTCAACAAAGGCAAAATTTTCAACAACAGCAGCATATTCAATAACAGCAACATTTTCTACAACAGAAACGGTTTCATCAAACAGCAACATTTTCCACAACAGCAACATTTTCAACAACAGCAACAATTTAACAACAATAAAATTCTCCACAACAGCAACATTTTCAACAACAGCAACATCATCAACAGCAACATTTTCAACAACAGTATCATTTTCAACAAAAGCAACATTTTCAGCAACAGGAACATTTTCAACAACTGCAGCATTTTCAACAACAGCTAAATTTTCAACAACAGCAACGTTTTCAATAACAGCAACATTTTTACAACAGCAAAATTTTAACAAAAGGAACCATTTCATCGATAGCAACATTTTAATAAATAGCAATTTTTTCATCAACAGCAACATTTTCATCATCAGCAACATTTTCATCCTCAGCAACATTTTCAACAACAGGAACATTTTCAACAACAGCAACATTTTCATCAACATCAATATTTTTATCAAAAGCAACATTTTTAAGTACAGCAACATTTTCATCAACAGCAGCATTTACAACAACAGCAACATTTTCATCAACAGCAACATTTTCATCAACAGCAACATTTTCAACAACAGCAACATTTTCAACAACAGCACCATTTTCAACAACAGCAGCATATTCAACAACAGCATCATTTTCAAAAACAGCAAAATTTTCAACAACAGCAACATTTTCAACTACAGCAACATTTTCAACAACAGCAACATTTTCAACAGCAGCATGATTTTCGACAACAGAAACAAATTCAACAACATAAAAAATTTCAACAGCAACATTTTCATCAACAGCAACATTTTCATCAGCAGCAATATTTTCAACAACAGCAACAGTTTCATCAACAGCAACATTTTCAACAACAGCAACATTTTCAACAACTGCAGCATTTACAACAACAGCAACATTATCAACAACAGCAACATTTTCAACAACAGCAACATTTTAAACAACAGTAACATTTTCAACAACAGCATCATTTTCAACAACAGCAACATTTTCAACAGCAAAATTTAACCCAACAGCAACATTTTCATCAACAGCAACATTTTCATCAACAGCAACAATTTCAACAACAGCAACATTTTCATCAACAGCAACATTTTCATCAACAGCAACATTTACATCCACAGCAACATATTCATCAACAGTAATTTTCATCGACAGTAAACATTTTCATCAACAGCAACATTTTCATCAACAGCAACATCATCAACAGCAACATTTTCAACATCAGCAACATTTTCAACAGAAGAACATTTTAAACAACAGCAACATTTTCAACAACTGCAGCCTTTTCAACAACAGCAAAATTTTCAACAACAGCATCATTTTCAACAACAGCATCCTTTTCAACAACTGCAGCATTTTCAGTAACAGCAACATTTTCAACAACAGCAACATTTTCAACAACAGCCACATTATCAACAACAGCATCATTTTCAACAACTGCAACCGTTTCAACAACTGCAACATTTTCAACAGCAAAATTTCCAACAACAGCAACATTTTCATCAACAGCAACATTTTCATCAACAGCAAATATTTCAACAACAGCAACATTTTCATCAACAGCAACATTTTAATCAAAGGCAACATTTACATCAACAGCAACATATTCATCAACAGTAATTTTCATCGACAGTAAACATTTTCATCAACATCAACATTTTCATCAACAGCAATATCATCAACAGCAACATTTTCATCATTAGCAACATTTTCATCAACAGCAACATTTTCGACAACAGGAACATTTTCAACAACAGCAACATTTTCATCAACAGCAATATTTTCAACAACAGCAACATTTTGAACAACAGCAATATTTTCAAACTGCAACATTATCAACAACAGCAACATTTTCAACAAAAGCAACATTTTCTTCAACAGCAACATTTTAATAAACAGCAACTTTTTCATCAACAGCAACATTTTCATCAACAGCAACATTTTCATCATTAGCAACATTTTCATCCTCAGCAACGTTTTCAACAACAGGAATATTTTCAACAACAGCAAAATTTTCATCAACAGCAATATTTTCATCAAAAGCAACATTTTCAACTACAGCAACATTTTCACCAACAGCAGCATTTTCAACAACAGCAACATTTTCATCAAACAGCAACATTTTCCACAACAGAAAAATTTTCAACAACAGCAACATTTTAAAAACAATAACATTCTCAACAACAGCAACATATTCAACAACAGGAATGTTTTCATCAATAGCAACATTTTCATCAACAGCAACATTTTCATCATTAGCAACATTTTCATCAACAGCAACATTTTCGACAACAGGAACATTTTCAACAACAGCAACATTTTCATCAACAGCAATATTTTCAACAACAGCAACATTTTCAACAACAGCAATATTTTCAACAACTGAAACATTATCAACAACAGCAATATTTTCAACAAAAGCAACATTTTCATCAACAGACACATTTAAATAAACAGCAACATTTTCATCAACAGCAACATTTTCATCAACAGCAACATTTTCATCATTAGCAACATTTTCATCCTCAGCAACATTTTCAACAACAGGAATATTTTCAACAACAGCTAAATTTTCATCAACAGCAATATTTTCATCAAAAGCAACATTTTCAACTACAGCAATATTTTCACCAACAGCAGCATTTTCAACAACAGCAACATTTTTATAAACAGCAACATTTTCATCAACAGCAATATTTACATCAACAGCAACATATTCATCAACAGTAATTTTCATCGACAGTAAACATTTTCATAAACAGCAAAATTTTCATCGACAGCAACATCATCAACAGCAACATTTTCAACAACAGCAACATTTTCAACGAAAGCAACATTTTCAAAAACAGCAACATTTTCAAAAACTGCAGCATTTTCAACAACAGCAAAATTTTCAACAACAGCAACGTTTTCAACAACAGCAACATTTTCAACAACAGCATCATTTTCAACAACAGTTAAATTTTCAACAACAGCAACATTTTCAACAAAGGCAAAATTTTGAACAATAGCAGCATATTCAATAACAGCAACATTTTCTACAACAGAAACGTTTTCATCAAACAGCAACATTTTCCACAACAGCAACATTTTCAACAACAGCAACATTTTAACAACAATAAAATTCTCCACAACAGCAACATTTTCAACAACAGCAACATCATCAACAGCAACATTTTCAACAACATTATCATTTTCAACAAAAGCAACATTTTCAACAACAGGAACATTTTCAACAACTGCAGCATTTTCAACAACAGCTAAATTTTCAACAACAGCAACGTTTTCAATAACAGCAACATTTTCAACAACAGCAAAATTTTAACAAAAGGAACCATTTCATCGATAGCAACATTTTAATAAATAGCAATTTTTTCATCAACAGCAACATTTTCATCATTAGCAACATTTTCATCCTCAGCAACATTTTCAACAACAGGAACATTTTCAACAACAGCAACATTTTCATCAACATCAATATTTTTATCAAAAGCAACATTTTTAAGTACAGCAACATTTTCATCAACAGCAGCATTTACAACAACAGCAACATTTTCATCAACAGCAACATTTTCATCAACAGCAACATTTTCATCATAAGCAACATTTTCATCAACAGCAACATTTTCGACAACAGGAACATTTTCAACAACAGCAACATTTTCATCAACAGCAATATTTTCAACAACAGCAACATTTTCAACAACAGCAACATTTTCAACAACAGCAACATTTTCAACAGCAGCATGATTTTCGACAACAGAAACATTTTCAACAACATAAAAAATTTCAACAGCAACATTTTCATCAACAGCAACATTTTAATCAGCAGCAATATTTTCAACAACAGCAACAGTTTCATCAACAGCAACATTTTCGACAACAGGAACATTTTCAACAACAGCAACATTTTCATCAACAGCAATATTTTCAACAACAGCAACATTTTGAACAACAGCAATATTTTCAACAACTGAAACATTATCAACAACAGCAATATTTTCAACAAAAGCAACATTTTCATCAACAGACACATTTAAATAAACAGCAACATTTTCATCAACAGCAACATTTTCATCAACAGCAACATTTTCATCATTAGCAACATTTTCATCCTCAGCAACATTTTCAACAACAGGAATATTTTCAACAACAGCAAAATTTTCATCAACAGCAATATTTTCATCAAAAGCAACATTTTCAACTACAGCAATATTTTCACCAACAGCAGCATTTTCAACAACAGCAACATTTTCATCAACAGCAACATTTTCATCAACAGCAATATTTAGATCAACAGCAACATATTCATCAACAGTAATTTTCATCGACAGTAAACATTTTCATAAACAGCAAAATTTTCATCGACAGCAACATCATCAACAGCAACATTTTCAACAACAGCAACATTTTCAACGAAAGCAACATTTTCAAAAACAGCAACATTTTCAAAAACTGCAGCATTTTCAACAACAGCAAAATTTTCAGCAACAGCAACGTTTTCAACAACAGCAACATTTTCAACAACAGCATCATTTTCAACAACAGTTAAATTTTCAACAACAGCAACATTTTCAACAAAGGCAAAATTTTCAACAACAGCAGCATATTCAATAACAGCATAATTTTCTACAACAGAAACGTTTTCACCAAACAGCAACATTTTCCACAACAGCAACATTTTCAACAACAGCAACATTTTAACAACAATAAAATTCTCCACAACAGCAACATTTTCAACAACAGCAACATCATCAACAGCAACATTTTCAACAACAGTATCATTTTCAACAAAAGCAACATTTTCAACAACAGGAACATTTTCAACAACTGCAGCATTTTCAACAACAGCTAAATTTTCAACAACAGCAACGTTTTCAATAACAGCAACATTTTCAACAACAGCAAAATTTTAACAAAAGGAACCATTTCATCGATAGCAACATTTTAATAAATAGCAATTTTTTCATCAACAGCAACATTTTCATCATTAGCAACATTTTCATCCTCAGCAACATTTTCAACAACAGGAACATTTTCAACAACAGCAACATTTTCATCAACATCAATATTTTTATCAAAAGCAACATTTTTAAGTACAGCAACATTTTCATCAACAGCAGCATTTACAACAACAGCAACATTTTCATCAACAGCAACATTTTCATCAACAGCAACATTTTCAACAACAGCAACATTTTCAACAACAGCACCATTTTCAACAACAGCAGCATATTCAACAACAGCATCATTTTCAAAAACAGCAAAATTTTCAACAACAGCAACATTTTCAACTACAGCAACATTTTCAACAACAGCAACATTTTCAACAGCAGCATGATTTTCGACAACAGAAACATTTTCAACAACATAAAAAATTTCAACAGCAACATTTTCATCAACAGCAACATTTTCATCAGCAGCAATATTTTCAACAACAGCAACAGTTTCATCAACAGCAACATTTTCAACAACAGCAACATTTTCAACAACTGCAGCATTTACAACAACAGCAACATTATCAACAACAGCAACATTTTCAACAACAGCAACATTTTAAACAACAGTAAAATTTTCAACAACAGCATCATTTTCAACAACAGCAACATTTTCAACAGCAAAATTTAACCCAACAGCAACATTTTCATCAACAGCAACATTTTCATCAACAGCAACAATTTCAACAACAGCAACATTTTCATCAACAGCAACATTTTCATCAACAGCAACATTTACATCAACAGCAACATATTCATCAACAGTAATTTTCATCGACAGTAAACATTTTCATCAACAGCAACATTTACATCAACAGCAACATCATCAACAGCAACATTTTCAACATCAGCAACATTTTCAACAGAAGAACATTTTAAACAACAGCAACATTTTCAACAACTGCAGCCTTTTCAACAACAGCAAAATTTTCAACAACAGCATCATTTTCAACAACAGCATCATTTTCAACAACTGCAGCATTTTCAATAACAGCAACATTTTCAACAACAGCAACATTTTCAACAACAGCCACATTATCAACAACAGCATCATTTTCAACAACTGCAACCGTTTCAACAACATTATTTTCAACAGCAAAATTTCCAACAACAGCAACATTTTCATCAACAGCAACATTTTCATCAACAGCAAATATTTCAACAACAGCAACATTTTCATCAACAGCAACATTTTCATCAAAGGCAACATTTACATCAACAGCAACATATTCATCAACAGTTATTTTCATCGACAGTAAACATTTTCATCAACATCAACATTTTCATCAACAGCAATATCATCAACAGCAACATTTTCATCATTAGCAACATTTTCATCAACAGCAACATTTTCGACAACAGGAACATTTTCAACAACAGCAACATTTTCATCAACAGCAATATTTTCAACAACAGCAACATTTTGAACAACAGCAATATTTTCAAACTGCAACATTATCAACAACAGCAACATTTTCAACAAAAGCAACATTTTCTTCAACAGCAACATTTTAATAAACAGCAACTTTTTCATCAACAGCAACATTTTCATCAACAGCAACATTTTCATCATTAGCAACATTTTCATCCTCAGCAACATTTTCAACAACAGGAATATTTTCAACAACAGCAAAATTTTCATCAACAGCAATATTTTCATCAAAAGCAACATTTTCAACTACAGCAACATTTTCACCAACAGCAGCATTTTCAACAACAGCAACATTTTCATCAACAGCAACATTTTCATCAACAGCAATATTTACATCAACAGCAACATATTCATCAACAGTAATTTTCATCGACAGTAAACATTTTCATCAACAGCAAAATTTTACATCGACAGCAACATCATCAACAGCAACATTTTCAACACCAGCAACATTTTCAACAAAAGCAACATTTTCAACAACAGCAAAGTTTTCAACAACAGCAACATTTTCAACAAAAGAAACATTTTCAAATACAGTTAAATTTTCAACAACAGCAACATTTTCAACAACAGCAAAATTTTAAACAACAGCAGCATATTCAATAACAACAACATTTTCAACAACAGAAACGTTTTCATCAAACAGCAACATTTTCCACAACAGCAACATTTTCAACAACAGCAACATTTTAACAACAATAACATTCTCAACAACAGCAACATTTTCAACAACAGCAACATCATCAACAGCAACATTTTCAACAACAGCAACATTTTCAACAAAAGCAACATTTTCAACAACAGGATCATTTTCAACAACTGCAGCATATTCAACAACAGCAAAATTTTCAACAACAGCAACGTTTTCAAAAACAGCAACATTTTCAACAACAGCAAAATTTTAACAAAAGGAACATTTTCATCGACATAAACATTTTAATTAATAGCAATTTTTTCATCAACAGCAACATTTTCATCATTAGCAACATTTTCATCCTCAGCAACATTTTCAACAACAGGAACATTTTCAACAACAGCAACATTTTCATCAACAGCAACATTTTCAACAACACTAGCATATTCAACAACAGCATCATTTTCAACAACAGCAAAATTTTCAACAACAGCAACATTTTCAACAACAGCAACAGTTTCAACAACAGCAACATTTTCAACAGCAGCATGATTTTCGACTATATAAACATTTTCAACAACATAAAAATTTTCAACAGCAACATTTTCATCAACAGCAACAAAATTTCATCAGCAGCAATATTTTCAACAACAGCAACAGTTTCATCAACAGCAACATTTTCAACAACAGCAACATTGTCAACAACTGCAGCATTTACAACAACAGCAACATTATCAACAACAGCAACATTTTCAACAACAGCAACATTTTAAACAACTGTAACATTTTCAACAACAGCATCATTTTCAACAACAGCAACATTTTCAACAGCAAAATTTAACCCAACAGCAACATTTTCATCAACAGCAACATTTTCATCAACAGAAACAATTTCAACAACAGCAACATTTTCATCAACAGCAACATTTTCATCAACAGCAACATTTACATCAACAGCAACATATTCATCAACAGTAATTTTCATCGACAGTAAACATTTTCATCAACAGCAACATTTTCATCAACAGCAACATCGTCAACAGCAACATTTTCAACATCAGCAACATTTTCAACAGAAGAACATTTTAAACAACAGCAACATTTTCAACAACTGCAGCCTTTTCAACAACAGCAAAATTTTCAACAACATCATCATTTTCAACAACAGCATCATTTTCAACAACTGCAGTATTTTCAATAACAGCAACATTTTCAACAACAGCAACATTTTCAACAACAGCCACATTATCAACAACAGCATCATTTTCAACAACTGCAACAGTTTCAACAACAGAAACATTTTCAACAGCAAAATTTCCAACAACAGCAACATTTTCATCAACAGCAACATTTTCATCAACAGCAAATATTTCAACAACAGCAACATTTTCATCAACAGCAACATTTTCATCAAAGGCAACATTTACATCAACAGCAACATATTCATCAACAGTAATTTTCATCGACAGTAAACATTTTCATCAACATCAACATTTTCATCAACAGCAATATCATCAACAGCAACATTTTCATCATTAGCAACATTTTCATCAACAGCAACATTTTCGACAACAGGAACATTTTTAACAACAGCAACATTTTCATCAACAGCAATATTTTCAACAACAGCAACATTTTGAACAACAGCAATATTTTCAAACTGCAACATTATCAACAACAGCAACATTTTCAACAAAAGCAACATTTTCTTCAACAGCAACATTTTAATAAACAGCAACTTTTTCATCAACAGCAACATTTTCATCAACAGCAACATTTTCATCATTAGCAACATTTTCAACAACAGGAATATTTTCAACAACAGCAAAATTTTCATCAACAGCAATATTTTCATCAAAAGCAACATTTTCAACTACAGCAACATTTTCACCAACAGCAGCATTTTCAACAACAGCAACATTTTCATCAACAGCAACATTTTCATCAACAGCAATATTTACATCAACAGCAACATATTCATCAACAGTAATTTTCATCGACAGTAAACATTTTCATCAACAGCAAAATTTTACATCGACAGCAACATCATCAACAGCAACATTTTCAACAACAGCAACATTTTCAGCAAAAGCAACATTTTCAACAACAGCAACGTTTTCAACAACAGCAACATTTTCAACAAAAGAAACGTTTTCAAATACAGTTAAATTTTCAACAACAGCAACATTTTCAACAACAGCAAAATTTTAAACAACAGCAGCATATTCAATAACAGCAACATTTTCAACAACAGAAACGTTTTCATCAAACAGCAACATTTTCCACAACAGCAACATTTTCAACAACAGCAACATTTTAACAACAATAACATTCTCAACAACAGCAACATTTTCAACAACAGCAACATCATCAACAGCAACATTTTCAACAACAGCAACATTTTCAACAAAAGCAACATTTTCAACAACAGGAACATTTTCAACAACTGCAGCATTTTCAACAACAGCAAAATTTTCAACAACAGCAACGTTTTCAAAAACAGCAACATTTTCAAAAACAGCAAAATTTTAACAAAAGGAACATTTTCATCGACATAAACATTTTAATTAATAGCAATTTTTTCATCAACAGCAACATTTTCATCATTAGCAACATTTTCATCCTCAGCAACATTTTCAACAACAGGAACATTTTCAACAACAGCAACATTTTCATCAACAGCAACATTTTCAAAAACAGCAACATTTTCAACATCAGCAACATTTTCAACAACACTAGCATATTCAACAACAGCATCATTTTCAACAACAGCAAAATTTTCAACAACAGCAACATTTCCAACAACAGCAACAGTTTCAACAACAGCAACATTTTCAACAGCAGCATGATTTTCGACTAAATAAACATTTTCAACAACATAAAAATTTTCAACAACAGCAACATTTTCATCATCAGCAACATTTTCATCAGCAGCAACATTTTCAACAACAGCAACAGTATCATCAACAGCAACATTTTCAACAACAGCAACATTTTCAACAACAGCAACTTAGTCAACAACAGCAACATTTTCAATAACAGCAACATTTTTAACAAAACAAAACATTTTCAACGAAAGCAACATTTTCAACAGCAGTAACATTTTCAACAACAGCATCATTTTCAACAACAGCAACATTTTAAATAACATAAACATTTTCAACAACAGTAACATTTTCATCAGCAGCAACATTTTCATCAACAGCAACAATTTCATCAACAGCAACATTTTCAAAAACAGCATAATTTCCAACTACAGCACCATTTTCAACAACAGCAACATTTTCAACAACAGGAACATTTTCATTAAAAGCAACATTTTCATCAACAGCAACAATTTCAACAACAGCAACATTCTCATCAACTGCAACATTTTCATCAACAGCAACATTCTCATCAACTGCAACATTTTCATCAACAGCAACATATTCATCAACAGTAATATTAATCTACAGCAACATTTTTTTATCAACAGCAACATTATCATCAACAGCAATATTTTCAACAACAGCAACATTATCAACAAAAGCAACATTTTCTACAACAACAAAATTTTCAACAACTGTAGCATTTTCAACAACAGAACAATTTTCAACAACAGCAACATTTTCAACAACATCAACATTTTCACCAACAGCAAAATATTCAACAACAGCAGCATTTTCAATAACTGCATCATTTTGAACAACAGCAACATTTTCATCCAACAGCAACATTTCCACAACAGCAACATTTTCAACAACAGCAACATTTTAACAACAATAATATTTTCAACAACAGCAACATTTTCAGCAACAGGAACGTTTTCATCAACAGCAACATTTTCATCAACAGCAACATTTTCATCAACATCAATATTTTTAACAGCAGCAACATTTTCAACAACAGCAATAGTTTCAACAACTGTAACATTTTAAACAACAGCAACATTTTCAAAAAAAGCAACATTTTCATCAACAGCAACACTTTAATCAACAGCAAATTTTTCGTCTATAGCAATATTTTCATCAACAGCAACATTTTCATCAATAGACATTCATCAACAGCAACATTTTTATAAACAGCAATATTTTCATCAACAGCAACATTATCATCAACAGCAACATTTTCAACAACAGCTATATTTTCAACAATAGCAACATTTTCAACAACAGCAATGTTTTCAACAACTGCAACATTTTCAACAACAGCAACATTTTCAACAACAGAAACATTTTATTCAACAGAAACCTTTTCATCAACAGCAACATTTTCATCAACAGCTACATTTGCATTATTAGCAACATTTTCATCAACAGCAACATTTTAGACAACAGGAACATTTTCAACAACAGAAACATTTTAATCAACAGCCACATTTTCATCAATAGCAACATTTTCAACAACAGTACCATTTTCAACAACATCAACATTTTCAGCAAAAGCAATATGTTTAACAACGGTAATATTTTCAAAAACAGCAACATTTTCAACAACAGCAACATTGTCAACAACAACAATATTTTCAACAACAGATACATTTTCAACAACAGCAACATTTTCAACAACAGCATCATTTTCAACAACAGCAACATTTTCAACAACAGCAAAATTTTCAACAACAGCAACATATTCAACAACAGGATAATTTTTAACAACAGCAAGATTTTCAAAAACAGCAACATTTTCAGCAACAGCAACATTTTCAACAACAGCAACATTTTCAACAACAGCAACATTTTCAAAAACAGCAACATTTTCAACAACAGCATCATTTTCAACAACAGCAACATTTTCAACAACAGCAACATTTTCAACAACAGCAACATATTCAACAACAGCAACATTTTCATCAACAGCAACATTTTCATCAACAGCAACAATTTCAACAACAGCAACATTTTCATCAACAGCAACATTTTCATTAACAGCAATATTTTCATCAACAGCAATATTTTCATCAACAGCAACATTTCCATCAACATCAATATTTTAAACAACAGCAACATTTTCCACAACAGCAATAGTTTAAACAACTGCAACATTTTAAACAACAGCAACATTTTCAAAAAAAGCAACATTTTCAAAAAAAGCAACATTTTCATCAACAGTACCATTTAAATCAACAGCAACTTTTTCATCCACAGCCATATTTTCATCAACAGCGACATTTTCATCAATAGACATTCATCAACAGCAACATTTTCATAAACAGCAATATTTTCATCAACAGCAACATTATCATCAACAGCAACATTTTCAACAACAGCAACATTTTAATCAACAGCAACTTTTTCATCAACAGCAAAATTATCATCAACAGACAACATTTTCAACAACAGCTATATTTTACACAACAGCAACATTTTCATCAAAAGCAACATTTTCATCAATAGCAACATTTTAATCAACATCAACTTTTTCATCAACAGCAACATTTTCAACAACAGCAACATTTTCAAGAACATCAATATTTTCAACAAAAGCAATATTTTTAACCACAGTAACATTTTCAAAAACAGCAACATTTTCAACAACAGCAACTTTTTCAAAACAGGTACATTTTCAACAACAGCAATATTTTCAACAACAGCGACATTTGCAACAACAGCAACATATTCAACAACAGCAACATTTTCAACAACAGCAACATTTTCAAAAATAACAACATTTTCAACAACAGCAACATTTTCAACAACAGCAACATTGTCAACAATAGCAACATTTTCAACGACAGCATCATTTTCAACCACAGCAACATTTTAACAACAGGAACATTTTCATCAAAAGCAACATTTTACTCAACAGCAACATTTTCATCAACAGCAATAAATTCAACAACAGCAACATTTTCGTTACAGCAACATTTTCATCAAGAGCAAAATTTTTAACAACAGCAACATTTTCATCATTATCAAAATTTTTAACAACAGCAACATTTTCAACAACAGCAATAGTTTCAACAACTGCAACATTTTAAACAACGGCAACATTTTCAAAAAAAGCAACAGTTTCATCAACAGCAACATTTTAATCAACAGCAACTTTTTCATCAACAGACATTCATCAAAAGCAACATTTTCATAAACAGCAATATTTTAATCAGCAACAACATTATCATCAACAGCAACATTTTCAACAACAGCTATATTTTCAACAACAGCAACATTTTCCACAAATTCAACATTTTCATCAACAGCAACATTTTTATCAACATTATATTTTTCATCAAAAGCCATATTTTCATCAATAGCAACATTTTCATCATTAGCAATATTTTCATCAACAGCCACATTTTCGACAACAGGAATATTTTCAACAACAGAAACATTTTAATCAACAGCCAAATTTTCATCAAAAGCAACATTTCCAACAACAGCAACATTTTCAACGACATCAACATTTTCAACAAAAGCAATATTTTTAACAACAGTAACATTTAAAAAAACAGCAACATTTTCAACAAATGCTAAATTTTCAACAACTACAAAATTTTCAACAACAGCAACATTTTCAAAAAAAGCTACATTTTTATCAACAATAACCTTTTCTACAACAGCATCATTTTTAACAACATCAACATTTTCAACAACAGCAACATCTTCAACAAAAGAAAAATATTCAACAACAGCAACATTTTCAACAACAGAAATATTTTCAACAACAGCAACATTTTCAAAAACAGCAACATTTTCAACAACAGCAACATTTTCAACAACAGCAACATTTTCAACAACAGCATCATTTTCAACAACAGCATCATTTTCAACAACAGCAACATTGTCAACAACAGGAACATTTTATCAACAGCAACATTTTCATCAACAGCAACATTTTCATCAACAGCAACATTTTCATCAACAGCAACAATTTCAACAACAGCAACATTTTCATCAACAGCAACATTTTCATCAACAGCAACAATTTCAACAACAGCAATATTTTCATCAACAGCAAAATTTTCATCAACAGCAAAATTTTCATCAACAGCAACATTATCATCAACAGCAACATTTTTAACAATAGCAGTGTTTTCAGCAACAGCAACATTTTCAACAAATGCTACATTTTCAACAACTACAACATTTTCAACAACAGCAACATTTTCAAAAAAAACTACATTTTCATCAACAGCAACTTTTTAATCTATAGCAACTTTTTCATCAACAGCAACATTTTCATCAACAGTCACATTTTCATCATTAGCAACATTTTTAATTAACAGGAACACTTTCAACAACAGGAACATTTTCATCAAAAGCAACATTTTCATCAACAGCAACATTTTCATCAACAGCAACAATTTCAACAACAGCAATATTTTCATCAACAGCAACATTTTCATCAACAGCAACATTTCCATCAACAGCAACATTTTCGCCAACATCAATATTTTTAACAACAGCTACATTTTCAACAACAGCAATAGTTTCCACAACTGCAACATTTTAAACAACAGCAACATTTTCAAAAAAAGCAACATTTTCATCAACAGCAACATTTTAATCAACAGCAACATTTTCATCAACAGACATTCATCAACAGCAACATTTTCATCAACAGACATTCATCAACAGCAACATTTTCATAAACAGATATATTTACATCAACAGCAAAATTATCATAAACAGCAACATTTTCAACAACAGCTATATTTTACACAACAGCAACATTTTCATCAAAAGCAACATTTTCATCAATAGCAACATTTTAATCAACAGCAACTTTTTCATCAACAGCAACATTTTCAACAAAAGCAATATTTTTAACAACAGTAACATTTTCAAAAACAGCAACATTTTCAACAACAGCAAAATTTTCAACAACAGCATTATTTTCAACAACAGCAACATTTTCAACAACAATAACCTTTTCTACAACAGCATCATTTTAAACAACATCAACATTTTCAACAACAGCAACATCTTCAACAACAGCAACATATTCAACAACAGCAACATTTTAACAACAGCAATATTTTCAACAACAGCAACATTTTCAAAAACAGCAACATTTTCAACAACAGCAACATTTTCAACAACAGCAACATTATCAACAACAGCATCATTTTCAACAACAGCAACATTTTCAACAACAACAACATTTGCAACAACAGCAACATTTCCAACTACAGCAACATTTTCAACAACAGCAACATTTTCAACATCAGGAACATTTTCATCAACGGTTACATTTTCATCAACAGCAACATTTTCAACAACAGCAACATTTTCAACAACTGTAGCATTTACAACAACAGCAACATTTTCAACAACAGCAACATTTTCATCAACAGCAACATTTTAATCAACAGCAACATTTTCATCAACAGACATTCATCAACAGCAACATTTTCATAAACAGATATATTTACATCAACAGCAACATTTTCAACAACAGATATATTTTACACAACAGCAACATTTTCATCTAAAGCAACATTTTCATCAATAGCAACATTTTAATCAACAGCACTTTTTTCATCAACAGCAACATTTTCATCAACAGCAACATTTTCATCATTAGCAAAATTTTCATCAACAGCAACATTTTCGACAACAGCAACATTTTCAACAACAGCAACATTTTCAACAACAGCAACATATTCAACAACAGCAACGTTTTCAACAACAGCAATATTCGCAACAACAGCAACATTTCCAACTACAGCATCATTTTCAACAACAGCAACATTTTCAACAACAGGCACATTTTCATCAACAGCAACATTTTCATCAACAGCAACAATGTCAACAACAGCAACATTGTCATCAACTGCAACATTTTCATCAAAAGCAACATTTTCATCAACAGCAACATTTTCATCAACAGCAACATATTCATCAACAATAATTTTCATCGACAGCAACATTTTCATCGACAGCAACATTTTAATCAACAGCAACAATATCATCAACAACAACATTTTCAACAACAGTAACATTTTCAAAAAAAGCAACATTTTTTACAACAGCAACATTTTCAACAACTGCAGCATTTTCAACAACAGAACAATTTTCAACAACAGTAGTATTTTCAATAACAGCAACATTTTCAACAACAGCAACATTTTCATCAACAGCAACATTTTCCACAACAGCACATTTTGAACAACAGCAACATTTTAACAACAATAACATTTTCAACAACAGCAACATTTTCATTAACAGGAACATTTTCATCAACAGCATCATTTTCATCAACAGCAACATTTTCATCAACATCAATATTTTTAACAACAGCAACATTTTCAACAACAGCAATAGTTTCAACAACAGCATTATTTTAAACAACAGCAATATTTTCAAAAAAAGCAACATTTTCATCAACAGCAACATTTAAATTCACAGCAACTTTTCATCAATATCAATATTTTCATCAACAGCAACATTTTCATCAACAGACATTCATCAAGAGAACATTTTCATAAAAAGCAATACTTTCATCAACAGCAACATTATCATCAACAGCAAAATTTTCAACAAAAGCTATATTTTTAACAACAGCACCATTTTAAGCAACAGCAATATTTTTAACAACTGCAATATTTTCAACAATAGCAACATTTTCACCAAAAGCACCATTTTCAACAACAGTAACATTTTAATCAACAGCAACTTTTTCATCAATTGCAACATTTTCATCAACAGCATCATTTTCATCATAAGCAACATTTTCATTAAGAGCAACATTTTCGACAACAGGAACATTTTCAACAACAGAAACATTTTAATCAACAGCCAAATTTTCATCAAAAGCAACCTTTTCAACAACAAAAACATTTTCAACAACATCAATGTTCTCAACAAAAGCAATATTTTTAACAACAGTAACACTTAAAAAAAAACAACATTTTCAACAACAGCAACAATTTCATCATTAGCAACATTTTCATCAACAGCAACATTTTCGACAACAGGAACATTTTCAACAACAGAAACATTTTAATCAACAGCCAAATTTTCATCAAAAGCAACATTTTCAACAACAGCAACATTTTCAACAACATCAATATTTTCAACAAAAGCAATATTTTTAACAACAGTAAAATTTTCAAAAACAGCAACATTTTCAACAGCAGCAACATTTTCAACAACAGTAACATTTTCATGAACAGCAACATTTTCAACAACAGCATCATTTTCAACAACAGCAACATTTCGAACAACATCAATATTTTCAGCAAAAGGTATTTTTAAGAACAGTAACATTTTCAAAAACAGCAACATTTTCAACAACAGCAACATTTTCAACACCAGCGATATTTTCAACAACAGAAACATTTTCAACAACAGCAACATTTTCTACAACAGCATCATTTTCACAACAGACTACTTTTTAACAACAGCAACATTTTCAACAACAGCAACATATTCAACAACAGCATCATTTTCAACAACAGCAACATTTTCAACAACAGCAATATTTTCAACAATTGCAACATTTTCAACAACAGCAATATTTTCAACAAAAGCAACATTTTCATTAACAGCAACATTTTAATCAACACCAAATTATTTTTCAACAGCTTAATTTTCATCAACAGCAACATTTTCATCATTAGCAACATTTTCATCAATAGCAACATTTTCGACAACAGGAACATTTTCAACAACAGAAAAATTTTAATCAACAGCCAAATTTTCATCAAAAGCAACATTTTCCACATCAGCAACATTTTCAACAACATTAACATTTTCAACAAAAGCAATATTTTTAACAACAGTAACATTTTCAAAAACAGCAACATTTTCAACAACAGCAAAATTTTCAACAACAGCATTATTTTCAACAACAGCAACATTTTCAACAACAATAACCTTTTCTACAACAGCATCATTTTAAACAACATCAACATTTTCAACAACAGCAACATCTTCAACAACAGCAACATATTCAACAACAGGAACATTTTAACAACAGCAATATTTTCAACAACAGCAACATTTTCAAAAACAGCAACATTTTCAACAACAGCAACATTTTCAACAACAGCAACATTTTCAACAACAGCATCATTTTCAACAACAGCAACATTTTCAACAACAACAACATTTGCAACAACAGAAACATTTCCAACTACAGCAACATTTTCAACAACAGCAACATTTTCAACATCAGGAACATTTTCATCAACGGTTACATTTTCATCAACAGCAACATTTTGATCAACAGCAACATTTTCAACAACAGCAACATTTTAAACAACAGCAACATTTTCAAAAACAGCATCATTTTCAACAACAGCAACATTTTCAACAGCAAAATTTACAAAAACAGCAACATTTTCATCAACAGGAACATTTTCATCAAAAGCAATATTTTCAACAACAGCAACATTTTCATCAACAGCAACATTTTCATCAACAGCAACATTTACATCAACAGCAACATATTCATCAACAGTAATTTTCATCGACAGTAAACATTTTCATCAACAGCAACATTTTCATCAACAGCAACATCATCAATAGCAACATTTTCAACAACAGCAACATTTTCAACAAAAGAACATTTTAAACAACAGCAACATTTTCAACAACTGCAGCATTTTCAACAACAGCAAAATTTTCAACATCAGCATCATTTTCAACAACAGCAACATTTTCAACAACTGTAGCATTTTCAACAACAGCAACATTTTCAACAACAGCAACATTTTCAACAACAGCAACATTATCAACAACAGCATCATTTTCAACAACAGCAATATTTTCAACAACAGCAACATTTTCAACAGCAAAATTTCCAACAACAGCAACATTTTCATCAACAGCAACATTTTCATCAAAAGCAAATATTTCAACAACAGCAACATTTTCATCAACAGCAACATTTTCATCAAAGGCAACATTTACATCAACAGCAACATATTCATCAACAGTAATTTTCATCGACAGTAAACATTTTCATTACAGCAACATTTTCATCAACAGCAACATCATATACAGCAACATTTTCAACAACAGCAACATTTTCAACAAAAGCAACATTTTCAACAACAGCAACATTTTCAACAACTGCAGCATTTTCAACAACAGCAAAATTTTCAACAACAGCAACGTTTTCAATAACAGTAACATTTTCAACAACAGCATCATTTTCAACAATTGCAACATTTTCAACAACAGCAACATTTACAACAACAGCAAAATTTTAAACAACAGCAGCATTTTCAATAACAGCAACATTTTCAACAACAGAAACGTTTTCATCAAACAGCAACATTTTCCACAACAGAAAAATTTTCAACAACAGCAACATTTTAAAAACAATAACATTCTCAACAACAGCAACATTTTCAACAACAGGAACGTTTTCATCAACAGCAACATTTTCATCAACAGCAACATTTTCATCATTAGCAACATTATCATCAACAGCAACATTTTCGACAACAGGAACATTTTCAACAACAGCAACATTTTCATCAACAGCAATATTTTCAACAACAGCAACATTTTCAACAACAGCAATATTTTCAACAACTGAAACAGTATCAACAACAGCAATATTTTCAACGATAGCAACATTTTCATCAACAGCAACATTTAAATAAACAGCAACATTTTCATCAACAGCAACATTTTCATCAACAGCAACATTTTCATCATTAGCAACATTTTCATCCTCAGCAACATTTTCAACAACAGGAATATTTTCAACAACAGCAAAATTTTCATCAACAGCAATATTTTCATCAAAAGCAACATTTTCAACTACAGCAACATTTTCACCAACAGCAGCATTTTCAACAACAGCAATATTTTCAACAACAGCAACATTTTCAAAAACAGCAACATTTTCAACAACAGCAACATTTTCAACAACAGCAACATTTTCAACAACAGCATCATTTTCAACAACAGCAACATTGTCAACAACAGAAACGTTTTTATCAAACAGCAACATTTTCCACAACAGAAAAATTTTCAACAACAGCAACATTTTAAAAACAATAACATTCTCAACAACAGCAACATTTTCAACAACAGGAACGTTTTCATCAACAGCAACATTTTCATCAACAGCAACATTTTCATCATTAGCAACATTATCATCAACAGCAACATTTTCGACAACAGGAACATTTTCAACAACAGCAACATTTTCATCAACAGCAATATTTTCAACAACAGCAACATTTTCAACAACAGCAATATTTTCAACAACTGAAACAGTATCAACAACAGCAATATTTTCAACGAAAGCAACATTTTCATCAACAGCAACATTTAAATAAACAGCAACATTTTCATCAACAGCAACATTTTCATCAACAGCAACATTTTCATCATTAGCAACATTTTCATCCTCAGCAACATTTTCAACAACAGGAATATTTTCAACAACAGCAAAATTTTCATCAACAGCAATATTTTCATCAAAAGCAACATTTTCAACTACAGCAACATTTTCACCAACAGCAGCATTTTCAACAACAGCAATATTTTCAACAACAGCAACATTTTCAAAAACAGCAACATTTTCAACAACAGCAACATTTTCAACAACAGCAACATTTTCAACAACAGCATCATTTTCAACAACAGCAACATTGTCAACAACAGGAACATTTTTATCAACAGCAACATTTTCATCAACAGCAACATTTTCATCAACAGCAACATTTTCATCAACAGCAACAATTTCATCAACAGCAACATTTTCATCAACAGCAACATTTTCATCAACAGCAACAATTTCAACAACAGCAATATTTTCATCAACAGCAAAATTTTCATCAACAGCAACATTTTCATCAACAGCAAAATTTTCATCAACAGCAACATTATCATCAACAGCAACATTTTTAACAATAGCAGTATTTTCAGCAACAGCAACATTTTCAACAAATGCTACATTTTCAACAACTACAACATTTTCAACAACAGCTACATTTTCATCAACAGCAACTTTTTAATCTATAGCAACTTTTTCATCAACAGCAACATTTTCATCAACAGTCACATTTTCATCATTAGCAACATTTTCACTAACAGGAACACTTTCAACAACAGGAACATTTTCATCAAAAGCAACATTTTCATCAACAGCAACATTTTCATCAACAGCAACATTTCCATCAACAGCAACATTTTCGCCAACATCAATATTTTTAACAACAGCTACATTTTCAACAACAGCAAAAGTTTCCACAACTGCAACATTTTAAACAACAGCAACATTGTCAAAAAAAGCAACATTTTCATCAACAGCAACATTTTAATCAACAGCAACATTTTCATCAACAGACATTCATCAACAGCAACATTTTCATAAACAGATATATTTACATCAACAGCAACATATTCAACAACAGATATATTTTACACAACAGCAACATTTTCATCTAAAGCAACATTTTCATCAATAGCAACATTTTAATCAACAGCACTTTTTTCATCAACAGCAACATTTTCATCAACAGCAACATTTTCATCATTAGCAAAATTTTCATCAACAGCAACATTTTCGACAACAGCAACATTTTCAACAACAGCAACATTTTCAACAACAGCAACATATTCAACAACAGCAACGTTTTCAACAACAGCAATATTCGCAACAACAGCAACATTTCCAACTACAGCAACATTTTCAACAACAGCAACATTTTCAACAACAGGCACAATTTCATCAACAGCAACATTTTCATCAACAGCAACAATGTCAACAACAGCAACATTGTCATCAACTGCAACATTGTCATCAAAAGCAACATTTTCATCAACAGCAACATTTTCATCAACAGCAACATATTCATCAACAATAATTTTCATCGACAGCAACATTTTCATCGACAGCAACATTTTAATCAACAGCAACAATATCATCAACAACAACATTTTCAACAACAGTAACATTTTCAAAAAAAGCAACATTTTTTACAACAGCAACATTTTCAACAACTGCAGCATTTTCAACAACAGAACAATTTTCAACAACAGTAGTATTTTCAAAACAGCAACATTTTCAACAACAGCAACATTTTCATTAACAGCAACATTTTCCACAACAGCACATTTTGAACAACAGCAACATTTTAACAACAATAACATTTTCAACAACAGCAACATTTTCATTAACAGGAACATTTTCATCAACAGCAACATTTTCATCAACAGCAACATTTTCATCAACATCAATATTTTTAACAACAGCAACATTTTCAACAACAGCAATAGTTTCTACAACTGCATTATTTTAAACAACAGCAACATTTTCAAAAAAAGCAACATTTTCATCAACAGCAACATTTTAAGTCACAGCAACTTTTATTCAACATCAATATTTTCATCAACAGCAACATTTTCATCAACAGACATTCATCAAGAGCAACATTTTCATAAAAAGCAATACTTTCATCAACAGCAACATTATCATCAACAGCAAAATTTTCAACAAAAGCTATATTTTTAACAACAGCAACATTTTAAGCAACAGCAATATTTTTAACAACTGCAATATTTTCAACAATAGCAACATTTTCACCAAAAGCACCATTTTCAACAACAGTAACATTTTAATCAACAGCAACTTTTTCATCAATTGCAACATTTTCATCAACAGCAACATTTTCATCATAAGCAACATTTTCATTAAGAGCAACATTTTCGACAACAGGAACATTTTCAACAACAGAAACATTTTAATCCTCAGCCAAATTTTCATCAAAAGCAACCTTTTCAACAACAAAAACATTTTCAACAACATCAATGTTCTCAACAAAAGCAATATTTTTAACAACAGTAACACTTAAAAAAAAACATTATTTTCAACAACAGCAACATTTTCAACAACAGCAACAATTTCATCATTAGCAACATTTTCATCAACAGCAACATTTTCGACAACAGGAACATTTTCAACAACAGAAACATTTTAATCAACAGCCAAATTTTCATCAAAAGCAACATTTTCAACAACAGCAACATTTTCAACAACATCAATATTTTCAATAAAAGCAATATTTTTAACAACAGTAAAATTTTCAAAAACAGCAACATTTTCAACAGCAGCAACATTTTCAACAACAGTAACATTTTCATGAACAGCAACATTTTCAACAACAGCATCATTTTCAACAACAGCAACATTTCGAACAACATCAATATTTTCAGCAAAAGGTATTTTTAAGAACAGTAACATTTTCAAAAACAGCAACATTTTCAACAACAGCAACATTTTCAACACCAGCGATATTTTCAACAACAGAAACATTTTCAACAACAGCAACATTTTCTACAACAGCATCATTTTCACAACAGACTACTTTTTAACAACAGCAATATTTTCAACAACAGCAACATATTCAACAACAGCAACATTTTCAACAACAGCAACATTTTCAACAACAACAATATTTTCAACAATTGCAACATTTTCAACAACAGCAATATTTTCAACAAAAGCAACATTTTCATTAACAGCAACATTTTAATCAACAGCAAATTTTTTTTCAACAGCAACATTTTCATCAACAGCAACATTTTCATCATTAGCAACATTTTCATCAATAGCAACATTTTCGACAACAGGAACATTTTCAACAACAGAAAAATTTTAATCAACAGCCAAATTTTCATCAAAAGCAACATTTTCCACATCAGCAACATTTTCAACAACATTAACATTTTCAACAAAAGCAATATTTTTAACAACAGCAACATTTTCAAAAACAGCAACATTTTCAAGAACAGCAACATTTTCAACAACAGCAGCATTTGCAACAACAGCAGCATTTTCAACAACAGCAACATTTTCAACAACAGCATCCTTTTTCAACAACAGCAACATTTCCAACAACAGCAACATTTTCAACAACAGCAACATATTCATCAACAGCAACATTTTCAACAACAGCAACATTTTCAACAACAGAAAAATTTTCTAAAACAGCAACATTTTATTCAACAGCAACTTTTTCATCAACAGCAACATTTTCATCACTAGCAAAATTTTCATCACTAGCAAAATTTTCATCATTAGCAACATTTTCATCAACAGCAACATTTTCGACAACAGGAACATTTTCAACAACAGAAACATTTTAATCAACAGCCAAATTTTCATCAAAAGCAACATTTTCAACAACAGCAACCTTTTCAACAACATCAATATTTTCAACAATAGCAATATTTTTAACCACAGTAACATTTTCAAAAACAGCAACGTTTTCATCGACAGCAACATTTTCAACAACAGCAACATTTTCAACAACAGCAACATTTTCGACAACAATCACATTTTTTAACAACAGCATCATTTTCAACAACAGCAACAGTTTCAATAACAGCGACATTTTCAACAACAGCAACATATTCAACAACAGCAGCATTTTCAACAACAGCAATATTTTCAAAAACAGCAACATTATCAACAACAGCAACATTTTCAACAACAGCAACATTTTCAACAGCAGCATCATATTCAACAACAGCAACATTTTCAACAACAGGAACATTTTTATCAAAAGCAACATTTTCATCAACAGCAACATTTTCATCAACAGCAATAATTTCAACAACAGCAACATTTGCATCAACAGCAACATTTTCATCAACAGCAACATTTTCATCAACAGCAACATTTTCATCAACTTCAAAATTTTTAACAACAGAAACATTTTCAACAACAGCAATAGTTTCAACAACTTCAATATTTTAAACAATAGCAACATTTTAAAAAAAAAGCAACCGTTTCATCAACGGCAACATTTTAATCAACAGCAAATTTTTCATCAACAGACATTCATCAACAGCAACATTTTCATAAACAGCAATATTTTCATCAACAACAACATTATCATCAACAGCAACATTTTCAACAACAGCTATATTTTCAACAACAGCAACATTATCAACAAAGGCAACATTTTCATCAACAGCAACATTTTAATCAACATTATATTTTTCATCAAAAGCAACATTTTCATCAACAGCAACATTTTCATCATTAGCAACATTTTAATCAACAGCCAAATTTTCATCAAAAGCATTATTTTCAACAACAGCAACATTTTTAACGACATCAACATTTTCAACAAAAGCAATATTTTTAACAACATTAACATTTTCAAAAACAATAACATATTCAACAACAGCAACATTTTCAACAACAGCAACATTTTCAACAACAGCAACATTTTCAACAACAGTAACCTTTTCTACAACAGCATCATATTCAACAACATCAACATTTTCAACAACAACAACATTTTCAACAACAGCATCATATTCAACAACAGCAACATTTACAACATCAGCAACATTTTCAACAACAGCAACATTTTCCAAAACAGCAACATTTTCAACAACAGCAACATTTTCAACAACAGCAACATTTTTAACAACAGCAACATTTTCAACAAAGGCAACATTTTCATCAACAGCAACATTTTAATCTACATTATATTTTTCATCAAAAGCAACATTTTCATCAACAGCAACATTTTCATCATTAGCAACATTTTAATCAACAGCCAAATTTTCATCAAAAGCATTATTTTCAACAACAGCAACATTTTTAACGACATCAACATTTTCAACAAAAGCAATATTTTTAACAACATTAACATTTTCAAAAACAATAACATATTCAACAACAGCAACATTTTCAACAACAGCAACATTTTCAACAACAGCAACATTTTCAACAACAGTAACCTTTTCTACAACAGCATCATATTCAACAACATCAACATTTTCAACAACAACAACATTTTCAACAACAGCATCATATTCAACAACAGCAACATTTACAACATCAGCAACATTTTCAGCAACAGCAACATTTTCCAAAACAGCAACATTTTCAACAACAGCAACATTTTCAACAACAGCAACATTTTTAACAACAGCAACATTTTCAACAATAGCATCATTTTCAACAACAGCAACATTTTCAACAACAGGAAGATTTTCATCAACAGCAACATTTTCATCAACAGCAACATTTTCATCAACAGCTACAATTTCAACAACAGCAACAATTTCATCAACAGCAACATTTTCATCAACATCAATATTTTTAACAACAGCTACATTTTCAACAACAGCAATAGTTTCCACAACTGCAACATTTTAAACAATAGCAACATTTTCAAAAAAAGCAACATTTTCATCAACAGCAACATTTTAATCAACAGCAACATTTTCATCAACAGACATTCATCAACAGCAACATTTTCATAAACAGCAACTTTTTCATTAACAGCAACATTATCATCAACAGCAACATTTCAATAACAGCTATATTTTCAACAAAAGCAACATTTTCAACAAAAATAACATTTTCATCAATAGCAACAATTTAATTAATAGCAACTTTTTCATCAACAGCAACATTTTCATCAACAGCAACATTTTCATCATTAGCAACATTTTCATCAACAGCAACATTTTCGACAACAGGAACATTTTCAACAACAGAAACATTTAATCAAAAGCCAAATTTTCATCAAAAGCAACATTTTCAACAACAGCAACATTTTCAACAACATCAACATTTTCAACAAAAGCAATATTTTTAACAACAGTAACATTTTCAAAAACAGCAACATTTTCAACAACAGCAACATTTTCAACAACAGCAATATATTCAACAACAGCAACATTTTCAACAACAGCTACATTTTCAACAACAGTAACATTTTCTACAACAGCATCATTTTCAACAACAGCAACATTTTTAACAACAACAACATTTTCAACAACAGCAACAGTTTCAACAACAGCAACATTTTTAACAACAGCAGCTTTTTCAAAAACAGCAACATTTTCCACAACTGCAGCATTTTCAACAACAGCAACATTTTCAACAACAGCAACATTTTCAACAACAGCAACATTATCAACAACAGCATCATTTTCAACAACGGATATATTTTCAACAACAGCAACATTTTCAATAGCAAAATTTCCAACAACAGCAACAATTTCATCAACAGCAACATTTTCATCAAAAGCATATATTTCAACAACAGCAACATTTTCATCAACAGCAAAATTTTCATCAAAGGCAACATTTACATCAACAGCAACATATACATCAACAGTAATTTTCATCGACAGTAAACATTTTCATTACAGCAACATTTTCATCAACAGCAACATCATATACAGCAACATTTTCAACAACAGCAACATTTTCATCAAAAGCAACATTTTCAACAACAGCAACATTTTCAACAACTGCAGCATTTTCAACAACAGCAAAATTTTCAACAACAGCAACGTTTTCAATAACAGTAACATTTTCAACAACAGCATCATTTTCAACAATTGCAACATTTTCAACAACAGCAACATTTACAACAACAGCAAAATTTTAAACAACAGCAGCATTTTCAATAACAGCAACATTTTCAACAACAGAAACGTTTTCATCAAACAGCAACATTTTCCACAACAGAAAAATTTTCAACAACAGCAACATTTTAAAAACAATAACATTCTCAACAACAGCAACATTTTCAACAACAGGAACGTTTTCATCAACAGCAACATTTTCATCAACAGCAACATTTTCATCATTAGCAACATTTTCATCAACAGCAACATTTTCGACAACAGGAACATTTTCAACAACAGCAACATTTTCATCAACAGCAATATTTTCAACAACAGCAACATTTTCAACAACAGCAATATTTTCAACAACTGAAACATTATCAACAACAGCAATATTTTCAACAAAAGCAACATTTTCATCAACAGCAACATTTAAATAAACAGCAACATTTTCATCAACAGCAACATTTTCATCAACAGCAACATTTTCATCATTAGCAACATTTTCATCCTCAGCAACATTATCAACAACAGGAATATTTTCAACAACAGCAAAATTTTCATCAACAGCAATATTTTCATCAAAAGCAACATTTTCCACTACAGCAACATTTTCACCAACAGCAGCATTTTCAACAACAGCAGTATTTTCAACAACAGCAACATTTTCAACAATAGTAACATTTTCAACAACAGCAACATTTTCAACAACAGCAACATTTTCAACAACAGCATCATTTTCAACAACAGCAACATTGTCAACAACAGGAACATTTTTATCAACAGCAACATTTTCATCAACAGCAACATTTTCATCAACAGCAACATTTTCATCAACAGCAACAATTTCAACAACAGCAACATTTTCATCAACAGCAACATTTTCATCAACAGCAACAATTTCAACAACAGCAATATTTTCATCAACAGCAAAATTTTCATCAACAGCAACATTTTCATCAACAGCAAAATTTTCATCAACAGCAACATTATCATCAACAGCAACATTTTTAACAATAGCAGTATTTTCAGCAACAGCAACATTTTCAACAAATGCTACATTTTCAACAACTACAACATTTTCAACAACAGCAACATTTTCAAAAAAAGCTACATTTTCATCAACGGCAACTTTTTAATCTATAGCAACTTTTTCATCAACAGCTACATTTTCAACAACAGCAAAAGTGTCCACAACTGCAACATTTTAAACAACAGCAACATTGTCAAAAAAAGCAACATTTTCATCAACAGCAACATTTTAATCAACAGCAACATTTTCATCAACAGACATTCATCAACAGCAACATTTTCATAAACAGATATATTTACATCAACAGCAACATTTTCAACAACAGATAAATTTTACACAACAGCAACATTTTCATCTAAAGCAACATTTTCATCAATAGCAACATTTTAATCAACAGCACTTTTTTCATCAACAGCAACATTTTCATCAACAGCAACATTTTCATCATAAGCAAAATTTTCATCAACAGCAACATTTTCGACAACAGCAACATTTTCAACAACAGCAACATTGTCAACAACAGTAACATATTCAACAACAGCAACGTTTTCAACAACAGCAATATTCGCAACAACAGCAACATTTCCAACTACAGCAACATTTTCAACAACAGCAACATTTTCAACAACAGGCACATTTTCATCAACAGCAACATTTTCATCAACAGCAACAATGTCAACAACAGCAACATTGTCATCAACTGCAACATTTTCATCAAAAGCAACATTTTCATCAACATTAACATTTTCATCAACAGCAACATATTCATCAACAATAATTTTCATCGACAGCAACATTTTCATCGACAGCAACATTTTAATCAACAGCAACAATATCATCAACAACAACATTTTCAACAACACTAACATTTTCAAAAAAAGCAACATTTTTTACAACAGCAACATTTTCAACAACTGCAGCATTTTCAACAACAGAACAATTTTCAACAACAGTAGTATTTTCAATAACAGCAACATTTTCAACAACAGCAACATTTTCATCAACAGCAACATTTTCCACAACAGCACATTATTGAACAACAGCAACATTTTAACAGCAATAACATTTTCAACAACAGCAACATTTTCATTAACAGGAACATTTTCATCAACAGCAACATTTTCATCAACAGCAACATTTTCATCAACATCAATATTTTTAACAACAGCAACATTTTCAACAACAGCAATAGTTTCAACAACTGCATTATTTTAAACAACAGCAACATTTTCAAAAAAAGCAACATTTTCATCAACAGTAACATTTTAATTCACAGCAACTTTTCATCAACATCAATATTTTCATCAACAGCAACATTTTCATCAACAGACATTCATCAAGAGCAACATTTTCATAAAAAGCAATACTTTCATCAACAGCAACATTATCATCAACAGCAAAATTTTCAACAAAAGCTATATTTTTAACAACAGCAACATTTTAAGCAACAGCAACATTTTCAACAACAGCAACATTTTCAACAACAGCAACATTTTCAACAACAGCATCATTTTCAACAACAGCAACATTGTCAACAACAGGAACATTTTTATCAACAGCAACATTTTCATCAACAAAAACATTTTCAACAACATCAATGTTCTCAACAAAAGCAATATTTTTAACAACAGTAACACTTAAAAAAAAACAACATTTTCAACAACAGCAACATTTTCAACAACAGCAACAATTTCATCATTAGCAACATTTTCATCAACAGCAACATTTTCGACAACATGACACATTTTCAACAACAGAAACATTTTAATCAACAGCCAAATTTTCATCAAAAGCAACATTTTCAACAACAGCAACATTTTCAACAACATCAATATTTTCAACAAAAACAATATTTTTAACAACAGTAAAATTTTCAAAAACAGCAACATTTTCAACAGCAGCAACATTTTCAACAACAGTAACATTTTCATGAACAGCAGCATTTTCAACAACAGCATCATTTTCAACAACAGAAACATTTCGAACAACATCAATATTTTCAGCAAAAGGTATTTTTAAGAACAGTAACATTTTCAAAAACAGCAACATTTTCAACAACAGCAACATTTTCAACACCAGCGATATTTTCAACAACAGAAACATTTTCAACAACAGCAACATTTTCTACAACAGCATCATTTTCACAACAGACTACTTTTTAACAACAGCAACATTTTCAACAACAGCAACATATTCAACAACAGCAACATTTTCAACAACAGCAACATTTTCAACAACAGCAATATTTTCAACAATTGCAACATTTTCAACAACAGCAATATTTTCAACAAAAGCAACATTTTCATTAACAGCAACATTTTAATCAACAGCAAATTTTTTTTCAACAGCAACATTTTCATCAACAGCAACATTTTCATCATTAGCAACATTTTCATCAATAGCAACATTTTCGACAACAGGAACATTTTCAACAACAGAAAAATTTTAATCAACAGCCAAATTTTCATCCAAAGCAACATTTTCCACATCAGCAACATTTTCAACAACATTAACATTTTCAACAAAAGCAATATTTTTAACAACAGTAACATTTTCAAAAACAGCAACATTTTCAAGAACAGCAACATTTTCAACAACAGCAGCATTTGCAACAACAGCAGCATTTTCAACAACAGCAACATTTTCAACAACAGCATCATTTTCAACAACAGCAACATTTCCAACAACAGCAACATTTTCAACAACAGCAACATATTCATCAACAGCAACATTTTCAACAACAGCAACATTTTCAACAACAGAAAAATTTTCTAAAACAGCAACATTTTATTCAACAGCAATTTTTTTATCAACAGCAACATTTTCATCACTAGCAAAATTTTCATCACTAGCAAAATTTTCATCATTAGCAACATTTTCATCAACAGCAACATTTTCGACAACAGGAACATTTTCAACAACAGAAACATTTTAATCAACAGCCAAATTTTCATCAAAAGCAACATTTTCAACAACAGCAACCTTTTCAACAACATCAATATTTTCAACAATAGCAATATTTTTAACCACAGTAACATTTTCAAAAACAGCAACGTTTTCAACGACAGCAACATTTTCAACAACAGCAACATTTTCAACAACAGCAACATTTTCGACAACAATCACATTTTTTAACAACAGCATCATTTTCAAAAACAGCAACAGTTTCAATAACAGCGACATTTTCAACAACAGCAACATATTCAACAACAGCAGCATTTTCAACAACAGCAATATTTTCAAAAACAGCAACATTATCAACAACAGCAACATTTTCAACAACAGCAACATTTTCAACAGCAGCATCATATTCAACAACAGCAACATTTTCAACAACAGGAACATTTTTATCAAAAGCAACATTTTCATCAACAGCAACATTTTCATCAACAGCAATAATTTCAACAACAGCAACATTTGCATCAACAGCAACATTTTCATCAACAGCAACATTTTCATCAACAGCAACATTTTCATCAACTTCAATATTTTTAACAACAGAAACATTTTCAACAACAGCAATAGTTTCAACAACTTCAATATTTTAAACAACAGCAACATTTTCAAAAAAAAGCAACCGTTTCATCAACAGCAACATTTTAATCAACAGCAAATTTTTCATCAACAGACATTCATCAACAGCAACATTTTCATAAACAGCAATATTTTCATCAACAACAACATTATCATCAACAGCAACATTTTCAACAACAGCTATATTTTCAACAACAGCAACATTTTCAACAAAGGCAACATTTTCATCAACCGCAACATTTTAATCAACATTATATTTTTCATCAAAAGCAACATTTTCATCAACAGCAACATTTTCATCATTAGCAACATTTTAATCAACAGCCAAATTTTCATCAAAAGCATTATTTTCAACAACAGCAACATTTTTAAAGACATCAACATTTTCAACAAAAGCAATATTTTTAACAACATTAATATTTTCAAAAACAATATTATTTTCAACAACAGCAACATTTTCAACAACAGCAACATTTTCAACAACAGCAACATTTTCAACAACAGTAACCTTTTCTACAACAGCATCATTTTCAACAACATCAACATTTTCAACACCAACAACATTTTCAACAACAGCATCATATTCAACAACAGCAACATTTACAACAACAGCAACATTTTCAACAAAAGCAACATTTTCCAAAACAGCAACATTTTCAACAACAGCAACATTTTCAACAACAGCAACATTTTTAACAACAGCAACATTTTCAACAAAGGCAACATTTTAATCAACAGCAACATTTTAATTTACATTATATTTTTCATCAAAAGCAACATTTTCATCAACAGCAACATTTTCATCATTAGCAACATTTTAATCAACAGCCAAATTTTCATCAAAAGCATTATTTTCAACAACAGCAACATTTTTAACGACATCAACATTTTCAACAAAAGCAATATTTTTAACAACATTAACATTTTCAAAAACAATAACATATTCAACAACAGCAACATTTTCAACAACAGCAACATTTTCAACAACAGCAACATTTTCAACAACAGTAACCTTTTCTACAACAGCATCATATTCAACAACATCAACATTTTCAACAACAACAACATTTTCAACAACAGCATCATATTCAACAACAGCAACATTTACAACAACAGCAACATTTTCAGCAACAGCAACATTTTCCAAAACAGCAACATTTTCAACAACAGCAACATTTTCAACAACAGCAACATTTTTAACAACAGCAACATTTTCATTAATAGCATCATTTTCAACAACAGCAACATTTTCAACAACAGGAAGATTTTCATCAACAGCAACATTTTCATCAACAGCAACATTTTCATCAACAGCAACAATTTCAACAACAGCAACAATTTCATCAACAGCAACATTTTCATCAACATCAATATTTTTAACAACAGCTACATTTTCAACAACAGCAATAGTTTCCACAACTGCAACATTTTAAACAACAGCAACATTTTCAAAAAAAGCAACATTTTCATCAACAGCAACATTTTCATCAACAGCAACATTTTAATCAACAGCAACATTTTCATCAACAGACATTCATCAATAGCAACATTTTCATAAACAGCAACATTTTCATCAACAGCAACATTATCATCAACAGCAACATTTCAATAACAGCTATATTTTCAACAAAAGCAACATTTTCAACAAAAATAACATTTTCATCAATAGCAACAATTTAATTAATAGCAACTTTTTCATCAACAGCAACATTTTCATCAACAGCAACATTTTCATCATTAGCAACATTTTCATCAACAGCAACATTTTCGACAACTGGAACATTTTCAACAACAGAAACATTTTAATCAAAAGCCAAATTTTCATCAAAAGCAACATTTTCAACAACAGCAACATTTTCAACAAAAGCAATATTTTTAACAACAGTAACATTTTCAAAAACAGCAACATTTTCAACAACAGCAACATTTTCAACAACAGCAATATTTTCAACAACAGCAACATTTTCAACAACAGCTACATTTTCAACAACAGTAACATTTTCTACAACAGCATCATTTTCAACAACAGCAACATTTTTAACAACAGCAACATTTTCAACAACAGCAACAGTATCAACAACAGCAACATTTTTAACAACAGCAGCATTTTCAAAAACAGCAACATTTTCAACAACAGCAACATTTTCAACAACAGCAACATTTTCAACAACAGCAACATTTTCAACAACAGCATCATTTTCAACAACAGCAACATTTTCAACAACAGGAACATTTTCATCAACAGCAACATTTTCATCAACAGCAACATTTTCATCAACAGCAACAATTTCAACAAGAGCAACTGTCGCCTCACGGGGCCCTTGTGCTCCGCCCGAAATGCAATGCATGCAGGGCCGGAACTAGCCTTACATTTACGACGAAAAATAATAAGAAAAGAGAAATGAGGGACTGGAAAACAAAATTTAAATACAGTGAAAGGAAGAAATGACGGAGATGGAAGAAAATAAGGAAGGGAATCCCGCCTTACCTTGGCGTCCGCCCGAACTCTCCACCCCATCCGTTCTTCCACCACTTGATTCTCGTCAGAGCTTCGACGAGATAAAAGCGTCTTCGCTTTGAACTCAGGCGAACGAATGCTGTCGTCTTCGCCCGGACCCAAGCGAATGAATGAATACCGGTGCCGCAGGCCTGCACCGTTCTTCCGGTGCTGCTCAAGCCCTCTTTAGGCAAAAAAGTACGGCACAAACAAAAAAACCAAGGCAGGCGGGAAAAAGAAGAAAAGAGGAAAATTCAAATGGAAGAAAAGAAGGCATAAGGCTGTTCCGGCCCGAACATACCGCCCACCTGAATTTAGAAAAACTTCATCTCTTTATAACGAAAACTGAAATAAGCTGCGTTCTAAGTCCTATCCTAAGAGTTGGGTTTGGATACTATAGCTTCTCTTCCAGAGGCCCATCTGGAAGACTTACACTACAGGGCTCAGGTTAGGCCGTGGATAGGGAATTAGAAGGAATAAGAATGTTAAAAACGAAACTAACGCGCAACTAGCGAAAAAAAAAGAAAATCTTACATCCGATCTCACAAGTGCTCTACCAGATATAATCCAAAGTTTTCTGACTATTAATGCCTCTACCATTCGAGGTCCCCCGTGCAGAGATGCAAAGTGATAATTTCGCACAATCAATCTAGAGAGATGACTCTCTTTAGGCAACAAAACAGGTTGTTTTTGTGATTGAGACAATGCGGAATTAATGAGCCTGCCGCCCACCCTGAGGATCCCTTGATCATCAATAATAGGAGATAGACGAGCAAAAGTAGAATGAAGACACTTGTTTCTAGAAATAGAATGGAGGACATCCTTGAAATGACATTTCTGAACCAGTTTTATGATGAGGTTAAGAGATTCGGTCCATTCAGATTCCAAAATAAGAAGATTGGATGGTCGCTGCACTCCCTTACAACCAGAGATAAATCTACGCACAAATACAACTGTTCGTATTAATTTCAAGTAGCAGGAGTACGCCTTCATCCAATGACATGAACATCCCTTTTCATCTTGGATGGCCCCTGCCCATTGCGCTTGAATCTTAACCTCCGGTAGATCATTTGCATATTTACTTTCCGAAGGTATAGATGGCCACTTTGATTCATCCTCCCTTAGAAATTCCGGACCTGACCAATATAAGTCACATAGCAGCAACTGATTTGGCATCATTCCCCTCGAAACACAATCCGCTGGATTGTTGGATGATTCAATATGTCTCCACGAAGAACTGGGAATTGAAGCCGTAATGTTAGTGATTCTGTTAGCAACAAAGGTCTTTAATAAATGAGGTGACATTCGCAACCACGCCAACACAATCTGAGAATCGGTCCAGGCATATATTTTGAGGATCTGAAGTCTTTTGTCCAAAAAAGATGACAAACGGGATAGAAGCTTAGATAACAAGTACGCTCCCATTAACTCAAGCCTTGGAATAGATAAAGTTTTCAAGGGAGCAACTTTACTTTTAGCTGCAACTAGATGAACATTAATTTCTGATTCTGCGATCGTTCTTATATACACCACCGCACCGTAGCCGCGCTCCGATGCATCACAGAATCCGATCAGTTGCGCCTCTGAAGAAGACCGTGGAAATATATATCGAGGAAACTTTATCTGCTGCAACAACTGACTCTGCGAGACAAAATTATCCCATTGATTCTTAATGACTTCTGGAAGGGAATCATCCCAAGATAATTTTTCATTCCACAGGGATTGCATCAAAACTTTAGCCCATAAAGTTACGGGAGACAAAGCCCCAATCGGGTCAAAAATTCTGGCAATGTTCGAAAGCAGCTTTCTTTTTGAATTGACCACCGTATCAAAATTGACATGATAGGAAAAAGTATCGGATTTTGGTGACCAGTACATTCCCAAAACTTTTAAAAGGCAAACATCGCTCGAATCAAAATTTAAAATTGATACCCGTTTCTCCTCGGGAATATGACTTAACAATTCCGGAGCATTGCTTGCCCATTTTCCAAGAGAAAAGCCTCCTGATAAAAGCAAGGAAATTAATTGCTTTTGCAAATTTAGTGTCTCTGCAATCGAGCTCGCTTCCGTGACGATATCATCAACATATGTGTCATGAAGAAGCACCTTTGAGGCTAACGGGAAATTTTGTCCTTCATCACTGGCGAGCTGATGTAGAGTTCTGATCGCTAGAAAAGGTGAAGAAACAACTCCGTAGGTCACCGTATTCAATTCATAATCCAATAATGAGGACGATGGATCCTCTCGGAAGACAACGTGTTGATAGGAGCGATGGTCGGGATGTAACGATATTTGTCGATACATTTTCACAATGTCGGTAATAAACGCGACCTTATGCGTCCTAAATCCAATTAAAAGGTCAAAAATGTCCTTTTGAAGTTTGGGACCAGTTTCTAAGACGTCATTTAGTGAATTACCGAGTGATGTCTTCGCCGAGGCATCGAAAACAACACGTATTTGACCGCACTGAGAAGCATCCTTAAACACGGCATGATGGGGCAGATAATATGATCCGGGACTCGTAGACCTGGACATATGTCCCAGCGACTCGTACTCGCTCATGAATTTATGGTACTCGCCTTTTAAACGCGAGTTCCTTGACAATCTGCGCTCCGTGTTCATCCAGCGCGTGATAGCATATCCATGAGAATCTCCCAGAGTGGGAGGATATGCCTTAAATGGCAACATAACTTGATATCTACCGTCAGGCATACGCCGATGCGTATTTTGAAACCCTACTTCGCATTGCACGTCTTCAGGTCTCGGTAGAATTTCGACCTCCACTTCTTCCACTTCCCAAAACCTTTTCAGTTGATTAAGAAGAAGTGTCTCCCTCTTACCAATAGCCAGCGAAAGTACCTGAGAAGGATTCTGGGGGGAAATGGTTGGATAACTTCCCATTATAACCCAACCGAACACAGAATTCATAGCTATCACATTTGCGTAAGACAATGATTTCCGCCCACCAAGAAGAATCCTAGGAAATAAATCCATGCCCAATAACATTTCTACAGGGGCCGGTCTATCGAACTCGGGATCTGCGAGACGCAAATGTGCAAATTTTTTGAAAAGATAGAGCGGGATAGGAGTTGTTGGAAGTTCATTTAAGACCTCCGATACTACAACCGACCTCGTGGTCAGTACGGGGGATGACGTATGTCTTGGAGATAAAGAGCATAAAACCTGACCGTTGGGTTGCTGCAGGGGAACATGCGCTAAGCCAAATAGCTCGCCCTCGTAAGCGGAGATGGGCAAAGATAATCGCCTTACCGCCGAGGACGAAATAATGGATAACTGCGAGCCCGGATCTATTAGAACTCTGATACGCTCCCACGCCCCATTACCAGCCTGAATCAAGGCAACCGCTGTGCCTAGAATAGTCGAATGCTGCCGATCACTCCGAGTGCATGACGATATGATAGCAGGGGGTATGGATGAAGTGGTAGATGTTTTTGACAAGGAAATACCCTCTTGACTATCGTCACGCAATCCGGTGGAAACCTTTCCTGCGTCCTTCGCGCCGACTGAGTTCCCGTCTTCGGCAGAATTATGTAAAGACGTGTGGTGATAGCGTTTACATCTTTGACAGCGCATACCTCTTGCTTGACACTTGGGAGCCCAATGACCCGGCCTTAGGCAATTGAGACACAGCCCTTTTGAACGCACAAAGGTTGAACGTTGATTACAACTCATTTCAATGTAACGTGGACATTTAAATAAAGGATGCAAAGAAGAACACAATGGGCAATTATCACGTTTCTCTGAATAATTAGACATCCTTGAAGAGGCTTCGTTGGCTGAAACTGGCAGAGAAAATTTAAACCTACCTCGAGAATTCGTGGAGGTAAACTTAGAAACCAATCCACTTGATGTTTGCAGAATTTTAATTCTTTTCTTTACAAAATCAATTAGATTTGTTACAGAAGGGAACATGTTTCCACTCAGCGATCCTTCAAACTGGGATAATATCTCAGAATTCAAAACTCGAGCGGCTAAGCGGAATAAAATAAATTCTCCCAAATCTGGAATATTCAGGGTCCCTAAAGCCGCATACATTTCTGCAAACGTTGTCACGAATTGTTGTAACTCTGCTTGATTATTAGAAATTTCTTGAAACGACAACATTTTGTCCAAAAATGAAAATCCAAGAATGCGAGGATTATCATAAAAATCGTTTAATTCTCTCCAGGCGGATGGATAATGAGCTTCGCCAAAAGGCACAGAGGCAATTATTGCCAATGCCTTACCTTGGAGAGAAGATTTAAGATAAGAAAATTTTTCAATGGCGGATATATCATTCCGGTAATGCACCACCGATTTAAATATATAGCGAAAAGCGGGCCATTCAGAAAACAACCCCGAAAACTTCGGAACATCAATGGCTGGGAGTTTACATTTTTGGGATTGCACAGGGGCTTCCCCGTCCACATCGCTCGTGGACGCCCTCAATCCATCAGAAACAGACAAAATAAAATAATACTTCTCCTCGAACTCCTTTGCCAAAACGGAATCTATCTTATACACGTCCGCGCGATTGCAATTATTGCAGTGCTCAAAAATTGCCAAATTTTCATCTAAAAAACCACGATAAACTTCCTTTAGACTAGAACACCTGGCAGAAAATACGCCAAAATTAGGATGCTCCCTGACTCGCCCCTGGTATTCACTCAACTGACGTGCCAAATCATACGCGACCGAAAGAGTGGCCTTGAACTGGTCCCGTTTGAATCGCAGAAGGGATAGACGCGATTCGAAATTCTGTCTCGTGGTTATTTCACTTTCTGGCATGATTGCACTAAACGCACTTAATAAATTAAAATAAGATAAAGCCTAATGATTTCCAAATCTGTCCCGGGTTTCGGCACCAAAAAATGTCGCATCAGGGGGCCGTTGTGCTCCGCCCGAAATGCAATGCATGCAGGGCCGGAACTAGCCTTACATTTACGACGAAAAATAATAAGAAAAGAGAAATGAGGGACTGGAAACCAAAATTTAAATACAGTGAAAGGAAGAAATGACGGGGGTGGAAGAAAATAAGGAAGGGAATCCCGCCTTACCTTGGCGTCCGCCCGAACTCTCCACCCCATGCGTCCTTCCACCACTTGATTCTCGTCAGAGCTTCGACGAGACAAACGCGTCTTCGCCTTGAACTCAGGCGAACGAATGCTGTCGTCTTCGCCCGGACCCAAGCGAATGAATGAATACCGGTGCCGCAGGCCTGCACCGTTCTTCCGGTGCTGCTCAAGCCCTCTTTAGGCAAAAAAGTACGGCACAAACAAAAAAACCAAGGCAGGCGGGAAAAAGAAGAAAAGAGGGAAATTCAAATGGAAGAAAAGAAGGCATAAGGCTGTTCCGGCCCGAACAGCAACATTTTCATCAACAGCAACATTTTCATCAACAGCAACATTTTCATCAACAGCAACAGTTTCATCAACATTAACATTTTCATCAACAGCAACATTTTCATCAACAGCAACATTATCATCAACAGCAACATTTTCAACAATAGCAATATTTTCAGCAACAGCAACATTTTCAACAAATGCTACATTTTCAACAACTGCAACATTTTCAATAACAGCAACATTTTCAAAAAAAGCTACATTTTCATCAACAGCAACATTTTAATCAATAGAAACACTTTCAACAACAGCAACATTTTCAACAACAGCAACATTTTCAACAACATTGTTGCATATTTTAGTGTTCCCCCCCAGAAGTTTGAGGGGAAAATTCTAGCTGGTATGCTGTTGTCTCAAAACCAGGGAATGGTGTTTTGCGGAGCGGCTGTTTCTGCAGGGGCACTGACGCATCAGTGGGCAGTAGTTGAATTCGCTTGGCTACCCCTCCACTCCCTGAAAGAATCCCTCCCCTCAAATCCTGTCTCGTCCTGCAATAGGCAAGCCTCTTCTGCTCGTGGCCTGGTCGGAGACACATTTCTAGTGATGCATGACAAATTTAGAGCAATTATTCTGCGGGTTTTTTGCTGGTAGTGTTTCCTTTGGGATCATGAATTACTATCATTGTTTTCTGTAATACTTGTGATTTTGAATACTCTACTTTGAATAGTTATAGAACGAAAATACTCGTAAATTACTTTTTGCAATTTTTTTCTTGTGAGCTGATTTTCTTGTTTGTGGAGTCTCTCCTTGATCCAGCTTGTGACCGACGGTTGGAGTCTTTCCCTATGTCTGGGCTTACGTGAACAATCAACTAGATTTACGACATAACGCCACATTTTGGTAGCAGAGCGTGGTTCGATTTCCTGTCCTCTCATCGAGGTCTCCGAGTGCTGGACAATGGTGACAATTCTCCACTATTTCTCCACTTTTTGCAGTTTCTGGTTGTTTCTCCTCTTAAAAGTGAGTTCTTTTATGTTCCATTAAGTGCTTTTTGGTTCGTGTGGGATTACGTGACTAGTGCTCACGACATTTTTCCTCGTGGTCATATGACATTTGACATTTTTTTCGTAATGTTCTTGATAGTATGGATAGCAGCCAGTTATTCTCGCACCCCTTTATCTCGATTGGACTCTTCTAGCAGAGATAGATAGTTTTATTTCTCGTTCTCTCTCTCTCTCTTTTTCTCGTTGTCGTCACTTCACTTTTCAAAATGCCGGAAGGTACTGACAACCCGTACAATAAAACTTATTTAACCACTGGCGAGGATCGTAAGGCTAGGGGTACGGCTAATGTGTCCGTAGGAAGTGAAGTTTCTAATAAAGAACGGGAATCTTCATTAGAAGTGGTTCCACCTCGCCTAACGCACGAGGAAGGTAGCGAGAGTCACGTCTCTCACGAAATGTCTGCTTCTCAGACATTGCCAGTTTCTGAAGGGTTAGTAATCGTCAAGATTTTACTCAGTGATTTTCCGCCATTTTAAATGTTAAACAGTGAGAATTGGTTAACATTTTCATCAACAGCAACATTTTCATCATTAGCAACATTTTCATCCTCAGCAACATTTTCTACCAGAGGAACATTTTCAACAACAGCAACATTTTAATCAACAGCAATATATTCATCAAAAGCAACATTTTCAACTACAGCAACATTTTCATCAACAGCAGCATTTTCAACAAAAGCAACATTTTCATCAACAGCAACATTTTCATCAACAGCAACATTTTCAACAACAAAAACATTTTCAACAACAGCAACATTTTCAATAACAGCAACATTTTCAACAACAGCAACATTTTCAACAAAAGCAACATTTTCAACAACAGTAACATTCTCAACCACAGCATCATTTTCAAGAACAGACATTTTAAACAACATAAATATTTTCAACAACAGCAACATTTTCATCAACAGCAACATTTTCATCAGCAGCAACATTTTCATCAACAGCAACAGTTTCATCAACAGCAACATTTTCAACATCAGCAATATTTTCAACAACAGCAACATTTTCAACAACAGCAACATTTTCAACAACAGCAACATTTTCAACAACAGCAACATTCGCAACAACAGCAACATTTCACTCTACAGCAACATTTTCAACAACAGCAACAATTTCAACAACAGCAACATTTTCATCAAATGCAACATTTTATTCAACAGCAACATTTTCATCAACAGCAACATTTTCATTATAAGCAACATATTCATCAACAGTAATTTTCATCGACAGCAACATTTTCATCGTCAGCAACATTTTCATCAACAGCATCATTTTCAACAACAGCAACATTTTCAACATAAGCAACATTTTCTAAAACGGCAACATTTTCAACAACTGCAGCATTTTCAACAACAGCAACATATTCAACATCAGCAACATATTCAACAACAGCAACATTTTCAACAACAGCATCATTTTCAACAAAAGCAACATTTTAAACAACAGCAACATTTTCAACAACAGCAACATTTTCAACAACAGCAAAATATTCAAAAAAAGCAGCATTTTCATTAACAGCAACATTTTGAACAACAGCATCATTTTCATCCAACAGCAACATTTTCATCAACAGCAACATTTTCATCAACAGCAACATTTTCAACAACAAAAACATTTTCAACAACAGCAACATTTTCAATAACAGCAACATTTTCAACAACAGCAACATTTTCAACAAAAGCAACATTTTCAACAACAGTAACATTCTCAACCACAGCATCATTTTCAAGAACAGACATTTTAAACAACATAAATATTTTCAACAACAGCAATATTTTCATCAGCAGCAACATTTTCATCAACAGCAACAGTTTCATCAACAGCAACATTTTCAACATCAGCAATATTTTCAACAACAGCAACATTTTCAACAACAGCAACATTTTCAACAACAGCAACATTCGCAACAACAGCAACATTTCACTCTACAGCAACATTTTCAACAACAGCAACATTTTCAACAACAGGAACATTTTCATCAACAGCAACATATTCATCAACAGCAACATTTTCATCAACAGCAACAATTTCAACAACAGCAACATTTTCATCAAATGCAACATTTTATTCAACAGCAACATTTTCATCAACAGCAACATTTTCATTATAAGCAACATATTCATCAACAGTAAGTTTCATCGACAGCAACATTTTCATCGTCAGCAACATTTTCATCAACTGCATCATTTTCAACAACAGCAACATTTTCAACATAAGCAACATTTTCTAAAACGGCAACATTTTCAACAACTGCAGCATTTTCAACAACAGCAACATATTCAACATCAGCAACATATTCAACAACAGCAACATTTTCAACAACAGCATCATTTCCAACAAAAGCAACATTTTAAACAACAGCAACATTTTCAACAACAGCAAAATATTCAAAAAAAGCAGCATTTTCATTAACAGCAACATTTTGAACAACAGCATCATTTTCATCCAACAGCAACATTTTCCCCAACAGCAAAATTTTCAAAAACAAAAACATTTTAACAACAATAACCTTTTCAATAACAGCAACATTTTCAAGAACAGGAACAATTTCATCAACAGCAACATTTTCATCAACAGCAACATTTTCATCAACATCGATATTTTAAACAACAGCAACATTTTCAACAACAGCAATCGTTTCAACAACTGCAACATTTTAAACAACAGCAAAATTTTCAAAAAAAGAAACATTTTCATCAACAGCAACATTTTAATCAACAGCAACTTTTTCATCAACAGCAATATTTTCATCAACAGCAACATTATCATCAACAGCAACATTTTCAACAACAGCTATGTTTTCAACAACAGCAACATTTTCAACAACAGCAATATTTTCAACAACTGCAACATTTTCAACAACAGCAACATTTTCAACAAAAGCAACATTTTCATAAACAGCAACATTTCGGTCAACAGCAACTTTTTCATCAACAGCAACATTTTCATCAACAGAAATATTTTCATCATTAGCAACATTTTCATCAACAGCAACATAATCGACAACAGGATCATTTTCAACAACAGCAACATTTCCATCAACAGCAAAATTTTCATCAAAAGCAACATTTTCAACAACAGCAACATTTTCAACAACAGATACATTTTCAACAAAAGCAATATTTTTAACAACAGTAACATTTTCAAAAACAGCAGAAATTTTTTCAATAACAGCAACATTTTCATTAACAGCAACATATTTCCAACAGTAATTTTCATCGACAGCAACATTTTCATCGTCAGCAACATTTCATCAACAGCATCATTTTCGACAACAGCAACATTTTCATCAAAAACAACATTTTCTACAACGGCAACATTTTCAACAACTGCAGCATTTTTAACAACAGCAACATATTCAACATCAGAAACATATTCAACAATAGCAACATTATCAACAACAGCATCATTTTCAACAACAGCAACATTTTCAACAACAGCAACATTTTCAACAACAGCAACATTTTCAACAACAGCAAAATATTCAACAACAGCAGCATTTTCAATAACAGCAACATTTTGAACAACAGCAACATTTTCATCCAACAGCATCATTTTCCTCAACAGCAACATTTTCAAAAACAAAACCATTTTAACAACAATAACATTTTCAACAACAGCAACATTTTCAAGAACAGGAACAATTTCATCAACAGCAACATTATCATCAACAGCAACATTTTCATCAACATCAATATTTTTAACAACAGCAACATTTTCAACAACAGCAATAGTTTCAACAACTGCAACATTTTTAACAACAGCAACAGTTTCAAATAAAAAACATTTTCATCAACAGCAACATTTTAATCAACAGCAACTTTTTCATCAACAGCAATATTTTCATCAATAGCAACATAATCATCAACAGCAACATTTTCAACAACAGCTATGTTTTCAAGAACAGCAATATTTTCAACAACAGCAATATTTTCAAGAACTGCAACATTTTTAACAACAGCAACATTTTCAACAAAAGCAATATTTTCATCAACAGCAACATTTCAATCAACAGCAACTTTTTCATCAAAAGCAACATTTTCATCAACAGCAATATTTTCATCATTAGCAACATTTTCTACAAAAGCAACATTTTCGACAACAGGAATATTTTCAACAACAGAAACATTTTAATCAACAGCCCAATTTTTATCAAAAGAAACATTTTCAACAACAGCAACATTTTCAACAAAAGCAATATTTTTAACAACAATAACATTTTCAAAAACAGCAACATTTTCAACAACAGCAACATTTTCAACAACAGTACATTTTCAACAACAGCAACATTTTCAAATACAGCATCATTTTCAACAACCGCAACATTTTCAGCAACAGCAACATTTTCAACAACTGCAACTTTTTCATTAAAAGAAACATTTTCATCAACAGCAACATTTTAATCAACAGCAACTTTTTCATCAACAGCAACATTTTCATCATTAGCAACATTTTCACTAACTGCAATATTTTCGACAACAGGAACATTTTCAACAACAGAAACATTTTAATAAGCAGCCAAATTTTCATCAAAAGCAACATTTTCAACAACAACAACATTTTCAACAACAGCAACATTTTCAACAAAAGCAATATTTTTAAGAACAGTAACATTTTAAAAAACATTAATTTTTTCAATAACAGCAACATTTTCAACAACAGCAACATTTTCAACAACAGCAACATTTTCAACAACAGCAAAATTTTCAACATCAGCATCATTTTCAACAAGAGCAACATTTTCAATACAGCAACATTTTCAACAACAGCAACATATTCAACAACAGCAACATTTTCAACAACAGCAACTTTTTCAACAACAGCAACATATTCAACAACAGCAACATTTTCAACAACAGCAACAATTTCACCAACAGCAACACTTTCATCAACAGCAACATTTTCAGCAACAGCAACATTTTCATCAAGAGAAATTTTCATCAACAGCAACATTTTCATCAACAGTACATTTTCATCAACAGCAACATTATCATTAACAGCAACATTTTAAAATCGCAACATTTTCAACAACAGCAATATTTTCAACAACTGCAACTTTTTCAACAACAGAAAGATTTTCAACAAAAGCAACATTTTCATCAACAGCAACATTTTAATCTACTGCAACTTTTTCATCAACAGCAACATTTTCATCAATAGCAACATTTTCATCATAAGCAATATTCTCATCATCAGCAACATTTTTAACAACAGGATCATTTTCAACAACAGGAACATTTCATCAACAGCAAAATTTTAATCAAAAGCAACATTTTCAACAACAGACACATTTTCAACAACAGCAACATTTTCAACAACAGCAACATTTTCAACAACAGCAAAATTTTCAACAACAGCAACATTTTAAAAAAACAGCATCATTTTCACCAACAGCAACACTTTCATCAACAGCAACATTTTCATCAACAGCAACATTTTCATCAACAGACATTTTCATCAACAGCAACATTTTCATCAACAGCAACAATTTCATCAACAGCAACATTATCATCAACAGCAACATTTTCAACAACAGCAACATATTCAACATCAGCAACATATTCAACATCAGCAACATTTTCAACAACAGCAATGTTTTCAAAAGCAGCAACATTTTCAACAACTGCAACATTTTCAACAACAGCAACATGTTCAACAAAAGCAACATTTTCAACAACAGCAACATTTTCAACAACAGCAACATTTTCAACAAGAGCAACATTTTCAACAAAAGGAACATTTTCATCAATAGCAACATTTTCATCAACAGCAACATTTTCATCAACTGCAACAATTTCAACAACAGCAACATTTTCATCAACATAAACATTTTCATCAACAGCAACATTTTCATCAACATCAATAGTTTTAACAACAGCAACATTTTCAACAACAGCAATAGTTTCAACAACTGCAACATTTTTAACAAGAGCAACATTTTCAAAAAAAAGCAACATTTTCATCAACAGCAACATTTTCATCAACAGACATTCATCAACAGCAACATTTTCATAAACAGCAATATTTTCAACAACAGCAACATTTTCAACAAAAGCAACATTTTCATCAACAGCAACATTTTAATCAACAGCAACTTTTTCATCAACAGCAACATTTTCATCAACAGCAACATTTTCCTCATTAGCGACCTTTTCATCAACAGCAACATTTTCGACAACAGGAACATTTTCAACAACTGCAACATTTTCAATAACAGCAACATTTTCAACAACAGCAAAATATTCAACAACAGCAGCATTTTCCATAACAGCAACATTTTGAACAACAGCAACATTTTCATCCAACAGCAACATTTTCCTCAACAGCAACGTTTTCAAAAACAAAAACATTTTTACAACAATAACATTTTCAACAACAGCAACATTTTAAGAACAGGAACAATTTCATCAACAGCAACATTTTCATCAACAGCAACATTTTCATCAACATCAATATTTTTAATAAGAGTAACATTTTCGACAACAGCAATAGTTTCAACAACTGCAACATTTTAAACAACAGCAACAGTTTCAAAAAAAGAAACATTTTCATCAACAGCAACATTTTAATCAAGAGGATCTTTTTCATCAACAGCAATATTTTTATCAACAGCAACATTATCATCAACAGCAACATTTTCAACAACAGCTATGTTTTCAACAGCAGCAACATTTTTAACAACAGCAACATTTTCAACAAAAGCATATTTTTCATCAAAAGCAACATTTCAATCAACAGCAACTTTTTCATCAAAAGAAACATTTTCATCAACAGCAATATTTTCATCATTAGAACATTTTCATCAACAGCAACATTTTCGACATAAGGAATATTTTCAACAACAGAAACAGTTTAATCAACAGCAAATTTTCATCAAAAGAAACATTATCAACAACAGCAACATTTTCAACAACAGCAACATTTTCAACAAAAGCAATATTTTTAACAACAGTAAAATTTTCCAAAATAGCAACATTTTCAATAACAGCAACATTTTCAACAACAGAAACATTTTCAACAACAGTACATTTTCAACAACAGCAACATTTTCAACAACAGCATCATTTTCAACAAAAGCAACATTTTCAACAACAGCAACATTTTCAACGACAGCAACATTTTCATTAAAACAAACATTTTCATCAACAGCAACATTTTAATCAACCGCAACTTTTTCATCAACAGCAACATTTTCATCAACAGCAACATTTTCATCATTAGCAACATTTTCACTAACAGCAACATTTTCGACAACAGGAACATTTTCAACAAACAGAAACATTTTAATAAACAGCCAAATTTTCATCAAAAGCAACATTTTCAACAACAGCAACATTTTCAACAACAGCAAAATTTTCAACATAAGCATCATTTTCAACAAGAGCAACATTTTCAATACAGCAACATTTTCAACAACAGCAACATATTCAACAACATCAACATTTTCATCAACAGCAACATTTTAATCAACAGCAACATTTTAATCAACAGAAATTTTCATCAACAGCAACATTTTCATCAACAGCAACATTTTCATCAACGGCAACATTTTCATCAACAGCAAGTTTTTCAACAACAGCAACATTTTCAACAACAGCAACATTTTCAACAAAAGCAATATTTTTAAGAGCAGTAACATTTTAAAAAACATTAACATTTTCAATAACAGCAACATTTTCAACAACAGCAACATTTTCAACAACAGCAATATTTTCAACAACAGCAAAATTATCAACATCAGCATCATTTTCATCAAGAGATACATTTTCAACAACAGCAACATTTTCAACAACAGCAACATATTCAACAACAGCAACATTTTCAACAACAGCGACAATTTCACCAACAGCAACACTTTCATCAACAGCAACATTTTCAACAACAGCAATAGTTTCAACAACTGCAACATTTTAAACAACAGCAACAGTTTCAAAAAAAGAAACATTTTCATCAACAGCAACATTTTAATCAACAGGATCTTTTTGATAAACAGCAATATTTTCATCAACAGCAACATTATCATCAACAGCAACATTTTCATCAAAAGCAACATTTCAATCAACAGCAACTTTTTCATCTAAAGCAACATTTTCATCAACAGCAATATTTTCATCATTAGCAACATTTTCATCAACAGCAACATTTTCGACAACAGGAATATTTTCAACAACAGAAACAGTTTAATCAACAGCCAAATTTTCATCAGAAGAAATATTTTCAGCAACAGCAACATTTTCAACAACAGCAACATGTTCAACAAAAGAAATATTTTAAACAACAGTAAAATTTTCAAAAACAGCAACATTTTCAATAACAGCAACATTTTCAACAACAGCAACATTTTCAACAACAGTACATTTTCAACAACAGCAACATTTTCAACAACAGCATCATTTTTAACAACCGCAACATTTTCAGCAACAGCAACATTTTCAACAACTGCAACATTTTCATCAAAAGAAACATTTTCATCAACAGCAACATTTTAATCAACAGCAACTTTTTCATCAACAGCAAAATTTTCATCAACAGCAACATTTTCATCATTAGACACATTTTAACTAAGAGCCATATTTTCGACAATAGGAACATTTTCAACAACAGAAACCTTTTAATAAGCAGCCAAATAATCATCAAAAGCAACATTTTCAACAACAGCAACATTTTCAACAACAGCAACATTTTCAACAAAAGCAATATTTTTAAGAACAGTTACATTTTAAAAAACATTAACATTTTCAATAACAGCAACATTTTCAACAACAGCAACATTTTCAACAACAGCAACATTTTCAACAACAGCAACATTTTCAACAACAGCAAAATTTTCAACATCAGCATCATTTTCAACAAGAGCAACATTTTCAACAACAGCAACAATTTCACCAACAGCAACACTTTCATCAACAGCAACATTTTCATCAACAGTAACATTTTCATCAAGAGAAATTTTCATCAACAGCAACATTTTCATCAACAGCAACATTTTCATCAACTGCAACATTATCGTCAACAGCAACATTTTCAACAATCGCAACATTTTCAACAACAGCAATATTTTCAAAAACTGCAACTTTTTCAACAACAGCAACATTTTCAACAAAAGCAACATTTTCATCAACAGCAACATTTAAATCAACTGCAACTTTTTCATCAACAGCAACATTTTCATCAACAGCAACATTTTCATCATAAGCAATATTCTCATCATCAGCAACATTTTTAACAACTGGATCATTTTCAACAACAGGAACATTTCATCAACAGCAAAATTTTAATCAAAAGCAACATTTTCAACAATTGACACATTTTCAACAACAGCAACATTTTCAACAACAGCAACATTTTCAACAACAGCAACATTTTCAACAACAGCAACATTTAAAAAAAACAGCATCATTTTTACTAACAGCAACACTTTCATCAACAGCAACATTTTCATCAACAGACATCTTCACCAACAGCAACATTTTCATCAACAGCAGCATTTTCATCAACAGCAACATTATCATCAACAGCAACATTTTCAACAACAGCAACATATTCAACATCAGCAACATATTCAACAACAGCAACATTTTCAACAACAGCAATGTTTTCAAAAGCAGCAACATTTTCAACAACAGCAACATTTTCAACAAAAGCAATATTTTCATCAACAGCAACATTTCAATCAACAGCAACTTTTTCATCAAAAGCAACATTTTCATCAACAGCAATATTTTCATCATTAGCAACATTTTCTACAAAAGCAACATTTTCGACAACAGGAATATTTTCAACAACAGAAACATTTTAATCAACAGCCCAATTTTTATCAAAAGAAACATTTTCAACAACAGCAACATTTTCAACAAAAGCAATATTTTTAACAACAATAACATTTTCAAAAACAGCAACATTTTCAACAACAGCAACATTTTCAACAACAGTACATTTTCAACAACAGCAACATTTTCAAATACAGCATCATTTTCAACAACCGCAACATTTTCAGCAACAGCAACATTTTCAACAACTGCAACTTTTTCATTAAAAGAAACATTTTCATCAACAGCAACATTTTAATCATCAGCAACTTTTTCATCAACAGCAACATTTTCATCATTAGCAACATTTTCACTAACTGCAATATTTTCGACAACAGGAACATTTTCAACAACAGAAACATTTTAATAAGCAGCCAAATTTTCATCAAAAGCAACATTTTCAACAACAACAACATTTTCAACAACAGCAACATTTTCAACAAAAGCAATATTTTTAAGAAAATTAACATTTTAAAAAACATTAATATTTTCAATAACAGCAACATTTTCAACAACAGCAACATTTTCAACAACAGCAACATTTTCAACAACAGCAAAATTTTCAACATCAGCATCATTTTCAACAAGAGCAACATTTTCAATACAGCAACATTTTCAACAACAGCAACATATTCAACAACAGCAACATTTTCAACAACAGCAACTTTTTCAACAACAGCAACATATTCAACAACAGCAACATTTTCAACAACAGCAAAAATTTCACCAACAGCAACACTTTCATCAACAGCAACATTTTCAGCAACAGCAACATTTTCATCAAGAGAAATTTTCATCAACAGCAACATTTTCATCAACAGTACATTTTCATCAACAGCAACATTATCATTAACAGCAACATTTTAAAATCGCAACATTTTCAACAACAGCAATATTTTCAACAACTGCAACTTTTTCAACAACAGAAAGATTTTCAACAAAAGCAATATTTTCATCAACAGCAACATTTTAATCTACTGCAACTTTTTCATCAACAGCAACATTTTCATCAATAGCAACATTTTCATCATAAGCAATATTCTCATCATCAGCAACATTTTTAACAACAGGATCATTTTCAACAACAGGAACATTTTATCAACAGCAAAATTTTAATCAAAAGCAACATTTTCAACAACAGACACATTTTCAACAACAGCAACATTTTCAACAACAGCAACATTTTCAACAACAGCAACATTTTCAACAACAGCAACATTTTAAAAAAACAGCATCATTTTCACCAACAGCAACACTTTCATCAACAGCAACATTTTCATCAACAGCAACATTTTCATCAACAGACATTTTCATCAACAGCAACATTTTCATCAACAGCAACAATTTCATCAACAGCAACATTATCATCAACAGCAACATTTTCAACAACAGCAACATATTCAACATCAGCAACATATTCAACATCAGCAACATTTTCAACAACAGCAATGTTTTCAAAAGCAGCAACATTTTCAACAACTGCAACATTTTCAACAACAGCAACATGTTCAACAAAAGCAACATTTTCAACAACAGCAACATTTTCAACAACAGCAACATTTTCAACAAGAGCAACATTTTCAACAAAAGGAACATTTTCATCAATAGCAACATTTTCATCAACAGCAACATTTTCATCAACTGCAACAATTTCAACAACAGCAACATTTTCATCAACAGAAACATTTTCATCAACAGCAACATTTTCATCAACATCAATAGTTTTAACAACAGCAACATTTTCAACAACGGCAATAGTTTCAACAACTGCAACATTTTTAACAACAGCAACATTTTCAAAAAAAAGCAACATTTTCATCAACAGCAACATTTTCATCAACAGACATTCATCAACAGCAACATTTTCATAAACAGCAATATTTTCAACAACAGCAACATTTTCAACAAAAGCAACATTTTCATCAACAGCAACATTTTAATCAACAGCAACTTTTTCATCAACAGCAACATTTTCATCAACAGCAACATTTTCCTCATTAGCGACCTTTTCATCAACAGCAACATTTTCGACAACAGGAACATTTTCAACAACTGCAACATTTTCAATAACAGCAACATTTTCAACAACAGCAAAATATTCAAAAACAGCAGCATTTTCCATAACAGCAACATTTTGAACAACAGCAACATTTTCATCCAACAGCAACATTTTCCTCAACAGCAACGTTTTCAAAAACAAAAACATTTTTACAACAATAACATTTTCAACAACAGCAACATTTTAAGAACAGGAACAATTTCATCAACAGCAACATTTTCATCAACAGCAACATTTTCATCAACATCAATATTTTTAACAACAGCAACATTTTCAACAACAGCAATAGTTTCAACAACTGCAACATTTTTAACAACAGCAACAGTTTCAAATAAAAAACATTTTCATCAACAGCAACATTTTAATCAACAGCAACTTTTTCATCAACAGCAATATTTTCATCAATAGCAACATAATCATCAACAGCAACATTTTCAACAACAGCTATGTTTTCAAGAACAGCAATATTTTCAACAACAGCAATATTTTCAAGAACTGCAACATTTTTAACAACAGCAACATTTTCAACAAAAGCAATATTTTCATCAACAGCAACATTTCAATCAACAGCAACTTTTTCATCAAAAGCAACATTTTCATCAACAGCAATATTTTCATCATTAGCAACATTTTCTACAAAAGCAACATTTTCGACAACAGGAATATTTTCAACAACAGAAACATTTTAATCAACAGCCCAATTTTTATCAAAAGAAACATTTTCAACAACAGCAACATTTTCAACAAAAGCAATATTTTTAACAACAATAACATTTTCAAAAACAGCAACATTTTCAACAACAGCAACATTTTCAACAACAGTACATTTTCAACAACAGCAACATTTTCAAATACAGCATCATTTTCAACAACCGCAACATTTTCAGCAACAGCAACATTTTCAACAACTGCAACTTTTTCATTAAAAGAAACATTTTCATCAACAGCAACATTTTAATCAACAGCAACTTTTTCATCAACAGCAACATTTTCATCATTAGCAACATTTTCACTAACTGCAATATTTTCGACAACAGGAACATTTTCAACAACAGAAACATTTTAATAAGCAGCCAAATTTTCATCAAAAGCAACATTTTCAACAACAACAACATTTTCAACAACAGCAACATTTTCAACAAAAGCAATATTTTTAAGAACAGTAACATTTTAAAAAACATTAATTTTTTCAATAACAGCAACATTTTCAACAACAGCAACATTTTCAACAACAGCAACATTTTCAACAACAGCAAAATTTTCAACATCAGCATCATTTTCAACAAGAGCAACATTTTCAATACAGCAACATTTTCAACAACAGCAACATATTCAACAACAGCAACATTTTCAACAACAGCAACTTTTTCAACAACAGCAACATATTCAACAACAGCAACATTTTCAACAACAGCAACAATTTCACCAACAGCAACACTTTCATCAACAGCAACATTTTCAGCAACAGCAACATTTTCATCAAGAGAAATTTTCATCAACAGCAACATTTTCATCAACAGTACATTTTCATCAACAGCAACATTGTCATTAACAGCAACATTTTAAAATCGCAACATTTTCAACAACAGCAATATTTTCAACAACTGCAACTTTTTCAACAACAGAAAGATTTTCAACAAAAGCAACATTTTCATCAACAGCAACATTTTAATCTACTGCAACTTTTTCATCAACAGCAACATTTTCATCAATAGCAACATTTTCATCATAAGCAATATTCTCATCATCAGCAACATTTTTAACAACAGGATCATTTTCAACAACAGGAACATTTCATCAACAGCAAAATTTTAATCAAAAGCAACATTTTCAACAACAGACACATTTTCAACAACAGCAACATTTTCAACAACAGCAACATTTTCAACAACAGCAACATTTTCAACAACAGCAACATTTTAAAAAAACAGCATCATTTTCACCAACAGCAACACTTTCATCAACAGCAACATTTTCATCAACAGCAACATTTTCATCAACAGACATTTTCATCAACAGCAACATTTTCATCAACAGCAACAATTTCATCAACAGCAACATTTTCATCAACAGCAACATTTTCAACAACAGCAACATATTCAACATCAGCAACATATTCAACATCAGCAACATTTTCAACAACAGCAATGTTTTCAAAAGCAGCAACATTTTCAACAACTGCAACATTTTCAACAACAGCAACATTTTCAACAAAAGCAACATTTTCAACAACAGCAACATTTTCAACAACAGCAACATTTTCAACAAGAGCAACATTTTCAACAAAAGGAACATTTTCATCAATAGCAACATTTTCATCAACAGCAACATTTTCATCAACTGCAACAATTTCAACAACAGCAACATTTTCATCAACAGAAACATTTTCATCAACAGCAACATTTTCATCAACATCAATAGTTTTAACAACAGCAACATTTTCAACAACAGCAATAGTTTCATCAACAGCAACATTTTAATCAACAGCAACATTTTCAACAACAGCAACATATTCAACAACAGCAACATTTTCAACAACAGCGACAATTTCACCAACAGCAACACTTTCATCAACAGCAACATTTTCAACAACAGCAATAGTTTCAACAACTGCAATATTTTAAACAACAGCAACAGTTTCAAAAAAAGAAACATTTTCATCAACAGCAACATTTTAATCAACAGGATCTTTTTGATAAACAGCAATATTTTCATCAACAGCAACATTATCATCAACAGCAACATTTTCAACAACAGCTATGTTTTCAACAGCAGCAATTTTTTAACAACAGCAACATTTTCAACAAAAGCAACTTTTTCATCAAAAGCAACATTTCAATCAACAGCAACTTTTTCATCTAAAGCAACATTTTCATCAACAGCAATATTTTCATCATTAGCAACATTTTCATCAACAGCAACATTTTCGACAACAGGAATATTTTCAACAACAGAAACAGTTTAATCAACAGCCAAATTTTCATCAGAAGAAATTTTTTCAGCAACAGCAACATTTTCAACAACAGCAACATGTTCAACAAAAGAAATATTTTAAACAACAGTAAAATTTTCAAAAACCGCAACATTTTCAATAACAGCAACATTTTCAACAACAGCAACATTTTCAACAACAGTACATTTTCAACAACAGCAACATTTTCAACAACAGCATCATTTTTAACAACCGCAACATTTTCAGCAACAGCAACATTTTCAACAACTGCAAAATTTTTATCAAAAGAAACATTTTCATCAACAGCAACATTTTAATCAACAGCAACTTTTTCATCAACAGCAAAATTTTCATCAACAGCAACATTTTCATCATTAGACACATTTTAACTAACAGCCATATTTTCGACAATAGGAACATTTTCAACAACAGAAACCTTTTAATAAGCAGCCAAATAATCATCAAAAGCAACATTTTCAACAACAGCAACATTTTCAACAACAGCAACATTTTCAACAAAAGCAATATTTTTAAGAACAGTTACATTTTAAAAAACATTAACATTTTCAATAACAGCAACATTTTCAACAACAGCAACATTTTCAACAACAGCAACATTTTCAACAACAGCAACATTTTCAACAACAGCAACATTTTCAACAACAGCAAAATTTTCAACATCAGCATCATTTTCAACAAGAGCAACATTTTCAACAACAGCAACAATTTCACCAACAGCAACACTTTCATCAACAGCAACATTTTCATCAACAGTAACATTTTCATCAAGAGAAATTTTCATCAACAGCAACATTTTCATCAACAGCAACATTTTCATCAACTGCAACATTATCATCAACAGCAACATTTTCAACAATCGCAACATTTTCAACAACAGCAATATTTTCAAAAACTGCAACTTTTTCAACAACAGCAACATTTTCAACAAAAGCAACATTTTCATCAACAGCAACATTTTAATCAACTGCAACTTTTTCATCAACAGCAACATTGTCATCAACAGCAACATTTTCATCATAAGCAATATTCTCATCATCAGCAACATTTTTAACAACAGGATCATTTTCAACAACAGGAACATTTCATCAACAGAAAAATTTTAATCAAAAGCAACATTTTCAACAATTGACACATTTTCAACAACAGCAACATTTTCAACAACAGCAACATTTTCAACAACAGCAACATTTTCAACAACAGCAACATTTAAAAAAAACAGCATCATTTTTACTAACAGCAACACTTTCATCAACAGCAACATTTTCATCAACAGACATCTTCACCAACAGCAACATTTTCATCAACAGCAGCATTTTCATCAACAGCAACATTATCATCAACAGCAACATTTTCAACAACAGCAACATATTCAACATCAGCAACATATTCAACAACAGCAACATTTTCAACAACAGCAATGTTTTCAAAAGCAGCAACATTTTCAATAACTGCAACATTTTCAACAACAGCAACATTTTCAACAAAAGCAACATTTTCAACAACAGCAACATTTTCAACAACAGCAACATTTTCAACAAGAGCAACATTTTCAACAAAAGGAACATTTTCATCAATAGCAACATTTTCATCAACAGCAACATTTTCATCAACTGCAACAATTTCAACAACAGCAACATTTTCATCAACAGAAACATTTTCATCAACAGCAACATTTTCATCAACATCAATAGTTTTAACAACAGCAACATTTTCAACAACAGCAATAGTTTCAACAACTGCAACATTTTTAACAACAGCAACATTTTCAAAAAAAGCAACATTTACATCAACAGCAACATTTTCATCAACAGACATTCATCAACAGCAACATTTTCATAAACAGCAGTATTTTCAACAACAGCAACATTTTCAACAACAGCAACATTTTCAACAAAAGCAACATTTTCATCAACAGCAACATTTTAATCAACAGCAACTTTTTCATCAACAGCAACATTTTCATCAACAGCAACATTTTCATCATTAGCGACATTTTCATCAACAGCAACATTTTCGACAACAGGAACATTTTTAACAACAGCAACATTTTTAACAACAGATACATTTTCAACAACAGCAAAATATTTAACAACAGCAGCATTTTCAATAACAGCAACATTTTGAACAACAGCAACATTTTCATCCAACAGCAACATTTTCCTCAACAGCAACGTTTTCAAAAACAAAAACATTTTAACAACGATAACATTTTCAACAACAGCAACATTTTAAGAACAGGAACAATTTCATCAACAGCAACATTTTCATCAACAGCAACATTTTCATCAACATCAATATTTTTAACAACAGTAATATTTTCAGCAACAGCAATAGTTTCAACATGTGCAACAATATTGTAAACAACTGCAACAGTTTCAAAAAAAAAAACATTTTCATCAACAGCAACATTTTAATCAACAGGATCTTTTTCATCAACAGCAATATTTTTATCAACAGCAACATTATCATCAACAGCAACATTTTCAACAACAGCTATGTTTTCAACAGCAGCAACATTTTTAACAACAGCAACATTTTCAACAAAAGCATATTTTTCATGAAAAGCAACATTTCAATCAACAGCAACTTTTTCATCAAAAGCAAAATTTTCATCAACAGCAATATTTTCATCATTAGAACATTTTCATCAACAGCAACATTTTCGACATAAGGAATATTTTCAACAACAGAAACAGTTTAATCAACGGCCAAATTTTCATCAAAAGAAACATTTTCAACAACAGCAACATTTTCAACAACAGCAACATTTTCAACAAAAGCAATATTTTTAACAACAGTAAAATTTTCCAAAATAGCAACATTTTCAATAACAGCAACATTTTCAACAGCAGCAACATTTTCAACAACAGTACATTTTCAACAACAGCAACATTTTCAACAACAGCATCATTTTCAACAACAGCAACATTTTCAACAACAGCAACATTTTCAACGACAGCAACATTTTCATTAAAAGAAACATTTTCATCAACAGCAACATTTTAATCATCCGCAACTTTTTCATCAACAGCAACATTTTCATCAACAGCAACATTTTCATCATTAGCAACATTTTCACTAACAGCAACATTTTCGACAACAGAAACATTTTCAACAACAGAAACATTTTAATAAACAGCCAAATTTTCATCAAAAGCAACATTTTCAACAACAGGAACATTTTCAACAACAGCAAAATTTTCAACATCAGCATCATTTTAAACAAGAGCAACATTTTCAATACAGCAACATTTTCAACAACAGCAACATATTACACAACAGCAACATTTTCATCAACAGCAACATTTTAATCAACAGCAACAGTATCATTAACAGCAACATTTTCATCAACAGCAACATTTTCATCAACAGCAACATTTTCATCAACAGCAACATTTTCATCAACAGCAAGTTTATCAACAACAGCAACATTTTCAACAGCAGCAACATTTTCAACAAAAGCAATATTTTTAAGAACAGTAACATTTTAAAAAACATTAACATTTTCAATAACAGCAACATTTTCAACAACAGCAACATTTTCAACTACAGCAAAATTATCAACATCAGCATCATTTTCAACAAGAGATACATTTTCAACAACAGCAACATTTTCAACAACAGCAATATATTCAACAACAGCAACATTTTCAACAACAGCAACAATTTCACCAACAGCAACACTTTCATCAACAGCAACATTTTCAACAACAGCAATAGTTTCAACAACTGCAACATTTTAAACAACAGCAACAGTTTCAAAAAAGAAACATTTTCATCAACAGCAACATTTTAATCAACAGGATCTTTTTCATAAACAGCAATATTTTCATCAACAGCAACATTATCATCAACAGCAACTTTTTCACCAAAAGCAACAAATCAATCAACAGCAACTTTTTCATCAAAAGCAACATTTTCATCAACAGCAATATTTTCATCATTAGCAACATTTTCATCAACAGCAACATTTTCGACAACAGGAATATTTTCAACAACAGAAACAGTTTAATCAACAGCCAAATTTTCATCAAAAGAAACATTTTCAGCTACAGCAACATTTTCAACAACAGCAACATTTTCAACAAAAGAAATATTTTAAACAACAGTAAAATTTTCAAAAACAGCAACATTTTCAATAACAGCAACATTTTCAACAACAGCAACATTTTCAACATTAGTACATTTTCAACAACAGCAACATTTTCAACAACAGCATCATTTTCATTAAAAGAAACATTTTCATCAACAGCAACATTTTAATCAACAGCAACTTTTTCATCAACAGCAACATTTTCATCAACAGCAACATTTTCATCATTAGCAACATTTTAACTAACAGCAATATTTTCGACAACAGGAACATTTTCAACAACAGAAACATTTTAATAAGCAGCCAAATAATCATAAAAAGCAACATTTTCAACAACAGCAACATTTTCAACAACAGCAACATTTTCAACAAAAGCAATATTTTTAAGAACAGTAACATTTTAAAAAACATTAACATTTTCAATATCAGCAACATTTTCAACAACAGCAAGATTTTCAACAACAGCAACATTTCCAACAACAGCAAAATTTTCAACATCAGCATCATTTTCAACAAGAGCAACATTTTCAATACAGCAACATTTCAACAAGAGCAACATTTTCAATACAGCAACATTTTCAACAACAGCAACATATTCAACAACAGCAACATTTTCAACAACAGCAACTTTTTCAACAACAGCAACATATTCAACAACAGCAACATTTTCAACAACAGCAACAATTTCACCAACCGCAACACTTTCATCAACAGCAACATTTTCATCAACAGCTACATTTTCATCAAGAGAAATTTTCATCAACAGCAACATTTTCATCAACAGCAACATTTTCATCAACAGCAACATTATCATCAACAGCAACATTTTCAACAATCGAGACATTTTCAACAACAGCAATATTTTCAACAACTGCAACTTTTTCAACAACAGCAACATTTTCAACAAAAGAAACATTTTCATCAACAGCAACATTTTAATCAACTGCAACTTTTTCATCAACAGCAACATTTTCATCAACAGCAACATTTTCATCATAAGCAATATTCTCATCATCAGCAACATTTTTAACAACAGGATCATTTTCTACAACGGGAACATTTCATCAATAGCAAAATTTAAATCAAAAGCAACATTTTCAACAACAGACACATTTTCAACAACAGCAACATTTTCAACAACAGCAACATTTTCAACAACAGCAACATTTTCAACAACAGCAACATTTAAAAAAAACAGCATCATTTTCACCAACAGCAACACTTTCATCAACAGCAACATTTTCATCAACAGCAACATTTTCATCAACAGACATTTTCACCAACAGCAACATTTTCATCAACAGCAACATTTTCATCAACAGCAACATTATCATCAACAGCAACATTTTCAACAACAGCAACATATTCAACTACAACAACATATTCAACAACAGCAACATTTTCAACAACAGCAATGTTTTCAAAAGCAGCAACATTTTCAACAACTGCAACATTTTCAACAACAGCAACATTTTCAACAAAAGCAACATTTTCAACAACAGCAACATTTTCAACAACAGCAACATTTTCAACAAGAGCAACATTTTCAACAAAAGGAACATTTTCATCAATAGCAACATTTTCATCAACAGCAACATTTTCATCAACTGCAACAATTTCAACAACAGCAACATTTTCATCAATATAAACATTTTCATCAACAGCAACATTTTCATCAACATCAATAGATTTAACAACAGCAACATTATCAACAACAGCAATAGTTTCAACAACTGCAACATTTTTAACAACAGCAACATTTTCAAAAAAAGCAACATTTTCATCAACAGCAACATTTTCATCAACAGACATTCATCAACAGCAACATTTTCATAAACAGCAATATTTTCAACAACAGCTACATTTTCAACAAAAGCAACATTTTCATCAACAGTAACATTTTAATCAACAGCAACTTTTTCATCAACAGCAACATTTTCATCAACAGCAACATTTTCATCATTAGCGACATTTTCATCAACAGCAACATTTTCGACAACAGGAACATTTTCAACAACAGCAACATTTTCAACAACAGCAACATTTTCAACAACAGCAAAATATTCAAAAACAGCAGCATTTTCAATAACAGCAACATTTTGAACAACAGCAACATTTTCATCCAACAGCAACATTTTCCTCAACAGCAACGTTTTCAAAAACAAAAATATTTTAACAACAATAACATTTTCAACAACAGCAACATTTTAAGAAGAGGAACAATTTCATCAACAGCAACATTTTCATCAACAGCAACATTTTCATCAACAGCAACATTTTCATCAACATCAATATTTTTAACAACAGTAACATTTTCAACAACAGCAATAGTTTCCACAACTGCAACATTTTAAACAACAGCAACAGTTTCAAAAAAAGAAACATTTTCATCAACAGCAACATTTTAATCAACAGGATCTTTTTCATCAACAGCAATATTTTTATCAACAGCAACATTATCATCAACAGCCACATTTTCAACAACAGCTATGTTTTCAACAGCAGCAACATTTTTAACAACAGCAACATTTTCATTAAAAGCAACTTTTTCATCAAAAGCAACATTTCAATCAACAGCAACTTTTTCACCAACAGCTATGTTTTCAACAGCAGCAACATTTTTAACAACAGGTACATTTTCATTAAAAGCAACTTTTTCATCAAAAGCAACATTTTCATCAACAGCAATATTTTCATCATTAGAAAATTTTCATCAACAGCAACATTTTCGACATAAGGAATATTTTCAACAACAGAAACAGTTTAATCAACAGCCAAATTTTCATCAAAACAAACATTTTCAATAACAGCAACATTTTCAACAACAGCAACATTTTCAACAACAGAACATTTTCAACAACAGCAACATTTTCAACAACAGCATCATTTTCAACAACAGCAACATTTTCAACAACAGCAACATTTTCAACGACAGCAACATTTTCATCAACAGCAACATTATCATCAACAGCAACATTTTCAACAACAGCAACATATTCAACTACAACAACATATTCAACAACAGCAACATTTTCAACAACAGCAATGTTTTCAAAAGCAGCAACATTTTCAATTACTGCAACATTTTCAACAACAGCAACATTTCCAACAAAAGCAACATTTTCAGCAACAGCAACATTTTCAACAACAGCAACATTTTCAACAAGAGCAACATTTTCAACAAAAGGAACATTTTCATCAATAGCAACATTTTCATCAACAGCAACATTTTTATCAACTGCAACAATTTCAACAACAGCAACATTTTCATCAACAGAAACATTTTCATCAACAGCAACATTTTCATCAACATCAATAGTTTTAACAACAGCAACATTTTCAACAACAGCAATAGTTTCAACAACTGCAACATTTTTAACAACAGCAACATTTTCAAAAAAAGCAACATTTTCATCAACAGCAACATTTTCATCAACAGACATTCATCAACAGCAACATTTTCATAAACAGCAATATTTTCAACAACAGCAACATTTTCAACAAAAGTCACATTTTCATCAACAGCAACATTTTAATCAACAGCAACTTTTTCATCAACAGCAAAATTTTCATCATTAGCGACATTTTCATTAACAGCAACATTTTCGACAACAGGAACATTTTCAACAACAGCAACATTTTCAACAACAGCAACATTTTCAACAACAGCAAAATATTCAACAACAGCAGCATTTTCAATAACAGCAACATTTTGAACAACAGCAACATTTTCATCCAACAGCAACATTTTCCTCAACAGCAACGTTTTCAAAAACAAAAACATTTTAACAACAATAACATTTTCAACAACAGCAACATTTTAAGAACAGGAACAATTTCATCAACAGCAACATTTTCATCAACAGCAACATTTTCATCAACAGCAACATTTTCATCAACAGCAACATTTTCATCAACATCAATATTTTTAACAACAGTAACATTTTCAAAAACAGCAATAGTTTCAACAACTGCAACATTTTAAACAACAGAAACAGTTTCAAAAAAAGAAACGTTTTCATCAACAGCAACATTTTAATCAACAGGATCTTTTTCATCAACAGCAATATTTTTATCAACAGCAACATTATCATCAACAGCAACATTTTCAACAACAGCTATGTTTTCAACAGCAGCAACATTTTTAACAACAGCAACATTTTCATTAAAAGCAACTTTTTCATCAAAAGAAACATTTCAATAAACAGCAACTTTTTCATCATAAGATACATTTTCATCAACAGCAATATTTTCATCATTAGAACATTTTCATCAACAGCAACATTTTCGACATAAGGAATATTTTCAACAACAGAAACAGTTTTATCAACAGCCAAATTTTCATCAAAAGAAACATTTTCAACAACAGCAACATTTTCAACAGCAGCATCATTTTCAACAAAAGCAATATTTTTAACAACTGTAAAATTTTCCAAAATAGCAACATTTTCAATAACAGCAACATTTTCAACAACAGCAACATTTTCAACAACAGTACATTTTCAACAACAGCAACATTTTCAACAACAGCATCATTTTCAACAACAGCAACATTTTCAACAACAGCAACATTTTCAACGACAGCAACATTTTCATTAAAAGAAACATTTTCATCAACAGCAACATTTTAATCAACCGCAACTTTTTCATCAACAGCAACATTTTCATCAAAAGCAACATTTTCATCATTAGCAACATTTTCACTAACAGCAACATTTTCGACAACAAGAACATTTTCAACAACAGAAACATTTTAATAAACAGCCAAATTTTCATCAAAAGCAACATTTTCAACAACAGCAACATTTTCAACAACAGCAAAATTTTCAACATCAGCATCATTTTCAACAAGAGCAACATTTTCAAAACAGCAACATTTTCAACAACAGCAACATTTTAAACAACAGCAACATTTTCATCAACAGCAACATTTTAATCAACAGCAACATTTTAATCAACAGAAATTTTCATCAACAGCAACATTTTTATCAACAGCAACATTTTCATCAACAGCAACATTTTCATCAACAGCAAGTTTTTCAACAACAGCAACATTTTCAACAACAGCAACATTTTCAAAAAAAGCAATATTTTTAAGAACAGTAACATTTTAAAAAACATTAACATTTTCAATAACAGCAACATTTTTATCAACAGCAACATTTTCAACAACAGCAATATTTTCAACAACAGCAAAATTATCAACATCAGCATCATTTTCAACAAGAGATACATTTTCAACAACAGCAACATTTTCAACAACAGCAACACATTCAACAATCACAACATTTTCAACAACAGCAACAATTTCACCAACAGCAACACTTTCATTAACAGCAACATTTTCATCAACAGCAACATTATAATCAACAGAAATTTTCATCAACACCAACATTTTCATCAACAGCAATCTTTTCATCAACAGCAATATTATCATCAACAGCAACATTTTCAACAACAGCAATATTTCCAACAACTGTACATTTTCAACAACAGCAACATTTTCAACAAAAGCAACATTTGCATCAACAGCAACATTTTCATCATTAGCAACATTCTCATCATCAGCAACATTTTCAAAAACAGGATCATTTTCAAGCACAGCAACATTTCCATCAACAGCAAAATTTTCATCAAAAGCAATATTTTCAACAACAGCAACATTTTTAACAACAGCAACAATTTCAACAACAGAAACATTTTTAAACAACAGCAACATTTTCACCAACATCAACACTTTCATCAACAGACACATTTTCATCAACAGCAACATTTTCATCAACAGACATTTTCATCAACAGCAACATTTTCATCAACAGCAACAATATCATCAACAGCAACATTTTCAACAACAGCAACATATTCAACATATGCAACATTTTCAACAACAGCAAATTTTTCAACAACAGCAACATTTTCAAAAACAGCAACATTTGCAACAACAGCAACATTTTCAACAACAGCAACATATTACACAACAGCAACATTTTCATCAACAGCAACATTTTAATCAACAGCAACAGTATCATTAACAGCAACATTTTCATCAACAGCAACATTTTCATCAACAGCAACATTTTCATCAACAGCAACATTTTCATCAACAGCAAGTTTATCAACAACAGCAACATTTTCAACAGCAGCAACATTTTCAACAAAAGCAATATTTTTAAGAACAGTAACATTTTAAAAAACATTAACATTTTCAATAACAGCAACATTTTCAACAACAGCAACATTTTCAACTACAGCAAAATTATCAACATCAGCATCATTTCCAACAAGAGATACATTTTCAACAACAGCAACATTTTCAACAACAGCAATATATTCAACAACAGCAACATTTTCAACAACAGCAACAATTTCACCAACAGCAACACTTTCATCAACAGCAACATTTTCAACAACAGCAATAGTTTCAACAACTGCAACATTTTAAACAACAGCAACAGTTTCAAAAAAGAAACATTTTCATCAACAGCAACATTTTAATCAACAGGATCTTTTTCATAAACAGCAATATTTTCATCAACAGCAACATTATCATCAACAGGAACTTTTTCATCAAAAGCAACATTTCAATCAACAGCAACTTTTTCATCAAAAGCAACATTTTCATCAACAGCAATATTTTCATCATTAGCAACATTTTCATCAACAGCAACATTTTCGACAACAGGAATATTTTCAACAACAGAAACAGTTTAATCAACAGCCAAATTTTCATCAAAAGAAACATTTTCAGCTACAGCAACATTTTCAACAACAGCAACATTTTCAACAAAAGAAATATTTTAAACAACAGTAAAATTTTCAAAAACAGCAACATTTTCAATAACAGCAACATTTTCAACAACAGCAACATTTTCAACATTAGTACATTTTCAACAACAGCAACATTTTCAACAACAGCATCATTTTCATTAAAAGAAACATTTTCATCAACAGCAACATTTTAATCAACAGCAACTTTTTCATCAACAGCAACATTTTCATCAACAGCAACATTTTCATCATTAGCAACATTTTAACTAACAGCAATATTTTCGACAACAGGAACATTTTCAACAACAGAAACATTTTAATAAGCAGCCAAATAATCATAAAAAGCAACATTTTCAACAACAGCAACATTTTCAACAAAAGCAATATTTTTAAGAACAGTAACATTTTAAAAAACATTAACATTTTCAATATCAGCAACATTTTCAACAACAGCAACATTTCCAACAACAGCAAAATTTTCAACATCAGCATCATTTTCAACAAGAGCAACATTTTCAATACAGCAACATTTCAACAAGAGCAACATTTTCAATACAGCAACATTTTCAACAACAGCAACATATTCAACAACAGCAACATTTTCAACAACAGCAACTTTTTCAACAACAGCAACATATTCAACAACAGCAACATTTTCAACAACAGCAACAATTTCACCAACCGCAACACTTTCATCAACAGCAACATTTTCATCAACAGCAACATTTTCATCAAGAGAAATTTTCATCAACAGCAACATTTTCATCAACAGCAACATTTTCATCAACAGCAACATTATCATCAACAGCAACATTTTCAACAATCGAGACATTTTCAACAACAGCAATATTTTCAACAACTGCAACTTTTTCAACATAAGCAACATTTTCAACAAAAGAAACATTTTCATCAACAGCAACATTTTAATCAACTGCAACTTTTTCATCAACAGCAACATTTTCATCAACAGCAACATTTTCATCATAAGCAATATTCTCATCATCAGCAACATTTTTAACAACAGGATCATTTTCTACAACGGGAACATTTCATCAATAGCAAAATTTAAATCAAAAGCAACATTTTCAACAACAGACACATTTTCAACAACAGCAACATTTTCAACAACAGCAACATTTTCAACAACAGCAACATTTTCAACAACAGCAACATTTAAAAAAAACAGCATCATTTTCACCAACAGCAACACTTTCATCAACAGCAACATTTTCATCAACAGCAACATTTTCATCAACAGACATTTTCACCAACAGCAACATTTTCATCAACAGCAACATTTTCATCAACAGCAACATTATCATCAACAGCAACATTTTCAACAACAGCAACATATTCAACTACAACAACATATTCAACAACAGCAACATTTTCAACAACAGCAATGTTTTCAAAAGCAGCAACATTTTCAACAACTGCAACATTTTCAACAACAGCAACAATTTCAGCAAAAGCAACATTTTCAACAACAGCAACATTTTCAACAACAGCAACATTTTCAACAAGAGCAACATTTTCAACAAAAGGAACATTTTCATCAATAGCAACATTTTCATCAACAGCAACATTTTCATCAACTGCAACAATTTCAACAACAGCAACATTTTCATCAATATAAACATTTTCATCAACAGCAACATTTTCATCAACATCAATAGATTTAACAACAGCAACATTATCAACAACAGCAATAGTTTCAACAACTGCAACATTTTTAACAACAGCAACATTTTCAAAAAAAGCAACATTTTCATCAACAGCAACATTTTCATCAACAGACATTCATCAACAGCAACATTTTCATAAACAGCAATATTTTCAACAACAGCAACATTTTCAACAAAAGCAACATTTTCATCAACAGTAACATTTTAATCAACAGCAACTTTTTCATCAACAGCAACATTTTCATCAACAGCAACATTTTCATCATTAGCGACATTTTCATCAACAGCAACATTTTCGACAACAGGAACATTTTCAACAACAGCAACATTTTCAACAACAGCAACATTTTCAACAACAGCAAAATATTCAAAAACAGCAGCATTTTCAATAACAGCAACATTTTGAACAACAGCAACATTTTCATCCAACAGCAACATTTTCCTCAACAGCAACGTTTTCAAAAACAAAAATATTTTAACAACAATAACATTTTCAACAACAGCAACATTTTAAGAACAGGAACAATTTCATCAACAGCAATATTTTCATCAACAGCAACATTTTCATCAACAGCAACATTTTCATCAACATCAATATTTTTAACAACAGTAACATTTTCAACAACAGCAATAGTTTCCACAACTGCAACATTTTAAACAACAGCACCAGTTTCAAAAAAAGAAACATTTTCATCAACAGCAACATTTTAATCAACAGGATCTTTTTCATCAACAGCAATATTTTTATCAACAGCAACATTATCATCAACAGCAACATTTTCAACAACAGCTATGTTTTCAACAGCAGCAACATTTTTAACAACAGCAACATTTTCATTAAAAGCAACTTTTTCATCAAAAGCAACATTTCAATCAACAGCAACTTTTTCACCAACAGCTATGTTTTCAACAGCAGCAACATTTTTAACAACAGGTACATTTTCATTAAAAGCAACTTTTTCATCAAAAGCAACATTTTCATCAACAGCAATATTTTCATCATTAGAAAATTTTCATCAACAGCAACATTTTCGACATAAGGAATATTTTCAACAACAGAAACAGTTTAATCAACAGCCAAATTTTCATCAAAAGAAACATTTTCAATAACAGCAACATTTTCAACAACAGTAACATTTTCAACAACAGAACATTTTCAACAACAGCAACATTTTCAACAACAGCATCATTTTCAACAACAGCAACATTTTCAACAACAGCAACATTTTCAACGACAGCAACATTTTCATCAACAGCAACATTATCATCAACAGCAACATTTTCAACAACAGCAACATATTCAACTACAACAACATATTCAACAACAGCAACATTTTCAACAACAGCAATGTTTTCAAAAGCAGCAACATTTTCAATTACTGCAACATTTTCAACAACAGCAACATTTCCAACAAAAGCAACATTTTCAGCAACAGCAACATTTTCAACAACAGCAACATTTTCAACAAGAGCAACATTTTCAACAAAAGGAACATTTTCATCAATAGCAACATTTTCATCAACAGCAACATTTTTATCAACTGCAACAATTTCAACAACAGCAACATTTTCATCAACAGAAACATTTTCATCAACAGCAACATTTTCATCAACATCAATAGTTTTAACAACAGCAACATTTTCAACAACAGCAATAGTTTCAACAACTGCAACATTTTTAACAACAGCAACATTTTCAAAAAAAGCAACATTTTCATCAACAGCAACATTTTCATCAACAGACATTCATCAACAGCAACATTTTCATAAACAGCAATATTTTCAACAACAGCAACATTTTCAACAAAAGTCACATTTTCATCAACAGCAACATTTTAATCAACAGCAACTTTTTCATCAACAGCAAAATTTTCATCATTAGCGACATTTTCATTAACAGCAACATTTTCGACAACAGGAACATTTTCAACAACAGCAACATTTTCAACAACAGCAACATTTTCAACAACAGCAAAATATTCAACAACAGCAGCATTTTCAATAACAGCAACATTTTGAATAACAGCAACATTTTCATCCAACAGCAACATTTTCCTCAACAGCAACGTTTTCAAAAACAAAAACATTTTAACAACAATAACATTTTCAACAACAGCAACATTTTAAGAACAGGAACAATTTCATCAACAGCAACATTTTCATCAACAGCAACATTTTCATCAACAGCAACATTTTCATCAACAGCAACATTTTCATCAACATCAATATTTTTAACAACAGTAACATTTTCAAAAACAGCAATAGTTTCAACAACTGCAACATTTTAAACAACAGCAACAGTTTCAAAAAAAGAAACATTTTCATCAACAGCAACATTTTAATCAACAGGATCTTTTTCATCAACAGCAATATTTTTATCAACAGCAACATTATCATCAACAGCAACATTTTCAACAACAGCTATGTTTTCAACAGCAGCAACATTTTTAACAACAGCAACATTTTCATTAAAAGCAACTTTTTCATCAAAAGAAACATTTCAATAAACAGCAACTTTTTCATCATAAGATACATTTTCATCAACAGCAATATTTTCATCATTAGAACATTTTCATCAACAGCAACATTTTCGACATAAGGAATATTTTCAACAACAGAAACAGTTTAATCAACAGCCAAATTTTCATCAAAAGAAACATTTTCAACAACAGCAACATTTTCAACAACAGCATCATTTTCAACAAAAGCAATATTTTTAACAACTGTAAAATTTTCCAAAATAGCAACATTTTCAATAACAGCAACATTTTCAACAACAGCAACATTTTCAACAACAGTACATTTTCAACAACAGCAACATTTTCAACAACAGCATCATTTTCAACAACAGCAACATTTTCAACAACAGCAACATTTTCAACGACAGCAACATTTTCATTAAAAGAAACATTTTCATCAACAGCAACATTTTAATCAACCGCAACTTTTTCATCAACAGCAACATTTTCATCAAAAGCAACATTTTCATCATTAGCAACATTTTCACTAACAGCAACATTTTCGACAACAGGAACATTTTCAACAACAGAAACATTTTAATAAACAGCCAAATTTTCATCAAAAGCAACATTTTCAACAACAGCAACATTTTCAACAACAGCAAAATTTTCAACATCAGCATCATTTTCAACAAGAGCAACATTTTCAAAACAGCAACATTTTCAACAACAGCAACATATTAAACAACAGCAACATTTTCATCAACAGCAACATTTTAATCAACAGCAACATTTTAATCAACAGAAATTTTCATCAACAGCAACATTTTTATCAACAGCAACATTTTCATCAACAGCAACATTTTCATCAACAGCAAGTTTTTCAACAACAGCAACATTTTCAACAACAGCAACATTTTCAAAAAAAGCAATATTTTTAAGAACAGTAACATTTTAAAAAACATTAACATTTTCAATAACAGCAACATTTTTATCAACAGCAACATTTTCAACAACAGCAATATTTTCAACAACAGCAAAATTATCATCATCAGCATCATTTTCAACAAGAGATACATTTTCAACAACAGCAACATTTTCAACAACAGCAACACATTCAACAATCACAACATTTTCAACAACAGCAACAATTTCACCAACAGCAACACTTTCATCAACAGCAACATTTTCATCAACAGCAACATTATAATCAACAGAAATTTTCATCAACACCAACATTTTCATCAACAGCAATCTTTTCATCAACAGCAATATTATCATCAACAGCAACATTTTCAACAACAGCAATATTTCCAACAACTGTACATTTTCAACAACAGCAACATTTTCAACAAAAGCAACATTTGCATCAACAGCAACATTTTCATCATTAGCAACATTCTCATCATCAGCAACATTTTCAAAAACAGGATCATTTTCAAGCACAGCAACATTTCCATCAACAGCAAAATTTTCATCAAAAGCAATATTTTCAACAACAGCAACATTTTTAACAACAGCAACAATTTCAACAACAGAAACATTTTTAAACAACAGCAACATTTTCACCAACATCAACACTTTCATCAACAGACACATTTTCATCAACAGCAACATTTTCATCAACAGACATTTTCATCAACAGCAACATTTTCATCAACAGCAACAATATCATCAACAGCAACATTTTCAACAACAGCAACATATTCAACATATGCAACATTTTCAACAACAGCAAATTTTTCAACAACAGCAACATTTTCAAAAACAGCAACATTTGCAACAACAGCAACATATTCAACAACAGCAACATTTTCAACAACAGCAACATTTTCATTAACAGCAACATTTTCAACAACAGCAAAATTTCAACAACAGCAACATTTTCAACAACAGACACATTTTCATCAGAAGCAACATTTTCATCAACAGCAACATTTTCATCAACAGCAACAATTTCAACAACAGCAACATTTTCATCAACAGCAACATTTTCATCAACAGCAACATTTTCACCAACAGGAACATTTTCATCAACATCAATATTTTTAACAACAGACACATTACAACAACAGCAATAGTTTCAACAACTGCAACATTTTTAACAACATCAACATTTTCAAAAAAAGCAACATTTTCATCTACAGCAACATTTTAATCAACAGCAACTTTTTCATCAACAGACATTCATCAACAGCAACATTTTCATAAACAGCAATATTTTCATCAACAGCAACATTATCATCAACAGCAACATTTTCAACAACAGCAACATTTTAACAACAGCAATATATTTTAACAACAGTAACATTTTCAACAACATCAACATTTTCAACAAACTAATATTTTTAACAACAGTAACATTTTCAAAAACAGCAACATTTTCAACAACAGCAACAAGTTTAACAACTGCAATATTTCGAACAACACTAACATTTTCAACAACAGCAACATTTTCAACAACAGCAACATTTTCAACAAAAGCAACATTTTCATCAACAGCAACATTTTAATCAACAGCAACTTTTTCATCAACACCAACATTTTCATCAATAGCAACAGTTTCATCAACAGCAACATTTTACACAACAGCAACATTTTCAACAACAGCAACTTCGTCAACAACAGCAACATTTTCTATAACAGCCAAATTTTCATCAAAAGAAAAATTTTAACAAAAACAGCAACATTTACAACAACACCATCATTTTCAACAAAAGATATATTTTTAAGAACTGTAACATTTAAAAAAACATCAACATTTTCAATAACAGCAACATTTTCAACAACAGCAACATTTTCAACAACAGCAACATTTTCAACAACAGCAACATTTTCAACAACAGCAATATTTTCAACATCAGCATCATTTTCAACAACAGCAACATTTTCAACAACAGCAACTTTTTCAACAACAGCATCATATTCAACAACAGCAACATTTTCAACAACAGCAACAATTTCACCAACAGCAACTCTTTCATCAATAGCAACATTTTCATCAACAGCAACATTTTCATCAACAGAAATTTTCATCAACAGCAACATTTTCATCAACAGCAACATTTTCATCAACAGCAACATTATCATCAACAGCAACATTTTCAACAATCGCAACATTTTCAACAAAAGCAATTTTTTCAACAAATGCAACGTTTTCAACAACAGCAATATTTTCAACAAAAGCAACATTTTCATCAACAGCAACATTTTAATCAACAGCAACTTTTTCATCAACAGCAACATTTTCATCAACAGCAACATTTTCATCATAAGCAGCATTCTCATCATCAGCAACATTTTAAACAACAGGATCATTTTCAACAATTGCGACATTTCATCAACAGCAAAATTTTAATCAAAAGTAACATTTTCAACAACAGACACATTTATAACAACAGCAACATTTTCAACAACAGCAACATTTTCAACAACAGCAACATTTTCAACAACAGCAACATTTTAACAAAACAGCATCATTTTCACCAACAGCAACACTTTCATCAACAGCAACATTTTCATCAACAGACATTTTCATCAACAGCAACATTTTCATCAACAGCAACATTTTCATCAACAGCAACATTATCATCAACAGCAACATTTTCAACAACAGCAACATATTCAACATCAGCAACATATTCAACAACAGCAACATTTTCAACAACAGTAATGTTTCCAAAAACAGCAAAAATTTCAACAACTGCAACATTTTCAATAACAGCAACATTTTCAACAAAAGCAACATTTTTAACAACAGCAATATTTTCAACAACAGCAACATTTTCAACAACAGCAACATTTTCAACAACAGGAACATTTTCATCAAGTACAACATTTTCATCAACAGCAATATTTTCATCAACAGCAACAATTTCAACAACAGCAACATTTTCATCAACAGAAACATATTCATCAACAGCACTATTTTCATCATCAGCAACATTTTCATCACCATCAATATTTTTAACAACAGCAACATTTTCAACAACAGCAATAGTTTCAACAACTGCAACATTTTAAACAACAGCGACATTTTCAAAAAAAGCAACATTTTCATCAACAGCAACATTTTCATCAACAGACATTCATCAACAGCACTATTTTCATAAACAGCAATATTTTCAACAACAGCAACAGTTTCAACAAAAGCAACATTTTCATCAACAGCAACATTTTAATCAACAGCAACTTTTTCATCAACAGCAATATTTTTATTAACAGCAACATTTTCATCATTAGTAACATTTTCATCAACAGCAACATTTTCGACAATAGGAACATTTTCAACAACAGCAACATTTTCAACAACAGCAAAATATTCAACAACAGCAGCATTTTCATTAACAGCAACATTTTGAACAACAGCAACATTTTCATCCAACAGCAACATTTTCCTCAACAAAAACGTTTTCAAAAACAAAAACATTTTAACAACAATAACATTTTCAACAACAGCAACATTTTCAAGCACAGGAACAATTTCATCAACAGCAACATTTTCATCAAGAGCAACATTTTCATCAACATCAATTTTTTTATTAACAGTAACATATTCAAAAACAGCAATAGTTTCAACAACTGCAACATTTTAAACAACAGCAACAGTTTCAAAAAAAGAAACATTTTCATCAACAGCAACATTTTAATCAACAGGATCATTTTCATCAACAGCAATTATTTCATCAACAGGAACATTATCATCAACAGCATTATTTTCAACAACAGCTATGTTTTCAGCAGCAGCAACATTTTTAACAACAGCAACATTTTCAACAAAAGCAACATTGTCATCAAAAGCAACATTTCAATCAACAGCAACTTTTTCATCATAAAAAAACATTTTCATCAACAGCAATATTTCCATCATTAGCAATATTTTCATCAACAGCACCATTTTCGACAACAGGAATATTTTCAACAACAGAAACATTTTAATCAACAGCCAAATTTTCATCAAAAGAAACATTTTCAACAACAGCAACATTTTCAACAACAGCAACATTTTCAACAAAAGCAATATTTTTAACAACAGTAAAATTTTCAAAAACAGCAACATTTTCAATAACAGCAACATTTTCAACAACAGCAACATTTTCAACAACAGTACATTTTCAACAACAGCAACAATTTCAATAACAGAAACATTTTCAACAACAGCAACATTTTCACCAACATCAACACTTTCATCAACAGACACAATTTTCATCAACAGCAACATTTTCATCAACAGACATTTTCATCAACAGCAACATTTTCATCAACAGCAACATTATCATCAACAGCAACATTTTCAACAACAGCAACATATTCAACATATGCAACATATTCAACAAAAGCAATATTTTCAATGACAGCAACATTTTCAACAACAGCAACATTTTCAACAACAGCAACATTTTCAACAACAGCAACATTTTCATTAACAGCAACATTTTCATCAACAGCAACATTTTCACCAACAGCAACATTTTCATCAACATCAATATTTTTAACAACAGACACATTACAACAACAGCAGTAGTTTCAACAACTGCAAAATTTTTAACAACATCAACATTTTCAAAAAAAGCAACATTTTCATCAACAGCAACATTTTAATCAACAGCAACTTTTTCATCAACAGACATTCATCAACAGCAACATTTTCATAAACAGCAATATTTTCATCAACAGCAACATTATCATCAACAGCAACATTTTCAACAACAGCAACATTTTAACAACAGCAATATATTTTAACAACAGTAACATTTTCAACAACATCAACACTTCAACAAACTAATATTTTTAACAACAGTAACATTTTCAAAAACAGCAACATTTTCAACAACAGCAACAATTTTGACAACAGCAATATTTTGAACAACACTAACATTTTTAACAACAGCAACATTTTCAACAACATCAACATTTTCAACAAAAGCAACATTTTCATCAACAGTAACATTTTAATCAACAGCAACTTTTTCATCAACACCAACATTTTCATCAATAGCAACAGTTTCATCAACAGCAACATTTTCAACAACAGCAACATTTTCAACAACAGCAACTTCGTCAACAACAGCAACATTTTCAATAACAGCCAAATTTTCATCAAAAGCAAAATTTTAACAAAATTAGCAACATTTTCAACAACAGCAACATTTTCAACAAAAGATATATTTTTAAGAACAGTAACATTTAAAAGAAAATCAACATTTTCAATAACAGCAACATTTTCAACAACAGCAACATTTTCAACAACAGCTACATTTTCAACAACAGCAACATTTTCAACAACAGCAATATTTTCAACATCAGCATCATTTTCAACAACAGCAACATTTTCAACAACAGCAACTTTTTCAAAAACAGCATCATATTCAACAACAGCAACATTTTCAACAACAGCAACAATTTCACCAACAGCAACTCTTTCATCAATAGCAACATTTTCATCAACAGCAACATTTTCATCAACAGAAATTTTCATCAACAGCAACATTTTCATCAACAGCAACATTTTCATCAACAGCAACATTATCATCAACAGCAACATTTTCAACAATCGCAACATTTTCAACAAAAGCAATTTTTTCAACAACTGCAACGTTTTCAACAACAGCAACATTTTCAACAAAAGCAACATTTTCATCAACAGCAACATTTTAATCAACAGCAACTTTTTCATCAACAGCAATATTTTCATCAACAGCAACATTTTCATCATAAGCAGCATTCTCATCATCAGCAACATTTTAAACAACAGGATCATTTTCAACAATTGCGACATTTCATCAACAGTCGAATTTTAATCAAAAGCAACATTTTCAACAACAGACACATTTTCAACAACAGCAACATTTTCAACAACAGCAACATTTTCAACAACAGCAACATTTTCAACAACAGCAACATTTTATTAAAACAGCTTCATTTTCACCAACAGCAACACTTTCATCAACAGCAACATTTTCATCAACAGACATTTTCATCAACAGCAACATTATCATCAACAGCAACATTTTCATCAACAGCAACATTATCATCAACAGCAACATTTTCAACAACAGCAACATATTCAACATCAGCAACATATTCAACAACAGCAACATTTTCAACAACAGCAATGTTTCCAAAAACAGTAAAATTTTCAACAACTGCAACATTTTTAACAACAGCAACATTTTCAACAAAAGCAACATTTTTAACAACAGAAATATTTTCAACAACAGCAACATTTTCAACAACAGCAACATTTTCAACAACAGGAACATTTTCATCAATAACAACATTTTCATCAACAGCAACATTTTCATCAACAGCAACAATTTCAACAACAGCAACATTTTCATCAACAGAAACATTTTCATCAACAGCAACATTTTCATCAACAGCAACATTTTCATCAACATCAATATTTTTAACAACAGCAACATTTTCAACAACAGCAATAGTTTGAACAACTGCAACATTTTAAACAACAGCAACATTTTCAAAAAAAGCAACATTTTCATCAACAGCAACATTTTCATCAACAGACATTCATCAACAGCACTATTTTCATAAACAGCAATATTTTCAACAACAGCAACAGTTTCAACAAAAGCAACATTTTCATCAACAGCAACATTTTAATCAACAGCAACTTTTTCATCAACAGCAACATTTTCATCAACAGCAACATTTTCATCATTAGCAACATTTTCATCAACAGCAACATTTTCGACAACAGGAACATTTTCAACAACAGCAACATTTTCAACAACAGCAACATTTTCAACAACAGCAGCATTTTCATTAACAGCAACATTTTGATCAACAGCAACATTTTCATCCAACAGCAACATTTTCCTCAACAAAAACGTTTTCAAAAACAAAAACATTTTAACAACAATAACATTTTAAACAACAGCAACATTTTCAAGAACAGGAACAATTTCATCAACAGCAACATTTTCATCAACAGCAACATTTTCATCAACATCAATATTTTTATTAACAGTAACATATTCAAAAACAGCAATAGTTTCAACAACTGCAACATTTTAAACAACATAAACAGTTTCAAAAAAAGAAACATTTTCATCAACAGCAACATTTTAATCAACAGGATCATTATCATCAACAGCAATATTTTCATCAACAGCAACATTATCATCAACAGCAACATTTTCAACAACAGCAATGTTTTCAGCAGCAGCAACATTTTTAACAACAGCAACATTTTCAACAAAAGCAACATTGTCATCAAAAGCAAAATTTCAATCAACAGCAACTTTTTCATCAAAAAAAACATTTTCATGAACAGCAATATTTCCATCATTAGCAACATTTTCATCAACAGCACCATTTTCGACAACAGGAATATTTTTAACAACAGAAACATTTTAATCAACAGCCAAATTTTCATCAAAAGAAACATTTTCAACAACAGCAACATTTTCAACAACAGCAACATTTTCAACAAAAGCAATATTTTTAACAACAGTAAAATTTTCAAAAACAGCAACATTTTCAATAACAGCAACATTTTCAACAACAGCAACATTTTCAAAAACAGCAACATTTTCAATAACAGCAACATTTTCAACAACAGCAACATTTTCAACAACAGTACATTTTCAACAACAGCAACATTTTCAACAACAGCAACATTATCATCAACAGCAACATTTTCAACAACAGCAATGTTTTCAGCAGCAGCAACATTTTTAACAACTGCAACATTTTCAACAAAAGCAACATTTTAATCAACAGCAACTTTTTCATCAACAGCAACATTTTCATCAACAGCAACATTTTCATCATTAGCAACATTTTCACTAACAGCAACATTTTTGACAACAGGAACATTTTCAACAACAGAAACATTTAAATAAACAGCCAAATTTTCATCAAAAGCAACATTTTCAACAACAGCAACATTTTCAACAAAAGCAATATTTTTACGAACAGAAACATTTTTTAAAAAATTAACATTTTCAATAACAGCAACATTTTCATCAACAGCAACATTTTCAACAACAGCAACATTTTCGAGAACAGCATAATTTTCAACATCAGCATCATTTTCAACAAGAGCAACATTTGCAATACAGCAGCATTTTCAACAACAGCAACATATTCAACAACAGCAACATTTTCAACAACAGCAACAATTTCACCAACAGCAACACTTTCATCAACAGCAACATTTTCATCTACGGCAACATTTTAATCAACAGAAATTTTCATCAACAGCATCATTTTTTTCACCAGCAACATTTTCATCAACAGCAACATTTTCAACAACAGCAATATTTTCAGCAACTGCAACATTTTCAACAACAGCAACATTTTCAACAAAAGCAACATTTTTATCAACAGCAACATTTTCATCATTAGCAACATTCTCATCATCAGCAACATTTTCAACAACAGCAACATTTTCATCAACAGCAAAATTTTCATCAAAAGCAACATTTTCAACAACAACAAAATTTTCAATACCTGCAACAATTTCAACAACAGTAACAATTTCAACAACAGCAACATTTACACCAACAGAAACACTTTCATCAACAGGAACATTTTCATCAACAGCAACATTTTCATCAACAGACATTTTCAACAACAGCAACATATCCAACATCAGCAACATATTCAACAACAGCAACATTTTCAACAACAGCAACATTTTCAAAAACAGCAACAACTTCAACATCAGCAACATTTTCAACAAAAGCAACATTTTCAACAACAGCAACATTTTCAAGACCGGCAACATTTTCAACAACAGCAACATTTTCAACAACAGCAACATTTTCAACAACATCATCATTTTCAACAACAGCAACATTTTCAACAACAGGAACATTTTCATCAGAAGCAACATTTTCATCAACAGATACATTTTCGTCAAAAGCAACAACATCAACAACAGCAACATTTTCATCAACAGCAACATTTTAATCAACAGCAACATTTTCATCAACAGCAACATTTTCATCAACAGCAACATTTTCATCAACATCAATATTTTTAACAACAGACACATTTCAACAACAGCAATATTTTCAACAACTGCAACATTTTTAACAACAGCAAAATTTTCATCAACAGACATTCATCAACAGCAACATTTTCATAAACAGCAATTTTTTCATCAACAGAAACATTATCATCAACAGCAACATTTTCAACAACAGCAACATTTTAACAACAGCAATATTTTTTAACAACAGTAACATTTTCAACAACATCAACATTTTCAACAAATGCAATATTTTTAGCAACAGTAACATTTCCAAAAAAAGCAATATTTTCAACAACAGCAACATTTTCAACAACAGCAACATTTTCAACAACACCAACATTTTCAGCAATAGATTTTTTCAACAACAGCAACATTTTCAACAAAAGCAACATTTTCATCAACAGCAACTTTTTCATCAACACCAACATTTTCATCAATAGCAACATTTTCATCATTAGGAACATTTTCATCAACAGCAACATTTTCGACAACAGCAACATTTTCATCAACAGAAACATTTTAATCAACAGCCAAATTTTCATCAAAAGCAACATTTTCAACAACAGGAACATTTTCAACAACAGCAACATTTTCAACAACAGTAACATTTTCAAAAACAGCAATATTTTCAACAACAGTAACATTTTCAACATCAGCATCATTTTCAACAACAGCAACATTTTCAACAACAGTCTCTTATTCAACAACAGCAACATATTCAACAACAGCAACATTTTCAACAACAGCAACAATTTCACCAACAGCAACACTTTCATCAACAGCAACATTTTCATCAACAGCAACATTTTCCTCAACAGAAATTTTCATCAACAGCAACATTTTCATCAACAGCAACATTTTCATCAACAGCAACATTATCATCAACAGCAACATTTTCAAATATCGCAACATTTTCAACAACAGCAATATTTTCAACAACTGCAACTTTCTCAACAACAGCAACATTTTCAACAAAAGCAACATTTTCATCAACAGCAACATTTTGATCAACAGTAACTTTTTCATCAACAGCAACATTTTCATCAACAGCAACATTTTCATCATTAGCAACATTCTCATCATCAGCAACATTTTCAACAACAGGATCATTTTTAACAACAGCAACATTTTCATCAACAGAAAAATTTTAATCAAAAGCAACATTTTCAACAACAGCAACATTTTCAACAACAGCGACATTTTCAAGACCGGCAACATTTTCAACAACAGCAACATTTTACAAAAATGCAACATTTTCACCAACAGCAACACCTTCATCAACAGTGACATTTTCATCAACAGCAACATTTTCATTAACAGACATTTACATCAACAGCAACATTTTCATCAACAGCTACATTTTCATCAACAGCAACATTATCATCAACATCAACATTTTCAACAACAGCAACATATTCAACATCAGCAACATATTCAACAGCAGCAACATTTTCAACAACAGCATTGTTTTCAAAAACAGCAACATTTTCAACAACTGCAACATTTTCAACAACAGCAACATTTTCAACAACAGCAACATTTTCAACTACAGCAATATTTTCAACAACAGCAACATTTTCAACAACAGCAACATTTTCAACAACAGAAACATTTTCATCAAAAGCATCATTTTCATCAACAGCAACATTTTCATCAACAGCAACAATTTCAACAACAGCAACATTTTCATCAACAGCAACATTTTCATCAACATCAATATTTTTAACAACAGCTACATTTTCAACAACAGCAATAGTTTCAACAACTGCAACATTTTAAACAACAGCAACATTCTCAAAAAAAGCAACATTTTCATCAACAGCAACATTTTAATCAACAGCAACTTTTTCATCAACAGACATTAATCAACGGCAACATTTTCATAAACAGCAATATTTTCATCAACAGCAACATTATCATCAAGAGCAACATTTTCAACAATAGCTATATTTTCAACAACAGAAACATTTTCAACAAAATCAACATTTTCATCAACAGCAACATTTTAATCGACAGAAACTTTTTCATCAACAGCAACATTTTCATCAATAGCAACATTTTCATCATTAGCAACAATTTCATCAACAGCAACATTTTCTACAACAGGAACATTTTCAACAACAGAAACATTTTAATCAACAGCCAAATTTTCATCAAAAGCAACATTTTCAACAACAGCAACATTTTCAACAACATCAACATTTTCAACAAAAGAAATATTTTTAACAACAGTTACATTTTCAAAAACAGCAACATTTTTAACAACAGCAACATTTTCAACAACAGCAACATTTTCAAAAACAGCAAAATTTTTAACAACAGCAACATTTTAAAAAACAGCAACATTTTCAACAACAGCAACATTTTCAAAAACAGCAACATTTTACACAACAGCAACATTGTCAAGAACAGCATCATTTTCAACAACATTTTCATCAACAGACATTCATCAACAATAACATTTTCATAAACAGCAATATTTTCATTAACATAAACATTACCATCAACAGCAACATTTTCAACAACAGCTATATTTTCAACAACAGGAACATTTTCAACAAAAGCAACTTTTTCATCAACGGCATAATTTTAATCAACAGCAACCTTTTCATCAACAGCAACATTTTCATACACAGCAACATTTTCATCTTTAGCAACATTTTCATCAACAGCAACATTTTCAACAACTGCAACTTTTTCAACAACAGAACATTTTCCTCAACAGCAACAATTTCAACAACAGCAAAATTTTCATCAACAGCAACATTTTCATCAACAGCAACATTTTCATCAATAGCAACATTTTCATCAACATTCATATTTTTAACAACAGCAAAATTTAAACAACAGCAATAGTTTCAACCACTGCAACATTTTAAACAACAGCAACATTTTAAAAAAAAGCAACATTTTCATCAACAGCAACAATTTAATCAACAGCAACATTTTCATCAACAGACATTCCTAAACAATAACATTTTCATAAACAGCAATATTTTCATCAACAGCAACATTACCATCAACAGCAACATTTTCAACAATCGCAACATTTTCAACAACAGCAACATTTTCAACAACTGCAACTTTTTCAACAACAGCAATATTTTAAACAAATGCAACATTTCCATCAACAGCAACATTTTCAACAACAGCAACATTTTCAACAACAGAAGCATTTTAGTCAAAAGCATCATTTACATCATTAGCAACATTGTCATCATCAGCAACATTTTCAACGATAGCAACATTTTCATCAACATTAATATTTTTAACAACAGCAAATTTTAAACAACAGCAATAGTTTCAACAACTGCAACATTTTAAATTACAGCAACATTTTCAAAAAAAGCATCATTTTCATCAACAGCAACAATTTGATCAACGGCAACATTTTCATCAACAGACATTCATCAACAATAACATTTTCATAAACAGCAATATTTTCATCAACAGCAACATTATCATCAACAGCAACATTTTTAACAACAGCAATATTTTCAACAACAGGAACATTTTCAACAAAAGCAAGTTTTTCATCAACAGCAACATTTTCATACACAGCAACATTTTCATCATTAGCAACATTTTCATCAACAGCAACATTTTCGACAACAGGAACATTTTCAATTACAGAAACATTTTAATCAACAGCCAAATTTTCATCAAAAACAACATTTTCAACAACAGTAACATTTTCAACAACATCAATATTCTCAACAAAAGTAATATTTTTAACAACAGTAACATTTTCAAAAACAGCAATATTTTCAACAACAGCAACATTTTCAACAACAGGAACATTTTCAACAACAGCAACATTTTCAACCACAGCAACATTTTCAACAGCAGTAACATTTTCTACAACAGCATCATTTTCAACAACAGCAACATTTTCAACAACAGAAGCATCTTCATCAAAAGCATCATTTTCATCATTAGCTACATTCTCATCATCAGCAACATTTTCAACAACAGCAACATTTTCATCAACAGCAACATTATCATCAACAGCAACATTTTCAACAATCGCAACATTTTCACAGCAGCAATATTTTCAACAACTGCAACTTTTTCAATAACAGCAACATTTTCAACAAAAGCAATATTTTCATCAACAGCAACATTTTAATCAACAGCAACTTTTTCATCATCAGCAACATTTTCAACAACATCAACATTTTCAACAAAAGTAATATTTTTAACAACAGTAACATTTTCAAAAGCAGCAACATTTTCAACAACAGCAACATTTTCAACAACAGCAACATTTTCAACAACAGCAACATTTTCAACCACAGCAACATTTTCAACAGCAGTAACATTTTCATCAACAGCAACATTTTCAACAAAAGCAACATTTTCATCAACAGCAACATTTTGATCAACAGCTACTTTTTCATCAACAGCAACATTTTCATCAACAGCAACATTTTCATCATTAGCAACATTCTCATCATTAGCAACATTTTCAACAACAGGATCATTTTAAACAACAGCAACATTTACATCAACAGAGAAATTTTAATCAAAAGCAACATTTTCAACAACAGCAACATTTTCAACAACAGCGATATTTTCAACAACAGCAACATTTTCAACAACAGCAACATTTTACAAAAATGCAACATTTTCACCAACAGACACACCTTCATCAACAGTGACATTTTCATCAACAGCAACATTTTCATTAACAGACATTTACATCAACAGCAACATTTTCATCAACAGCTACATTTTCATCAACAGCAACATATTCAACATCAGCAACATATTCAACAACAGCATTGTTTTCAAAAACAGCAACGTTTTCAACAACTGCAACATTTTCAACAACAGCAACATTTTCAACAACAGCAACATTTTCAACTACAGCAATATTTTCAACAACAGCAACATTTTCAACAACAGCAACATTTTCAACAACAGAAACATTTTCATCAAAAGCATCATTTTCATCAACAGCAACATTTTCATCAACAGCAACAATTTCAACAACAGCAACATTTTCATCAACAGCAACATTTTCATCAACAGCAACATTTTCATCAACATCAATATTTTTAACAACAGCTACATTTTCAACAACAGCAATAGTTTCAACAACTGCAACATTTTAAACAACAGCAACATTCTCAAAAAAGCAACATTTTCATCAACAGCAACATTTTAATCAACAGCAGCTTTTTCATCAACAGACATTCATCAACGGCAACATTTTCATAAACAGCAATATTTTCATCAACAGCAACATTATCATCAACAGCAACATTTTCAACAACAGCTATATTTTCAACAACAGAAACATTTTCATCAAAATCAACATTTTCATCAACAGCAATATTTTAATCAAGAGAAACTTTTTCATCAACAGCAACATTTTCATCAACAGCAACATTTTCATCATTAGTACCAATTTCATCAACAGCAACATTTTCTACAACAGGAACATTTTCAACAACAGAAACATTTTAATCAACAGCCAAATTTTCATCAAAAGCAACATTTTCAACAACATCAACATTTTCAACAACATCAACATTTTCAACAAAAGAAATATTTTTAACAACAGTAACATTTTCAAAAACAGCAACATTTTTAACAACAGCAACATTTTCAACAACAGCAACATTTTCAAAAACAGCAAAATTTTTAACAACAGCAACATTTTCAAAAACAGCAACATTTTCAACAACAGCAACATTTTCAAAAACAGCAACATTTTCAACAACAGCAACATTGTCAAGAACAGCGTCATTTTCAACAACAGCAATATTTTCAACAACCGGAACATTTTCATCAAAACCAACATTTTCATCAACAGACATTCATCAACAATAACATTTTCATAAACAGCAATATTTTCATCAACAGCAACATTACCATCAACAGCAACATTTTCAACAACAGCTATATTTTCAACAACAGGAACATTTTCAACAAAAGCAACTTTTTCATCAACGGCAAAATTTTAATCAACAGCAACCTTTTCATCAACAGCAACATTTTCATACACAGCAACATTTTCATCATTAGCAACATTTTCATCAACAGCAACATTTTCAACAACTGCAACTTTTTCAACAACAGCAACATTTTCCTCAACAGCAACAATTTCAACAACAGCAAAATTTTCATCAACAGCAACATTTTCATCAACAGCAACAATTTCATCAAAAGCAACATTTTCATCAACATTCATATTTTTAACAACAGCAAAATTTAAACAACAGCAATAGTTTCAACCACTGCAACATTTTAAACAACAGCAACATTTTAAAAAAAAGCAACATTTTCATCAACAGCAACAATTTAATCAACAGCAACATTTTCATCAACAGACATTCATCAACAATAACATTTTCATAAACAGCAATATTTTCATCAACAGCAACATTACCATCAACAGCAACATTTTCAACAATCGCAACATTTTCAACAACAGCAACATTTTCAACAACTGCAACTTTTTCAACAACAGCAATATTTTCAACAAATGCAGCATTTTCATCAACAGCAACATTTTCAACAACAGCAACATTTTCAACAACAGAAGCATTTTAGTCAAAAGCATCATTTTCATCATTAGCAACATTCTCATCATCAGCAACATTTTCAACAATAGCAACATTTTCATCAACATAAATATTTTTAACAACAGCAAATTTTAAACAACAGCAATAGTTTCAACAACTGCAACATTTTAAATTACAGCAACATTTTCAAAAAAAGCAACATTTTCATCAACAGCAACAATTTGATCAACGGCAACATTTTCATCAACAGACATTCATCAACAATAACATTTTCATAAACAGCAATATTTTCATCAACAGCAACATTATCATCAACAGCAACATTTTCAACAACAGCCATATTTTCAACAACAGGAACATTTTCATCAAAAGCAACTTTTTCATCAACAGCAACATTTTCATACACAGCAACATTTTCATCATTAGCAACATTTTCATCAACAGCAACATTTTCGACAACAGGAACATTTTCAATTACAGAAACATTTTAATCAACAGCCAAATTTTAATCAAAAGCAACATTTTCAACAACAGTAACATTTTCAACAACATCAATATTCTCAACAAAAGTAATATTTTTAACAACAGTAACATTTTCAAAAACAGCAATATTTTCAACAACAGCAACATTTTCAACAACAGGAACATTTTCAACAACAGCAACATTTTCAACCACAGCAACATTTTCAACAGCAGTAACATTTTCTACAACAGCATCATTTTCAACAACAGCAACATTTTCAACAACAGAAGCATCTTCATCAAAAGCATCATTTTCATCATTAGCTACATTCTCATCATCAGCAACATTTTCAACAACAGACACATTTTCATCAACAGCAACATCATCATCAACAGCAACATTTTCAACAATCGCAACATTTTCACAGCAGCAATATTTTCAACAACTGCAACTTTTTCATCAACAGCAACATTTTCATCAACAGCAACATTTTCATCATTAGCAACATTCTCATCATTAGCAACATTTTCAACAATAGGATCATTTTAAACAACAGCAACATTTACATCAACAGAGAAATTTTAATCAAAAGCAACATTTTCAACAACAGCAACATTTTCAACAACAGCGACATTTTCAACAACAGCAACATTTTCAACAACAGCAACATTTTACAAAAATGCAACATTTTCACCAACAGACACACCTTCATCAACAGTGACATTTTCATCAACAGCAACATTTTCATTAACAGACATTTACATCAACAGCAACATTTTCATCAACAGCTACATTTTCATCAACAGCAACATATTCAACATCAGCAACATATTCAACAACAGCAGCATTTTCAACAACATTATTGTTTTCAAAAACAGCAACATTTTCAACAACTGCAACATTTTCAACAACAGCAACATTTTCAACAACAGCAACATTTTCAACTACAGCAATATTTTCAACAACAGCAACATTTTCAAAAACAGCAACATTTTCAACAACAGAAACATTTTCATCAAAAGCATCATTTTCATCAACAGCAACATTTTCATCAACAGCAACAATTTCAACAACAGCAACATTTTCATCAACAGCAACATTTTCATCAACAGCAACATTTTCATCAACATCAATATTTTTAACAACAGCTACATTTTCAACAACAGCAATAGTTTCAACAACTGCAACATTTTAAACAACAGCAACATTCTCAAAAAAGCAACATTTTCATCAACAGCAACATTTTAATCAACAGCAGCTTTTTCATCAACAGACATTCATCAACGGCAACATTTTTATAAACAGCAATATTTTCATCAACAGCAACATTTTCAACAACAGCTATATTTTCAACAAAATCAACATTTTCATCAACAGCAATATTTTAATCAAGAGAAACTTTTTCATCAACAGCAACATTTTCATCAACAGCAACATTTTCATCATTAGCAACAATTTCATCAACAGCAACATTTTCTACAACAGGAACATTTTCAACAACAGAAACATTTTAATCAACAGCCAAATTTTCATCAAAAGCAACATATTCAACAACAGCAACATTTTCAACAACATCAACATTTTCAACAAAAGAAATATTTTTAACAACAGTAACATTTTCAAAAACAGCAACATTTTTAACAACAGCAACATTTTCAACAACAGCAACATTTTCAAAAACAGCAAAATTTTTAACAACAGCAACATTTTCAAAAACAGCAACATTTTCAACAACAGCAACATTTTCAAAAACAGCAACATTTTTAACAACAGCAACATTGTCAAGAACAGCATCATTTTCAACAACAGCAATATTTTCAACAACCGGAACATTTTCATCAAAACCAACATTTTCATCAACAGACATTCATCAACAATAACATTTTCATAAACAGCAATATTTTCATCAACAGCAACATTACCATCAACAGCAACATTTTCAACAACAGCTATATTTTCAACAACAGGAACATTTTCAACAAAAGCAACTTTTTCATCAACGGCAAAATTTTAATCAACAGCAACCTTTTCATCAACAGCAACATTTTCATACACAGCAACATTTTCATCATTAGCAACATTTTCATCAACAGCAACATTTTCCTCAACAGCAACAATTTCAACAACAGCAAAATTTTCATCAACAGCAACATTTTCATCAACAGCAACATTTTCATCAATAGCAACATTTTCATCAACATTCATATTTTTAACAACAGCAAAATTTAAACAACAGCAATAGTTTCAACCACTGCAACATTTTAAACAACAGCAACATTTAAAAAAAAAGCAATATTTTCATCAACAGCAACAATTTAATCAACAGCAACATTTTCATCAACAGACATTCATCAACAATAACATTTTCATAAACAGCAATATTTTCATCAACAGCAACATTACCATCAACAGCAACATTTTCAACAATCGCAACATTTTCAACAACAGCAACATTTTCAACTGCAACTTTTTCAACAACAGCAATATTTTCAACAAATGCAACATTTTCATCAACAGCAACATTTTCAACAACAGCAACATTTTCAACAACAGAAGCATTTTAGTCAAAAGCATCATTTTCATCATTAGCAACATTCTCATCATCAGCAACATTTTCAACAATAGCAACATTTTCATCAACATAAATATTTTTAACAACAGCAAATTTTAAACAACAGCAATAGTTTCAACAACTGCAACATTTTAAACAACAGCAACATTTAAAAAAAAAGCAACATTTTCATCAACAGCAACAATTAAATAACAGCAACATTTTCATCAACAGACATTCATCAACAATAACATTTTCAACAACAGCAACATTTTCAACAACATCAATATTCTCAACAAAAGTAATATTTTTAACAACAGTAACATTTTCAAAAACAGCAATATTTTCAACAACAGCAACATTTTCAACAACAGGAACATTTTCAACAACAGCAACATTTTCAACCACAGCAACATTTTCAACAGCAGTAACATTTTCTACAACAGCATCATTTTCAACAACAGCAACATTTTCAACAACAGAAGCATCTTCATCAAAAGCATCATTTTCATCATTAGCTACATTCTCATCATCAGCAACATTTTCAACAACAGACACATTTTCATCAACAGCAACATCATCATCAACAGCAACATTTTCAACAATCGCAACATTTTCACAGCAGCAATATTTTCAACAACTGCAACTTTTTCAATAACAGCAACATTTTCAACAAAAGCATTATTTTCATCATTAGCAACATTCTCATCATCAGCAACATTCACAACAACAGCAACATTTTCATCAACAGCAACATTTTCATCATCAGCAACATTTTCAACAACAGGATCATTTTCAACAACAGCAACATTTCCATCAACAGCAAAATTTTAATCAAAAGCAACATTATCAACAACAGCAACATTTTCAACAACAGAAACATTTTCAACAACAGCAACATTTTCAACAACAGCAACATTTTCAACAACAGCAACATTTTACAAAACAGCATTATTTTCACCAACAACAACACATTCATCAACAGCAACATTTTCATCAACAGCAACATCTCATCAACAGACATTTTCATCAACAGCAACATTTTCATCAACAGCAACTTTATCATCAACATTAACATTTTCAACAACAGCAACATAATGAACATCAGCAACATATTCAACAACAGCAACATTTTCAACAACAGCAATGTTTTCAAAAACAGCAACATGTTCAACAACTGCAACATTTTCAACAATAGCAACCTTTTCAACAACAGCAACATTTTAAACAACAGCAACATTTTCAACAACAGCAACATTTTCAACAACAGCAACTTTTTCAACAACAGGAACATTTTCATCAAAAGCATCATTTTCATCAACAGCAACATTTTCATCAACAGCAACAATTTCAACAACAGCAACATTTTCATCAACAGCAGCATTTTCATCAACAGCAACATTTTCATCAACAAAAACCTTTTCATCAACATCAATATTTATAACAACAGCAACATTTTCAACAACAGGAATAGTTTCAACAACTGCAACATTTTAAACAACAGCAACATTTTCATCAACAGCAACATTTTAATCAACAGCAACTTTTTCATCAACAGACATTCATCAACAGCAACATTTTCATAAACAGCCATATTTTCATTAACAGCAACATTATCATCAACAGCAACATTTACAACAATAGCTATATTTTCCACAACAGCAACATATTCAACAAAAGCAACATTTTCATCAACAGCAACATTTCAATCAACAGCAACTTTTTCATCAACAGCAACATTTTCATCAACAGCAACATTTTCATCAACAGCAACATTTTCATCATTAGCAACATTCTCATCATCAGCAACATTTTAAACAACAGGATCATTTTCAACAACAGCAACATTTACATCAACAGAAAATTTTTAATCAAAAGCAACATTTTCAACAACAGCAACATTTTCAACAACAGCAACATTTTCGACAACAGGAACATTTTCAACAACAGGAAAATTTTAATCAACAGCCAAATTTTCATCAAAAGCAACATTTTCAACAACAGCAACATTTTCAACAACATCAACATTTTCAACAAAAGCAATATTTTTAATAACAGTAACATTTTCAAAAAAGCAACATTTTCAACAACAGAAACATTTTCAACAACAGCAACATTTTCAACAACAGCAACATTTTCCTCAACAGCAACAATTTCAACAACAGCAAAATTTTCATCAACAGCAACATTTTCATCAACAGCAACATTTTCATCAATAGCAACATTTTCATCAACATTAATATATTTAACAACAGCAAAATTAAAACAACAGCAATAGTTTCAACAACAGCAACATTTTCAAAAAAAGCAACATTTTCATTAACAGCAACAATTTAATCAACAGCAACATTTTCATCAACAGACATTCATCAACAATAACATTTTCATAAACAGCATTATTTTCATAAACTGCAACATTACCATCAACAGCAACATTTTCAACAACAGCTATATTTTCAACAACAGGAACATTTTCAACAAAAGCAACTTTTTCATCAACGGCAAAATTTTAATCAACAGCAACTTTTTCATCAACAGCAACATTTTCATACACAGCAACATTTTCATCATTAGCAACATTTTCATCAACAGCAACATTTTCGACAACAGGAACATTTTTAACAACAGAAACCTTTTTATCAAAAGCCAAATTTTCATCAAAAGCAACATTTTCAGCAACAGCAACATTTTCAACAACATCAACATTTTCAACAAAAGATATATTTTTAACAACAGTACCATTTTCAAAAACTGCAACATTTTCAACAACAGCAACATTTTCAACAACAGCAACATTTTCAACAACAGCAACATTTTCAACAACAGCAACATTTTCAACACCAGCAACATTATCATCAACATTAACATTTTCAACAACAGCAACATAATCAACATCAGCAACATATTCAACAACAGCAACATTTTCAACAACAGCAATGTTTTCAAAAACAGCAACATGTTCAACAACTGCAACATTTTCAACAACAGCAACCTTTTCAACAACAGCAACATTTTAAACAACAGCAACATTTTCAACAACAGCAACATTTTCAACAACAGCAACTTTTTCAACAACAGGAACATTTTCATCAAAAGCATCATTTTCATCAACAGCAACATTTTCATCAACAGCAACAATTTCAACAACAGCAACATTTTCATCAACAGCAGCATTTTCATCAACAGCAACATTTTCATCAACAAAAACCTTTTCATCAACATCAATATTTATAACAACAGCAACATTTTCAACAACAGGAATAGTTTCAACAACTGCAACATTTTAAACAACAGCAACATTTTCAAAAAAAGCAACATTTTCATCAACAGCAACATTTTAATCAACAGCAACTTTTTCATCAACAGACATTCATCAACAGCAACATTTTCATAAACAGCCATATTTTCATCAACAGCAACATTATAATCATCAGCAACATTTACAACAATAGCTATATTTTCCACAACAGCAACATATTCAACAAAAGCAACATTTTCATCAACAGCAACATTTCAATCAACAGCAACTTTTTCATCAACAGCAACATTTTCATCAACAGCAACATTTTCATCAACAGCAACATTTTCATCATTAGCAAAATTCTCATCATCAGCAACATTTTCAACAACAGGATCATTTTCAACAACAGAAACATTTACATCAACAGAAAATTTTTAATCAAAAGCAACATTTTCAACAACAGCAACATTTTCAACAACAGCAACATTTTCGACAACAGGAACATTTTCAACAACAGGAAAATTTTAATCAACAGCCAAATTTTCATCAAAAGCAACATTTTCAACAACAGCAACATTTTCAACAACATCAACATTTTCAACAAAAGCAATATTTTTAATAACAGTAACATTTTCAAAAAAAGCAACATTTTCAACAACAGCAATTTTTTCAACAACAGCAACATTTTCCTCAACAGCAACAATTTCAACAACAGCAAAATTTTCATCAACAGCAACATTTTCATCAACAGCAACATTTTCATCAATAGCAACATTTTCATCAACATTAATATATTTAACAACAGCAAAATTAAAACAACAGCAATAGTTTCAACAACAGCAACATTTTCAAAAAAAGCAACATTTTCATTAACAGCAACAATTTAATCAACAGCAACATTTTCATCAACAGACATTCATCAACAATAACATTTTCATAAACAGCATTATTTTCATAAACTGCAACATTACCATCAACAGCAACATTTTCAACAACAGCTATATTTTCAACAACAGGAACATTTTCAACAAAAGCAACTTTTTCATCAACGGCAAAATTTTAATCAACAGCAACTTTTTCATCAACAGCAACATTTTCATACACAGCAACATTTTCATCATTAGCAACATTTTCATCAACAGCAACATTTTCGACAACAGGAACATTTTCAACAACAGAAACATTTTTATCAAAAGCCAAATTTTCATCAAAAGCAACATTTTCAGCAACAGCAACATTTTCAACAACATCAACATTTTCAACAAAAGATATATTTTTAACAACAGTACCATTTTCAAAAACTGCAACATTTTCAACAACAGCAACATTTTCAACAACAGCAACATTTTCAACAACAGCAACATTTTCAACAACAGCAACATTTTCAACACCAGTAACATTTTCTACAACAGCATCATTTTCAACAACAGTAACATTTTCAACAACAGCAACATTTTCAACAATAGCAACATATTCAACAACAGCAACATTTTCAAAAACAGCAACATTTTCAACAACAGCAACATTTTCAAACACAGCAACATTTTCAACAACAGCAACATTGTCAACAACAGCATCATTTTCAACAACAGGAACATTTTCATCAAAAGCAACATTTTCATCAACAGCAACATATTCATCAACAGCAACAACTTCAACAACAGCAACATTTTCATAAACAGCAACATTTTCATCAACATCAATTTTTTTAACAACAGCAATATTTTCAACAACAGCAATAGTTTCAACAATTGCAACATTATAAACAACAGCAATATTTTCAAAAAACAACATTTTCATCAACAGCAACATTTTAATCAACAGCAACTTTTTCATCAACAGACATTCATCAACAGTAACATTTTCATAAACAGCCATATTTTCAACAACAGCAACATTATCATCAACAGCAACATTTTAATCAACAGCAACATTTTCATCATAAGCAACATTTTCATCAACAGCAACATTTTCGACAACAGGAACATTTTCAACAACAGGAACATATTAATCAACAGCCAAATTTTCATCAAAAGCAACATTTTCAACAACAGCAACATTTTCAACAACATCAACAATTTCAACAAAAGCAATATTTTTAGCAAAAGTAACATTTTCAAAAACAGCAACATTTTCGACAACAGCAACATTTTAAACAACAGCAACATTTTCAACAACAGCAACATTTTCAACAACAGCAACATTTTCAACAACAGCAACATATTCAACAACAGCAACATTTTCAACAACAGTAACATTTTCATCAACAGAAACATTTTCAAAAACAGCAACATTTTCAACAACAGCAACTTTTTCAACAACAGCAACATTTTTAACAACAGCATCATTTTCAACAACAGCAACACCTTCATCAACAGCAACATTTTCAACAACAGCAACATTTTCATCAACAGCAACATTTTCATCAACAGCAACATTTTCATCAACAGCAACATTTTCATCAAAAGCAGCAATTTCAATAGCAACATTTTCATCAACAGCAACATTTTCATCAACAGCATCATTTTCAACAACAGCAACATTTTCATCAACAGCAAAATTTTCATCAACAGCAACATTTTCATCAACAGCAACATTTTCATCAAAAGCAGCAATTTCAATAGCAACATTTTCATCAACAGCAACATTTTAATCAACAGCAACATTTTCATCAACAGACATTCATCAACAATAACATTTTCATAAACAGCAATATTTTCATCAACAGCAACATTATCATCAACAGCAACATTTTCAACAAAATCTATATTTTCAACAAAAGGAACATTTTCAACAAGAGCAACTTTTTCATCAACAGCATTAATTTAATCAACAGAACTTTTTCATCAACAGCAACATTTTCATACACACCAAATTTTCATCATTTGCAACATTTTTATCAACAGCAACATTTTCGACAACAGGAACATTTTCAACAACAGAAAAATTTTAATCAACAGCCAAATTTTCATCAAAAGCAACATTTTCAGCAACAGCAACATTTTCAACAACATCAACATTTTCAACAAAAGCAATATTTTTAACAACATTAACATTTTCAAAAACAGCAACATTTTCAACAACAGCAACAGTTTGAACAACAGCAATATTTTAACAACAGCAACATTTTCAACCACAGCAACATTTTCAACTGCTGTAACATTTTATACAACTGCATCATTTTCAACTACAGCAACATTTTCAACAACAGCAACATTTATAACAACAGCAACATTTTCAAAAATAGCAACATTTTCAACAACAGCAACATTTTCAAAAACAGCAACATTTAAAACAACAGCAACATTGTCAACAACAGCATTATTTTCAACAACAGCAACATTTTCAACAACAGGAACATTTTCATCAAAAGCAACATTTTCATCAATAGCAACATATTCATCAACAGCAACAACTTCAACAAGGGCAACATTTTCATAAACAGCAACATTTTCATCAACATCAATTTTTTTAACAACAGCAACATTTTCAACAACAGCAATAGTTTCAACAACTGCAACATTTTAAACAACAGCAACATTTTCAAATAAAGCAACATTTTCATCAACAGAAACATTTTAATCAACAGCAACTTTTTCATCAACAGACATTCATCAACAGCAACATTTTCATAACCAGCCATATTTTCATCAAAAGCAACATTATCATCAACAGCAACATTTACAACAACAGCTATATTTTCCACAACAGCAACATATTCAACAAAAGCAACATTTTCATCAACAGCAACATTTTAAACAAAAGCAACTTTTTCATCAACAGAATACTTTTCATCAACAGCAACATTTTCATCATAAGCAACATTTTCATCAACAGCAACATTTTCGACAACAGGAACATTTTCATCAACAGGAACATTTTCAACAAAAGCAATATTTTTAACAAAAGTAACATTTTCAAAAACAGAAAAATTTTCAACAACAGCAACATTTTCAACAACAGCAACATTTTCAACAACAGTAACATTTTCAACAACAGCAACATTTTCAACTACAGTAACATTTTCTACAACAGAATCGTTTTCAACAACAGCAACATTTTCAACAACAGCAACATTTTCAACAACAGCAACATTTTCAACAACAGCAACATTTTCATCAAAAGCAACATTTTCATCAACAGCAACATTTTCATAAACAGCAACATTTTCAACAACAGCAAAATTTTCATCAACAGCATCATTTTCATCAACAGCAACATTTTCATCAACAGCAACATTTTCATCAACATCAATATTTTTAACAACAGCAATATTTTCAACAACAGCAACATTTTCAACAACAGCAACATTTTCGACAACAGGAACATTTTCAACAACAGGAAAATTTTAATCAACAGCCAAATTTTCATCAAAAGCAACATTTTCAACAACAGCAACATTTTCAACAACATCAACATTTTCAACAAAAGCAATATTTTTAATAACAGTAACATTTTCAAAAAAAGCAACATTTTCAACAACAGCAACATTTTCAACAACAGCAACATTTTCAACAACAGCAACATTTTCCTCAACAGCAACAATTTCAACAACAGCAAAATTTTCATCAACAGCAACATTTTCATCAACAGCAACATTTTCATCAATAGCAACATTTTCATCAACATTAATATATTTAACAACAGCAAAATTAAAACAACAGCAATAGTTTCAACAACAGCAACATTTTCAAAAAAAGCAACATTTTCATTAACAGCAACAATTTAATCAACAGCAACATTTTCATCAACAGACATTCATCAACAATAACATTTTCATAAACAGCATTATTTTCATAAACTGCAACATTACCATCAACAGCAACATTTTCAACAACAGCTATATTTTCAACAACAGGAACATTTTCAACAAAAGCAACTTTTTCATCAACGGAAAAATTTTAATCAACAGCAACTTTTTCATCAACAGCAACATTTTCATACACAGCAACATTTTCATCATTAGCAACATTTTCATCAACAGCAACATTTTCGACAACAGGAACATTTTCAACAACAGAAACATTTTTATCAAAAGCCAAATTTTCATCAAAAGCAACATTTTCAGCAACAGCAACATTTTCAACAACATCAACATTTTCAACAAAAGATATATTTTTAACAGCAGTACCATTTTCAAAAACTGCAACATTTTCAACAACAGCAACATTTTCAACAACAGCAACATTTTCAACAACAGCAACATTTTCAACAACAGCAACATTTTCAACACCAGCAACATTTTCAACAACAGCATCATTTTCAACAACAGTAACATTTTCAACAACAGCAACATTTTCAACAATAGCAACATATTCAACAACAGCAACATTTTCAAAAACAGCAACATTTTCAACAACAGCAACATTTTCAAACACAGCAACATTTTCAACAACAGCAACATTGTCAACAACAGCATCATTTTCAACAACAGCAACATTTTCAACAACAGGATCATTTTCATCAAAAGCAACATTTTCATCAACAGCAACATATTCATCAACAGCAACAACTTCAACAACAGCAACATTTTCATAAACAGCAACATTTTCATCAACATCAATTTTTTTAACAACAGCAATATTTTCAACAACAGCAATAGTTTCAACAATTGCAACATTATAAACAACAGCAATATTTTCAAAAAACAACATTTTCATCAACAGCAACATTTTAATCAACAGCAACTTTTTCATCAACAGACATTCATCAACAGTAACATTTTCATAAACAGCCATATTTTCAACAACAGCAACATTATCATCAACAGCAACATTTTAATCAACAGCAACATTTTCATCATAAGCAACATTTTCATCAACAGCAACATTTTCGACAACAGGAACATTTTCAACAACAGGAACATATTAATCAACAGCCAAATTTTCATCAAAAGCAACATTTTCAACAACAGCAACATTTTCAACAACATCAACAATTTCAACAAAAGCAATATTTTTAGCAAAAGTAACATTTTCAAAAACAGCAACATTTTCGACAACAGCAACATTTTAAACAACAGCAACATTTTCAACAACAGCAACATTTTCAACAACAGCAACATTTTCAACAACAGCAACATATACAAACACAGCAACATTTTCAACAACAGTAACATTTTCATCAACAGAAACATTTTCAAAAACAGCAACATTTTCAACAACAGCAACATTTTCAACAACAGCAACATTTTTAACAACAGCATCATTTTCAACAACAGCAACACTTTCATCAACAGCAACATTTTCAACAACAGCAACATTTTCATCAACAGCAACATTTTCATCAACAGCAACATTTTCATCAACAGCAACATTTTCATCAAAAGCAACATTTTCATCAACAGCAACATTTTCATCAACAGCAACATTTTCAACAACAGCAACATTTTCATCAACAGCAAAATTTTCATCAACAGCAACATTTTCATCAACAGCAACATTTTCATCAAAAGCAGCAATTTCAATAGCAACATTTTCATCAACAGCAACATTTTAATCAACAGCAACATTTTCATCAACAGACATTCATCAACAATAACATTTTCATAAACAGCAATATTTTCATCAACAGCAACATTATCATCAACAGCAACATTTTCAACAAAATCTATATTTTCAACAAAAGGAACATTTTCAACAAGAGCAACTTTTTCATCAACAGCATTAATTTAATCAACAGAACTTTTTCATCAACAGCAACATTTTCATACACACCAAATTTTCATCATTTGCAACATTTTCATCAACAGCAACATTTTCGACAACAGGAACATTTTCAACAACAGAAAAATTTTAATCAACAGCCAAATTTTCATCAAAAGCAACATTTTCAGCAACAGCAACATTTTCAACAACATCAACATTTTCAACAAAAGCAATATTTTTAACAACAGTAACATTTTCAAAAACAGCAACATTTTCAACAACAGCAACATTTTCAACAACAGCAATATTTTAACAACAGCAACATTTTCAACTGCTGTAACATTTTATACAACTGCATCATTTTCAACTACAGCAACATTTTCAACAACAGCAACATTTATAACAACAGCAACATTTTCAAAAATAGCAACATTTTCAACAACAGCAACATTTTCAAAAACAGCAACATTTTAAACAACAGCAACATTGTCAACAACAGCATTATTTTCAACAACAGCAACATTTTCAACAACAGGAACATTTTCATCAAAAGCAACATTTTCATCAACAGCAACATATTCATCAACAGCAACAACTTCAACAAGGGCAACATTTTCATAAACAGCAACATTTTCATCAACATCAATTTTTTTAACAACAGCAACATTTTCAACAACAGCAATAGTTTCAACAACTGCAACATTTTAAACAACAGCAACATTTTCAAATAAAGCAACATTTTCATCAACAGAAACATTTTAATCAACAGCAACTTTTTCATCAACAGACATTCATCAACAGCAACATTTTCATAACCAGCCATATTTTCATCAAAAGCAACATTTTCATCAACAGCAACATTTTAATCAAAAGCAACTTTTTCATCAACAGAATACTTTTCATCAACAGCAACATTTTCATCATAAGCAACATTTTCATCAACAGCAACATTTTCGACAACAGGAACATTTTCATCAACAGGAACATTTTCAACAAAAGCAATATTTTTAACAAAAGTAACATTTTCAAAAACAGAAAAATTTTCAACAACAGCAACATTTTCAACAACAGCAACATTTTCAACAACAGTAACATTATCAACAACAGCAACATTTTCAACTACAGTAACATTTTCTACAACAGAATCGTTTTCAACAACAGCAACATTTTCAACAACAGCAACATTTTCAACAACAGCAACATTTTCAACAACAGCAACATTTTCATCAAAAGCAACATTTTCATCAACAGCAACATTTTCATAAACAGCAACAATTTCAACAACAGCAAAATTTTCATCAACAGCATCATTTTCATCAACAGCAACATTTTCATCAACAGCAACATTTTCATCAACATCAATATTTTTAACAACAGCAATATTTTCAACAACAGCAATAGTTTCAACAACTGCAACATTTTAAACAACAGCAACATTTTCAAAAAAAGCAACATTTTCACCAGCAGCAACATTTTAATCAACAGCAACTTTTTCATCAACAGACATTCATCAACAGCAACATTTTCATAAACAGTAAATTGTCATCAACAGCAACATTATCATCAACAGCAACATTTTCAACAACAGCTATATTTTCAACAACAGCAACATTTTCAAAAATGCAACATATTCATCAACAGCAACATTTTAATCAACAGCAACTTTTTCATCAACAGCAACATTTTCATCAACAGCAACATTTTCATCATTAGCAACATTTTCGACAACAGGAACATTTTCAACAACAGAAACATTTTAATCAACAGATAATTTTCATCAAAAGCAACATTTTCAACAACACCAACATTTTCAACAACATCAACATTTTCAACAATAGCAATATTTTTAACAACAGTAACATTTTCAAAAACAGCAACATTTTCAACAACAGCGACATTTTCAACAACAGCAACAATTTCAACAACAACAAAATTTTAACAACAGCAAAATTTTCAACAACAGCAACATTCTCTACAACAGCATCATTTTCAACAACAGAAACTTTTTCAACAACAGCAACATTTTCAACAACAGCAACATTTTCATCAACAGAAACATTTTCAACAACAGCAACATTTTCATCAACAGCAACATTTTCAACAACATCAACATTTTCAACAAAAGCAATATTTTTAACAACATTAACATTTTCAAAAACAGCAACATTTTCAACAACAGCAACAGTTTGAACAACAGCAATATTTTAACAACAGCAACATTTTCAACCACAGCAACATTTTCAACTGCTGTAACATTTTATACAACTGCATCATTTTCAACTACAGCAACATTTTCAACAACAGCAACATTTATAACAACAGCAACATTTTCAAAAATAGCAACATTTTCAACAACAGCAACATTTTCAAAAACAGCAACATTTAAAACAACAGCAACATTGTCAACAACAGCATTATTTTCAACAACAGCAACATTTTCAACAACAGGAACATTTTCATCAAAAGCAACATTTTCATCAATAGCAACATATTCATCAACAGCAACAACTTCAACAAGGGCAACATTTTCATAAACAGCAACATTTTCATCAACATCAATTTTTTTAACAACAGCAACATTTTCAACAACAGCAATAGTTTCAACAACTGCAACATTTTAAACAACAGCAACATTTTCAAATAAAGCAACATTTTCATCAACAGAAACATTTTAATCAACAGCAACTTTTTCATCAACAGACATTCATCAACAGCAACATTTTCATAACCAGCCATATTTTCATCAAAAGCAACATTATCATCAACAGCAACATTTACAACAACAGCTATATTTTCCACAACAGCAACATATTCAACAAAAGCAACATTTTCATCAACAGCAACATTTTAAACAAAAGCAACTTTTTCATCAACAGAATACTTTTCATCAACAGCAACATTTTCATCATAAGCAACATTTTTAACAACATTAACATTTTCAAAAACAGCAACATTTTCAACAACAGCAACAGTTTGAACAACAGCAATATTTTAACAACAGCAACATTTTCAACCACAGCAACATTTTCAACTGCTGTAACATTTTATACAACTGCATCATTTTCAACTACAGCAACATTTTCAACAACAGCAACATTTATAACAACAGCAACATTTTCAAAAATAGCAACATTTTCAACAACAGCAACATTTTCAAAAACAGCAACATTTAAAACAACAGCAACATTGTCAACAACAGCATTATTTTCAACAACAGCAACATTTTCAACAACAGGAACATTTTCATCAAAAGCAACATTTTCATCAATAGCAACATATTCATCAACAGCAACAACTTCAACAAGGGCAACATTTTCATAAACAGCAACATTTTCATCAACATCAATTTTTTTAACAACAGCAACATTTTCAACAACAGCAATAGTTTCAACAACTGCAACATTTTAAACAACAGCAACATTTTCAAATAAAGCAACATTTTCATCAACAGAAACATTTTAATCAACAGCAACTTTTTCATCAACAGACATTCATCAACAGCAACATTTTCATAACCAGCCATATTTTCATCAAAAGCAACATTATCATCAACAGCAACATTTACAACAACAGCTATATTTTCCACAACAGCAACATATTCAACAAAAGCAACATTTTCATCAACAGCAACATTTTAAACAAAAGCAACTTTTTCATCAACAGAATACTTTTCATCAACAGCAACATTTTCATCATAAGCAACATTTTCATCAACAGCAACATTTTCGACAACAGGAACATTTTCATCAACAGGAACATTTTCAACAAAAGCAATATTTTTAACAAAAGTAACATTTTCAAAAACAGAAAAATTTTCAACAACAGCAACATTTTCAACAACAGCAACATTTTCAACAACAGTAACATTATCAACAACAGCAACATTTTCAACTACAGTAACATTTTCTACAACAGAATCGTTTTCAACAACAGCAACATTTTCAACAACAGCAACATTTTCAACAACAGCAACATTTTCAACAACAGCAACATTTTCATCAAAAGCAACATTTTCATCAACAGCAACATTTTCATCAACAGCAACATTTTCAACAACAGCAAAATTTTCATCAACAGCATCATTTTCATCAACAGCAACATTTTCATCAACAGCAACATTTTCATCAACATCAATATTTTTAACAACAGCAATATTTTCAACAACAGCAACATTTTCAACAACAGCAACATTTTCGACAACAGGAACATTTTCAACAACAGGAATATTTTAATCAACAGCCAAATTTTCATCAAAAGCAACATTTTCAACAACAGCAACATTTTCAACAACATCAACATTTTCAACAAAAGCAATATTTTTAATAACAGTAACATTTTCAAAAAAAGCAACATTTTCAACAACAGCAACATTTTCAACAACAGCAACATTTTCAACAACAGCAACATTTTCATCAACAGCAACAATTTCAACAACAGCAAAATTTTCATCAACAGCAACATTTTCATCAACAGCAACATTTTCATCAATAGCAACATTTTCATCAACATTAATATATTTAACAACAGCAAAATTAAAACAACAGCAATAGTTTCAACAACAGCAACATTTTCAAAAAAAGCAACATTTTCATTAACAGCAACAATTTAATCAACAGCAACATTTTCATCAACAGACATTCATCAACAATAACATTTTCATAAACAGCATTATTTTCATAAACTGCAACATTACCATCAACAGCAACATTTTCAACAACAGCTATATTTTCAACAACAGGAACATTTTCAACAAAAGCAACTTTTTCATCAACGGAAAAATTTTAATCAACAGCAACTTTTTCATCAACAGCAACATTTTCATACACAGCAACATTTTCATCATTAGCAACATTTTCATCAACAGCAACATTTTCGACAACAGGAACATTTTCAACAACAGAAACATTTTTATCAAAAGCCAAATTTTCATCAAAAGCAACATTTTCAGCAACAGCAACATTTTCAACAACATCAACATTTTCAACAAAAGATATATTTTTAACAGCAGTACCATTTTCAAAAACTGCAACATTTTCAACAACAGCAACATTTTCAACAACAGCAACATTTTCAACAACAGCAACATTTTCAACAACAGCAACATTTTCAACACCAGCAACATTTTCTACAACAGCATCATTTTCAACAACAGTAACATTTTCAACAACAGCAACATTTTCAACAATAGCAACATATTCAACAACAGCAACATTTTCAACAACAGCAACATTTTCAACAACAGCAACATTTTCAAACACAGCAACATTTTCAACAACAGCAACATTGTCAACAACAGCATCATTTTCAACAACAGCAACATTTTCAACAACAGGATCATTTTCATCAAAAGCAACATTTTCATCAACAGCAACATATTCATCAACAGCAACAACTTCAACAACAGCAACATTTTCATAAACAGCAACATTTTCATCAACATCAATTTTTTTAACAACAGCAATATTTTCAACAACAGCAATAGTTTCAACAATTGCAACATTATAAACAACAGCAATATTTTCAAAAAACAACATTTTCATCAACAGCAACATTTTAATCAACAGCAACTTTTTCATCAACAGACATTCATCAACAGTAACATTTTCATAAACAGCCATATTTTCAACAACAGCAACATTATCATCAACAGCAACATTTTAATCAACAGCAACATTTTCATCATAAGCAACATTTTCATCAACAGCAACATTTTCGACAACAGGAACATTTTCAACAACAGGAACATATTAATCAACAGCCAAATTTTCATCAAAAGCAACATTTTCAACAACAGCAACATTTTCAACAACATCAACAATTTCAACAAAAGCAATATTTTTAGCAAAAGTAACATTTTCAAAAACAGCAACATTTTCGACAACAGCAACATTTTAAACAACAGCAACATTTTCAACAACAGCAACATTTTCAACAACAGCAACATTTTCAACAACAGCAACATATTCAACAACAGCAACATTTTCAACAACAGTAACATTTTCATCAACAGAAACATTTTCAAAAACAGCAACATTTTCAACAACAGCAACATTTTCAACAACAGCAACATTTTTAACAACAGCATCATTTTCAACAACAGCAACACTTTCATCAACAGCAACATTTTCAACAACAGCAACATTTTCATCAACAGCAACATTTTCATCAACAGCAACATTTTCATCAACAGCAACATTTTCATCAAAAGCAACATTTTCATCAACAGCAACATTTTCATCAACAGCATCATTTTCAACAACAGCAACATTTTCATCAACAGCAAAATTTTCATCAACAGCAACATTTTCATCAACAGCAACATTTTCATCAAAAGCAGCAATTTCAATAGCAACATTTTCATCAACAGCAACATTTTAATCAACAGCAACATTTTCATCAACAGACATTCATCAACAATAACATTTTCATAAACAGCAATATTTTCATCAACAGCAACATTATCATCAACAGCAACATTTTCAACAAAATCTATATTTTCAACAAAAGGAACATTTTCAACAAGAGCAACTTTTTCATCAACAGCATTAATTTAATCAACAGAACTTTTTCATCAACAGCAACATTTTCATACACACCAAATTTTCATCATTTGCAACATTTTCATCAACAGCAACATTTTCGACAACAGGAACATTTTCAACAACAGAAAAATTTTAATCAACAGCCAAATTTTCATCAAAAGCAACATTTTCAGCAACAGCAACATTTTCAACAACATCAACATTTTCAACAAAAGCAATATTTTTAACAACAGTAACATTTTCAAAAACAGCAACATTTTCAACAACAGCAACATTTTCAACAACAGCAATATTTTAACAACAGCAACATTTTCAACTGCTGTAACATTTTATACAACTGCATCATTTTCAACTACAGCAACATTTTCAACAACAGCAACATTTATAACAACAGCAACATTTTCAAAAATAGCAACATTTTCAACAACAGCAACATTTTCAAAAACAGCAACATTTTAAACAACAGCAACATTGTCAACAACAGCATTATTTTCAACAACAGCAACATTTTCAACAACAGGAACATTTTCATCAAAAGCAACATTTTCATCAACAGCAACATATTCATCAACAGCAACAACTTCAACAAGGGCAACATTTTCATAAACAGCAACATTTTCATCAACATCAATTTTTTTAACAACAGCAACATTTTCAACAACAGCAATAGTTTCAACAACTGCAACATTTTAAACAACAGCAACATTTTCAAATAAAGCAACATTTTCATCAACAGAAACATTTTAATCAACAGCAACTTTTTCATCAACAGACATTCATCAACAGCAACATTTTCATAACCAGCCATATTTTCATCAAAAGCAACATTATCATCAACAGCAACATTTACAACAACAGCTATATTTTCCACAACAGCAACATATTCAACAAAAGCAACATTTTCATCAACAGCAACATTTTAATCAAAAGCAACTTTTTCATCAACAGAATACTTTTCATCAACAGCAACATTTTCATCATAAGCAACATTTTCATCAACAGCAACATTTTCGACAACAGGAACATTTTCATCAACAGGAACATTTTCAACAAAAGCAATATTTTTAACAAAAGTAACATTTTCAAAAACAGAAAAATTTTCAACAACAGCAACATTTTCAACAACAGCAACATTTTCAACAACAGTAACATTATCAACAACAGCAACATTTTCAACTACAGAAACATTTTCTACAACAGAATCATTTTCAACAACAGCAACATTTTCAACAACAGCAACATTTTCAACAACAGCAACATTTTCAACAACAGCAACATTTTCATCAAAAGCAACATTTTCATCAACAGCAACATTTTCATAAACAGCAACATTTTCAACAACAGCAACATTTTCATCAACAGCAACATTTTCATCAACAGCAACATTTTCATCAACAGCAACATTTTCATCAACATCAATATTTTTAACAACAGCAATATTTTCAACAACAGCAATAGTTTCAACAACTGCAACATTTTAAACAACAGCAACATTTTCAAAAAAAGCAACATTTTCACCAGCAGCAACATTTTAATCAACAGCAACTTTTTCATCAACAGACATTCATCAACAGCAACATTTTCATAAACAGTAAATTGTCATCAACAGCAACATTATCATCAACAGCAACATTTTCAACAACAGCTATATTTTCAACAACAGCAACATTTTCAAAAATGCAACATATTCATCAACAGCAACATTTTAATCAACAGCAACTTTTTCATCAACAGCAACATTTTCATCAACAGCAACATTTTCATCATTAGCAACATTTTCGACAACAGGAACATTTTCAACAACAGAAACATTTTAATCAACAGATAATTTTCATCAAAAGCAACATTTTCAACAACACCAACATTTTCAACAACATCAACATTTTCAACAATAGCAATATTTTTAACAACAGTAACATTTTCAAAAACAGCAACATTTTCAACAACAGCGACATTTTCAACAACAGCAACAATTTCAACAACAACAAAATTTTAACAACAGCAAAATTTTCAACAACAGCAACATTCTCTACAACAGCATCATTTTCAACAACAGAAACTTTTTCAACAACAGCAACATTTTCAACAACAGCAACATTTTCATCAACAGAAACATTTTCAACAACAGCAACATTTTCATCAACAGCAACAATTTCAAAGACAGAAACATTTTTAACAACAGCATCATTTTTAACAACAGCATCATTTTCAACAACAGCAACACTTTCATCAACAGCAACATTTTCAACAACAGCAACATTTTCATCAACAGCAACATTTTCATCAACAGCAACATTTTCATCAACAGCAACATTTTCATCAAAAGCAGGAATTTCAATAGCAACATTTTCTTCAACAGCAACATTTCCAACAAGGGGATCTTTTTCATCAACAGCAACATTTTCATCAACAGCAACATTTTCATCAACAGCAACATTTTCATCAACAGCAACATTTTCATCAACAGCAAAATTTTCATCAACAGCAACATTTTCATCAACAGCAACATTTTACAAAACAGCAACATTTTCACCAACAGCAACACTTTCATCAACAGCAACATTTTCATCAACAGCAACATTTTCATCAACAGACATTTTCATCAACAGTAACATTTTCATCAACAGCAACATTTTCAACAAAATCTATATTTTCAACAAAAGGAACATTTTCAACAAAAGCAACTTTTTCATCAACAGCATTAATTTAATCAACAGCAACTTTTTCATCAACAGCAACATTTTCATACACAGCAACATTTTCATCATTTTCAACATTTTCATCAACAGCAACATTTTCGACAACAGGAACATTTTCAACAACAGAAACATTTTAATCAACAGCCAAATTTTCATCAAAAGCAACATTTTCAGTAACAGCAACATTTTCAACAACATCAACATTTTCAACAAAAGCAATATTTTTAACTACAGTAACATTTTCAAAAACAGCAACATTTTCAACAACAGCAACATTTTCAACAATAGCAACATTTTCAACAACAGCAACATTTTCAACCACAGCAACATTTTCAACTGCAGTAACATTTTATACAACAGCATCATTTTCAACAACAGCAACATTTTCAACAAAAGCAATATATTTAACAACAGTAACATTTTCAAAAACAGCAACATATTCTACAACAGCAACATTTTCAACAACAGCAACATTTCCAACAACAGCAACATTTTCAACCACAGCAACATTTTCAACAGCAGTAACATTTTTCACAACAGCATCATTTTCAACAACAGCAACATTTTCAACAACAGCAACATTTTCAACAAAAGCAACATTAATAACAACAGCAACATTTTCAAAAATAGCAACATTTTCAACAACAGCAACATTTAAAAAAACAGCAACATTTTCAACAACAGCAACATTGTCAATAACAGCATTATTTTCAACAACAGCAAAATTTTCAACAATAGGAACATTTTCATCAAAAGCAACATTTTCATCAACAGCAACATATTCATCAACAGCAACAACTTCATTAACAGCAACATTTTCATAAACAGCAACATTTTCATCAACATCAATTTTTTTAACAACAGCAACATTTTCAACAACAGCAATAGTTTCAACAACTGCAACATTTTAAACAACAGCAACATTTTCAAATAAAGCAACATTTTCATCAACAGAAACATTTTAATCAACAGCAACTTTTTCATCAACAGACATTCATCAACAGCAACATTTTCATAACCAGCCATATTTTCATCAATAGCAGCATTATCATCAACAGCAACATTTACAACAAAAGCTATATTTTCCACAACAGCAACATATTCAACAAAAGCAACATTTTCATCAACAGCAACATTTTAATCAAAAGCAACTTTTTCATCAACAGCAACATTTTCATCAACAGCAACATTTTCATCATAAGCAACATTTTCATCAACAGCAACATTTTCGACAACAGGAACATTTTCAACAACAGGATCATTTTCAACAAAAGCAATATTTTTAACAAAAGTAACATTTTCAAAAACAGAAAAATTTTCAACAACAGCAACATTTTCAACAACAGCAACATTTTCAACAACAGTAACATTATCAACAACAGCAACGTTTTCAACTACAGTAACGATTTCTACAACAGCATCGTTTTCAACAACAGCAACATTTTCAATTACAGCAACATTTTCAACAACAGCAAAATATTCAACAACAGCAACATTTTCAACAACAGCAACATTTTCATCAACAGCAACATTTTCAAAAACAGCAACATTTTCAACAACAGCAACATTTTCACCAACAGCAACATTTTCAACAACAGCATCATTTTCAACAACAGCAACATTTTCAACAAGGGGATCTTTTTCATCAACAGTTACATTTTCATCTACAGCAACATTTTCATCAACAGCAACATTTTCATCAACAGCAAAATTTTCATCAACAGCAACATTTTCATCAACAGCAACATTTTACAAAACAGCAACATTTTCACCAACAGCAACACTTTCATCAACAGCAACATTTTCATCAACAGCAACATTTTCATCAACAGACATTTTCATACACAGTAACATTTTTATCAACAGCAACATTTTCATCAACAGCAACATTATCATCAACAGCAACATTTTCAACAAACGCAAAATATTCAACATCAGCAACATATTCAACAACAGCAATATTTTCAACAATAGCAATGTTATCAAAAACAGCAACATTTTCAACAACTGCAACATTTTCAACAACAGCAACATTTTCAAAAAAAGCAACATTTTCATCAGCAGCAACATTTTAATCAACAGCAACTTTTTCATCAACATACATTCATCAACAGCAACATTTTCATAAACAGCAATATTGTCATCAACAGCAACATTATCATCAACAGCAACATTTTCAACAACAGCTATATTTTCAACAACAGAAACATTTTCTACAAATGCAACATATTCATCAACAGCAACATTTTAATCAACAGCAACTTTTTCATCAACAGCAACATTTTCATCAACAGCAACATTTTCATCATTAGCAACATTTTCGACAACAGGAACATTTTCAACAACAGAAACATTTTAATCAATGCCAAATTTTCATCAAAAGCAACATTTTCAACAACACCAACATTTTCAACAACATCAACATTTTCAACAATAGCAATATTTTTAACAACAGTAACATTTTCAAAAACAGCAACATTTTCAACAACAGCAACATTTTCAACAACAGCAACAATTTCAAAAACAACAAAATTTTTAACAACAGCAACATTTTCAACAACAGCAACATTCTCTACAACAGCAACATTTTCAAAAAAAGGTAATTTTTCATCAACAGCAATATTTTAATCAATAGCAACTTTTTCAACAACAGCAACATTTTCATCAACAGCAACATTTTCATCATTAGCAACATTTTCATCAACAGAAACATTTTCATCAACAGGAACATTTAAATCAACAGGAACATTTTCATCAAAAGCAACATTTTCATCAACAGCAACATTTTCATCAACAGCAACAATTTCAACAACAGCAACATTTTCATCAACAGCAACATTTTCAACAACAGCAACATTTTCATCAACAGCAACATTTTCATCAACATTTATATTTTTAACAACAGCAAAATTTAAACAACAGCAATAGTTTCAATAACTGCAACATTTTAAACAACAGCAACATTTTCAAAAAAGCAACATTTTCATCAACAGCAACATTTTAATCAACAGCAACATTTTCATCAACAGACATTCATAAACAATAACATTTTCAAAAACAGCAATATTTTCAACAACAGCAACATTATCATCAACAGCAACATTTTCAACAAAAGCTATATTTTCAACAACAGGAACATTTTCAACAAAAGCAACTTTTTCATCAACAGCAGCATTTTAATCAACAGCAACTTTTTCATCAACAGCAACATTTTCATACGCAGAAATATTTTCATCATTAGCAACATTTTCATCAACAGCAAAATTTTCGACAACAGGAAGATTTTCAACAACAGCAACATTTTCAACAACAGCAACATTTTTAACAACAGCAAAATTTTCAACCTCAGCAACATTTTCAACAGCAGTTAAATTTTCAACAACAGCAACATTTTCAAAAACAGCAACATTTTCAACAACAGCAACATTGTCAACAACAGCATCATTTTCAACAACAGCAACATTTTCTACAACAGGAACATTTTCATCAAAAGCAACATTTTCATCAACAGCAACAACTTCAACAAAAGCAACATTTTCATCAACAGAAACATTTTCATCAACATCAATTTTTTTAACAACAGCAACATTTTCAACAACAGCAATAGTTTCAACTACTGCAACATTTTAAACAACAGCAACATTTTCAAAAAAAGCAACATTTTCATCAACAGCAACATTTTAATCAACAGCAACTTTTTCATCAACAGACATTATTCAACAGCAACATTTTCATAAACAGCCATATTTTCATCAACAGCAACATTATCATCAACAGCAACATTAACAACAACAGCTACTTTTTCCACAACAGCAACATATTCAACAAAAGCAACATTTTCATCAACAGCAACATTTTAATCAACAGCAACTTTTTCATCAACAGCAACATTTTCATAACCAGCAACATTTTCATCATTAGCAACATTTTCATCAACAGCAACATTTTCATCAACAGCAACATTTTCGACAACAGGAACATTTTCAACAACGGAAACATTTTAATCAACAGCTAAATTATCATCAAAAGCAACATTTTCAACAACAGCAACATTATCAACAACATCAACATTTTCAACAAAAGCAATATTTTTAACAACAGTAACATTTTCAAAAACAGCAACATATTCAACAACAGCAACATTTTCAACAACAGCAACATTTTCAACAACAGCAACATTTTCAACTACAACAACATTTTCAACAGCAGTAACATTTTCTACAACAGCATCATTTTCAACAACAGCAACATTTTCAACAACAGCAACATTTTCAACAACAGGCACATATTCAACAACAGCAACATTTTCAAAAACAGTAATATTTTCAACAACAGCAACATTTTCAAAAACAGCAACATTTTCAACAACAGCAACATTGTCAACAACAGCATCATTTTCAACAACAGCAACATTTTCTACAACAGGAACATTTTCATCAAAAGCAACATTTTCATCAACAGCAACATATTCATCAATATCAACAACTTCAACAACAGCAACATTTTCATCAACAGCAACATTTTCATCAACATCAATTTTTTTAACAACAGCAACATTTTCAACAACAGCAATAGTTTCAACTACTGCAACATTTTAAACAACAGCAACATTTTCATAAAAAGCAACATTTTCATCAACAGCAACATTTTATTCAACAGCAACTTTTTCATCAACAGACATTCATCAACAGCAACATCTTCATAAACAGCCATATTTTCATCAACAGCAACATTAACAACAACAGCTACTTTTTCCACAACTGCAACATATTCAACAAAAGGAACATTTTCATGAACAGCAACATTTTAATCAACAGCAACTTTTTCATCAACAGCAACATTTTCATTACCATCAACATTTTCATCATAAGCAACATTTTCATCAACAGCAACATTTTCGGCAACAGGAACATTTTCTACAACAGGAACATTTTCATCAACAGCCAAAATTTCATGAAAAGCAACATTTTCAACAACAGCAACATTTTCATCAACAGAAACATTTTCAACAACAGCAACATTTTCATCAACAGCAACAATTTCAAAGACAGCAACATTTTTAACAACAGCAACATTTTCAACAACAGCATCATTTTCAACAACAGCAACATTTTCAACAACGGGAACATTTTCATCAACAGCAACATTTTCATCAACAGCAACATTTTCTACAAAAGCAACAATTTCAACAGCAACATTTTCATCAACAGCAAATTTTTCATCAACAGCAACATTTTTATCAACAGCAACATTTTCATCAACAGCAACATTTTCATCAACAGCAACATTATCATCAACAGCAACATTTTCCACTAAAGCAATATATTCAGCAACAGCAACATTTTCAACAAATGCTATATTTTCAATAACTGCAACATTTTCAACAACAGCAACATTTTCAAAAAAAGGTAATTTTTCATCAACAGCAATATTTTAATCAATAGCAACTTTTTCATCAACAGCAACATTTTCATCAACAGCAACATTTTCATCATTAGCAACATTTTCATCAACAGAAACATTTTCATCAACAGGAACATTTTAATCAACAGGAACATTTTCATCAAAAGCAACATTTTCATCAACAGCAACATTTTCATCAACAGCAACAATTTCAACAACAGCAAAATTTTCATCAACAGCATTATTTTCATTAACAGCAACATTTTCATCAACAGCAACATTTTCATCAACATTTATATTTTTAACAACAGCAAAATTTAAACAACAGCAATAGTAGCAATAACTGCAACATTTTAAACAACAGCAACATTTTCAAAAAAGCAACATTTTCATCAACAGCAACATTTTCATCAACAGACATTCTCATCAACAGTAACATTTTCATCAACAGCAACATTTTCATCAACAGCAACATTATCATCAACAGCAACATTTTCAACAACAGCAAAATATTCAACATCAGCAACATATTCAACAACAGCAATATTTTCAACAATAGCAATGTTATCAAAAACAGCAACATTGTCAACAACTGCAACATTTTCAACAACAGCAACAATTTCAAAAAAAGCAACATTTTCATCAGCAGCAACATTTTAATCAACAGCAACTTTTTCATCAACAGACATTCATCAACAGCAACATTTTCAACAACAGCTACATTTTCAACAACAGCAACATTTTCAACAATTGCAACATTTTCAACAACGGAATATTTTCAACAAAAGTACATTTTAATCAACAGCAACTTTTTCATCAACAGCAACATTTTCATCAACAGCAACATTTTCATCATTAGCAACATTTTCGACAACAGGAACATTTTCAACAAAAGAAACATTTTAATCAACAGCCAAATTTTCATCAAAAGCAACATTTTCAACAACACCAACATTTTCAACAACATCAACATTTTCAACAATAGCAATATTTTTAACAACAGTAACATTTTCAAAAACAGCAACAATTTCAACAACAACAAAATTTTTAACAACAGCAACATTTTCAACAACAGCAACATTCTCTACAACAGCATCATTTTCAACAACAGAATCTTTTTCAACAACAGCAACATTTTCAACAACAGCAACATTTTCATCAACAGAAACATTTTCAACAACAGCAACATTTTCATCAACAGCAACAATTTCAAAGACAGCAACATTTTTAACAACAGCGACATTTTTAACAACAGCAACATTTTCAACAACAGCAACATTTTCATCAACAGCAACATTTTCAACAACAGCAACATTTTCATCAACAGCAACATTTTCATCAACAGCAACATTTTCATCAACAGCAACTTTTTCATCAAAAGCAGCAATTTCAATAGCAACATTTTCATCAACAGCAACTTTTTCAACAAGGGGATCTTTTTCATCAACAGCAACATTTTCATCAACAGCAACATTTTCATCAACAGCAACATTTTCATCAACAGCAAAATTTTCATCAACAGCAACATTTTCATCAACAGCAACATTTAACAAAACAGCAACATTTTCACCAACAGCAACACTTTCATCAACAGCAACATTTTCATCAACAGCAACATTTTCATCAACAGACATTTTCATCAACAGTAACATTTTCATCAACAGCAACATTTTCAACAAAATCTATATTTTCAACAAAAGGAACATTTTCAACAAAAGCAACTCTTTCATCAACAGCAACATTTTCATACGCAGCAACATTTTCATCATTTTCAACATTTTCATCAACAGCAACATTTTCGACAATAGGAACATTTTCATCAACAGAAACATTTTAATCAACAGCCAAATTTTCATCAAAAGCAACATTTTCAGAAACAGCAACATTTTCAACAACATCAACATTTTCAACAAAAGCAATATTTTTAACAACAGTAACATTTTCAAAAACAGCAACATTTTCAACAACAGCAACATTTTCAACAACAGCAACATTTTCAACAACAGCAACATTTTCAACCACAGCAACATTTTCAAATGCAGTAACATTTTATACAACAGCATCATTTTCAACAACAGCAACATTTTCAACAAAAGCAATATTTTTAACAACAGTAACATTTTCAAAAACAGCAACATATTCTACAACAGCAACATTTTCAACAACAGCAACATTTTCAACAACAGCAACATTTTCAACCACAGCAACATTTTCAACAGCAGTAACATTTTTCACAACAGCATCATTTTCAACAACAGCAACATTTTCAACAACAGCAACATTTTCAACAACAGCAACATTAATAACAACAGCAACATTTTCAAAAATAGCAACATTTTCAACAACATCAACATTTTAAAAAAAAGCAACATTTTCAACAACAGCAACATTGTCAATAACAGCATTATTTTCAACAACAGCAACATTATCAACAACAGGAACATTTTCATCAAAAGCAACATTTTCATCAACAGCAACATATTCATCAACAGCAACAACTTCAACAAATGCAACATTTTCATAAACAGCAACATTTTCATAAACATCAATTTTTTCAACAACAGCAACATTTTCATCAACAGCAACATTTTCATCATTAGCAACATTTTCATCAACAGAAAATTTTTCATCAACAGGAACATTTTAATCAACAGGAACATTTTCATCAAAAGCAACATTTTCATCAACAGCAACATTTTCATCAACAGCAACAATTTCAACAACAGCAAAATTTTCATCAACAGTAACATTTTCATTAACAGCAACATTTAATCAACAGCAACATTTTCATCAACATTTATATTTTTAACAACAGCAAAATTTAAACAACAGCATTAGTTTCAATAACTGCAACATTTTAAACAACAGCAACATTTTCAAAAAAGCAACATTTTCATCAACAGCAACATTTTAATCAACAGCAACATTTTCATCAACAGACATTCATCAACAATAACATTTACAAAAACAGCAATATTTTCATCAACAGCAACATTATCATCAACAGCAACATTTTCAACAACAGCTATATTTTCAACAACAGGAACATTTTCAACAAAAGCAACTTTTTCATCAACAGCAGCATTTTAATCAACAGCAACTTTTTCATCAACAGCAACATTTTCATACACAGAAACATTTTCATCATTAGCAACATTTTCATCAACAGCAAAATTTTCGACAACAGGAACATTTTCAACAACAGCAACATTTTCAACAACAGCAACATTTTTACCAACAGCAACATTTTCAACCACAGCAACATTTTCAACAGCAGTTACATTTTCAACAACAGCAACATTTTCAAAAACAGCAACATTTTCAACAACAGCAACATTGTCAACAACAGCATCATTTTCAACAACAGCAACATTTTCTACAACAGGAACATATTCATCAAAAGCAACATTTTCATCAACAGCAACATATTCATCAACAGCAACAACTTCAACAACAGCAACATTTTCATCAACAGAAACATTTTCTTCATCATCAATTTTTTTAACAACAGCAATTTTTTCAACAACAGCAATAGTTTCAACTACTGCAACATTTTAAACAACAGCAACATTTTCAAAAAAAGCAACATTTTCATCATCAGCAACATTTTAATCAACAGCAACTTTTTCATCAACAGACATTATTCAACAGCAACATTTTCATAAACAGCCATATTTTCATCAACAGTACATTATCATCAACAGCAACATTAACAAACACAGCTACTTTTTCCACAACAGCAACATATTCAACAAAAGCAACATTTTCATCAACAGCAACATTTTAATCAACAGCAACTTTTTCATCAACAGCAACATTTTCATTAACAGCAACATGTTCATCATAAGCAACATTTTCATCAACAGCAACATTTTCAACAACAGCAAAATTTTCATCAACAGCAACATTTTCATTAACAGGAACATTTTCATCAACAGCAACATTTTCATCAACATTAATATTTTTAACAACAGCAAAATTTAAACAACAGCAATAGTTTCAATAACTGCAACATTTTAAACAACAGCAACATTTTCAAAAAAGCAACATTTTCATCAACAGTAACATTTTAATCAACAGCAACATTTTCATCAACAGACCATCATCAACAATAACATTTTCAAAAACGGCAATATTTTCATCAACAGCAACATAATCATAAAAAGCATCATTTTCAACAACAGCTATATTTTCAACAACACGATTATTTTCAACAAAAGCAACTTTTTCATCAACAGCAGCATTTTAATCAACAGCAACTTTTTCATCAACATCAACATTTTCATTACAGCAACATTTTCATCATTAGCAACATTTTCATCAACAGCAACATTTTCGACAACAGGAACATTTTCAACAACGGAAACATTTTAATCAACAGCTAAATTTTCATCAAAAGCAACATTTTCAACAACAGCAACATTATCAACAACATCAACATTTTCAACAAAAGCAATATTTTTAACAACAGTAACATTTTCAAAAACAGCAACATATTCAACAACAGCAACATTTTCAACAACAGCAACATTTTCAACAACAGCAACATTTTCAACTACAGCAACATTTTCAACAGCAGTAACATTTTCTACAACAGCATCATTTTCAACAACAGCAACATTTTCAACAACAGCAACATTTTCAACAACAGCAACATATTCAACAACCGCAACATTTTCAAAAACAGTAATATTTTCAACAACAGCAACATTTTAAAAAACAGCAACATTTTCAACAACAGCAACATTGTCAACAACAGCATCATTTTCAACAACAGCAACATTTTCTACAACAGGAACATTTTCATCAAAAGCAACATTTTCATCAACAGCAACATATTCATCAATAGCAACAACTTCAACAACAGCAACATTTTCATCAACAGCAACATTTTCATCTACATCAATTTTTTTAACAACTGACACATTTTCAACAACAGCAATAGTTTCAACTACTGCAACATTTTAAACAACAGCAACATTTTCATAAAAGCAACATTTTAATCAACAGCAACTTTTTCATCAACAGACATTCATCAACAGCAACATTTTCATAAACAGCCATATTTTCATCAACAGCAACATTATCATCAACAGCAACATTAACAACAACAGCTACTTTTTCCACAACAGCAACATATTCAACAAAAGCAATATTTTCAACAACAGCAACATTTTAATCAACAGCAACTTTTTCATCAAGAGCAACATTTTCATTAACATCAAAATTTTCATCATAAGCAACATTTTCATCAACAGCAACATTTTCGACAACAGGAACATTTTCTACAACAGGAACATTTTAATCAACAGCCAAATTTTCATGAAAAGCAACATTTTCAACAACAGCAACATTTTCATCAACAGAAACATTTTCAACAACAGCAACATTTTCATCAACAGCAACAATTTCAAAGACAGCAACATTTTTAACAACAGCAACATTTTCAACAACAGCAACATTTTCAAAAACAGCAACATTTTTAACAACAGCATCATTTTTAACAACAGCAACATTTTCAACAACGGGAACATTTTCATCAACAGCAACATTTTCATCAACAGCAACATTTTCATTAAAAAGCAACAATTTCAACAGCAACATTTTCATCAACAGCAAATTTTTCATCAACAGCAACATTTTTATCAACAGCAACAATCATCAACAGCAACATTTTCATCAACAGCAACATTATCATCAACAGCAACATTTTCCATAATAGCAATATATTCAGCAACAGCAACATTTTCAACAAATGCTATATTTTTAACAACTGCAACATTTTCAACCACAGCAACATTTTCAAAAAAAGGTAATTTTTCATCAACAGCAATATTTTAATCAATAGCAACTTTTTCAACAACAGCAACATTTTCATCAACAGCAGCATTTTCATCATTAGCAACATTTTCATCAACAGAAGCATTTTCATCAACAGGAACATTTTAATCAACAGGAACATTTTCATCAAAAGCAACATTTTCATCAACAGCAACATTTTCATCAACAGCAACAATTTCAACAACAGCAAAATTTTCATCAACAGCAACATTTTCATTAACAGCAACATTTTCATCAACAGCAACATTTTCATCAACATTTATATTTTTAACAACAGCAAAATTTAAACAACAGCAATAGTTTCAATAACTGCAACATTTTAAACAACAGCAACATTTTCAAAAAAGCAACATTTTCATCAACAGCAACATTTTATTCAACAGCAACATTTTCATCAACAGACATTCATTAACAATAACATTTTCAAAAACAGCAATATTTTCATCAACAGCAACATTATCATCAACAGCAACATTTTCAACAACAGCTATATTTTCATCAACAGGAACATTTTCAACAAAAGCAACTTTTTCATCAACAGCAGCATTTTAATCAACAGCAACTTTTTCATCAACAGCAACATTTTCATACACAGCAACATTTTCATCATTAGCAACATTTTCATCAACAGCAAAATTTTCGACAACAGGAACATTTTCAACAACAGCAACATTTTCAACAACAGCAACATTTTTAACAACAGCAACATTTTCAACCACAGCAACATTTTCAACAGCAGTTACATTTTCAACAACAGCAACATTTTCAAAAACAGCAACATTTTCAACAACAGCAACATTTTCAACAACAGCATCATTTTCAACAACAGCAACATTTTCTACAACAGCAACATTTTCATCAAAAGCAACATTTTCATCAACAGCAACATATTCATCAACAGCAACAACTTCAACAACAGCAACATTTTCATCAACAGAAACATTTTCATCAACATCAATTTTTTTAACAACAGCAACATTTTCAACAACAGCAATAGTTTCAACTACTGCAACATTTTAAACAACAGCAACATTTTCAAAAAAAAAAACATTTTCATCAACAGCAACATTTTAATCAACAGCAACTTTTTCATCAACAGACATAATTCAACAGCAACATTTTCATAAACAGCCATATTTTCATCAACAGCAACATTATCATCAATAGCAACATTAACAACAACAGCTACTTTTTCCACAACAGCAACATATTCAACAAAAGCAACATTTTCATCAACAGAAACATTTTAATCAACAGCAACTTTTTCATCAACAGCAACATTTTCATTAACAGCAACATTTTCATCATAAGCAACATTTTCATCAACAGCAACATTTTCAACAACAGCAAAATTTTCATCAACAGCAACATTTTCATCAACAGCAACATTTTCATCAACAGCAACATTTTCATCAACATTAATATTTTTAACAACAGCAAAATTTAAACAACAGCAATAGTTTCAATAACTGCAACATTTTAAACAACAGCAACATTTTCAAAAAAGCAACATTTTCATCAACAGTAACATTTTAATCAACAGCAACATTTTCATCAACAGACCATCATCAACAATAACATTTTCAAAAACAGCAATATTTTCATCAACAGCAACATTATCATCAACAGCAACATTTTCAACAACAGCTATATTTTCAACAACACGATTATTTTCAACAAAAGCAACTTTTTCATCAACAGCAGCATTTTAATCAACAGCAACTTTTTCATCAACATCAACATTTTCATACACAGCAACATTTTCATCATTAGCAACATTTTCATCAACAGCAACATTTTCGACAACAGGAACATTTTCAACAACGGAAACATTTTAATCAACAGCTAAATTTTCATCAAAAGCAACATTTTCAACAACAGCAACATTATCAACAACATCAACATTTTCAACAAAAGCAATATTTTTAACAACAGTAACATTTTCAAAAACAGCAACATATTCAACAACAGCAACATTTTCAACAAAAGCAACATTTTCAACAACAGCAACATTTTCAACTACAGCAACATTTTCAACAGCAGTAACATTTTCATCAACAGCAACATTTTAATCAACAGCAACATTTTCATCAACAGACATTCATCAACAATAACATTTACAAAAACAGCAATATTTTCATCAACAGCAACATTATCATCAACAGCAACATTTTCAACAACAGCTAAATTTTCAACAACAGGAACATTTTCAACAAAAGCAACTTTTTCATCAACAGCAGCATTTTAATCAACAGCAACTTTTTCATCAACAGCAACATTTTCATACACAGAAACATTTTCATCATTAGCAACATTTTCATCAACAGCAAAATTTTCGACAACAGGAACATTTTCAACAACAGCAACATTTTCAACAACAGCAACATTTTTACCAACAGCAACATTTTCAACCACAGCAACATTTTCAACAGCAGTTACATTTTCAACAACAGCAACATTTTCAAAAACAGCAACATTTTCAACAACAGCAACATTGTCAACAACAGCATCATTTTCAACAACAGCAACATTTTCTACAACAGGAACATTTTCATCAAAAGCAACATTTTCATCAACAGCAACATATTCATCAACAGCAACAACTTCAACAACAGCAACCTTTTCATCAACAGAAACATTTTCTTCAACATCAATTTTTTTAACAACAGCAATTTTTTCAACAACAGCAATAGTTTCAACTACTGCAACATTTTAAACAACAGCAACATTTTCAAAAAAAGCAACATTTTCATCATCAGCAACATTTTAATCAACAGCAACTTTTTCATCAACAGACATTATTCAAAAGCAACATTTTCATAAACAGCCATATTTTCATCAACAGCAACATTATCATCAACAGCAACATTAACAACAACAGCTACTTTTTCCACAACAGCAACATATTCAACAAAAGCAACATTTTCATCAACAGCAACGTTTTAATAACAGCAACTTTTTCATCAACAGCAACATTTTCATTAACAGCAACATGTTCATCATAAGCAACATTTTCATCAACAGCAACATTTTCAACAACAGCAAAATTTTCATCAACAGCAACATTTTCATTAACAGCAACATTTTCATCAACAGCAACATTTTCATCAACATTAATATTTTTAACAACAGCAAAATTTAAACAACAGCAATAGTTTCAATAACTGCAACATTTTAAACAACAGCAACATTTTCAAAAAAGCAACATTTTCATCAACAGTAACATTTTAATCAACAGCAACATTTTCATCAACAGACCATCATCAACAATAACATTTTCGAAAACGGCAATATTTTCATCAACAGCAACATTATCATCAACAGCAACATTTTCAACAACAGCTATATTTTCAACAACACGATTATTTTCAATAAAAGCAACTTTTTCATCAACAGCAGCATTTTAATCAACAGCAACTTTTTCATCAACATCAACATTTTCATACACAGCAACATTTTCATCATTAGCAACATTTTCATCAACAGCAACATTTTCGACAACAGGAACATTTTCAACAACGGAAACATTTTAATCAACAGCTAAATTTTCATCAAAAGCAACATTTTCAACAACAGCAACATTATCAACAACATCAACATTTTCAACAAAAGCAATATTTTTAACAACAGTAACATTTTCAAAAACAGCAACATATTCAACAACAGCAACATTTTCAACAACAGCAACATTTTCAACAACAGCAACATTTTCAACTACAGCAACATTTTCAACAGCAGTAACATTTTCTACAACAGCATCATTTTCAACAACAGCAACATTTTCAACAACAGCAACATTTTCAACAACAGCAACATATTCAACAACAGCAACATTTTCAAAAACAGTAATATTTTCAACAACAGCAACATTTTAAAAAACAGCAACATTTTCAACAACAGCAACATTGTCAACAACAGCATCATTTTCAGCAACAGCAACATTTTCTACAATAGGAACATTTTCATCAAAAGCAACATTTTCATCAACAGCAACATATTCATCAACAGCAACAACTTCATTAACAGCAACATTTTCATAAACAGCAACATTTTCATCAACATCAATTTTTTTTAACAACAGCAACATTTTCAACAACAGCAATAGTTTCAACAACTGCAACATTTTAAACAACAGCAACATTTTCAAATAAAGCAACATTTTCATCAACAGAAACATTTTAATCAACAGCAACTTTTTCATCAACAGACATTCATCAACAGCAACATTTTCATAACCAGCCATATTTTCATCAATAGCAGCATTATCATCAACAGCAACATTTACAACAAAAGCTATATTTTCCACAACAGCAACATATTCAACAAAAGCAACATTTTCATCAACAGCAACATTTTAATCAAAAGCAACTTTTTCATCAACAGCAACATTTTCATCAACAGCAACATTTTCATCATAAGCAACATTTTCATCAACAGCAACATTTTCGACAACAGGAACATTTTCAACAACAGGATCATTTTCAACAAAAGCAATATTTTTAACAAAAGTAACATTTTCAAAAACAGAAAAATTTTCAACAACAGCAACATTTTCAACAACAGCAACATTTTCAACAACAGTAACATTATCAACAACAGCAACGTTTTCAACTACAGTAACGATTTCTACAACAGCATCGTTTTCAACAACAGCAACATTTTCAATTACAGCAACATTTTCAACAACAGCAAAATATTCAACAACAGCAACATTTTCAACAACAGCAACATTTTCATCAACAGCAACATTTTCAAAAACAGCAACATTTTCAACAACAGCAACATTTTCACCAACAGCAACATTTTTAACAACAGCATCATTTTCAACAACAGCAACATTTTCAACAAGGGGATCTTTTTCATCAACAGTTACATTTTCATCTACAGCAACATTTTCATCAACAGCAACATTTTCATCAACAGCAAAATTTTCATCAACAGCAACATTTTCATCAACAGCAACATTTTACAAAACAGCAACATTTTCACCAACAGCAACACTTTCATCAACAGCAACATTTTCATCAACAGCAACATTTTCATCAACAGACATTTTCATACACAGTAACATTTTTATCAACAGCAACATTTTCATCAACAGCAACATTATCATCAACAGCAACATTTTCAACAAACGCAAAATATTCAACATCAGCAACATATTCAACAACAGCAATATTTTCAACAATAGCAATGTTATCAAAAACAGCAACATTTTCAACAACTGCAACATTTTCAACAACAGCAACATTTTCAAAAAAAGCAACATTTTCATCAGCAGCAACATTTTAATCAACAGCAACTTTTTCATCAACATACATTCATCAACAGCAACATTTTCATAAACAGCAATATTGTCATCAACAGCAACATTATCATCAACAGCAACATTTTCAACAACAGCTATATTTTCAACAACGGAAACATTTTCAACAAATGCAACATATTCATCAACAGCAACATTTTAATCAACAGCAACTTTTTCATCAACAGCAACATTTTCATCAACAGCAACATTTTCATCATTAGCAACATTTTCGACAACAGGAACATTTTCAACAACAGAAACATTTTAATCAATGCCAAATTTTCATCAAAAGCAACATTTTCAACAACACCAACATTTTCAACAAGATCAACATTTTCAACAATAGCAATATTTTTAACAACAGTAACATTTTCAAAAACAGCAACATTTTCAACAACAGCAACATTTTCAACAACAGCAACAATTTCAAAAACAACAAAATTTTTAACAACAGCAACATTTTCAACAACAGCAACATTCTCTACAACAGCAACATTTTCAAAAAAAGGTAATTTTTCATCAACAGCAATATTTTAATCAATAGCAACTTTTTCAACAACAGCAACATCTTCATCAACAGCAACATTTTCATCATTAGCAACATTTTCATCAACAGAAACATTTTCATCAACAGGAACATTTAAATCAACAGGAACATTTTCATCAAAAGCAACATTTTCATCAACAGCAACATTTTCATCAACAGCAACAATTTCAACAACAGCAAAATTTTCATCAACAGCAACATTTTCATTAACAGCAACATTTTCATCAACAGCAACATTTTCATCAACATTTATATTTTTAACAACAGCAAAATTTAAACAACAGCAATAGTTTCAATAACTGCAACATTTTAAACAACAGCAACATTTTCAAAAAAGCAACATTTTCATCAACAGCAACATTTTAATCAACAGCAACATTTTCATCAACAGACATTCATAAACAATAACATTTTCAAAAACAGCAATATTTTCAACAACAGCAACATTATCATCAACAGCAACATTTTCAACAAAAGCTATATTTTCAACAACAGGAACATTTTCAACAAAAGCAACTTTTTCATCAACAGCAGCATTTTAATCAACAGCAACTTTTTCATCAACAGCAACATTTTCATACGCAGAAATATTTTCATCATTAGCAACATTTTCATCAACAGCAAAATTTTCGACAACAGGAAGATTTTCAACAACAGCAACATTTTCAACAACAGCAACATTTTTAACAACAGCAAAATTTTCAACCTCAGCAACATTTTCAACAGCAGTTAAATTTTCAACAACAGCAACATTTTCAAAAACAGCAACATTTTCAACAACAGCAACATTGTCAACAACAGCATCATTTTCAACAACAGCAACATTTTCTACAACAGGAACATTTTCATCAAAAGCAACATTTTCATCAAAAGCAACATATTCATCAACAGCAACAACTTCAACAAAAGCAACATTTTCATCAACAGAAACATTTTCATCAACATCAATTTTTTTAACAACAGCAACATTTTCAACAACAGCAATAGTTTCAACTACTGCAACATTTTAAACAACAGCAACATTTTCAAAAAAAGCAACATTTTCATCAACAGCAACATTTTAATCAACAGCAACTTTTTCATCAACAGACATTATTCAACAGCAACATTTTCATAAACAGCCATATTTTCATCAACAGCAACATTATCATCAACAGCAACATTAACAACAACAGCTACTTTTTCCACAACAGCAACATATTCAACAAAAGCAACATTTTCATCAACAGCAACATTTTAATCAACAGCAACTTTTTCATCAACATCAACATTTTCATAACCAGCAACATTTTCATCATTAGCAACATTTTCATCAACAGCAACATTTTCATCAACAGCAACATTTTCGACAACAGGAACATTTTCAACAACGGAAACATTTTAATCAACAGCTAAATTATCATCAAAAGCAACATTTTCAACAACAGCAACATTATCAACAACATCAACATTTTCAACAAAAGCAATATTTTTAACAACAGTAACATTTTCAAAAACAGCAACATATTCAACAACAGCAACATTTTCAACAACAGCAACATTTTCAACAACAGCAACATTTTCAACTACAACAACATTTTCAACAGCAGTAACATTTTCTACAACAGCATCATTTTCAACAACAGCAACATTTTCAACAACAGCAACATTTTCAACAACAGGCACATATTCAACAACAGCAACATTTTCAAAAACAGTAATATTTTCAACAACAGCAACATTTTCAAAAACAGCAACATTTTCAACAACAGCAACATTGTCAACAACAGCATCATTTTCAACAACAGCAACATTTTCTACAACAGGAACATTTTCATCAAAAGCAACATTTTCATCAACAGCAACATATTCATCAATATCAACAACTTCAACAACAGCAACATTTTCATCAACAGCAACATTTTCATCAACATCAATTTTTTTAACAACAGCAACATTTTCAACAACAGCAATAGTTTCAACTACTGCAACATTTTAAACAACAGCAACATTTTCATAAAAAGCAACATTTTCATCAACAGCAACATTTTATTCAACAGCAACTTTTTCATCAACAGACATTCATCAACAGCAACATCTTCATAAACAGCCATATTTTCATCAACAGCAACATTATCTACAACAGCAACATTAACAACAACAGCTACTTTTTCCACAACTGCAACATATTCAACAAAAGGAACATTTTCATGAACAGCAACATTTTAATCAACAGCAACTTTTTCATCAACAGCAACATTTTCATTACCATCAACATTTTCATCATAAGCAACATTTTCATCAACAGCAACATTTTCGGCAACAGGAACATTTTCTACAACAGGAACATTTTCATCAACAGCCAAAATTTCATGAAAAGCAACATTTTCAACAACAGCAACATTTTCATCAACAGAAACATTTTCAACAACAGCAACATTTTCATCAACAGCAACAATTTCAAAGACAGCAACATTTTTAACAACAGCAACATTTTCAACAACAGCAACATTTTCAACAACAGCAACATTTTCAACAACGGGAACATTTTCATCAACAGCAACATTTTCATCAACAGCAACATTTTCTACAAAAGCAACAATTTCAACAGCAACATTTTCATCAACAGCAAATTTTTCATCAACAGCAACATTTTTATCAACAGCAACATTTTCATCAACAGCAACATTTTCATCAACAGCAACATTATCATCAACAGCAACATTTTCCACTATAGCAATATATTCAGCAACAGCAACATTTTCAACAAATGCTATATTTTCAATAACTGCAACATTTTCAACAACAGCAACATTTTCAAAAAAAGGTAATTTTTCATCAACAGCAATATTTTAATCAATAGCAACTTTTTCATCAACAGCAACATTTTCATCAACAGCAACATTTTCATCATTAGCAACATTTTCATCAACAGAAACATTTTCATCAACAGGAACATTTTAATCAACAGGAACATTTTCATCAAAAGCAACATTTTCATCAACAGCAACATTTTCATCAACAGCAACAATTTCAACAACAGCAAAATTTTCATCAACAGCATTATTTTCATTAACAGCAACATTTTCATCAACAGCAACATTTTCATCAACATTTATATTTTTAACAACAGCAAAATTTAAACAACAGCAATAGTAGCAATAACTGCAACATTTTAAACAACAGCAACATTTTCAAAAAAGCAACATTTTCATCAACAGCAACATTTTCATCAACAGACATTCTCATCAACAGTAACATTTTCATCAACAGCAACATTTTCATCAACAGCAACATTATCATCAACAGCAACATTTTCAACAACAGCAAAATATTCAACATCAGCAACATATTCAACAACAGCAATATTTTCAACAATAGCAATGTTATCAAAAACAGCAACATTGTCAACAACTGCAACATTTTCAACAACAGCAACAATTTCAAAAAAAGCAACATTTTCATCAGCAGCAACATTTTAATCAACAGCAACTTTTTCATCAACAGACATTCATCAACAGCAACATTTTCAACAACAGCTACATTTTCAACAACAGCAACATTTTCAACAATTGCAACATTTTCATCAACAGCAACATTTTAATCAACAGCAACTTTTTCATCAACAGCAACATTTTCATCAACAGCAACATTTTCATCATTAGCAACATTTTCGACAACAGGAACATTTTCAACAAAAGAAACATTTTAATCAACAGCCAAATTTTCATCAAAAGCAACATTTTCAACAACACCAACATTTTCAACAACATCAACATTTTCAACAATAGCAATATTTTTAACAACAGTAACATTTTCAAAAACAGCAACAATTTCAACAACAACAAAATTTTTAACAACAGCAACATTTTCAACAACAGCAACATTCTCTACAACAGCAACATTTTCAACAACAGCATCTTTTTCAACAACAGCAACATTTTCAACAACAGCAACATTTTCATCAACAGAAACATTTTCAACAACAGCAACATTTTCATCAACAGCAACAATTTCAAAGACAGCAACATTTTTAACAACAGCGACATTTTTAACAACAGCAACATTTTCAACAACAGCAACATTTTCATCAACAGCAACATTTTCAACAACAGCAACATTTTCATCAACAGCAACATTTTCATCAACAGCAACATTTTCATCAACAGCAACTTTTTCATCAAAAGCAGCAATTTCAATAGCAACATTTTCATCAACAGCAACTTTTTCAACAAGGGGATCTTTTTCATCAACAGCAACATTTTCATCAACAGCAACATTTTCATCAACAGCAACATTTTCATCAACAGCAAAATTTTCATCAACAGCAACATTTTCATCAACAGCAACATTTAACAAAACAGCAACATTTTCACCAACAGCAACACTTTCATCAACAGCAACATTTTCATCAACAGCAACATTTTCATCAACAGACATTTTCATCAACAGTAACATTTTCATCAACAGCAACATTTTCAACAAAATCTATATTTTCAACAAAAGGAACATTTTCAACAAAAGCAACTCTTTCATCAACAGCAACATTTTCATACGCAGCAACATTTTAATCATTTTCAACATTTTCATCAACAGCAACATTTTCGACAATAGGAACATTTTCATCAACAGAAACATTTTAATCAACAGCCAAATTTTCATCAAAAGCAACATTTTCAGAAACAGCAACATTTTCAACAACATCAACATTTTCAACAAAAGCAATATTTTTAACAACAGTAACATTTTCAAAAACAGCAACATTTTCAACAACAGCAACATTTTCAACAACAGCAACATTTTCAACAACAGCAACATTTTCAACCACAGCAACATTTTCAAATGCAGTAACATTTTATACAACAGCATCATTTTCAACAACAGCAACATTTTCAACAAAAGCAATATTTTTAACAACAGTAACATTTTCAAAAACAGCAACATATTCTACAACAGCAACATTTTCAACAACAGCAACATTTTCAACAACAGCAACATTTTCAACCACAGCAACATTTTCAACAGCAGTAACATTTTTCACAACAGCATCATTTTCAACAACAGCAACATTTTCAACAACAGCAACATTTTCAACAACAGCAACATTAATAACAACAGCAACATTTTCAAAAATAGCAACATTTTCAACAACATCAACATTTTAAAAAAAAGCAACATTTTCAACAACAGCAACATTGTCAATAACAGCATTATTTTCAACAACAGCAACATTATCAACAACAGGAACATTTTCATCAAAAGCAACATTTTCATCAACAGCAACATATTCATCAACAGCAACAACTTCAACAAATGCAACATTTTCATAAACAGCAACATTTTCATAAACATCAATTTTTTCAACAACAGCAACATTTTCATCAACAGCAACATTTTCATCATTAGCAACATTTTCATCAACAGAAAATTTTTCATCAACAGGAACATTTTAATCAACAGGAACATTTTCATCAAAAGCAACATTTTCATCAACAGCAACATTTTCATCAACAGCAACAATTTCAACAACAGCAAAATTTTCATCAACAGTAACATTTTCATTAACAGCAACATTTAATCAACAGCAACATTTTCATCAACATTTATATTTTTAACAACAGCAAAATTTAAACAACAGCATTAGTTTCAATAACTGCAACATTTTAAACAACAGCAACATTTTCAAAAAAGCAACATTTTCATCAACAGCAACATTTTAATCAACAGCAACATTTTCATCAACAGACATTCATCAACAATAACATTTACAAAAACAGCAATATTTTCATCAACAGCAACATTATCATCAACAGCAACATTTTCAACAACAGCTATATTTTCAACAACAGGAACATTTTCAACAAAAGCAACTTTTTCATCAACAGCAGCATTTTAATCAACAGCAACTTTTTCATCAACAGCAACATTTTCATACACAGAAACATTTTCATCATTAGCAACATTTTCATCAACAGCAAAATTTTCGACAACAGGAACATTTTCAACAACAGCAACATTTTCAACAACAGCAACATTTTTACCAACAGCAACATTCTCTACAACAGCAACATTTTCAAAAAAAGGTAATTTTTCATCAACAGCAATATTTTAATCAATAGCAACTTTTTCAACAACAGCAACATCTTCATCAACAGCAACATTTTCATCATTAGCAACATTTTCATCAACAGAAACATTTTCATCAACAGGAACATTTAAATCAACAGGAACATTTTCATCAAAAGCAACATTTTCATCAACAGCAACATTTTCATCAACAGCAACAATTTCAACAACAGCAAAATTTTCATCAACAGCAACATTTTCATTAACAGCAACATTTTCATCAACAGCAACATTTTCATCAACATTTATATTTTTAACAACAGCAAAATTTAAACAACAGCAATAGTTTCAATAACTGCAACATTTTAAACAACAGCAACATTTTCAAAAAAGCAACATTTTCATCAACAGCAACATTTTAATCAACAGCAACATTTTCATCAACAGACATTCATAAACAATAACATTTTCAAAAACAGCAATATTTTCAACAACAGCAACATTATCATCAACAGCAACATTTTCAACAAAAGCTATATTTTCAACAACAGGAACATTTTCAACAAAAGCAACTTTTTCATCAACAGCAGCATTTTAATCAACAGCAACTTTTTCATCAACAGCAACATTTTCATACGCAGAAATATTTTCATCATTAGCAACATTTTCATCAACAGCAAAATTTTCGACAACAGGAAGATTTTCAACAACAGCAACATTTTCAACAACAGCAACATTTTTAACAACAGCAAAATTTTCAACCTCAGCAACATTTTCAACAGCAGTTAAATTTTCAACAACAGCAACATTTTCAAAAACAGCAACATTTTCAACAACAGCAACATTGTCAACAACAGCATCATTTTCAACAACAGCAACATTTTCTACAACAGGAACATTTTCATCAAAAGCAACATTTTCATCAAAAGCAACATATTCATCAACAGCAACAACTTCAACAAAAGCAACATTTTCATCAACAGAAACATTTTCATCAACATCAATTTTTTTAACAACAGCAACATTTTCAACAACAGCAATAGTTTCAACTACTGCAACATTTTAAACAACAGCAACATTTTCAAAAAAAGCAACATTTTCATCAACAGCAACATTTTAATCAACAGCAACTTTTTCATCAACAGACATTATTCAACAGCAACATTTTCATAAACAGCCATATTTTCATCAACAGCAACATTATCATCAACAGCAACATTAACAACAACAGCTACTTTTTCCACAACAGCAACATATTCAACAAAAGCAACATTTTCATCAACAGCAACATTTTAATCAACAGCAACTTTTTCATCAACATCAACATTTTCATAACCAGCAACATTTTCATCATTAGCAACATTTTCATCAACAGCAACATTTTCATCAACAGCAACATTTTCGACAACAGGAACATTTTCAACAACGGAAACATTTTAATCAACAGCTAAATTATCATCAAAAGCAACATTTTCAACAACAGCAACATTATCAACAACATCAACATTTTCAACAAAAGCAATATTTTTAACAACAGTAACATTTTCAAAAACAGCAACATATTCAACAACAGCAACATTTTCAACAACAGCAACATTTTCAACAACAGCAACATTTTCAACTACAACAACATTTTCAACAGCAGTAACATTTTCAACAACAGCATCATTTTCAACAACAGCAACATTTTCAACAACAGCAACATTTTCAACAACAGGCACATATTCAACAACAGCAACATTTTCAAAAACAGTAATATTTTCAACAACAGCAACATTTTCAAAAACAGCAACATTTTCAACAACAGCAACATTGTCAACAACAGCATCATTTTCAACAACAGCAACATTTTCTACAACAGGAACATTTTCATCAAAAGCAACATTTTCATCAACAGCAACATATTCATCAATATCAACAACTTCAACAACAGCAACATTTTCATCAACAGCAACATTTTCATCAACATCAATTTTTTTAACAACAGCAACATTTTCAACAACAGCAATAGTTTCAACTACTGCAACATTTTAAACAACAGCAACATTTTCATAAAAAGCAACATTTTCATCAACAGCAACATTTTATTCAACAGCAACTTTTTCATCAACAGACATTCATCAACAGCAACATCTTCATAAACAGCCATATTTTCATCAACAGCAACATTATCTACAACAGCAACATTAACAACAACAGCTACTTTTTCCACAACTGCAACATATTCAACAAAAGGAACATTTTCATGAACAGCAACATTTTAATCAACAGCAACTTTTTCATCAACAGCAACATTTTCATTACCATCAACATTTTCATCATAAGCAACATTTTCATCAACAGCAACATTTTCGGCAACAGGAACATTTTCTACAACAGGAACATTTTCATCAACAGCCAAAATTTCATGAAAAGCAACATTTTCAACAACAGCAACATTTTCATCAACAGAAACATTTTCAACAACAGCAACATTTTCATCAACAGCAACAATTTCAACAACAGCAACATTTTCAACAACAGCAACATTTTCAACAACAGCATCATTTTCAACAACAGCAACATTTTCAACAACGGGAACATTTTCATCAACAGCAACATTTTCATCAACAGCAACATTTTCTACAAAAGCAACAATTTCAACAGCAACATTTTCATCAACAGCAAATTTTTCATCAACAGCAACATTTTTATCAACAGCAACATTTTCATCAACAGCAACATTTTCATCAACAGCAACATTATCATCAACAGCAACATTTTCCACTATAGCAATATATTCAGCAACAGCAACATTTTCAACAAATGCTATATTTTCAATAACTGCAACATTTTCAACAACAGCAACATTTTCAAAAAAAGGTAATTTTTCATCAACAGCAATATTTTAATCAATAGCAACTTTTTCATCAACAGCAACATTTTCATCAACAGCAACATTTTCATCATTAGCAACATTTTCATCAACAGAAACATTTTCATCAACAGGAACATTTTAATCAACAGGAACATTTTCATCAAAAGCAACATTTTCATCAACAGCAACATTTTCATCAAATGCAACAATTTCAACAACAGCAAAATTTTCATCAACAGCATTATTTTCATTAACAGCAACATTTTCATCAACAGCAACATTTTCATCAACATTTATATTTTTAACAACAGCAAAATTTAAACAACAGCAATAGTAGCAATAACTGCAACATTTTAAACAACAGCAACATTTTCAAAAAAGCAATATTTTCATCAACAGCAACATTTTCATCAACAGACATTCTCATCAACAGTAACATTTTCATCAACAGCAACATTTTCATCAACAGCAACATTATCATCAACAGCAACATTTTCAACAACAGCAAAATATTCAACATCAGCAACATATTCAACAACAGCAATATTTTCAACAATAGCAATGTTATCAAAAACAGCAACATTGTCAACAACTGCAACATTTTCAACAACAGCAACAATTTCAAAAAAAGCAACATTTTCATCAGCAGCAACATTTTAATCAACAGCAACTTTTTCATCAACAGACATTCATCAACAGCAACATTTTCAACAACAGCTATATTTTCAACAACAGCAACATTTTCAACAAATGCAACATTTTCATCAACAGCAACATTTTAATCAACAGCAACTTTTTCATCAACAGCAACATTTTCATCAACAGCAACATTTTCATCATTAGCAACATTTTCGACAACAGGAACATTTTCAACAAAAGAAACATTTTAATCAACAGCCAAATTTTCATCAAAAGCAACATTTTCAACAACACCAACATTTTCAACAACATCAACATTTTCAACAATAGCAATATTTTTAACAACAGTAACATTTTCAAAAACAGCAACAATTTCAACAACAACAAAATTTTTAACAACAGCAACATTTTCAACAACAGCAACATTCTCTACAACAGCATCATTTTCAACAACAGAATCTTTTTCAACAACAGCAACATTTTCAACAACAGCAACATTTTCATCAACAGAAACATTTTCAACAACAGCAACATTTTCATCAACAGCAACAATTTCAAAGACAGCAACATTTTTAACAACAGCGACATTTTTAACAACAGCAACATTTTCAACAACAGCAACATTTTCATCAACAGCAACATTTTCATCAACAGCAACATTTTCATCAACAGCAACATTTTCATCAACAGCAACATTTTCATCAACAGCAACTTTTTCAACAAAAGCAGCAATTTCAATAGCAACATTTTCATCAACAGCAACTTTTTCAACAAGGGGATCTTTTTCATCAACAGCAACATTTTCATCAACAGCAACATTTTCATCAACAGCAACATTTTCATCAACAGCAAAATTTTCATCAACAGCAACATTTTCATCAACAGCAACATTTAACAAAACAGCAACATTTTCACCAACAGCAACACTTTCATCAACAGCAACATTTTCATCAACAGCAACATTTTCATCAACAGACATTTTCATCAACAGTAACATTTTCATCAACAGCAACATTTTCAACAAAATCTATATTTTCAACAAAAGGAACATTTTCAACAAAAGCAACTCTTTCATCAACAGCAACATTTTCATACGCAGCAACATTTTCATCATTTTCAACATTTTCATCAACAGCAACATTTTCGACAATAGGAACATTTTCATCAACAGAAACATTTTAATCAACAGCCAAATTTTCATCAAAAGCAACATTTTCAGAAACAGCAACATTTTCAACAACATCAACATTTTCAACAAAAGCAATATTTTTAACAACAGTAACATTTTCAAAAACAGCAACATTTTCAACAACAGCAACATTTTCAACAACAGCAACATTTTCAACAACAGCAACATTTTCAACCACAGCAACATTTTCAAATGCAGTAACATTTTATACAACAGCATCATTTTCAACAACAGCAACATTTTCAACAAAAGCAATATTTTTAACAACAGTAACATTTTCAAAAACAGCAACATATTCTACAACAGCAACATTTTCAACAACAGCAACATTTTCAACAACAGCAACATTTTCAACCACAGCAACATTTTCAACAGCAGTAACATTTTTCACAACAGCATCATTTTCAACAACAGCAACATTTTCAACAACAGCAACATTTTCAACAACAGCAACATTAATAACAACAGCAACATTTTCAAAAATAGCAACATTTTCAACAACATCAACATTTTAAAAAAAAGCAACATTTTCAACAACAGCAACATTGTCAATAACAGCATTATTTTCAACAACAGCAACATTATCAACAACAGGAACATTTTCATCAAAAGCAACATTTTCATCAACAGCAACATATTCATCAACAGCAACAACTTCAACAAATGCAACATTTTCATAAACAGCAACATTTTCATAAACATCAATTTTTTCAACAACAGCAACATTTTCATCAACAGCAACATTTTCATCATTAGCAACATTTTCATCAACAGAAAATTTTTCATCAACAGGAACATTTTAATCAACAGGAACATTTTCATCAAAAGCAACATTTTCATCAACAGCAACATTTTCATCAACAGCAACAATTTCAACAACAGCAAAATTTTCATCAACAGTAACATTTTCATTAACAGCAACATTTAATCAACAGCAACATTTTCATCAACATTTATATTTTTAACAACAGCAAAATTTAAACAACAGCATTAGTTTCAATAACTGCAACATTTTAAACAACAGCAACATTTTCAAAAAAGCAACATTTTCATCAACAGCAACATTTTAATCAACAGCAACATTTTCATCAACAGACATTCATCAACAATAACATTTACAAAAACAGCAATATTTTCATCAACAGCAACATTATCATCAACAGCAACATTTTCAACAACAGCTATATTTTCAACAACAGGAACATTTTCAACAAAAGCAACTTTTTCATCAACAGCAGCATTTTAATCAACAGCAACTTTTTCATCAACAGCAACATTTTCATACACAGAAACATTTTCATCATTAGCAACATTTTCATCAACAGCAAAATTTTCGACAACAGGAACATTTTCAACAACAGCAACATTTTCAACAACAGCAACATTTTTACCAACAGCAACATTTTCAACCACAGCAACATTTTCAACAGCAGTTACATTTTCAACAACAGCAACATTTTCAAAAACAGCAACATTTTCAACAACAGCAACATTGTCAACAACAGCATCATTTTCAACAACAGCAACATTTTCTACAACAGGAACATATTCATCAAAAGCAACATTTTCATCAACAGCAACATATTCATCAACAGCAACAACTTCAACAACAGCAACATTTTCATCAACAGAAACATTTTCTTCATCATCAATTTTTTTAACAACAGCAATTTTTTCAACAACAGCAATAGTTTCAACTACTGCAACATTTTAAACAACAGCAACATTTTCAAAAAAAGCAACATTTTCATCATCAGCAACATTTTAATCAACAGCAACTTTTTCATCAACAGACATTATTCAACAGCAACATTTTCATAAACAGCCATATTTTCATCAACAGTACATTATCATCAACAGCAACATTAACAAACACAGCTACTTTTTCCACAACAGCAACATATTCAACAAAAGCAACATTTTCATCAACAGCAACATTTTAATCAACAGCAACTTTTTCATCAACAGCAACATTTTCATTAACAGCAACATGTTCATCATAAGCAACATTTTCATCAACAGCAACATTTTCAACAACAGCAAAATTTTCATCAACAGCAACATTTTCATTAACAGGAACATTTTCATCAACAGCAACATTTTCATCAACATTAATATTTTTAACAACAGCAAAATTTAAACAACAGCAATAGTTTCAATAACTGCAACATTTTAAACAACAGCAACATTTTCAAAAAAGCAACATTTTCATCAACAGTAACATTTTAATCAACAGCAACATTTTCATCAACAGACCATCATCAACAATAACATTTTCAAAAACGGCAATATTTTCATCAACAGCAACATAATCATCAACAGCATCATTTTCAACAACAGCTATATTTTCAACAACACGATTATTTTCAACAAAAGCAACTTTTTCATCAACAGCAGCATTTTAATCAACAGCAACTTTTTCATCAACATCAACATTTTCATACACAGCAACATTTTCATCATTAGCAACATTTTCATCAACAGCAACATTTTCGACAACAGGAACATTTTCAACAACGGAAACATTTTAATCAACAGCTAAATTTTCATCAAAAGCAACATTTTCAACAACAGCAACATTATCAACAACATCAACATTTTCAACAAAAGCAATATTTTTAACAACAGTAACATTTTCAAAAACAGCAACATATTCAACAACAGCAACATTTTCAACAACAGCAACATTTTCAACAACAGCAACATTTTCAACTACAGCAACATTTTCAACAGCAGTAACATTTTCTACAACAGCAACATTTTCAACAACAGCAACATTTTCAACAACAGCAACATTTTCAACAACAGCAACATATTCAACAACAGCAACATTTTCAAAAACAGTAATATTTTCAACAACAGCAACATTTTAAAAAACAGCAACATTTTCAACAACAGCAACATTGTCAACAACAGCATCATTTTCAACAACAGCAACATTTTCTACAACAGGAACATTTTCATCAAAAGCAACATTTTCATCAACAGCAACATATTCATCAATAGCAACAACTTCAACAACAGCAACATTTTCATCAACAGCAACATTTTCATCTACATCAATTTTTTTAACAACTGACACATTTTCAACAACAGCAATAGTTTCAACTACTGCAACATTTTAAACAACAGCAACATTTTCATAAAAGCAACATTTTAATCAACAGCAACTTTTTCATCAACAGACATTCATCAACAGCAACATTTTCATAAACAGCCATATTTTCATCAACAGCAACATTATCATCAACAGCAACATTAACAACAACAGCTACTTTTTCCACAACAGCAACATATTCAACAAAAGCAACATTTTCAACAACAGCAACATTTTAATCAACAGCAACTTTTTCATCAAGAGCAACATTTTCATTAACATCAAAATTTTCATCATAAGCAACATTTTCATCAACAGCAACATTTTCGACAACAGGAACATTTTCTACAACAGGAACATTTTAATCAACAGCCAAATTTTCATGAAAAGCAACATTTTCAACAACAGCAACATTTTCATCAACAGAAACATTTTCAACAACAGCAACATTTTCATCAACAGCAACAATTTCAAAGACAGCAACATTTTTAACAACAGCAACATTTTCAACAACAGCAACATTTTCAAAAACAGCAACATTTTTAACAACAGCATCATTTTTAACAACAGCAACATTTTCAACAACGGGAACATTTTCATCAACAGCAACATTTTCATCAACAGCAACATTTTCATTAAAAAGCAACAATTTCAACAGCAACATTTTCATCAACAGCAAATTTTTCATCAACAGCAACATTTTTATCAACAGCAACAATCATCAACAGCAACATTTTCATCAACAGCAACATTATCATCAACAGCAACATTTTCCATAATAGCAATATATTCAGCAACAGCAACATTTTCAACAAATGCTATATTTTTAACAACTGCAACATTTTCAACAACAGCAACATTTTCAAAAAAAGGTTATTTTTCATCAACAGCAATATTTTAATCAATAGCAACTTTTTCAACAACAGCAACATTTTCATCAACAGCAGCATTTTCATCATTAGCAACATTTTCATCAACAGAAGCATTTTCATCAACAGGAACATTTTAATCAACAGGAACATTTTCATCAAAAGCAACATTTTCATCAACAGCAACATTTTCATCAACAGCAACAATTTCAACAACAGCAAAATTTTCATCAACAGCAACATTTTCATTAACAGCAACATTTTCATCAACAGCAACATTTTCATCAACATTTATATTTTTAACAACAGCAAAATTTAAACAACAGCAATAGTTTCAATAACTGCAACATTTTAAACAACAGCAACATTTTCAAAAAAGCAACATTTTCATCAACAGCAACATTTTATTCAACAGCAACATTTTCATCAACAGACATTCATCAACAATAACATTTTCAAAAACAGCAATATTTTCATCAACAGCAACATTATCATCAACAGCAACATTTTCAACAACAGCTATATTTTCATCAACAGGAACATTTTCAACAAAAGCAACTTTTTCATCAACAGCAGCATTTTAATCAACAGCAACTTTTTCATCAACAGCAACATTTTCATACACAGCAACATTTTCATCATTAGCAACATTTTCATCAACAGCAAAATTTTCGACAACAGGAACATTTTCAACAACAGCAACATTTTCAACAACAGCAACATTTTTAACAACAGCAACATTTTCAACCACAGCAACATTTTCAACAGCAGTTACATTTTCAACAACAGCAACATTTTCAAAAACAGCAACATTTTCAACAACAGCAACATTTTCAACAACAGCATCATTTTCAACAACAGCAACATTTTCTACAACAGGAACATTTTCATCAAAAGCAACATTTTCATCAACAGCAACATATTCATCAACAGCAACAACTTCAACAACAGCAACATTTTCATCAACAGAAACATTTTCATCAACATCAATTTTTTTAACAACAGCAACATTTTCAACAACAGCAATAGTTTCAACTACTGCAACATTTTAAACAACAGCAACATTTTCAAAAAAAGAAACATTTTCATCAACAGCAACATTTTAATCAACAGCAACTTTTTCATCAACAGACATAATTCAACAGCAACATTTTCATAAACAGCCATATTTTCATCAACAGCAACATTATCATCAATAGCAACATTAACAACAACAGCTACTTTTTCCACAACAGCAACATATTCAACAAAAGCAACATTTTCATCAACAGAAACATTTTAATCAACAGCAACTTTTTCATCAACAGCAACATTTTCATTAACAGCAACATTTTCATCATAAGCAACATTTTCATCAACAGCAACATTTTCAACAACAGCAAAATTTTCATCAACAGCAACATTTTCATTAACAGCAACATTTTCATCAACAGCAACATTTTCATCAACATTAATATTTTTAACAACAGCAAAATTTAAACAACAGCAATAGTTTCAATAACTGCAACATTTTAAACAACAGCAACATTTTCAAAAAAGCAACATTTTCATCAACAGTAACATTTTAATCAACAGCAACATTTTCATCAACAGACCATCATCAACAATAACATTTTCAAAAACAGCAATATTTTCATCAACAGCAACATTATCATCAACAGCAACATTTTCAACAACAGCTATATTTTCAACAACACGATTATTTTCAACAAAAGCAACTTTTTCATCAACAGCAGCATTTTAATCAACAGCAACTTTTTCATCAACATCAACATTTTCATACACAGCAATATTTTCATCATTAGCAACATTTTCATCAACAGCAACATTTTCGACAACCGGAACATTTTCAACAACGGAAACATTTTAATCAACAGCTAAATTTTCATCAAAAGCAACATTTTCAACAACAGCAACATTATCATCAACATCAACATTTTCAACAAAAGCAATATTTTTAACAACAGTAACATTTTCAAAAACAGCAACATATTCAACAACAGCAACATTTTCAACAAAAGCAACATTTTCAACAACAGCAACATTTTCAACTACAGCAACATTTTCAACAGCAGTAACATTTTCATCAACAGCAACATTTTAATCAACAGCAACATTTTCATCAACAGACATTCATCAACAATAACATTTACAAAAACAGCAATATTTTCATCAACAGCAACATTATCATCAACAGCAACATTTTCAACAACAGCTAAATTTTCAACAACAGGAACATTTTCAACAAAAGCAACTTTTTCATCAACAGCAGCATTTTAATCAACAGCAACTTTTTCATCAACAGCAACATTTTCATACACAGAAACATTTTCATCATTAGCAACATTTTCATCAACAGCAAAATTTTCGACAACAGGAACATTTTCAACAACAGCAACATTTTCAACAACAGCAACATTTTTACCAACAGCAACATTTTCAACCACAGCAACATTTTCAACAGCAGTTACATTTTCAACAACAGCAACATTTTCAAAAACAGCAACATTTTCAACAACAGCAACATTGTCAACAACAGCATCATTTTCAACAACAGCAACATTTTCTACAACAGGAACATTTTCATCAAAAGCAACATTTTCATCAACAGCAACATATTCATCAACAGCAACAACTTCAACAACAGCAACATTTTCATCAACAGAAACATTTTCTTCAACATCAATTTTTTTAACAACAGCAATTTTTTCAACAACAGCAATAGTTTCAACTACTGCAACATTTTAAACAACAGCAACATTTTCAAAAAAAGCAACATTTTCATCATCAGCAACATTTTAATCAACAGCAACTTTTTCATCAACAGACATTATTCAAAAGCAACATTTTCATAAACAGCCATATTTTCATCAACAGCAACATTATCATCAACAGCAACATTAACAACAACAGCTACTTTTTCCACAACAGCAACATATTCAACAAAAGCAACATTTTCATCAACAGCAACGTTTTAATAACAGCAACTTTTTCATCAACAGCAACATTTTCATTAACAGCAACATGTTTATCATAAGCAACATTTTCATCAACAGCAACATTTTCAACAACAATAAAATTTTCATCAACAGCAACATTTTCATTAACAGCAACATTTTCATCAACAGCAACATTTTCATCAACATTAATATTTTTAACAACAGCAAAATTTAAACAACAGCAATAGTTTCAATAACTGCAACATTTTAAACAACAGCAACATTTTCAAAAAAGCAACATTTTCATCAACAGTAACATTTTAATCAACAGCAACATTTTCATCAACAGACCATCATCAACAATAACATTTTCGAAAACGGCAATATTTTCATCAACAGCAACATTATCATCAACAGCAACATTTTCAACAACAGCTATATTTTCAACAACACGATTATTTTCAATAAAAGCAACTTTTTCATCAACAGCAGCATTTTAATCAACAGCAACTTTTTCATCAACATCAACATTTTCATACACAGCAACATTTTCATCATTAGCAACATTTTCATCAACAGCAACATTTTCGACAACAGGAACATTTTCAACAACGGAAACATTTTAATCAACAGCTAAATTTTCATCAAAAGCAACATTTTCAACAACAGCAACATTATCAACAACATCAACATTTTCAACAAAAGCAATATTTTTAACAACAGTAACATTTTCAAAAACAGCAACATATTCAACAACAGCAACATTTTCAACAACAGCAACATTTTCAACAACAGCAACATTTTCAACTACAGCAACATTTTCAACAACAGCAACATTTTCTACAACAGCATCATTTTCAACAACAGCAACATTTTCAACAACAGCAACATTTTCAACAACAGCAACATATTCAACAACAGCAACATTTTCAAAAACAGTAATATTTTCAACAACAGCAACATTTTAAAAAACAGCAACATTTTCAACAACAGCAACATTGTCAACAACAGCATCATTTTCAGCAACAGCAACATTTTCTACAACAGGAACATTTTCATCAAAAGCAACATTTTCATCAACAGCAACATATTCATCAATAGCAACAACTTCAACAACAGCAACATTTTCATCAACAGCAACATTTTCATCTACATCAATTTTTTTAACAACTGACACATTTTCAACAACAGCAATAGTTTCAACTACTGCAACATTTTAAACAACAGCAACATTTTCATAAAAGCAACATTTTCATCAACAGCAACATTTTAATCAACAGCAACTTTTTCATCAACAGACATTCATCAACAGCAACATTTTCATAAACAGCCATATTTTCATCAACAGCAACATTATCATCAACAGCAACATTAACAACAACAGCTACTTTTTCCACAACAGCAACATATTCAACAAAAGCAACATTTTCATCAACAGCAACATTTTAATCAACAGCAACTTTTTCATCAAGAGCAACATTTTCATTAACATCAACATTTTCATCATAAGCAACATTTTCATCAACAGTAACATTTTCGACAACAGGAACATTTTCTACAACAGGAACATTTTAATCAACAGCAACTTTTTCATCAAGAGCAACATTTTCATTAACATCAACATTTTCATCATAAGCAACATTTTCATCAACTGCAACATTTTCAACAACAGCAACATTTTCAAAAAAAGGTAATTTTTCATCAACAGCAATATTTTAATCAATAGCAACTTTTTCAACAACAGCAACATTTTCATCAACAGCAACATTTTCATCATTAGCAACATTTTCATCAACAGAAGCATTTTCATCAACAGGAACATTTTAATCAACAGGAACATTTTCATCAAAAGCAACATTTTCATCAACTGCAACATTTTCATCAACAGCAACAATTTCAACAACAGCAAAATTTTCATCAACAGCAACATTTTCATTAACAGCAACATTTTCATCAACAGCAACATTTTCATCAACATTTATATTTTTAACAACAGCAAAATTTAAACAACAGCAATAGTTTCAATAACTGCAACATTTTAAACAACAGCAACATTTTCAAAAAAGCAACATTTTCATCAACAGCAACATTTTAATCAACAGCAACATTTTCATCAACAGACATTCATCAACAATAACATTTTCAAAAACAGTTATATTTTCATCAACAGCAACATTATCATCAACAGCAACATTTTCAACAACAGCTATATTTTCATCAACAGGAACATTTTCAACAAAAGCAACTTTTTCATCAACAGCAGCATTTTAATCAACAGCAACTTTTTCATCAACAGCAACATTTTCATATACAGCAACATTTTCATCATTAGCAACATTTTCATCAACAGCAAAATTTTCGACAACAGGAACATTTTCAACAACAGCAACATTTTCAACAACAGCAACATTTTTAACAACAGCAACATTTTCAACCACAGCAACATTTTCAACAGCAGTTACATTTTCAACAACAGCAACATTTTCAAAAAAAGCAACATTTTCAACAACAGCAACATTGTCAACAACAGCATCATTTTCAACAACAGCAACATTTTCTACAACAGGAACATTTTCATCAAAAGCAACATTTTCATCAACAGCAACATATTCATCAACAGCAACAACTTCAACAACAGCAACATTTTCATCAACAGAAACATTTTCATCAACATCAATTTTTTTAACAACAGCAACATTTTCAACAACAGCAATAGTTTCAACTACTGCAACATTTTAAACAACAGCAACATTTTCAAAAAAAGAAAAATTTTCATCAACAGCAACATTTAAATCAACAGCAACTTTTTCATCAACAGACATAATTCAACAGCAACATTTTCATAAACAGCCATATTTTCATCAACAGCAACATTATCATCAACAGCAACATTAACAACAACAGCTACTTTTTCCACAACAGCAACATATTCAACAAAAGAAACATTTTCATCAACAGAAACATTTTAATCAACAGCAACTTTTTCATCAACAGCAACATTTTCATTAACAGCAACATTTTCATCATAAGCAACATTTTCATCAACAGCAACATTTTCAACAACAGCAAAATTTTCATCAACAGCAACATTTTCATTAACAGCAACATTTTAATCAACAGCAACATTTTCATCAACAGACCATCATCAACAATAACATTTTCAAAAACAGCAATATTTTCATCAACAGCAACATTATCATCAACAGCAACATTTTCAACAACAGCTATATTTTCAACAACACGATTATTTTCAACAAAAGCAACTTTTTCATCAACAGCAGCATTTTAATCAACAGCAACTTTTTCATCAACATCAACATTTTCATACACAGCAACATTTTCATCATTAGCAACATTTTCATCAACAGCAACATTTTCGACAACAGGAACATTTTCAACAACGGAAACATTTTAATCAACAGCTAAATTTTCATCAAAAGCAACATTTTCAACAACAGCAACATTATCAACAACATCAACATTTTCAACAAAAGCAATATTTTTAACAACAGTAACATTTTCAAAAACAGCAAATAATTCAACAACAGCAACATTTTCAACAAAAGCAACATTTTCAACAACAGCAACATTTTCAACTACAGCAACATTTTCAACAGCAGTAACATTTTCTACAACAGCATCATTTTCAACAACAGCAACATTTTCAACAACAGCAACATTTTCAACAACAGCAACATTTTCAACAACAGCAACATTTTCAAAAACAGTAATATTTTCAACAACAGCAACATTTTCAAAAACAGCAACATTTTCAACAACAGCAACATTGTCAACAACAGCATCATTTTCAACAACAACAACATTTTCTACAACAGGAACATTTTCATCAAAAGCAACATTTTCATCAACAGCAACATATTCATCAATAGCAACAACTTCAACAACAGCAACATTTTCATCAACAGCAACATTTTCATCTACATTAATTTTTTTAACAACTGCAACATTTTCAAAACAGCAATAGTTTCAACTACTGCAACATTTTAAACAACAGCAACATTTTCATAAAAAGCAACATATTCATCAACAGTAACATTTTAATCAACAGCAACTTTTTCATCAACAGACATTCATCAACAGCAACATTTTCATAAACAGCCATATTTCCATCAACAGCAACATTATCATCAACAGCAACATTAACAACAACAGCTACTTTTTCCACAACAGCAACATATTCAACAAAAGCAACATTTTCATCAACAGCAACATTTTAATCAACAGCAACTTTTTCATCAACAGCAACATTTTCATTAACATCAACATTTTCATCATAAGCAACATTTTCATCAACAGCAACATTTTCGACAACAGGAACATTTTCTACAACAGGAACATTTTAATCAACAGCCAAATTTTCATGACAAGCAACATTTTCAACAACAGCAACATTTTCAACAACATCAACATTTTCAACAAAAGCAATATTTTTAACAAAAGTAACATTTTCAAAAACAGCAACATTTTCAACAACAGCAACATTTTCAACAACAGCAACATTTTCAAACTCAGCAACATTTTCAACTACAGTAACATTTTATACAACAGCATCGTTTTCAACAACAGCAACATTTTCAATAACAGCAACATTTTCAACAACAGCAACATATTCAACAACAGCAACATTTTCAACAACAGCAACATTTTCATCAACAGCAACATTTTCAAAAAATGCAACATTTTCAACAACAGCAACATTTTCAGCAACAGCAACATTTTTAACAACAGCATCATTTTCAACAACAGCAACATTTTCAACAAGGGGAACATTTTCATCAACAGCAAAATTTTCATTAACAGCAACATTTTCATCAACAGCAACAATTTCAACAGCAACATTTTCATCAACACCAACATTTTCAAAAAAAGCAACATTTTCAAAAACAGCAACATTTTAATCAACAGCAACATTTTCATCAACAGACATTCATCAACAATAACATTTTCATAAACAGCAATATTTTCATCAACAGCAACATTATCATCAACAGCAACATTTTGAACAACAGCTATATTTTCAACAACAGGAACATTTTCAACAAAAGCAACTTTTTCATCAACAGCAACATTTTAATCAACAGCAACTTTTTCATCAACAGCAACATTGTAATACACAGCAACATTTTCATAATTAGCAACAAATTCATCAACAGCAACATTTTTGACAACAGGAACATTTTCAACAACAGAAACATTTTAATCAACAGCCAAATTTTCATCAAAAGCAACATTTTCAACAACAGCAACATTTTTAACAACATCAACATTTTCAACAAAAGTAATATTTTTAACAACAGTAACATTTTCAAAAAAAGCAACATTTTCAACAACAGCAACATTTTCAACAACAGCAACATTTTCAACAACAGCAACATTTTCAACCACAGCAACATTTTCAACTGTAGTAACATTTTCTACAACTGCATCATTTTCCACAACAGCAACATTTTCAACAACAGCAACATTTTCAACAACAGCAACATATTCAACAACAGCAACATTTTCAAAAACAGCAACATTTTCAACAACAGCAACATTTTCAAAAACAGCAACATTTTCAACAACAGCAACATTGTCAACAACAGCATCATTTTCAACAACAGCAACATTTTCAACAACAGGAACATTTTCATCAAAAGCAAAATTTTCATCAACAGCAACATATTCATCAACAGCATCAACTTCAACAACAGAAACATTTTCATCAACAGCAACACTTTCTTCAACATCAATTTTTTTAACAACAGCAACATTTACTACAACAGCAATAGTTTCAACAACTGCAACATTTTAAACAACAGCAACATTTTAAAAAAAAACAACATTTTCATCAACAGTAACATTTTCATTAACAGCAACATTTTCATCAACAGCAACATTTTCATCAACAGCAACATTTTCATCAACAGACATTCATCAACAATAACATTTTCAAAAACAGCAATATTTTCATCAACAGCAACATTATCATCAACAGCAACATTTTCAACAACAGCTATATTTTCATCAACAGGAACATTATCAACAAAAGCAACTTTTTCATCAACAGCTGCATTTTAATCAACAGCAACTTTTTCATCAACAGCAACATTTTCATACACAGCAACATTTTCATCATTAGCAACATTTTCATCAACAGCAAAATTTTCGACAACAGGAACATTTTCAACAACAGCATTATTTTCAACAACAGCAACATTTTTAACAACAGCAACATTTTCAACCACAGCAACATTTTCAACAGCAGTTACATTTTCAACAACAGCAACATTTTCAAAAAGAGCAACATTTTCAACAACAGCAACATTGTCAACAACAGCATCATTTTCAACAACAGCAACATTTTCTACAACAGGAACATTTTCATCAAAGGCAACATTTTCATCAACAGCAACATATTCATCAACAGCAACAACTTCAACAACAGCAACATTTTCATCAACAGCAATATTTTCATCAACATCAATTTTTTTAACAACAGCAACATTTTCAACAACAGCAATAGTTTCAACTATTGCAACATTTTAAACAACAGCAACATTTTCAAAAAAAGCAACATTTTCATCAACAGCAACATTTTAATCAACAGCAACTTTTTCATCAACAGACATTTTTCAACAGCAACATTTTCATAAACAGCCATATTTTCATCAACAGCAACATTTTCATCAACAGCAACATTAACAACAACAGCTACTTTTTCCACAACAGCAACATATTCAACAAAAGCAACAATTTCATCAACAGCAACATTTTAATCAACGGCAACTTTTTCATCAACAGCAACATTTTCATTAACAGCAACATTTTCATCATTGGCAACATTTTCATCAACAGCAACATTTTCAACAACAGCAAAATTTTCATCAACAGCAAAATTTTCATTAACAGCAACATTTTCATCAACAGCAACATTTTCATCAACATTAATATTTTTAACAACAGCAAAATTTAAACAACAGCAATAGTTTCAATAACTGCAACATTTTAAACAACAGCAACATTTTCAAAAAAGCAACATTTTCATCAACAGTAACATTTTAATCAACAGCAACATTTTCATCAACAGACCATCATCAACAATAACATTTTCAAAAACAGCTATATTTTCATCAACAGCAACATTATCATCAACAGCAACATTTTCAACAACAGCTATATTTTCAACAACACGATTATTTTCAACAAAAGCAACTTTTTCATCAACAGCAGCATTTTAATCAACAGTAACTTTTTCATCAACATCAACATTTTCATACACAGCAACATTTTCATCATTAGCAACATTTTCATCAACAGCAACATTTTAATTAACAGCAACATTTTCATCAACAGCAACATTTTCATCAACATTTATATTTTTAACAACAGCAAAATTTAAACAACAGCAATAGTTTCAATAACTGCAACATTTTAAACAACAGCAACATTTTCAAAAAAGCAACATTTTCATCAACAGCAACATTTTAATCAACAGCAACATTTTCATCAACAGACATTTATCAACAATAACATTTTCAAAAACAGCAATATTTTCATCAACAGCAACATTATCATCAACAGCAACATTTTCAACAACAGCTATATTTTCATCAACAGGAACATTTTCAACAAAAGCAACTTTTTCATCAACAGCAGCATTTTAATCAACAGCAACTTTTTCATCAACAGCAACATTTTCATACACAGCAACATTTTCATCATTAGCAACATTTTCATCAACAGCAAAATTTTCGACAACAGGAACATTTTCAACAACAGCAACATTTTCAACAACAGCAACATTTTTAACAACAGCAACATTTTCAACCACAGCAACATTTTCAACAGCAGTTACATTTTCAACAACAGCAACATTTTCAAAAACAGCAACATTTTCAACAACAGCAACATTGTCAACAACAGCATCATTTTCAACAACAGCAACATTTTCTACAACAGGAACATTTTCATCAAAAGCAACAATTTCATCAACAGCAACATATTCATCAACAGCAACAACTTCAACAACAGCAACATTTTCATCAACATCAATTTTTTTAACAACAGCAACATTTTCAACAACAGCAATAGTTTCAACTACTGCAACATTTTAAACAACAGCAACATTTTCAAAAAAAGCAACATTTTCATCAACAGCAACATTTTAATCAACAGCAACTTTTTCATCAACAGCCATTATTCAACAGCAACATTTTCATAAACAGCCATATTTTCATCAACAGCAACATTATCATCAACAGCAACATTAACAACAACAGCTACTTTTTCCACAACAGCAACATATTCAACAAAAGCAACATTTTCATCAACAGCAACATTTTAATCAACAGCAACTTTTTCATCAACAGCAACATTTTCATTAACAGCAACATTTTCATCATAAGCAACATTTTCATCAACAGCAACATTTTCAACAACAGCAAAATTTTCATCAACAGCAACATTTTCATTAACAGCAACATTTTCATCAACAGCAACATTTTCATCAACATTAATATTTTTAACAACAGCAAAATTTAAACAACAGCAATAGTTTCAATAACTGCAACATTTTAAACAACAGCAACATTTTCAAAAAAGCAACATTTTCATCAACAGTAACATTTTAATCAACAGCAACATTTTCATCAACAGACCATCATCAACAATAACATTTTCAAAAACAGCAATATTTTCATCAACAGCCACATTATCATCAACAGCAACATTTTCAACAACAGCTATATTTTCAACAACACGATTATTTTCAACAAAAGCAACTTTTTCATCAACAGCAGCATTTTAATCAACAGCAACTTTTTCATCAACATCAACATTTTCATACACAGCAACATTTTCATCATTAGCAACATTTTCATCAACAGCAACATTTTCGACAACAGGAACATTTTCAACAACGGAAACATTTTAATCAACAGCTAAATTTTCATCAAAAGCAACATTTTCAACAACAGCAACATTATCAACAACATCAACATTTTCAACAAAAGCAATATTTTTAACAACAGTAGCATTTTCAAAAACAGCAACATATTCAACAACAGCAACATTTTCAACAAAAGCAACATTTTCAACAACAGCAACATTTTCAACTACAGCAACATTTTCAACAGCAGTAACATTTTCTACAACAGCATCATTTTCAAAAACAGCAACATTTTCAACAACAGCAACATTTTCAACAACAGCAACATATTCAACAACAGCAACATTTTCAAAAACAGTAATATTTTCAACAACAGCAACATTTTCAAAAACAGCAACATTTTCAACAACAGCAACATTGTCAACAACAGCATCATTTTCAACAACAGCAACATTTTCTACAACAGGAACATTTTCATCAAAAGCAACATTTTCATCAACAGCAACATATTCATCAATAGCAACAACTTCAACAACAGCAACATTTTCATCAACAGCAACATTTTCATCTACATCAATTTTTTTAACAACTGCAACATTTTCAAAAACAGCAATAGTTTCAACTACTGCAACATTTTAAACAACAGTAACATTTTCATAAAAAGCAACATTTTCATCAACAGCAACATTATAATCAACAGCAACTTTTTCATCAACAGACATTCATCAACAGCAACATTTTCATAAACAGCCATATTTCCATCAACAGCAACATTATCATCAACAGCAACATTAACAACAACAGCTACTTTTTCCACAACAGCAACATATTCAACAAAAGCAACATTTTCATCAACAGCAACATTTTAATCAACAGCAACTTTTTCATCAACAGCAACATTTTCATTAACATCAACATTTTCATCATAAGCAACATTTTCATCAACAGCAACATTTTCGACAACAGGAACATTTTCTACAACAGGAACATTTTAATCAACAGCCAAATTTTCATGAAAAGCAACATTTTCAACAACAGCAACATTTTCAACAACATCAACATTTTCAACAAAAGCAATATTTTTAACAACAGCATCATTTTCAACAACAGCAACATTTTCAACAAGGGGAACATTTTCATCAACAGCAACATTTTCATCAACAGCAACATTTTCATCAACAGCAACAATTTCAACAGCAACATTTTCATCAACACCAACATTTTCAAAAAAAGCAACATTTTCAAAAACAGCAACATTTTAATCAACAGCAACATTTTCATCAACAGACATTCATCAACAATAACACTTTCATAAACAGCAATATTTTCATCAACAGCAACATTATCATCAACAGCAACATTTTGAACAACAGCTATATTTTCAACAACAGGAACATTTTCAACAAAAGCAACTTTTTCATCAACAGCAACATTTTAATCAACAGCAACTTTTTCATCAACAGCAACATTTTAATACACAGCAACATTTTCATTATTAGCAACAAATTCATCAACAGCAATATTTTTGACAACAGGAACATTTTCAACAACAGAAACATTTTAATCAACAGCCAAATTTTCATCAAAAGCAACATTTGCAACAACAGCAACATTTTTAACAACATCAACATTTTCAACAAAAGCAATATTTTTAACAACAGTAACATTTTCAAAAAAAGCAACATTTTACACAACAGCAACATTTTCAACAACAGCAACATTTTCAACAACAGCAAAATTTTCAACCACAGCAACATTTTCAACTGTAGTAACATTTTCTACAACTGCATCATTTTCCACAACAGCAACATTTTCAACAACAGCAACATTTCAACAACAGCAACATATTCAACAACAGCAACATTTTCAAAAACAGCAACATTTTCAACAACAGCAACATTTTCAAAAACAGCAACATTTTCAACAACAGCAACATTGTCAACAACAGCATCATTTTCAACAACAGCAACATTTTCAACAACAGGAACATTTTCATCAAAAGCAAAATTTTCATCAACAGCAACATATTCATCAACAGCAACAACTTCAACAACAGAAACATTTTCATCAACAGCAACACTTTCATCAACATCAATTTTTTTTAACAACAGCAACATTTACTACAACAGCAATAGTTTCAACAACTGCAACATTTTAAACAACAGCAACATTTAAAAAAAAAACAACATTTTCATCAACAGTAACATTTTAATCAACAGCAACTTTTTCATCAACAGACATTCATCAACAGCAAAATTTTCATAAACAGCCATATTTTCATCAACAGCAACATTATCCTCAAAGACAACATTAACAACAACAGCTATATTTTCCACAACAGCAACATATTCAACAAAGTCAAAATTTTCATCAACAGCAACATTTTAATCAACAGCAACGTTTTCATCAACAGCAACATTTTCATCAACAGCAACATTTTCATCAACATCAATTTTTTTTAACAACAGCAACATTTTCAACAACAGCAATAGTTTCAACAACTGCAACATTTTAAACAACAGCAACATTTTCAAAAAAAGGAGCATTTTCATAAACAGCCATATTTTCATCAACAGCAACATTATCATCAACAGCAACATTTTCAACAACAGCTATATTTTCAAAAACAGCAACATTTTCAACAAAAGAAACATTTTCATCAACAGAAACATTTTAATCAACAGCAACTTTTTCATCAACAGCAATATTTTCATCAACAGCAACATTTTCATCATTAGCAACATTTTCATCAACAGCAACATTTTCAACAACATCAACATTTTCAACAAAAGCAATATTTTTAACAACAGTAACATTTTCAAAAAAAGCAACATTTTCAACACCAGCAACATTTTTAACAACAGCAACATATTCAAAAAAAGCAACATTTTCATCAACAGCAACATTTTAATCAACAGCAACTTTTTCATCAACAGACATTTTTCAACAGCAACATTTTCATAAACAGCCATATTTTCATCAACAGCAACATTATCATCAACAGCAACATTAACAACAACAGCTACTTTTTCCACAACAGCAACATATTCAACAAAAGCAACATTTTCATCAACAGCAACATTTTAATCAACGGCAACTTTTTCATCAACAGCAACATTTTCATTAACAGCAACATTTTCATCATTGGCAACATTTTCATCAACAGCAACATTTTCAACAACAGCAAAATTTTCATCAACAGCAAAATTTTCATTAACAGCAACATTTTCCTCAACAGCAACATTTTCATCAACATTCATATTTTTAACAACAGCAAAATTTAAACAAAAGCAATAGTTTCAATAACTGCAACATTTTAAACAACAGCAACATTTTAAAAAAAGCAACATTTTCATCAACAGTAACATTTTAATCAACAGCAACATTTTCATCAACAGACCATCATCAACAATAACATTTTCAAAAACAGCTATATTTTCATCAACAGCAACATTATCATCAACAGCAACATTTTCAACAACAGCTATATTTTCAACAACACGATTATTTTCAACAAAAGCAACTTTTTCATCAACAGCAGCATTTTAATCAACAGCAACTTTTTCATCAACATCAACATTTTCATACACAGCAACATTTTCATCATTAGCAACATTTTCATCAACAGCAACATTTTCATTAACAGCAACATTTTCATCAACAGCAACATTTTCATCAACATTTATATTTTTAACAACAGCAAAATTTAAACAACAGCAATAGTTTCAATAACTGCAACATTTTAAACAACAGCAACATTTTCAAAAAAGCAACATTTTCATCAACAGCAACATTTTAATCAACAGCAACATTTTCATCAACAGACATTCATCAACAATAACATTTTCAAAAACAGCAATATTTTCATCAACAGCAACATTATCATCAACAGCAACATTTTCAACAACAGCTATATTTTCATCAACAGGAACATTTTCAACAAAAGCAACTTTTTCATCAACAGCAGCATTTTAATCAACAGCAACTTTTTCATCAACAGCAACATTTTCATACACAGCAACATTTTCATCATTAGCAACATTTTCATCAACAGCAAAATTTTCGACAACAGGAACATTTTCAACAACAGCAACATTTTCAACAACAGCAACATTTTTAACAACAGCAACATTTTCAACCACAGCAACATTTTCAACAGCAGTTAAATTTTCAACAACAGCAACATTTTCAAAAACAGCAACATTTTCAACAACAGCAACATTGTCAACAACAGCATCATTTTCAACAACAGCAACATTTTCTACAACAGGAACATTTTCATCAAAAGCAACATTTTCATCAACAGCAACATATTCATCAACAGCAACAACTTCAACAACAGCAACATTTTCATCAACATCAATTTTTTTAACAACAGCAACATTTTCAACAACAGCAATAGTTTCAACTACTGCAACATTTTAAACAACAGCAACATTTTCAAAAAAAGCAACATTTTCATCAACAGCAACATTTTAATCAACAGCAACTTTTTCATCAACAGCCATTATTCAACAGCAACATTTTCATAAACAGCCATATTTTCATCAACAGCAACATTATCATCAACAGCAACATTAACAACAACAGCTACTTTTTCCACAACAGCAACATATTCAACAAAAGCAACATTTTCATCAACAGCAACATTTTAATCAACAGCAACATTTTCATCAACAGCAACATTTTCATTAACAGCAACATTTTCATCATAAGCAACATTTTCATCAACAGCAACATTTTCAACAACAGCAAAATTTTCATCAACAGCAACATTTTCATCAACAGCAACATTTTCATCAACAGCAACATTTTCATCAACATTAATATTTTTAACAACAGCAAAATTTAAACAACAGCAATAGTTTCAATAACTGCAACATTTTAAACAACAGCAACATTTTCAAAAAAGCAACATTTTCATCAACAGTAACATTTTAATCAACAGCAACATTTTCATCAACAGACCATCATCAACAATAACATTTTCAAAAACAGCAATATTTTCATCAACAGCAACATTATCATCAACAGCAACATTTTCAACAACAGCTATATTTTCAACAACACGATAATTTTCAACAAAAGCAACTTTTTCATCAACAGCAGCATTTTTATCAACAGCAACTTTTTCATCAACATCAACATTTTCATACACAGCAACATTTTCATCATTAGCAACATTTTCATCAACAGCAACATTTTCGACAACAGGAACATTTTCAACAACGGAAACATTTTAATCAACAGCTAAATTTTCATCAAAAGCAACATTTTCAACAACAGCAACATTATCAACAACATCAATATTTTCAACAAAAGCAATATTTTTAACAACAGTAGCATTTTAAAAAAAACAGCAACATATTCAACAACAGCAACATTTTCAACAAAAGCAACATTTTCAACAACAGCAACATTTTCAACTACAGCAACATTTTCAACAGCAGTAACATTTTCTACAACAGCATCATTTTCAACAACAGCAACATTTTCAACAACAGCAACATTTTCAACAACAGCAACATATTCAACAACAGCAACATTTTCAAAAACAGTAATATTTTCAACAACAGCAACATTTTCAAAAACAGCAACATTTTCAACAACAGCAACATTGTCAACAACAGCATCATTTTCAACAACAGCAACATTTTCTACAACAGGAACATTTTCATCAAAAGCAACATTTTCATCAACAGCAACATATTCATCAATAGCAACAACAGCAACATTTTCATCAACAGCAACATTTTCATCTACATCAAATTTTTTTAACAACAGCAACATTTACTACAACAGCAATAGTTTCAACAACTGCAACATTTTAAACAACAGCAACATTTTCTTAAAAAGCAACATTTTCATCAACAGCAACATTTTAATCAGCAGCAACTTTTTCATCAACAGACATTCATCAACAGCAACATTTTCATAAACAGCCATATTTCCATCAACAGCAACATTATCATAAACAGCAACATTAACAACAACAGCTACTTTTTCCACAACAGCAACATATTCAACAAAAGCAACATTTTCATCAACAGCAACATTTTAATCAACAGCAACATTTTCATCAACAGCAACATTTTCGACAACAGGAACATTTTCTACAACAGGAACATTTTAATCAACAACCAAATTTTCATGAAAAGCAATATTTTCAACAACAGCAACATTTTCAACAACATCAACATTTTCAACAAAAGCAATATTTTTAACAACAGCATCATTTTCAACAACAGCAACATTTTCAACAAAAGGAACATTTTCATCAACAGCAACATTTTCATCAACAGCAACATTTTCATCAACAGCAACAATTTCAACAGCAACATTTTCATCAACACCAACATTTTCAAAAAAAGCAACATTTTAAAAAACAGCAACATTTTAATCAACAGCAACATTTTCATCAACAGACATTCATCAAAAATAACAATTTCATAAACAGCAATATTTTCATCAACAGCAACATTATCATCAACAGCAACATTTTGAACAACAGCTATATTTTCAACAACAGGAACATTTTCAACAAAAGCAACTTTTTCATCAACAGCAACATTTTAATCAACAGCAACTTTTTCATCAACAGCAACATTTTAATACACAGCAACATTTTCATTATTAGCAACAAATTCATCAACAGCAACATTTTTGACAACAGGAACATTTTCAACAACAGAAACATTTTAATCAACAGCCAAATTTTCATCAAAAGCAACATTTGCAACAACAGCAACATTTTTAACAACATCAACATTTTCAACAAAAGCAATATTTTTAACAACAGTAACATTTTCAAAAAAAGCAACATTTTCAACAACAGCAACATTTTCAACAACAGCAACATTTTCAACAACAGCAACATTTTCAACCACAGCAACAATTTCAACTGTAGTAAAATTTTCTACAACTGCATCATTTTCCACAACAGCAACATTTTCAACAACAGCAACATTTAAACAACAGCAACATATTCAACAACAGCAACATTTTCAAAAACAGCAACATTTTCAACAACAGCAACATTTTCAAAAACAGCAACATTTTCAACAACAGCAACATTGTCAACAACAGCATCATTTTCAACAACAGCAACATTTTCAACAACAGGAACATTTTCATCAAAAGCAAAATTTTCATCAATAGCAACATATTCATCAACAGCAACAACTTCAACAACAGAAACATTTTCATCAACAGCAACACTTTCATCAACATCAATTTTTTTAACAACAGCAACATTTACTACAACAGCAATAGTTTCAACAACTGCAACATTTTAAACAACAGCAACATTTAAAAAAAAAACAACATTTTCATCAACAGTAACATTTTAATCAACAGCAACTTTTTCATCAACAGACATTCATGAACAGCAAAATTTTCATAAACAGCCATATTTTCATCAACAGCAACATTATCCTCAACAGCAACATTAACAACAAGAGCTATATTTTCCACAAAAGCAACATATTCAACAAAATCAAAATTTTCATCAACAGCAACATTTTAATCAACAGCAACGTTTTCATCAACAGCAACATTTTCATCAACAGCAACATTTTCATCAACATCAATTTTTTTAACAACAGCAACATTTTCAACAACAGCAATAGTTTCAACAACTGCAACATTTTAAACAACAGCAACATTTAAAAAAAAAGGAGCATTTTCATTAACAGCCATATTTTCATCAACAGCAACATTATCATCAACAGAAACATTTTCAACAACAGCTATATTTTCAAAAACAGCAACATTTTCAACAAAAGAAACATTTTCATCAACAGCAACATTTTAATCAACAGCAACTTTTTCATCAACAGCAATATTTTCATCAACAGCAACATTTTCATCATTAGCAACATTTTCATCAACAGCAACATTTTCGACAACTGGAACATTTTCAACAACAGGAACATTTTAATCAACAGCCAAATTTTCATCAAAAAAAACATTTTCAACAACAGCAACATTTTCAACAACATCAACATTTTCAACAAAAGCAATATTTTTAACAACAGTAACATTTTCAAAAAAAGCAACATTTTCAACACCAGCAACATTTTTAACAACAGCAACATATTCAACAACAGAAACATTTTTAACAACAGCAGTATTTTTAACTACAGTAACATTTTCTACAACATCATCGTTTTCCACAACAGCAACATTTTCAATAACAGCAACATTTTCAACAACAGCAACATATTCAACAACAATAACATTTTCAACAACAGCAACATTTTCGTCAACAGCAACATTTTCAAAAACAGCAACATTTTCAATAACAACAACATTTTCAACAACAGCAACATTTTTAACAACAGCATCATTTTCATCAACAGCAACATTTTCATCAACAGCAACATTTTCATCAACAGACATTTTCATCAACAGTAACATTTTCATCAACAGCATCATTTTCATCAACAGCAACATTTTCATCAACAGCAACATTTTTATCAACAGCAACATTTTCATCAACAGCAACATTTTCATCAACAGCAACATTTTCATCAACAGCAACATTATCATCAACAGCAAAATTTTCCACAATAGCAATATTTTCAGCAACAGGAACATTTTCAACAAATGCTACATTCTCAACCACTGCAACATTTTCAACAACAGCATCATTTTCAAAAAAAGCTACATTTTCATCAACAGCAAAATTTTCATCATAAGCAACATTTTCATCAACAGGTACATTTTCATCAAAAGGAACATTTTCAACAACTGCAACATTGTCAACAACAGCATCATTTTCAACAACAGCAACATTTTCTACAACAGGAACATTTTCATCAAAAGCAACATTTTCATCAACAGCAACATATTCATCAACAGGAACAACTTCAACAACAGCAACATTTTCATCAACAGAAACATTTTCATCAACATCAATTTTTTTAACAACAGCAACATTTTCAACAACAGCAATAGTTTCAACTACTGCAACATTTTAAACAACAGCAACATTTTCAAAAAAAGCAACATTTTCATCAACAGCAACATTTTAATCAACAGCAACTTTTTCATCAACAGACATTATTCAACAGCAACATTTTCATAAACAGCCATATTTTCATCAACAGCAACATTATCATCAACAGCAACATTAACAACAACAGCTACTTTTTCCACAACAGTAACATATTCTACAAAAGCAACATTTTCATCAACAGCAACATTTTAATCAACAGCAACTTTTTCATCAACAGCAACATTTTCATTAACAATAACATTTTCATCATAAGCAACATTTTCATCAACAGCAACATTTTCATCAAATGCAAAATTTTCATCAACAGCAACATTTTCATTCACAGCAACATTTTCATCAACAGCAACATTTTCATCAACATTAATATTTTTAACAACAGCAAAATTTAAACAACAGCAATAGTTTCAATAACTGCAACATTTTAAACAACAGCAACATTTTCAAAAAAGCAACATTTTCATCAACAGTAACATTTTAATCAACAGCAACATTTTCATCAACAGACCATCATCAACAATAACATTTTCAAAAACAGCAATATTTTCATCAACAGCAACATTATCATCAACAGCAACATTTTCAACAACAGCTATATTTTCAACAACACGATTATTTTCAACAAAAGCAACTTTTTCATCAACAGCAACATTTTCATCAACAGCAACATTATCATCAACAGCAACATTTTCCACAATAGCAATATTTTCAGCAACAGGAACATTTTCAACAAATGCTACATTCTCAACCACTGCAACATTTTCAACAACAGCATCATTTTCAAAAAAAGCTACATTTTCATCAACAGCAAATTTTTCATCATAAGCAACATTTTCATCAACAGAAACATTTTCAACAACAGGAACATTTTCATCAACAGGTACATTTTCATCAAAAGGAACATTTTCAACAACAGCAACATTTTCAACAACAGCCTCATTTTCAAAAACAGTTACATTTTATACAACAGAAACATTTTCATCAAAAGCAACATTTTCATCAACAGCAACATATTCAACAACAGCAACAACTTCAACAACAGCAACATTTTCATCAACAGAAAAATTTTCATCAACATCAATTTTTTTAACAACAGCAACATTTTCAACAACAGCAATAGTTTCAACTACTGAACATTTTAAACAACAGCAACATTTTCAAAAAAAGCAACATTTTCATCAACAGCAACATTTTAATCAACAGCAACTTTTTCATCAACAGACATTATTCAACAGCAACATTTTCATAAACAGCCATATTTTCATCAACAGCAACATTATCATCAACAGCAACATTAACAACAACAGCTACTTTTTCCACAACAGTAACATATTCTACAAAAGCAACATTTTCATCAACAGCAACATTTTAATCAACAGCAACTTTTTCATCAACAGCAACATTTTCATTAACAAAAACATTTTCATCATAAGCAACATTTTCATCAACAGCAACATTTTCATCAATTGCAAAATTTTCATCAACAGCAACATTTTCATTAACAGCAACATTTTCATCAACAGCAACATTTTCATCAACATTAATATTTTTAACAACAGCAAAATTTAAACAACAGCAATAGTTTCAATAACTGCAACATTTTAAACAACAGAAACATTTTCAAAAAAGCAACATTTTCATCAACAGTAACATTTTAATCAACAGCAACATTTTCATCAACAGACCATCATCAACAATAACATTTTCAAAAACAGCAATATTTTCATCAACAGCAACATTATCATCAACAGCAACATTTTCAACAACAGCTATATTTTCAACAACACGATTATTTTCAACAAAAGCAACTTTTTCATCAACAGCAGCATTTCAATCAACAGCAACTTTTTCATCAACATCAACATTTTCATACACAGCAACATTTTCATCATTAGCAACATTTTCATCAACAGCAACATTTTCGACAACAGGAACATTTTCAACAACGGAAACATTTTCAACAACAGACACATTATCAACAACATCAACATTTTCAACAAAAGCAATATTTTTAACAACAGTAACATTTTCAAAAACAGCAACATATTCAACAACAGCAACATTTTCATCAACAGCAACATTTTCAACAACAGCAACATTTTCAACTACAGCAACATTTTCAACAGCAGTAATATTTTCTACAACAGCATCATTTTCAACAACAGCAACATTTTCAACAACAGCAACATTTTCAACAACAGCAACATATTCAACAACAGCAACATTTTCAAAAACAGTAATATTTTCAACAACAGCAACATTTTCAAAAACAGCAACATTTTCAACAACAGCAACATTGTCAACAACAGCATCATTTTCAAAAACAGCAACATTTTCTACAACAGGAACATTTTCATCAAAAGCAACATTTTCATCAACAGCAACATATTCATCAATAGCAACAACTTCAACAACAGCAACATTTTCATCAACAGCAACATTTTCATCTACATCAAATTTTTTAACAACTGCAACATTTTCAACAACAGCAATAGTTTCAACTACTGCAACATTTTAAACAACAGCAACATTTTCATAAAAAGCAACATTTTCATCAACAGCAACATTTTAATCAACAGCAACTTTTTCATGAACAGACATTCATCAACAGCAACATTTTCATAAACAGCCATATTTCCATCAACAGCAACATTATCATCAACAGCAACATTAACAACAACAGCTACTTTTTCCACAACAGCAACATATTCAACAAAAGCAACATTTTCATCAACAGCAACATTTTAATCAACAGCAACTTTTTCATCAACAGCAACATTTTCATTAATATCAACATTTTCATCATAAGCAACATTTTCATCAACAGCAACATTTTCGACAACAGGAACATTTTCTACAACAGGAACATTTTAATCAACAGCCAAATTTTCATGAAAAGCAACATTTTTTACAACAGCAACATTTTCAACAACATCAACATTTTCAACAAAAGCAATATTTTTAACAAAAGTAACATTTTCAAAAACAGCAACATTTTCAACAACAGCAACATTTTCAACAACAGCAACATTTTCAACAACAGCAACATTTTCAAACTCAGCAACATTTTCAACTACAGTAACATTTTATACAACAGCATCGTTTTCAACAACAGCAACATTTTCAATAACAGCAACATTTTCAACAACAGCAACATATTCAACAACAGCAACATTTTCAACAACAGTAACATTTTCATCAACAGCAACATTTTCAAAAACAGCAACATTTTCAACAACAGCAACATTTTCATCAACAGCAACATTTTTAACAACAGCATTATTTTCAACAACAGCAACATTTTCAACAAGGGGAACATTTTCATCAACAGCAACATTTTCATCAACAGCAACATTTTCATCAACAGCAACAATTTCAACAGCAACATTTTCATCAACACCAACATTTTCAAAAAAAGCAACATTTTCAAAAACAGCAACATTTTAATCAACATTAACATTTTCATCAACAGACATTCATCAACAATAACATTTTCATAAACAGCAATATTTTCATCAACAGCAACATTATCATCAACAGCAACATTTTGAACAACAGCTATATTTTCAACAACAGGAACATTTTCAACAAAAGCAACTTTTTCTTCAACAGCAACATTTTAATCAACAGCAACTTTTTCATCAACAGCAACATTTTAATACACAGCAACATTTTCATTATTAGCAACAAATTCATCAACAGCAACATTTTTGACAACAGGAACATTTTCAACAACAGAAACATTTTAATCCACAGCCAAATTTTCATCAAAAGCAACATTTTCAACAACAGCAACATTTTTAACAACATCAACATTTTCAACAAAAGCAATATTTTTAACAACAGTACCATTTTCAAAAAAAGCAACATTTTCAACAACAGCAACATTTTCAACAACAGCAACATTTTCAACAACAGCAACATTTTCAACCACAGCAACATTTTCTACAACCGCATCATTTTCCACAACAGCAACATTTTCAACAACAGCAACATTTTCAACAACAGCAACATTTTCAACAACAGCAACATTTTCAAAAACAGAAACATTTTCAACAACAGCAACATTTTCAACAACAGCAACATTTTCAACAACAGCATCATTGTCAACAACAGCATCATTTTCAACAACAGCAACATTTTCAACAACAGGAACATTTTCATCAAAAGCAAAATTTTCATCAACAGCAACAGATTCATCAACAGCAACAACTTCAACAACAGAAACATTTTCATCAACAGCAACACTTTCATCAACATCAATTTTTTTAACAACAGCAACATTTACTGCAACAGCAATAGTTTCAACAACTGCAACATTTTAAACAACAGCAACATTTAAAAAAAAAACAACATTTTCATCAACAGTAACATTTTAATTACAGCAACTTTTTCATCAACAGACATTCATCAACAGCAAAATTTTCATAAACAGCCATATTTTCATCAACAGCAACATTATCCTCAACAGCAACATTATTAACAACAGCTATATTTTCCACAACAGCAACATATTCAACAAAAGCAAAATTTTCATCAACAGCAACATTTAAATCAACAGCAACGTTTTCATCAACAGCAACATTTTCATCAACAGCAACATTTTCATCAACATCAATTTTTTTAACAACAGCAACATTTTCAACAACAGCAATAGTTTCAACAACTGCAACATTTTAAACAAAAGCAACATTTTCAAAAAAAGGAGCATTTTCATAAACAGCCATATTTTCATCAACAGCAACATTATCATCAACAGCAACATTTTCAACAACAGCTATATTTTCAAAAACAGCAACATTTTCAACAAAAGAAACATTTTCATCAACAGCAACATTTTAATCAACAGCAACTTTTTCATCAACAGCAATATTTTCATCAACAGCAACATTTTCATCATTAGCAACATTTTCATCAACAGCAACATTTTCGACAACTGGAACATTTTCAACAACAGGAACATTTTAATCAACAGCCAAATTTTCATCAAAAGCAACATTTTCAACAACAGCAAAATTTTCAACAACATCAACATTTTTAACAAAAGCAATATTTTTAACAACAGTAACATTTTTAAAAAAGCAACATTTTCAACACCAGCAACATTTTTAACAACAGCAACATATTCAACAACAGAAACATTTTTAACAACAGCAGTATTTTAAACTACAGTAACATTTTCTACAACATCATCGTTTTCCACAACAGCAACATTTTCAATAAGAGCAACATTTTCAACAACAGCAACATATTCAACAACAACAACATTTTCAACAACAGCAACATTTTCGTCAACAGCAACATTTTCAACAACAGCAACATTTTCAACAACAACAACATTTTCAACAACAGCAACATTTTCAACAACAGCATCATTTTCATCAACAGCAACATTTTCATCAACAGCAACATTTTCATCAACAGCAACATTTTCATCAACAGCAACATTTTCATCAACAGCAACATTTTCATCAACAGCAACATTATCATCAACAGCAACATTTTCCACAATAGCAATATTTTCAGCAACAGGAACATTTTCAACAAATGCTATATTCTCAACCACTGCATCATTTTCAACAACAGCATCATTTTCAAAAAAAGCTACATTTTCATCAACAGCAAAATTTTCATCATAAGCAACATTTTCATCAACAGAAACATTTTCAACAACAGGAACATTTTCATCAACAGGTACATTTTCATCAAAAGGAACTTTTTCATCAACAGCAACATTTTCATTAACAATAACATTTTCATCATAAGCAACATTTTCATCAACAGCAACATTTTCATCAACAGCAAAATTTTCATCAACAGCAACATTTTCATTCACAGCAACATTTTCATCAACAGCAACATTTTCATCAACATTAATATTTTTAACAACAGCAAAATTTAAACAACAGCAATAGTTTCAATAACTGCAACATTTTAAACAACAGCAACATTTTCAAAAAAGCAACATTTTCATCAACAGTAACATTTTAATCAACAGCAACATTTTCATCAACAGACCATCATCAACAATAACATTTTCAAAAACAGCAATATTTTCATCAACAGCAACATTATCATCAACAGCAACATTTTCAACAACAGCTATATTTTCAACAACACGATTATTTTCAACAAAAGCAACTTTTTCATCAACAGCAACATTTTCAACAACAGCAACATTATCATCAACAGCAACATTTTCCACAATAGCAATATTTTCAGCAACAGGAACATTTTCAACAAATGCTACATTCTCAACCACTGCAACATTTTCAACAACAGCATCATTTTCAAAAAAAGCTACATTTTCATCAACAGCAAATTTTTCATCATAAGCAACATTTTCATCAACAGAAACATTTTCAACAACAGGAACATTTTCATCAACAGGTACATTTTCATCAAAAGGAACATTTTCAACAACAGCAACATTTTCAACAACAGCATCATTTTCAACAACAGCAACATTTTCTACAACAGGAACATTTTCATCAAAAGCAACATTTTCATCAACAGCAACATATTCATCAACAGCAACAACTTCAACAACAGCAACATTTTCATCAACAGAAAAATTTTCATCAACATCAATTTTTTTAACAACAGCAACATTTTCAACAACAGCAATAGTTTCAACTACTGAACATTTTAAACAACAGCAACATTTTCAAAAAAAGCAACTTTTTCATCAACAGCAACATTTTAATCAACAGCAACTTTTTCATCAACAGACATTATTCAACAGCAACATTTTCATAAACAGCCATATTTTCATCAACAGCAACATTATCATCAACAGCAACATTAACAACAACAGCTACTTTTTCCACAACAGTAACATATTCTACAAAAGCAACATTTTCATCAACAGCAACATTTTAATCAACAGCAACTTTTTCATCAACAGCAACATTTTCATTAACAAAAACATTTTCATCATAAGCAACATTTTCATCAACAGCAACATTTTCATCAACAGCAAAATTTTCATCAACAGCAACATTTTCATTAACAGCAACATTTTCATCAACAGCAACATTTTCATCAACATTAATATTTTTAACAACAGCAAAATTTAAACAACAGCAATAGTTTCAATAACTGCAACATTTTAAACAACAGAAACATTTTCAAAAAAGCAACATTTTCATCAACAGTAACATTTTAATCAACAGCAACATTTTCATCAACAGACCATCATCAACAATAACATTTTCAAAAACAGCAATATTTTCATCAACAGCAACATTATCATCAACAGCAACATTTTCAACAACAGCTATATTTTCAACAACACGATTATTTTCAACAAAAGCAACTTTTTCATCAACAGCAGCATTTTAATCAACAGCAACTTTTTCATCAACATCAACATTTTCATACACAGCAACATTTTCATCATTAGCAACATTTTCATCAACAGCAACATTTTCGACAACAGGAACATTTTCAACAACGGAAACATTTTAATCAACAGCTAAATTTTCATCAAAAGCAACATTTTCAACAACAGCAACATTATCAACAACATCAACATTTTCAACAAAAGCAATATTTTTAACAACAGTAACATTTTCAAAAACAGCAACATATTCAACAACAGCAACATTTTAATACACAGCAACATTTTCATTATTAGCAACAAATTCATCAACAGCAACATTTTTGACAACAGGAACATTTTCAACAACAGAAACATTTTAATCCACAGCCAAATTTTCATCAAAAGCAACATTTTCAACAACAGCAACATTTTTAACAACATCAACATTTTCAACAAAAGCAATATTTTTAACAACAGTACCATTTTCAAAAAAGCAACATTTTCAACAACAGCAACATTTTCAACAACAGCAACATTTTCAACAACAGCAACATTTTCAACCACAGCAACATTTTCTACAACCGCATCATTTTCCACAACAGCAACATTTTCAACAACAGCAACATTTTCAACAACAGCAACATATTCAACAACAGCAACATTTTCAAAAACAGAAACATTTTCAACAACAGCAACATTTTCAAAAACAGCAACATTTTCAACAACAGCATCATTGTCAACAACAGCATCATTTTCAACAACAGCAACATTTTCAACAACAGGAACATTTTCATCAAAAGCAAAATTTTCATCAACAGCAACAGATTCATCAACAGCAACAACTTCAACAACAGAAACATTTTCATCAACAGCAACACTTTCATCAACATCAATTTTTTTAACAACAGCAACATTTACTGCAACAGCAATAGTTTCAACAACTGCAACATTTTAAACAACAGCAACATTTTAAAAAAAAACAACATTTTCATCAACAGTAACATTTTAATTACAGCAACTTTTTCATCAACAGACATTCATCAACAGCAAAATTTTCATAAACAGCCATATTTTCATCAACAGCAACATTATCCTCAACAGCAACATTATTAACAACAGCTATATTTTCCACAACAGCAACATATTCAACAAAAGCAAAATTTTCATCAACAGCAACATTTAAATCAACAGCAACGTTTTCATCAACAGCAACATTTTCATCAACAGCAACATTTTCATCAACATCAATTTTTTTAACAACAGCAACATTTTCAACAACAGCAATAGTTTCAACAACTGCAACATTTTAAACAACAGCAACATTTTCAAAAAAAGGAGCATTTTCATAAACAGCCATATTTTCATCAACAGCAACATTATCATCAACAGCAACATTTTCAACAACAGCTATATTTTCAAAAACAGCAACATTTTCAACAAAAGAAACATTTTCATCAACAGCAACATTTTCATCAACAGCAACATTTTCATCAACAGCAATATTTTCATCAACAGCAACATTTTCATCATTAGCAACATTTTCATCAACAGCAACATTTTCGACAACAGCAACATTTTCAACAACAGGAACATTTTAATCAACAGCCAAATTTTCATCAAAAGCAACATTTTCAACAACAGCAACATTTTCAACAACATCAACATTTTTAACAAAAGCAATATTTTTAACAACAGTAACATTTTTAAAAAAGCAACATTTTCAACACCAGCAACATTTTTAACAACAGCAACATATTCAACAACAGAAACATTTTTAACAACAGCAGTATTTTAAACTACAGTAACATTTTCTACAACATCATCGTTTTCCACAACAGCAACATTTTCAATAAGAGCAACATTTTCAACAACAGCAACATATTCAACAACAGCAACATTTTCAACAACAGCAACATTTTCGTCAACAGCAACATTTTCAACAACAGCAACATTTTCAACAACAACAACATTTTCAACAACAGCAACATTTTTAACAACAGCATCATTTTCATCAACAGCAACATTTTCATCAACAGCAACATTTTCATCAACAGCAACATTTTCATCAACAGCAACATTTTCATCAACAGCAACATTTTCATCAACAGCAACATTATCATCAACAGCAACATTTTCAACAATAGCAATATTTTCAGCAACAGGAACATTTTCAACAAATGCTATATTCTCAACCACTGCATCATTTTCAACAACAGCATCATTTTCAAAAAAAGCTACATTTTCATCAACAGCAAAATTTTCATCATAAGCAACATTTTCATCAACAGAAACATTTTCAACAACAGGAACATTTTCATCAACAGGTACATTTTCATCAAAAGGAACTTTTTCATCAACAGCAACATTTTCATTAACAATAACATTTTCATCATAAGCAACATTTTCATCAACAGCAACATTTTCATCAACAGCAAAATTTTCATCAACAGCAACATTTTCATTCACAGCAACATTTTCATCAACAGCAACATTTTCATCAACATTAATATTTTTAACAACAGCAAAATTTAAACAACAGCAATAGTTTCAATAACTGCAACATTTTAAACAACAGCAACATTTTCAAAAAAGCAACATTTTCATCAACAGTAACATTTTAATCAACAGCAACATTTTCATCAACAGACCATCATCAACAATAACATTTTCAAAAACAGCAATATTTTCATCAACAGCAACATTTTCATCAACAGCAACATTTTCAACAACAGCTATATTTTCAACAACACGATTATTTTCAACAAAAGCAACTTTTTCATCAACAGCAACATTTTCATCAACAGCAACATTTTCATCAACAGCAACATTTTCCACAATAGCAATATTTTCAGCAACAGGAACATTTTCAACAAATGCTACATTCTCAACCACTGCAACATTTTCAACAACAGCATCATTTTCAAAAAAAGCTACATTTTCATCAACAGCAAATTTTTCATCATAAGCAACATTTTCATCAACAGAAACATTTTCAACAACAGGAACATTTTCATCAACAGGTACATTTTCATCAAAAGGAACATTTTCAACAACAGCAACATTTTCAACAACAGGCTCATTTTCAAAAACAGTTACATTTTATACAACAGAAACATTTTCATCAAAAGCAACATTTTCATCAACAGCAACATATTCAACAACTGCAACAACTTCAACAACAGCAACATTTTCATCAACAGAAAAATTTTCATCAACATCAATTTTTTTAACAACAGCAACATTTTCAACAACAGCAATAGTTTCAACTACTGAACATTTTAAACAACAGCAACATTTTCAAAAAAAGCAACATTTTCATCAACAGCAACATTTTAATCAACAGCAACTTTTTCATCAACAGACATTATTCAACAGCAACATTTTCATAAACAGCCATATTTTCATCAACAGCAACATTATCATCAACAGCAACATTAACAACAACAGCTACTTTTTCCACAACAGTAACATATTCTACAAAAGCAACATTTTCATCAACAGCAACATTTTAATCAACAGCAACTTTTTCATCAACAGCAACATTTTCATTAACAAAAACATTTTCATCATAAGCAACATTTTCATCAACAGCAACATTTTCATCAACAGCAACATTTTCATCAACAGCAACATTTTCATTAACAGCAACATTTTCATCAACAGCAACATTTTCATCAACATTAATATTTTTAACAACAGCAAAATTTAAACAACAGCAATAGTTTCAATAACTGCAACATTTTAAACAACAGAAACATTTTCAAAAAAGCAACATTTTCATCAACAGTAACATTTTAATCAACAGCAACATTTTCATCAACAGACCATCATCAACAATAACATTTTCAAAAACAGCAATATTTTCATCAAAAGCAACATTTTCATCAACAGCAACATTTTCAACAACAGCTATATTTTCAACAACACGATTATTTTCAACAAAAGCAACTTTTTCATCAACAGCAGCATTTTAATCAACAGCAACTTTTTCATCAACATCAACATTTTCATACACAGCAACATTTTCATCATTAGCAACATTTTCATCAACAGCAACATTTTCGACAACAGGAACATTTTCAACAACGGAAACATTTTAATCAACAGCTAAATTTTCATCAAAAGCAACATTTTCAACAACAGCAACATTATCAACAACATCAACATTTTCAACAAAAGCAATATTTTTAACAACAGTAACATTTTCAAAAACAGCAACATATTCAACAACAGCAACATTTTCATCAACAGCAACATTTTCAACAACAGCAACATTTTCAACTACAGCAACATTTTCAACAGCAGTAATATTTTCTACAACAGCATCATTTTCAACAACAGCAACATTTTCAACAACAGCAACATTTTCAACAACAGCAACATATTCAACAACAGCAACATTTTCAAAAACAGTAATATTTTCAACAACAGCAACATTTTCAAAAACAGCAACATTTTCAACAACAGCAACATTGTCAACAACAGCATCATTTTCAACAACAGCAACATTTTCTACAACAGGAACATTTTCATCAAAAGCAACATTTTCATCAACAGCAACATATTCATCAATAGCAACAACTTCAACAACAGCAACATTTTCATCAACAGCAACATTTTCATCTACATCAAATTTTTTAACAACTGCAACATTTTCAACAACAGCAATAGTTTCAACTACTGCAACATTTTAAACAACAGCAACATTTTCATAAAAAGCAACATTTTCATCAACAGCAACATTTTAATCAACAGCAACTTTTTCATGAACAGACATTCATCAACAGCAACATTTTCATAAACAGCCATATTTCCATCAACAGCAACATTATCATCAACAGCAACATTAACAACAACAGCTACTTTTTCCACAACAGCAACATATTCAACAAAAGCAACATTTTCATCAACAGCAACATTTTAATCAACAGCAACTTTTTCATCAACAGCAACATTTTCATTAATATCAACATTTTCATCATAAGCAACATTTTCATCAACAGCAACATTTTCGACAACAGGAACATTTTCTACAACAGGAACATTTTAATCAACAGCCAAATTTTCATGAAAAGCAACATTTTTTACAACAGCAACATTTTCAACAACATCAACATTTTCAACAAAAGCAATATTTTTAACAAAAGTAACATTTTCAAAAACAGCAACATTTTCAACAACAGCAACATTTTCAACAACAGCAACATTTTCAACAACAGCAACATTTTCAAACTCAGCAACATTTTTAACAACAGTAACATTTTATACAACAGCATCGTTTTCAACAACAGCAACATTTTCAATAACAGCAACATTTTCAACAACAGCAACATATTCAACAACAGCAACATTTTCAACAACAGTAACATTTTCATCAACAGCAACATTTTCAAAAACAGCAACATTTTCAACAACAGCAACATTTTCATCAACAGCAACATTTTTAACAACAGCATTATTTTCAACAACAGCAACATTTTCAACAAGGGGAACATTTTCATCAACAGCAACATTTTCATCAACAGCAACATTTTCATCAACAGCAACAATTTCAACAGCAACATTTTCATCAACACCAACATTTTCAAAAAAAGCAACATTTTCAAAAACAGCAACATTTTAATCAACATTAACATTTTCATCAACAGACATTCATCAACAATAACATTTTCATAAACAGCAATATTTTCATCAACAGCAACATTATCATCAACAGCAACATTTTGAACAACAGCTATATTTTCAACAACAGGAACATTTTCAACAAAAGCAACTTTTTCTTCAACAGCAACATTTTAATCAACAGCAACTTTTTCATCAACAGCAACATTTTAATACACAGCAACATTTTCATTATTAGCAACAAATTCATCAACAGCAACATTTTTGACAACAGGAACATTTTCAACAACAGAAACATTTTAATCCACAGCCAAATTTTCATCAAAAGCAACATTTTCAACAACAGCAACATTTTTAACAACATCAACATTTTCAACAAAAGCAATATTTTTAACAACAGTACCATTTTCAAAAAAAGCAACATTTTCAACAACAGCAACATTTTCAACAACAGCAACATTTTCAACAACAGCAACATTTTCAACTACAGCAACATTTTCTACAACCGCATCATTTTCAACAACAGCAACATTTTCAACAACAGCAACATTTTCAACAACAGCAACATTTTCAACAACAGCAACATTTTCAAAAACAGAAACATTTTCATCAACAGCAACATTTTCAACAACAGCAACATTTTCAACAACAGCAACATTTTCAACAACAGCAACATTTTCAACAACAGCAACATTTTCAACAACAGGAACATTTTCATCAAAAGCAAAATTTTCATCAACAGCAACAGATTCATCAACAGCAACAACTTCAACAACAGAAACATTTTCATCAACAGCAACACTTTCATCAACATCAATTTTTTTAACAACAGCAACATTTACTGCAACAGCAATAGTTTCAACAACTGCAACATTTTAAACAACAGCAACATTTTAAAAAAAAACAACATTTTCATCAACAGTAACATTTTAATTACAGCAACTTTTTCATCAACAGACATTCATCAACAGCAAAATTTTCATAAACAGCCATATTTTCATCAACAGCAACATTATCCTCAACAGCAACATTATTAACAACAGCTATATTTTCCACAACAGCAACATATTCAACAAAAGCAAAATTTTCATCAACAGCAACATTTAAATCAACAGCAACGTTTTCATCAACAGCAACATTTTCATCAACAGCAACATTTTCATCAACATCAATTTTTTTAACAACAGCAACATTTTCAACAACAGCAATAGTTTCAACAACTGCAACATTTTAAACAACAGCAACATTTTCAAAAAAAGGAGCATTTTCATAAACAGCCATATTTTCATCAACAGCAACATTATCATCAACAGCAACATTTTCAACAACAGCTATATTTTCAACAACAGCAACATTTTCAACAAAAGAAACATTTTCATCAACAGCAACATTTTAATCAACAGCAACTTTTTCATCAACAGCAATATTTTCATCAACAGCAACATTTTCATCATTAGCAACATTTTCATCAACAGCAACATTTTCGACAACTGGAACATTTTCAACAACAGGAACATTTTAATCAACAGCCAAATTTTCATCAAAAGCAACATTTTCAACAACAGCAACATTTTCAACAACATCAACATTTTTAACAAAAGCAATATTTTTAACAACAGTAACATTTTTAAAAAAGCAACATTTTCAACACCAGCAACATTTTTAACAACAGCAACATATTCAACAACAGAAACATTTTTAACAACAGCAGTATTTTAAACTACAGTAACATTTTCTACAACATCATCGTTTTCCACAACAGCAACATTTTCAATAAGAGCAACATTTTCAACAACAGCAACATATTCAACAACAGCAACATTTTCAACAACAGCAACATTTTCATCAACAGCAACATTTTCAACAACAGCAACATTTTCAACAACAACAACATTTTCAACAACAGCAACATTTTTAACAACAGCATCATTTTCATCAACAGCAACATTTTCATCAACAGCAACATTTTCATCAACAGCAACATTTTCATCAACAGCAACATTTTCATCAACAGCAACATTTTCATCAACAGCAACATTATCATCAACAGCAACATTTTCCACAATAGCAATATTTTCAGCAACAGGAACATTTTCAACAAATGCTATATTCTCAACCACTGCATCATTTTCAACAACAGCATCATTTTCAAAAAAGCTACATTTTCATCAACAGCAAAATTTTCATCATAAGCAACATTTTCATCAACAGAAACATTTTCAACAACAGGAACATTTTCATCAACAGGTACATTTTCATCAAAAGGAACTTTTTCATCAACAGCAACATTTTCATTAACAATAACATTTTCATCATAAGCAACATTTTCATCAACAGCAACATTTTCATCAACAGCAAAATTTTCATCAACAGCAACATTTTCATTCACAGCAACATTTTCATCAACAGCAACATTTTCATCAACATTAATATTTTTAACAACAGCAAAATTTAAACAACAGCAATAGTTTCAATAACTGCAACATTTTAAACAACAGCAACATTTTCAAAAAAGCAACATTTTCATCAACAGTAACATTTTAATCAACAGCAACATTTTCATCAACAGACCATCATCAACAATAACATTTTCAAAAACAGCAATATTATCATCAACAGCAACATTATCATCAACAGCAACATTTTCAACAACAGCTATATTTTCAACAACACGATTATTTTCAACAAAAGCAACTTTTTCATCAACAGCAACATTTTCATCAACAGCAACATTATCATCAACAGCAACATTTTCCACAATAGCAATATTTTCAGCAACAGGAACATTTTCAACAAATGCTACATTCTCAACCACTGCAACATTTTCAACAACAGCATCATTTTCAAAAAAAGCTACATTTTCATCAACAGCAAATTTTTCATCATAAGCAACATTTTCATCAACAGAAACATTTTCAACCACAGGAACATTTTCATCAACAGGTACATTTTCATCAAAAGGAACATTTTCAACAACAGCAACATTGTCAACAACAGCATCATTTTCAACAACAGCAACATTTTCTACAACAGGAACATTTTCATCAAAAGCAACATTTTTATCAACAGCAACATATTCATCAACAGCAACAACTTCAACAACAGCAACATTTTCATCAACAGAAAAATTTTCATCAACATCAATTTTTTTAACAACAGCAACATTTTCAACAACAGCAATAGTTTCAACTACTGAACATTTTAAACAACAGCAACATTTTCAAAAAAAGCAACATTTTCATCAACAGCAACATTTTAATCAACAGCAACTTTTTCATCAACAGACATTATTCAACAGCAACATTTTCATAAACAGCCATATTTTCATCAACAGCAACATTATCATCAACAGCAACATTAACAACAACAGCTACTTTTTCCACAACAGTAACATATTCTACAAAAGCAACATTTTCATCAACAGCAACATTTTAATCAACAGCAACTTTTTCATCAACAGCAACATTTTCATTAACAAAAACATTTTCATCATAAGCAACATTTTCATCAACAGCAACATTTTCATCAACAGCAAAATTTTCATCAACAGCAACATTTTCATTAACAGCAACATTTTCATCAACAGCAACATTTTCATCAACATTAATATTTTTAACAACAGCAAAATTTAAACAACAGCAATAGTTTCAATAACTGCAACATTTTAAACAACAGAAACATTTTCAAAAAAGCAACATTTTCATCAACAGTAACATTTTAATCAACAGCAACATTTTCATCAACAGACCATCATCAACAATAACATTTTCAAAAACAGCAATATTTTCATCAACAGCAACATTATCATCAACAGCAACATTTTCAACAACAGCTATATTTTCAACAACACGATTATTTTCAACAAAAGCAACTTTTTCATCAACAGCAGCATTTTAATCAACAGCAACATTTTTATCAACAGCAACATATTCATCAACAGCAACAACTTCAACAACAGCAACATTTTCATCAATTTTTTTTACCAACAGCAACATTTTCAACAACAGCAATAGTTTCAACTACTGCAACATTTTAAACAACAGCAACATTTTCAAAAAAAGCAACATTTTCATCAACAGCAACATTTTAATCAACAGCAACTTTTTCATCAACAGACATTCATCAAAAGCAACATTTTCATATTCAGCCATATTTTCATCAACAGCAACATTATCATCAACAGCAACATTAACAACAACAGCTACTTTTTCCACAACAGCAACATATTCAACAAAAGCAACATTTTCATCAACAGCAACATTTTAATCAACAGCAACTTTTTCATCAACAGCAACATTTTCATTAACAGCAACATTTTCATCATAAGCAACATTTTCATCAACAGCAACATTTTCAACAACAGCAAAATTTTCATCAACAGCAACATTTTCATTAACAGCAACATTTTCATCAACTTTAACATTTTCATCAACATTAATATTTTTAACAACAGCAAAATTTAAACAACAGCAATAGTTTCAATAACTGCTACATTTTAAACACCAGCAACATTTTCAAAAAACCAACATTTTCATCAACAGCAACATTTTAATCAACAGCAACATTTTCATCGACAGACATTCATCAACAATAACATTTTCAAAAACAGCAATATTTTCATCAACAGCAACATTATCATCAACAGCAACATTTTCAACATCAGCTATATTTTCAACAACAGGAACATTTTCAACAGAAACAGCATTTTAATCAACAGCAACTTTTTCATCAACATCAACATTTTCATACACAGCAACATTTTCATCATTAGCAACATTTTCATCAACAGCAACATTATCGACAACAGGAACATTTTCAACAACAGAAACATTTTAATCAACAGCTAAATTTTCATCAAAAGCAACATTTTCAACAACAGCAACATTTTCAACAACATCAACATTTTCAACAAAAGCAATATTTTTAACAACAGTAACATTTTCAAAAACAGCAACATTTTCAATAACAGCAACATTTTCAACAACAGCAATTTTTTCAACAACAGCAACATTTTCAACCACAATAACATTTTCAACAGCAGTAACATTTTCTACAACAGCATCATTTTCAACAACAGCAACATTTTCAACAACAGCAACATTTTCAACAACAGCAACATATTCAACAACAGCAACATTTTCAAAAACAGTAACATTTTCAACAACCGCAACATTTTCAAAAACAGCAACATTTTCAACAACAGCAACATTGTCAACAACAGCATCATTTTCAGCAACAGCAACATTTTCTACAACAGGAACATTTTCATCAAAAGCAACATTTTCATCAACAGCAACATATTCATCAACAGCAACAACTTCCACAACAGCAACATTTTCATCAACAGCAACATTTTCATCATCAAATTTTTTAACAACAGCAACATTTTCAACAACAGCAATAGTTTCAACTACTGCAACATTTTAAACAACAGCAACATTTTCAAAAAAAGCAACATTTTCATCAACAGCAACATTTTAATCAACAGCAACTTTTTCATCAACAGACATTCATCAACAGCAACATTTTCATAAACAGCCATATTTTCATCAACAGCAACATTATCATCAACAGCAACATTAACAACAACAGCTACTTTTTCCACAACAGCAACATATTGAACAAAAGCAACATTTTCATCAACAGCAACATTTTAATCAACAGCAACTTTTTCATCAACAGCAATATTTTCATTAACATCAACATTTTCATCATAGGCAACATTTTCATCAACAGCAACATTTTCGACAACAGGAACATTTTCTACATCAGGAACATTTTAATCAACAGCCAAATTTTCATGAAAAGCAACATTTTCAACAACAGCAACATTTTCAACAACATCAACATTTTCTACAAAAGCAATATTTTTAACAAAAGTAACATTTTCAAAAACAGCAACATTTTCAACAACAGCAACATTTTCAACAACAGCAACATTTTCAACAACAGCAACATTTTCAAACTCAGCAACATTTTCAACTACAGTAACATTTTATACAACAGCATCGTTTTCAACAAAAGCAACATTTTCAATAACAGCAACATTTTCAACAACAGCAACATATTCAACAACAGCAACATTTTCAACAACAGCAACATTTTCATCAACAGCAACATTTTCAAAAACAGCAACATTTTCAACAACAGCAACATTTTCAACAACAGCAGCATTTTTAACAACAGAGTCATTTTCAACAACAGCAACATTCTCAACAAGGGGAACATTTTCATCAACAGCAACATTTTCATCAACAGCAACATTTTCATCAACAGAACAATTTCAACAGCAACATTTTCATCAACAGCAACATTTTCAAAAAAAGCAACATTTTCATCAACAGCAACATTTTAATCAACAGCAACATTTTCATCAACAGACATTCATCAACAATAACATTTTCATTAACAGCAATATTTTCATCAACAGCAACATTATCATCAACAGCAACATTTTGAACAACAGCTATATTTTCAACAACAGGAACATTTTCAACAAAAGCAACTTTTTCATCAACAGCAACATTTTAATCAACGGCAACTTTTTCATCAACAGCAACATTTTAATACACAGCAACATTTTCATCATTAGCAACAAATTCATCAACAGCAACATTTTTGACAACAGGAACATTTTCAACAACAGAAACATTTTAATCAACAGCCAAATTTTCATCAAAAGCAACATTTTCAACAACAGTAACATTTTCAACAACATCAACATTTTCAACAAAAGCAATATTTTTAACAACAGTAACATTTTCAAAATAAGCAACATTTTCAACAACAGCAACATTTTCAACAACAGCAACATTTTCAACAACAGCAACATTTTCAACCACAGCAATATTTTCAACTGCAGTAACATTTTCTACAACTGCATCATTTTCCACAACAGCAACATTTTCAACAACAGCAACATTTTCAACAACAGCAACATATTCAACAACAGCAACATTTACAAAAACAGCAACATTTTCAACAACACCAACATTTTCAAAAACAGCAACATTTTCAATAACAGCAACATTGTCAACAACAGCATCATTTTCAAACACAGCAACATTTTCAACAACAGGAACATTTTCATCAAAAGCAAAATTTTCATCAACAGCAACATATTCATCAACAGCAACAACTTCAATAACAGCAACATTTTCATCAACGGCAACATTTTCATCAACATCAATTTTTTTAACAACAGCAACATTTTCAACAACAGCAATAGTTTCAACAACTGCAACATTTTCAACAACAGCAACATATTCTACAACAGCAGCATTTTCAAAAACAGCAACATTTTCAACAACAGCAACATTTTCAAAAACAGCAACATTTTCAACAACAGCAACATTGTCAACAACAGCATCATTTTCAACAAAAGCAACATTTTCAACAACAGCAACATTTTCATCAAAAGCAAAATTTTCATCAACAGCAACATATTCATCAACAGCAACAACTTCAAAAACAGCAACATTTTCAAAAACAGCAACATTTTCAACAACAGCGACATTTTCAACAACAGCAACATTTTCAAAAACAGCAACATTTTCAACAACAGCAACATTGTCAACAACAGCATCATTTTCAACAACAGCAACATTTTCTACAACAGGAACATTTTCATCAAAAGCAACATTTTCATCAACAGCAACATATTCATCAACAGCAACAACTTCAAAAACAGCAACATTTTAAAAAACAGCAACATTTTCAACAACAGCAACATTGTCAACAACAGCATCATTTTCAACAACAGCAACAACTTCTACAACAGCAACATTTTCATCAACAGCAACATTTTCATCAACATCAATTTTTTCAACAACAGCAACATATTCAACAACAGCAACATTTTCAAAAACAGCAACATTTTCGACAACAGGAACATTTTCTACAACATGAACATTTTAATCAACAGCCAAATTTTCATGAAAAGCAACATTTTCAACAACAGTAACATTTTCAAAAAAAGCAACATTTTCAACAACAGCAACATTTTCAACAACAGCAACATTTTCAACAGCAGCAACATTTTCAACCACAGCAACATTTTCAACTGCAGTTACATTTTCTACAACTGCATCATTTTCCACAACAGCAACATTTTCAACAACAGCAACATTTTCAACAACAGCAACATATTCAACAACAGCAACATTTTCAAAAACAGCATCATTTTCAACAACAGCAACATTTTAAAAAACAGCAACATATTCAACAACAGCAACATTGTCAACAACAGCATCATTTTCAACAACAGCAACATTTTCAACAACAGGAACATTTTCATCAAAAGCAAAATTTTCATCAACAGCAACATATTCATCAACAGCAACAACTTCATCAGCAGCAACATTTTCAAAAACAGCAACATTTTCAACAACAGCATCATTTTCAACAACAGCAACATTTTCAAAAACAGCAACATTTTCATTAACAGCAACATTGTCAACAACAGCAGCATTTTCAACAACAGCAACATTTTCTACAACAGGAACATTTTCATCAAAAGCAACATTTTCATCAACAGCAACATATTCATCAACAGCAACAACTTCAACAACAGCAACATTTTCATCAACAGCAACATTTTCATCAACATCAATTTTTTAACAACAGCAACATTTTCAACAACAACAATAGTTTCAACTACTGCAACATTTTAAACAACAGCAAAAATTTTCAAAAAAAGAAATATTTTCATCAACAGCAGCATTTTAATCATCAGCAACTTTTTCATCAACAGCAATATTTTCATCAACAGAAACATTTTCGTCAACAGACTCTTATTCATCAACAGCAACATTTTCATAAACAGCAATATTTTCATCAACAGAAACATTATCATCAACATCAACATTTTAAACAACAGCAACATTTTCAACAACAGCAACATTTTCAACAAAAGCAACATTACAATCAACAGCAACTTTTTCATCTACAGCAACATTTTCATCATTATCAACATTTTCGTCAACAGCAACATTTTCAACAACAGAAACATTTTAATCAACAGCCAAATTTTCATCAAAAGCAACATTTTCAACAACAGCAACATTTTCAACAACAGCAACATTTTCAACAAAAGCAATATTTTTAATTACAGTAACATTTTCAAAAACGGCTACATTTTCAACAAGAGCAACATTTTCAACAACAGCAACATTTTCAACAACAGAACATTTTCAACAACAGCAACATTTTCAACAAAAGCATCATTTTCAACAACAGCAACATTTTCAACAACAGCAACATTTTCAACAACAGCAACATTTTCAACAACAGCAACATTTTAAACAAAAGAAACATTTTCATCAACAGCAACATTTTAATCAACAGCAACTTTTTCATCAACAGAATTATTTTCATCAACAGCAACATTTTCGACATCAGGAATATTTTCAATAACAGAAACATTTTAATCAACAGCCTAATTTTCATCAAAAACATTATTTTCAACAACAGCAACATTTTCAACAACAGCAACATTTTCAACAACAGCAACATTTTCAACAAAAGCAATATTTTAAAGAACAGTAACAATTTTAAAAAACATTAACATTTTCAATAAAAGCAACATTTTCAACAACAGCAACATTTTCAACAACAGCGAAATTTTCAAAAACAGCAACATTTTCAACATCAGCATCATTTTCAACAACAGCAACATTTTCAACAACAGCAACATTTTCATCAACAGCAACATTATCATTAACAGCAACATTTTCAACAACAGCAACATTTTCAACAACAGCAATATTTTCAAACTCTGCAACACTTTCAAAACCGGCATTATTTTCAACAAAAGCAACATTTTCATCAACAGCAACATTTTAATCAACAGCAACTTTTTCATCAACATAACATTTTCATCAACAGCAACATTTCCATCATTAGCAACATTCTCATCATCAGCATCATTTTCAACAACAGGATCATTTTCAACCACAACAAAATTTCCATCAACAGCAAAATTTTCATCAAAAGAAACATTTTCAACAAAAGCAACATTTTCAACAACAGCAACATTTTCAACAACAGCAACATTTTCAACAACAGCAACATTTTTAACAACAGCAACATTTTCACCAACAGCAACACTTTCATCAACAGCAAGATTTTCATCAACAGCAACATTTTCATCAACAGACATTTTCATCAACAGCAACATTTTCATCAACAGCAACATTATCATCAACAGCAACATTTTCAACAACGGCAACATTTTCAACAACTGCAATATTTTCAACAACTGCAACATCTTCAACAACAGCAACATTTTCAACGAAAGCAACACTTTCATCAACAGCAACATTTTCATCATCAGCAACATTTTCAGCAACAGGAACATTTTCAACAACAGCAACATTTTCATCAACAGCAAAATTTTCATCAAAAGCAACATTTTCAACAACAGCAACATTTTCAACAACAGCAACATTTTCCACAACAGCATCATTTTTAACAATAGCAACATTTTCAACAACAGCAACATTTTCAACAACAGCAACATTTTCAACAACAGCAACATATTCAACAACAGCAACATTTTCAACAACAGCAACATTTTCAGCAACAGCAATATTTTCAACTAAAGCATCATTTTTACTACAGAAACATTTTTTGCAACTGCAACATTTTCAACTTCAGCAACATTTTCATCAACAGCAGCTTTTTCAACAACAGCAACATTTTCATCAACAGCAAAATTTTCAACAACAACAACATTTTCAACAACAGCAACATTTTCAACAACAGCAACATTTTCAACAAAAGCAATATTTTTAACAACAGTAATATTTTTAACAACAGCAACATTTTCAACAACAGCAACATTTTCAACAACAGCAACATTTTCAACAACATAAACATTTTCAACAACAGGAAAATTATTAATAACATTAACATTTACATCAGCAGCAACATTTTCAACAACAGCAACATATTCAACAACAGCAAAATTTTCAACAACAGCAAAATATTCAACAACAGCAGCATTGTCAATAACAGCAACATTTTGAACAACAGAACATTTTCATCCAACAGCAACATTTTCCACAACAGCAACATTTTCAACAACAGCAACATTTTTAACAAAAGAAACATTTTTATCAACAGCAACCTTTAAATCAACAGCAACTTTTTCATCAACAGCATTATTTTCATCAACAGCAACATTTTCGACAACAGGAATATTTTCAATAACAGAAACATTTTAATCAACAGCCTAATTTTCATCAAAAGCATCATTTTCAACAACAGCAACATTTTCAACAACAGCAACATTTTCAACAAAAGCAATATTTTTAATTACAGTAACATTTTCAAAAACAGCAACATTTTCAACAAGAGCAACATTTTCAACAACAGCAACATTTTCAACAACAGAAGATTTTCAACAACAGCAACATTTTCAACAATAGCATCATTTTCAACAACAGCAACATTTTCAACAACAGCAACATTTTCAACAACAGCAACATTTTCAACAACAGCAGCATTTTTAACAACAGAATCATTTTCAACAACAGCAACATTCTCAACAAGGGGAACATTTTCATCAACAGCAACATTTTCATCAACAGCAACATTTTCATCAACAGAACAATTTCAACAGCAACATTTTCATCAACAGCAACATTTTCAAAAAAAGCAACATTTTTATCAACAGCAACATTTTAATCAACAGCAACATTTTCATCAACAGACATTCATCAACAATAACATTTTCATTAACAGCAATATTTTCATCAACAGCAACATTATCATCAACAGCAACATTTTGAACAACAGCTATATTTTCAACAACAGGAACATTTTCAACAAAAGCAACATTTTCATCAACAGACATTCATCAACAATAACATTTTCATTAACAGCAATATTTTCATCAACAGCAACATTATCATCAACAGCAACATTTTCAACAACAGCAACATTTTCAACAACAGCAACATTTTAAACAAAAGAAACATTTTCATCAACAGCAACATTTTAATCAACAGCAACTTTTTCATCAACAGAATTATTTTCATCAACAGCAACATTTTCGACAACAGGAATATTTTCAATAACAGAAACATTTTAATCAACAGCCTAATTTTCATCAAAAGCATCATTTTCAACAACAGCAACATTTTGAACAACAGCAACATTTTCAACAAAAGCACTATTTTTAAGAAGAGTAACATTTTTAAAAAACATTAATATTTTCAATAAAAGCAACATTTTCAACAACAGCAACATTTTCAACAACAGCGAAATTTTCAAAAACAGCAACATTTTCAACATCAGCATCATTTTCAACAATAGCAACATTTTCAACAACAGCAACATTTTCATCAACAGCAACATTATCATTAACAGCAACATTTTCAACAACAGCAACATTTTCAACAACAGCAATATTTTCAACAACTGCAACATTTTCAAAACCGGCATTATTTTCAACAAAAGCAACATTTTAATCAACAGGAACTTTTTCATCAACAGAACATTTTCATCAACAGCGACATTTCCATCATTAGCAACATTCTCATCATCAGCATCATTTTCAACTACAGGATCATTTTCAACAACAACAAAATTTCCATCAACAGCAAAATTTTCATTAAAAGAAACATTTTCAACAAAAGCAACATTTTCAACAACAGCAACATTTTCAACAACAGCAACATTTTCAACAACAGCAACATTTTCAACAACAGCAACATTTTCATCAACAGACATTTTCATCAACAGCAACATTTTCATCAACAGCAACATTATCATCAACAGCAACATTTTCAACAACGGCAACATTTTCAACAACTGCAATATTTTCAACAACTGCAACATCTTCAACAACAGCAACATTTTCAACGAAAGCAACATTTTCATCAACAGCATAATTTTAATCAACAGCAACGTTTTCATCAACGGCAACATTTTCATCAACAGCAACATTTTAATCAACAGCAACTTTTTTATCAACGGCAACATTTTCATCAACAGCAATTTTTTAATCTTTAGCAACATTTTCATCATCAGCAACATTTTCAGCAACAGGAACATTTTCAACAACAGCAACATTTTCATCAACAGCAAAATTTTCATCATAAGCAACATTTTCAACAACAGCAACATTTTCAACAACAGCAACATTTTCCACAACAGCATCATTTTCAACAATAGCAACATTTTCACCAACAGCAACATTTTCAACAACAGCAACATTTTCAACAACAGCAACATATTCAACAACAGCAACATTTTCAACAACAGCAACATTTTCAGCAACAGCAATATTTTCAACTAAAGCATCATTTTTACTACAGAAGCATTTTTTGCAACTGCAACATTTTCAACTTCAGCAACATTTTCATCAACAGCAGCTTTTTCAACAACAGCAACATTTTCATCAACAGCAAAATTTTCATCAACAACAACATTTTCAACAACAGCAACATTTTCAACAACAGCAACATTTTCAACAAAAGCAATATTTTTAACAACAGTAATATTTTTAACAACAGCAACATTTTCAACAACAGCAACATTTTCAACAACAGCAACATTTTCAACAACATAAACATTTTCAACAACAGGAAAATTTTCAATAACATTAAGATTTACATCAGCAGCAACATTTTCAACAACAGCAACATATTCAACAACAGCAAAATTTTCAACAACAGCAAAATATTCAACAACAGCAGCATTGTCAATAACAGCAACATTTTGAACAACAGAACATTTTCATCCAACAGCAACATTTTCCACAACAGCAACATTTTCAACAACAGCAACATTTTTAACAAAAGAAACATTTTCATCAACAGCAACATTTTCATCATTAGCAACATTCTCGTCATCAGCAATATTATCAACAACAGGATCATTTTCAACAACAGCAAAATATCCATCAACAGCAAAATTTTCATCAAAAGAAACATTTTCAACAAAAGCAACATTTTCAACAACAGCCACATTTTCAACAACAGCAACATTTTCAACAACAGAACATTTTCAACAACAGCAATATTTTCAACAATAGCATCATTTTCAACAACAGCAACATTTTCAACAACAGCAACGTTTTCAACAACGGAAACATTTTCAACAACAGCAACATTTTCAACAAAAGAAACATTTTCATCAACAGCAACATTTTAATCAACAGCAACTTTTTCATCAACAGCATTATTTTCATCAACAGCAACATTTTCGACAACAGGAATATTTTCAATAACAGAAACATTTTAATCAACAGCCTAATTTTCATCAAAAGCATCATTTTCAACAACAGCAACATTTTCAACAACAGCAACATTTTCAACAAAAGCAATATTTTTAATTACAGTAACATTTTCAAAAACAGCAACATTTTCAACAAGAGCAACATTTTCAACAACAGCAACATTTTCAACAACAGAAGATTTTCAACAACAGCAACATTTTCAACAATAGCATCATTTTCAACAACAGCAACATTTTCAACAACAGCAACATTTTCAACAACAGCAACATTTTCAACAACAGCAGCATTTTTAACAACAGAATCATTTTCAACAACAGCAACATTCTCAACAAGGGGAACATTTTCATCAACATCAACATTTTCTTCAACAGCAACATTTTCATCAACAGAACAATTTCAACAGCAACATTTTCATCAACAGCAACATTTTCAAAAAAAAGCAAGATTTTCATCAACAGCAACATTTTAATCAACAGCAACATTTTCATCAACAGACATTCATCAACAATAACATTTTCATTAACAGCAATATTTTCATCAACAGCAACATTATCATCAACAGCAACATTTTCAACAACAGCAACATTTTCAACAACAGCAACATTTTAAACAAAAGAAACATTTTCATCAACAGCAACATTTTAATCAACAGCAACTTTTTCATCAACAGAATTATTTTCATCAACAGCAACATTTTCGACAACAGGAATATTTTCAATAACAGAAACATTTTAATCAACAGCCTAATTTTCATCAAAAGCATCATTTTCAACAACAGCAACATTTTGAACAACAGCAACATTTTCAACAAAAGCACTATTTTTAAGAAGAGTAACATTTTTAAAAAACATTAATATTTTCAATAAAAGCAACATTTTCAACAACAGCAACATTTTCAACAACAGCGAAATTTTCAAAAACAGCAACATTTTCAACATCAGCATCATTTTCAACAATAGCAACATTTTCAACAACAGCAACATTTTCATCAACAGCAACATTATCATTAACAGCAACATTTTCAACAACAGCAACATTTTCAACAACAGCAATATTTTCAACAACTGCAACATTTTCAAAACCGGCATTATTTTCAACAAAAGCAACATTTTCATCAACAGCAACATTTTAATCAACAGCAACTTTTTCATCAACAGAACATTTTCATCAACAGCAACATTTCCATCATTAGCAACATTCTCATCATCAGCATCATTTTCAACAACAGGATCATTTTCAACAACAACAAATTTTCCATCAACAGCAAAATTTTCATCAAAAGAAACATTTTCAACAAAAGCAACATTTTCAACAACAGCAACATTTTCAACAACAGCAACATTTTCAATAACAGCAACATTTTCACCAACAGCAACACTTTCATCAACAGCAAGATTTTCATCAACAGCAACATTTTCATCAACAGACATTTTCATCAACAGCAACATTTTCATCAACAGCAACATTATCATCAACAGCAACATTTTCAACAACGGCAACATTTTCAACAACTGCAATATTTTCAACAACTGCAACATCTTCAACAACAGCAACATTTTCAACGAAAGCAACATTTTCATCAACAGCAACATTTTAATCAACAGCAACGTTTTCATCAACGGCAACATTTTCATCAACAGCAACATTTTAATCAACAGCAACTTTTTCATCAACGGCAACATTTTCATCAACAGCAACATTTTCAGCAACAGGAACATTTTCAACAACAGCAACATTTTCAACAACAGCAACATTTACCAACACAGCATCATTTTCAACAATAGCAACATTTTCAACAACAGCAACATTTTCAACAACAGCAACATTTTCAACAACAGCAACATATTCAACAACAGCAACATTTTCAACAACAGCAAAATTTTTTGCAACAGCAATATTTTCAACTAAAGCATCATTTTTACTACAGAAACCTTTTTTGCAACTGCAACATATTCAACTTCAGCAACATTTTCATCAACAGCAGCTTTTTCAACAACAGCAACATTTTCATCAACAGCAAAATTTTCATGAACAACAACATTTTCAACAAAAGCAACATTTTCAACAACAGCAACATTTTCAACAAAAGCAATATTTTTAACAACAGTAATATTTTTAACAACAGCAACATTTTCAACAACAGCAACATTTTCAACAACAGCAACATTTTCAGCAACATAAACATTTTCAACAACAGGAACATTTTCAATAACATTAACATTTACATCAGCAGCAACATTTTCAACAACAGCAACATATTCAACAACAGCAACATTTTCAACAACAGCAAAATATTCAACAACAGCAGCATTGTCAATAACAGCAACATTTTGAACAACAGAACATTTTCATCCAACAGCAACATTTTCCACAACAGCAACATTTTCAACAACAGCAACATTTTTAACAAAAGAAACATTTTCATCAACAGCAACCTTTTAATCAACAGCAACTTTTTCATCAACAGCATTATTTTCATCAACAGCAACATTTTCGACAACAGGAATATTTTCAATAACAGAAACATTTTAATCAACAGCCTAATTTTCATCAAAAGCATCATTTTCAACAACAGCAACATTTTCAACAACAGCAACATTTTCAACAAAAGCAATATTTTTAAGCACAGTAACATTTTTAAAAAACATTAACATTTTCAATAAAAGCAACATTTTCAACAACAGCAACATTTTCAACAACAGCGATTTTTTCAAAAACAGCAACATTTTCAACATCAGCATCATTTTCAACAACAGCAACATTTTCAACAACAGCAACATTTTCATCGACAGCAACATTATCATTAACAGCAACATTTTCAACAACAGCAACATTTTCAACAACAGCAATATTTTCAACAACTGCAACATTTTCAAAACCGGCATTATTTTCAAAAAAAGCAACATTTTCATCAACAGCAACATTTTAATCAGCAGCAACTTTTTCATCAACAGCACATTTTCATCAACAGCAACAATTCCATCATTAGCAACATTCTCATCATCAGCATCATTTTCAACAACAGGATCATTTTCAACAACAACAAAATTTCCATCAACAGCAAAATTTTCATCAAAAGAAAAATTTTCAACAAAAGCAACATTTTCAACAACAGCAACATTTTCAACAACAGCAACATTTTCAACAACAGCAACATTTTCAACAACAGCAACATTTTCACCAACAGCAACACTTTCATCAACAGCAAGATTTTCATCAACAGCAACATTTTCATCAACAGACATTTTCATCAACAGCAACATTTTCATCAACAGCAACATTATCATCAACAGCAACATTTTCAACAACGGAACATTTTCAACAACTGCAATATTTTCAACAACAGCAACATTTTCATCAACAGCAACATTATCATTAACAGCAACATTATCAACAACAGCAACATTTTCAACAACAGCAATATTTTCAACAACTGCAACATTTTCAAAACCGGCATTATTTTCAACAAAAGCAACATTTTCATCAACAGCAACATTTTAATCAACAGCAACTTTTTCATCAACAGCAACATTTTCATCAACAGCAACATTTTCATCATTAGCAACATTCTCATCATCAGCATCATTTTCAACAACATGATCATTTTCAACAACAACAAAATTTCCATCAACAGCAAAATTTTCATCAAAAGAAACATTTTCAACAAAAGCAACATTTTCAACAACAGCAACATTTTCAACAACAGCAACATTTTCAACAACAGCAACATTTTCAACAACAGCAACATTTTCACCAACAGCAACACTTCCATCAACAGCAAGATTTTCATCAACAGCAACATATTCATCAACAGTCATTTTCATCAACAGCAACATTTTCATCAACAGACATTTTCATCAACAGCAACATTTACATCAACCGCAACATTATCATCAACAGCAACATTTTCGACAACGGCAACATTTTCAACAACTGCAATATTTTCAACAACTGCAACATTTTAAACAACAGCAACATTTTCAAAAAAGCAACATTTTCATCAACAGTAACATTTTAATCAACAGCAACATTTTCATCAACAGACCTTCATCAACAATAACATTTTCAAAAACAGCAATATTTTCATCAACAGCAACATTATCATCAACAGCAACATTTTCAACAACAGCTATATTTTCAACAACACGATTATTTTCAACAAAAGCAACATTTTAATCAACAGCAACTTTTTCATCAACAGACATTATTCAACAGCAACATTTTCATAAACAGCCATATTTTCATCAACAGCAACATTATCATCAACAGCAACATTAACAACAACAGCTACTTTTTCCACAACAGTAACATATTCTACAAAAGCAACATTTTCATCAACAGCAACATTTTAATCAACAGCAACTTTTTCATCAACAGCAACATTTTCATTAACAATAACATTTTCATCATAAGCAACATTTTCATCAACAGCAACATTTTAATCAACAGCAACGTTTTCATCAACGGCAACATTTTCATCAACAGCAACATTTTAATCAACAGCAACTTTTTCATCAACGGCAACATTTTCATCAACAGCAATTTTTTAAACTTTAGCAACATTTTCATCATCAGCAACATTTTCAGCAACAGGAACATTTTCAACAACAGTAACATTTTCATCAACAGCAAAATTTTCATCAAAAGCAACATTTTCAACAACAGCAACATTTTCAACAACAGCAACATTTTCCACAACAGCATCATTTTCAACAATAGCAACATTTTCAACAACAGCAACATTTTCAACAACAGAAACATTTTCAACAACAGCAACATATTCAACAACAGCAACATTTTCAACAACAGCAACATTTTCAGCAACAGCAATATTTTCAACTGAAGCATCATTTTTACTACAGAAACATTTTTTGTAACTGCAACATTTTCAACTTCAGCAACATTTTCATCAACAGCAGCTTTTTCAACAACAGCAACATTTTCATCAACAGCAAAATTTTCATCAACAACAACATTTTCAACAACAGCAACATTTTCAACAACAGCAACATTTTCAACAAAAGCAATATTTTTAACAACAGTAATATTTATAACAACAGCAACATTTTCAACAACAGCAACATTTTCAACAACAGCAACATTTTCAACAACATAAACATTTTCAACAACAGCAACATTTTCAATAACATTAACATTTACATCAGCAGCAACATTTTCAACAACAGCAACATATTCAACAACAGCAACATTTTCAACAACTGCAAAATATTCAACAACAGCAGCATTGTCAATAACAGCAACATTTTCAACAACAAAAACATTTTAACAACAATAACATTTTCAAGAACAGGAACTATTTCATCAACAGCGACATTTTCATCAACAGCAACATTTTCATCAACATCAATATTTTAAACAACAGCAACATTTTCAATAACAGCCATAGTTTCAAAACTGCAACATTTTAAACTACTGCAACATTTTCAAAAAAATAAACATTTTCATCAACAGCAATATTTTCATCAACAGAAACATTTTCGTCAACAGCAACTTATTCATCAGCAGCAAATTTTTCATAAACAGCAATATTTTCATCAACAGAAACATTATCAAAAACATCAACATTTTAAACAACAAAAACATTTTCAACAACAGCAACATTTTCAACAAAATAAACATTATCATTAAAACCAACATTACAATCAACAGCAACTTTTTCATCTACAGCAACATTTTCATCATTATCAACATTTTCATCAACAGCAACATTTTCAACAACAGGAACATTTTCAACAACAGAAACATTTTAATCAACAGCCAAATTTTCATCACAAGCAACATTTTCAACAACAGCAACATTTTCAACAACAGATACATTTTCAACAAAAGCAATATTATTAATTACAGTAACATTTTCAAAAACAGCAACATTTTCAACAAGAGCAACATTTTCAACAACAGCATTATTTTTAAGAACAGTAACATTTTTAAAAAACATTAACATTTTCAATAACAGCAACATTTTCAACAACAGCAACATTTTCAACAACAGAACATTTTCAAAAACAGCAACATTTTCAACATCAGCATCATTTTCAACAACAGCAACATTTTCAACAACAGCAACCTTTTCAACCACAGCAACATATTCAACAACAGCAACATTTTCAACAAAAGCAACAATTTCACCCACAGCAACATTTTCATCAACAGAACTTTTCATCAACAGCAACATTTTCATCAACAGCAACATTTTCATCAACAGCAACATTATCATTAACAGCAACATTTTCAACAACAGCAACATTTTCAACAACAGCAATATTTTCAAAAACTGCATCATTTTCAAAACCGGCATTATTTTCAACAAAAGCAACATTTTCATCAACAGCAACATTTAAATCAACAGCAACTTTTTCATCAACAGCAACATTTTCATCAACAGCAACATTTTCATCATTAGCAACATTCTCGTCATCAGCAACATTATCAACAACAGGATCATTTTCAACAACAGCAAAATATCCATCAACAGCAAAATTTTCATCAAAAGAAACATTTTCAACAAAAGCAACATTTTCAACATCAGCCACATTTTCAACAACAGCAACATTTTCAACAACAGAACATTTTCAACAACAGCAATATTTTCAACAATAGCATCATTTTCAACAACAGCAACATTTTCAACAACAGCAACATTTTCAACAACGGAAACATTTTCAACAACAGCAACATTTTCAACAAAAGAAACATTTTCATCAACAGCAACATTTTAATCAACAGCAACTTTTTCATCAACAGCATTATTTTCATCAACAGCAACATTTTCGACAACAGGAATATTTTCAATAACAGAAACATTTTAATCAACAGCCTAATTTTCATCAAAAGCATCATTTTCAACAACAGCAACATTTAGAACAACAGCAACATTTTCAACAAAAGCAATATTTTTAAGAACAGTAACATTTTTAAAAAACATTAAAATTTTCAATAACAGCAACATTTTCAACAACAGCGAAATTTTAAAAACAGCAACATTTTCAACATCAGCATCATTTTCAACAACAGCAACATTTTCAACAACAGCAACATTTTCAACCACAGCAACATATTCAACAACAGCAACATTTTCAACAACAGCAACATTTTCATCAACAGCAACATTATCATTAACAGCAACATTTTCAACAACAGCAACATTTTCAACAACAGTAATATTTTCAACAACTGCAACATTTTCAAAACCGGCATTATTTTCAACAAAAGCAACAGTTTCATCAACAGCAACATTTTAATAAACAGCAACTTTTTCATCAACAGCAACATTTTCATCAACAGCAACATTTTCATCATTAGCAACATTCTCATTATCAGCATCATTTTCAAATACAGGATCGTTTTCAACAGCAAAATTTCCATCAACAGCAAAATTTTCAGCAAAAGAAACATTTTCAACAAAAGCAACATTTTCAACAACAGCAACATTTTCAACAACAGCAACATTTTCAACAACAGCAACATTTTCAACAACAGCAACATTTTCACCAACAGCAACACTTTCATCAACAGCAAGAATTTCATCAACAGACATTTTCATCAACAGCAACATTTTCATCAACAGCAACATTATCATCAACAGCAACATTTCAACAACAGCAACATTTTCAACAACTGCAATATTTTCAACAACTGCAACATCTTCAACAACAGCAACATTTTCAACGAAAGCAACATTTTCATCAACAGCAACATTTTAATCAACGGCAACGTTTTCATCAACGGCAACATTTTCATCAACAGCAACATTTTAATCAACAGCAACTTTTTTATCAACGGCAACATTTTCAACAACAGCAATTTTTTAATCTTTAGCAACATTTTCATCATCAGCAACATTTTCAGCAACAGGAACATTTTCAACAACAGCAACATTTTCATCAACAGCAAAATTTTCATCAAAAGCAACATTTTCAACAACAGCAACATTTTCAACAACAGCAACATTTTCCACAACAGCATCATTTTCAACAATAGCAACATTTTCAACAACAGCAACATTTTCAACAACAGCAACATTTTCAACAACAGCAACATATTCAATAACAGCAACATTTTCAACAACAGCAACATTTTCAGCAACAGCAATATTTTCAACTAAAGCATCATTTTTACTACGAAAACATTTTTTGCAACTGCAAAATTTTCAACTTCAGCAAAATTTTCATCAACAGCAGCTTTTTCAACAACAGCAACATTTTCAACAACAGCAACATTTTCAACAAAAGCAATATTTTTAACAACAGTAATATTTTTAACAACAGCAATATTTTCAACAACAGCAACATTTTCAACAACAGCAACATTTTCAACAACATAAACATTTTCAACAACAGCAACATTTTCAATAACATTAACATTTACATCAGCAGACACATTTTCAACAAACAGCAACATATTCAACAACAGCAACTTTTTCAACAACAGCAAAATATTCAACAACAGCAGCATTTTCAATAACAGCAACATTTTGAACAACAGAACATTTTCATCCAACAGCAACATTTTCCACAACAGCAACATTTTCAACAACAAAAACATTTTAACAACAATAACATTTTCAACAACAGCAACATTTTCAAGAACAGGAACTATTTCATCAACAGCAACATTTTCATCAACATCAATATTTTTAACAACAGCAAATTTTCAACAACAGCGATAGTTTCAACAACTGCAATATTTTAAACAACAGCAACATTTTTAAAAAAAAGAAACGTTTTCATCAAACACAATATTTTCATCAACAGAAACATTTTCGTCAACAGCAACTTATTCATCAACAGCAACATTTTCATAAACAGCAATATTTTCATCAACAGAAACATTATCAAAAACATCAACATTTTAAACAACAGCTACATTTTCAACAACAGCAACATTTTCAACAAAAGCAACATTATCATTAAAAGCAACATTACAATCAACAGCAACTTTTTCATCTACAGCAACATTTTCATCATTATCAACATTTTCATCAAAAGCAACATTTTCAACAACAGGAACATTTTCAACAACAGAAACATTTTAATCAACAGCCAATTTTTCATCAAAAGCAACATTTTCAACAACAGCAACATTTTCAACAACAGATACATTTTCAACAAAAGCAATATTTTTAATTACAATAACATTTTCAAAAACAGCAACATTTTCAACAAGAGATACATTTTCAACAACAGCATTATTTTTAAGAACAGTAACATTTTTAAAAAACATTAACATTTTCAATAACAGCAACATTTTCAACAACAGCAACATTTTCAACAACAGAATATTTTCAAAAACAGCAACATTTTCAACATCAGCATCATTTTCAACAACAGCAACATTTTCAACAACAGCAACATTTTCAACCACAGCAACATATTCAACAACAGCAACATTTTCAACAACAGCAACAATTTCACCCACAGCAACATTTTCATCAACAGAACTTTTCATCAACAGCAAAATTTTCAACAACAGCAACATTTTCAACAACAGCAACATTTTCAACAACAGCAACATTTTAAACAAAAGAAACATTTTCATCAACAGCAACATTTTAATCAACTGCAACTTTTTCATCAACAGAATTATTTTCATCAACAGCAACATTTTCGACAACAGGAATATTTTCAATAACAGAAACATTTTAATCAACAGCCTAATTTTTATCAAAAGCATCATTTTCAACAACAGCAACATTTTGAACAACAGCAACATTTTCAACAAAAGCAATATTTTTAAGAACAGTAACATTTTTAAAAAACATTAATATTTTCAATAAAAGCAACATTTTCAACAACAGCAACATTTTCAACAACAGCGAAATTTTCAAAAACAGCAACATTTTCAACATCAGCATCATTTTCAACAATAGCAACATTTTCAACAACAGCAACATTTTCATCAACAGCAACATTATCATTAACAGTAACATTTTCAACAACAGCAACATTTTCAACAACAGCAATATTTTCAACAACTGCAACATTTTCAAAACCGGCATTATTTTCAACAAAAGCAACATTTTCATCAACAGCAACATTTTAATCAACAGCAACTTTTTCATCAACAGAACCTTTTCATCAACAGCAAATTTTCCATCATTAGCAACATTCTCATCATCAGCATCATTTTCAACAACAGGATCATTTTCAACAACAACAAATTTTCCATCAACAGCAAAATTTTCATCAAAAGAAACATTTTCAACAAAAGCAACATTTTCAACAACAGCAACATTTTCAACAACAGCAACATTTTCAACAACAGCAACATTTTCACCAACAGCAACACTTTCATCAACAGCAAGATTTTCATCAACAGCAACATTTTCATCAACAGACATTTTCATCAACAGCAACATTTTTATCAACAGCAACATTATCATCAACAGCAACATTTTCAACAACAGCAACATTTTCAACAACTGCAATATTTTCAACAACTGCAACATCTTCAACAACAGCAACATTTTCAACGAAAGACACATTTTCATCAACAGCAACATTTTAATCAACAGCAACGTTTTCATCAACGGCAATCTTTTCATCAACAGCAACATTTTAATCAACAGCAACTTTTTCATCAACGGGATCATTTTCATCAACAGCAACATTTTCAGCAACAGGAACATTTTCAACAACAGCAACATTTCCATCAACAGAAAAATTTTCATCAAAAGCAACATTTTCAACAACAGCAACATTTTCAACAACAGTAACATTTACCAACACAGCATCATTTTCAACAATAGCAACATTTTCAACAACAGCAACATTTTCAACAATAGCAACATTTTCAACAACAGCAACATATTCAACAACAGCAACATTTTCAACAACAGCAACATTTTCAGCAACAGCAATATTTTCAACTAAAGCATCATTTTTACTACAGAAACATTTTTTGCAACTGCAACATTTTCAACTTCAGCAACATTTTCATCAACAGCAGCTTTTTCAACAACAGCAACATTTTCATCAACAGCAAAATTTTCATCAACAACAACATTTTCAACAAAAGCAACATTTTCAACAACAGCAACATTTTCAACAAAAGCAATATTTTTAACAACAGTAATATTTTTAACAACAGCAACATTTTCAACAACAGCAACATTTTCAACAACTGCAACATTTTCAGCAACATAAACATTTTCAACAACAGGAACATTTTCAATAACAATAACATTTACATCAGCAGCAACATTTTCAACAACAGCAACATATTCAACAACAGCAACATTTTCAACAACAGCAACATTTTCAACAACAGCAGCATTGTCAATAACAGCAACATTTTGAACAACAGAACATTTTCATCCAACAGCAACATTTTCCACAACAGCAACATTTTCAACAACAGCAACATTTTTAACAAAAGAAACATTTTCATCAACAGCAACCTTTTAATGAACAGCAACTTTTTCATCAACAGCATTATTTTCATCAACAGCAACATTTTCGACAACAGGAATATTTTCAATAACAGAAACATTTTAATCAACAGCCTAATTTTCATCAAAAGCATCATTTTCAACAACAGCAACATTTTCAACAACAGCAACATTTTCAACAAAAGCAATATTTTTAAGCACAGTAACATTTTTAAAAAACATTAACATTTTCAATAAAAGCAACATTTTCAACAACAGCAACATTTTCAACAACAGCGATTTTTTCAAAAACAGCAACATTTTCAACATCAGCATCATTTTCAACAACAGCAACATTTTCAACAACAGCAACATTTTCATCAACAGCAACATTATCATTTACAGCAACATTTTCAACAACAGCAACATTTTCAACAACAGCAATATTTTCAACAACTGCAACATTTTCAAAACCGGCATTATTTTCAACAAAAGCAACATTTTCATCAACAGCAACATTTTAATCAGCAGCAACTTTTTCATCAACAGAACATTTTCATCAACAGCAACAATTCCATCATTAGCAACATTGTCATCATCAGCATCATTTTCAACAACAGGATCATTTTCAACAACAACAAAATTTCCATCAACAGCAAAATTTTCATCAAAAGAAAAATTTTCAACAAAAGCAACATTTTCAACAACAGCAACATTTTCAACAACAGCAACATTTTCAACAACAGCAACATTTTCAACAACAGCTACATTTTCACCAACAGCAACACTTTCATCAACAGCAAGATTTTCATCAACAGCAACATTTTCATCAACAGACATTTTCATCAACAGCAACATTTTCATCAACAGCAACATTATCATCAACAGCAACATTTTCAACAACGGCAACATTTTCAACAACTGCAATATTTTCAACAACAGCAACATTTTCATCAACAGCAACATTATCATTAACAGCAACATTATCAACAACAGCAACATTTTACACAACAGCAATATTTTCAACAACTGCAACATTTTCAAAACCGGCATTATTTTCAACAAAAGCAACATTTTCATCAACAGCAACATTTTAATCAACAGCAACTTTTTCATCATTAGCAACATTTTCATCAACAGCAACATTTTCATCATTAGCAACATTCTCATCATCAGCATCATTTTCAACAACATGATCATTTTCAACAACAACAAAATTTCCATCCACAGCAAAATTTACATCAAAAGAAACATTTTCAACAAAAGCAACATTTTCAACAACAGCAACATTTTCAACAACAGCAACATTTTCAACAACAGCAACATTTTCAACAACAGCAACATTTTCACCAACAGCAACACTTCCATCAACAGCAAGATTTTCATCAACAGCAACATTTTCATCAACAGTAATTTTCATCAACAGCAACATTTTCATCAACAGACATTTTCATCAACAGCAACATTTTCATCAACAGCAACATTATCATCAACAGCAACATTTTCGACAACGGCAACATTTTCAACAACTGCAATATTTTCAACAACTGCAACATCTTCAATAACAGCAACATTTTCAACGAAAGCAACATTTTCATCAACAGCAACATTTTAATCAACAGCAACGTTTTCATCAACGGCAACATTTTCATCAACAGCAACATTTTAATCAACAGCAACTTTTTCATCAACGGCAACATTTTCATCAACAGCAATTTTTTAAACTTTAGCAACATTTTCATCATCAGCAACATTTTCAGCAACAGGAACATTTTCAACAACAGCAACATTTTCATCAACAGCAAAATTTTCATCAAAAGCAACATTTTCAACAACAGCAACATTTTCAACAACAGCAACATTTTTGACAAAAGCATCATTTTCAACAATAGCAACATTTTCAACAACAGCAATATTTTCAACAACAGCAACATTTTCAACAACAGCAACATATTCAACAACAGCAACATTTTCAACAACAGCAACATTTACAGCAACAGCAATATTTTCAACTGAAGCATCATTTTTACTACAGAAACATTTTTTGTAACTGCAACATTTTCAACTTCAGCAACATTTTCATCAACAGCAGCTTTTTCAACAACAGCAACATTTTCATCAACAGCAAAATTTTCATCAACAACAACATTTTCAACAACAGCAACATTTTCAACAACAGCAACATTTTCAACAAAAGCAATATTTTTAACAACAGCAGTATTTATAACAACAGCAACATTTTCAACAACAGCAACATTTTCAACAACAGCAACATTTTCAACAACATAAACATTTTCAACAACAGCAACATTTTCAATAACATTAACATTTACATCAGCAGCAACATTTTCAACAACAGCAACTTATTCAACAACAGCAACATTTTCAACAACTGCAAAATATTCAACAACAGCAGCATTGTCAATAACAGCAACATTTTCAACAACAAAAACATTTTAACAACAATAACATTTTCAATAACAGCAACATTTTCAAGAACAGGAACTATTTCATTAACAGCAACATTTTCATCAACAGCAACATTTTCATCAACATCAATATTTTAAACAACAGCAACATTTTCAACAACAGCCATAGTTTCAAAACTGCAACATTTTAAACTACAGCAACATTTTCCAAAAAATAAACATTTTCATCAACAGCAATATTTTCATCAACAGAAACATTTTCGTCAACAGCAACTTATTCATCAGCAGCAACATTTTCATAAACAGCAATATTTTCATCAACAGAAACATTATCAAAAACATCAACATTTTAAACAACAAAAACATTTTCAACAACAGCAACATTTTCAACAAAATTAACATTATCATTAAAACCAACATTACAATCAACAGCAACTTTTTCATCTACAGCAACATTTTCATCATTATCAACATTTTCATCAACAGCAACATTTTCAACAACAGGAACATTTTCAACAACAGAAACATTTTAATCAACAGCCAAATTTTCATCACAAGCAACATTTTCAACAACAGCAACATTTTCAACAACAGATACATTTTCAACAAAAGCAATATTATTAATTACAGTAACATTTTCAAAAACAGCAACATTTTCAACAAGAGCAACATTTTCAACAACAGCATTATTTTTAAGAACAGTAACATTTTTAAAAAACATTAAAATTTTCAATAACAGCAACATTTTCAACAACAGCAACATTTTCAACAACAGAACATTTTCAAAAACAGCAACATTTTCAACATCAGCATCATTTTCAACAACAGCAACATTTTCAACAACAGCAACCTTTTCAACCACAGCAACATATTCAACAACAGCAACATTTTCAACAACAGCAACAATTTCACCCACAGCAACATTTTCATCAACAGAACTTTTCATCAACAGCAACATTTTCATCAACAGCAACATTTTCATCAACAGCAACATTATCATTAACAGCAACATTTTCAATAACAGCAACATTTTCAACAACAGCAATATTTTCAACAACTGCATCATTTTCAAAACCGGCATTATTTTCAACAAAAGCAACATTTTCATCAACAGCAACATTTTAATCAACAGCAACTTTTTCATACACAGCAACATTTTCATCAACAGCAACATTTTCATCATAAGCAACATTCTCTTCATCACCAACATTATCAACAACAGGATCATTTTCAACAACAGCAAAATATCCATCAACAGCAAAATTTTCATCAAAAGAAACATTTTCAACAAAAGCAACATTTTCAACAACAGCAATATTTTCAACAACAGCAACATTTTCAACAACAGAACATTTTCAACAACAGCATTATTTTCAACAATAGCATCATTTTCAACAACAGCAACATTTTCAACAACAGCAACATTTTCAACAACGGAAACATTTTCAACAACAGCAACATTTTCAACAAAAGAAACATTTTCATCAACAGCAACATTTTAATCAACAGCAACTTTTTCATCAACAGCATTATTTTCATCAACAGCAACATTTTCGACAACAGGAATATTTTCAATAACAGAAACATTTTAATCAACAGCCTAATTTTCATCAAAAGCATCATTTTCAACAACAGCAACATTTTCAACAACAGCAACATTTTCAACAAAAGCAATATTTTTAAGAACAGTAACATTTTTAAAAAACATTAAAATTTTCAATAACAGCAACATTTTCAACAACAGCGAAATTTTAAAAACAGCAACATTTTCAACATCAGCATCATTTTCAACAACAGCAACATTTTCAACAACAGCAACATTTTCAACCACAGCAACATATTCAACAACAGCAACATTTTCAACAACAGCAACATTTTCATCAACAGCAACATTATCATTAACAGCAACATTTTCAACAACAGCAACATTTTCAACAACAGTAATATTTTCAGCAACTGCAACATTTTCAAAACTGGCATTATTTTCAACAAAAGCAACAGTTTCATCAACAGCAACAATTTAATCAACAGCAACTTTTTCATCAACAGCAACATTTTCATCAACAGCAACATTTTCATCATTAGCAACATTCTCATTATCAGCATCATTTTCAAATACAGGATCGTTTTCAACAGCAAAATTTCCATCAACAGCAAAATTTTCATCAAAAGAAACATTTTCAACAAAAGCAACATTTTCAACAACAGCAACATTTTCAACAACAGCAACATTTGCAACAACAGCAACATTTTCAACAACAGCAACATTTTCACCAACAGCAACACTTTCATCAACAGCAAGAATTTCATCAACAGACATTTTCATCAACAGCAACATTTTCATCAACAGCAACATTATCATCAACAGAACATTTCAACAACAGCAACAATTTCAACAACTGCAATATTTTCAACAACTGCAACATCTTCAACAACAGCAACATTTTCAACGAAAGCAACATTTTCATCAACAGCAACATTTTAATCAACGGCAACGTTTTCATCAACGGCAACATTTTCATCAACAGCAACATTTTAATCAACAGCAACTTTTTTATCAACGGCAACATTTTCAACAACAGCAATTTTTTAATCTTTAGCAACATTTTCATCATCAGCAACATTTTCAGCAACAGGAACATTTTCAACAACAGCATTATTTTCATCAACAGCAAAATTTTCATCAAAAGCAACATTTTCAACAACAGCAACATTTTCAACAACAGCAACATTTTCCACAACAGCATCATTTTCAACAATAGCAACATTTTCAACAACAGCAACATTTTCAACAACAGCAACATTTTCAACAACAGCAACATATTCAACAACAGCAACATTTTCAACAACAGCAACATTTTCAGCAACAGCAATATTTTCAACTAAAGCATCATTTTTACTACGAAAACATTTTTTGCAACTGCAAAATTTTCAACTTCAGCAAAATTTTCATCAACAGCAGCTTTTAACAACAGCAACATTTTCATCAACAGCAAAATTTTCATCAACAACAACATTTTCAACAACAGCAACATTTTCAACAACAGCAACATTTTCAACAAAAGCAATATTTTTAACAACAGTAATATTTTTAACAACAGCAATATTTTCAACAACAGCAACATTTTCAACAGTAGCAACATTTTCAACAACATAAACATTTTCAACAACAGCAACATTTTCAATAACATTAACATTTACATCAGCAGACACATTTTCAACAAACAGCAACATATTCAACAACAACAACTTTTTCAACAACAGCAAAATATTCAACAACAGCAGCATTTTCAATAACAGCAACATTTTGAACAACAGAACATTTTCATCCAACAGCAACATTTTCCACAACAGCAACATTTTCAACAACAAAAACATTTTAACAACAATAACATTTTCAACAACAGCAACATTTTCAAGAACAGGAACTATTTCATCAACAGCAACATTTTCATCAACATCAATATTTTTAACAACAGCAACATTTTCAACAACAGCCATAGTTTCAACAACTGCAATATTTTAAACAACAGCAACATTTTCAAAAAAAGAAACGTTTTCATCAAACACAATATTTTCATCAACAGAAACATTTTCGTCAACAGCAACTTATTCATCAACAGCAACATTTTCATAAACAGCAATATTTTCATCAACAGAAACATTATCAAAAACATCAACATTTTAAACAACAGCAACATTTTCAACAACAGCAACATTTTCAACAAAAGCAACATTATCATTAAAAGCAACATTACAATCAACAGCAACTTTTTCATCTACAGCAACATTTTCATCATTATCAACATTTTCATCAACAGCAACATTTTCAACAACAGGAACATTTTCAACAACAGAAACATTTTAATCAACAGCCAATTTTTCATCAAAAGCAACATTTTCAACAACAGCAACATTTTCAACAACAGATACATTTTCAACAAAAGCAATATTTTTAATTACAATAACATTTTCAAAAACAGCAACATTTTCAACAAGAGATACATTTTCAACAACAGCATTATTTTTAAGAACAGTAACATTTTTAAAAAACATTAACATTTTCAATAACAGCAACATTTTCAACAACAGCAACATTTTCAACAACAGAATATTTTCAAAAACAGCAACATTTTCAACATCAGCATCATTTTCAACAACAGCAACATTTTCAACAACAGCAACATTTTCAACCACAGCAACATATTCAACAACAGCAACATTTTCAACAACAGCAACAATTTCACCCACAGCAACATTTTCATCAACAGAACTTTTCATCAACAGCAACATTTTCATCAACAGCAAAATTTTCATCAACAGCAACATTATCATTAACAGCAACATTTTCAACAACAGCAACATTTTCAACAAAAGCAATATTTTCAGCAACTGCATCATTTTCAAAACTGGCATTATTTTCAACAAAAGCAACATTTTCATCAACAGCAACATTTTAATCAACAGCAACTTTTTCATCAACAGCAACATTTTCATCAACAGCAACATTTTCATCATTAGCAACATTCTCATCATCAGCAAAGTTTTCAACAACAGGATCATTTTCAACAACAGCAAAATATCCATCAATAGAAAAATTTTCATCAAAAGAAACATTTTCAACAAAAGCAACATTTTCAACAACAGCAACATTTTCAACAACAGCAACATTTTCAACAACAGCAACATTTTCAACATAGGCAACATTTTCACCAACATCAACACTTTCATCAACAAAAAGATTTTCATCAACAGCAACATTTTCATCAACAGACATTTTCAACAACTGCAATATTTTCAACCACAGCAACATATTCAACAACAGCAACATTTTCAACAACAGCAACAATTTCACCCACAGCAACATTTTCATCAACAGAACTTTTCATCAACAGCAACATTTTCATCAACAGCAACATTTTCATCAACAGCAACATTTTCATTAACAGCAACATTTTCAACAACAGCATCATTTTCAACAACAGCAATATTTTCAACAACTGCATCATTTTCAAAACCGGCATTATTTTCAACAAAAGCAACATTTTCATCAACAGCAACATTTTAATCAACAGCAACTTTTTCATCAACAGCTACATTTTCATCAACAGCAACATTTTCATTATTAGCAACTTTCTCATCATCAGCAACATTTTCAACAACAGGATCATTTTCAACAACAGCAAAATATCCATCAACAGCAAAATTTTCATCAAAAGAAACATTTTCAACAAAAGCAACATTTTCAACAACAGCAACATTTTCAACAACAGCAACATTTTCAACAACAGCAACATTTTCAACAACAGCAACATTTTCACCAACAGCAACACTTTCATCAACAGCAAGATTTTCATCAACAGCAACATTTTCATCAACAGACATTTTCATCAACAGCAACATTATCATCAACAGCAATATTTTCAACAACAGCAACATTTTCAACAACTGCAATATTTTCAACAACTGACACAACTTCAACAACAGCAACATTTTCAACGAAAGAAACATTTTAATCAACAGAAACGTTTTCATCAACGGCAACATTTTCATCAACAGCAACATTTTAATCAACAGCAACTTTTTCATCAACGGCAATATTTTCATCAACAGCAACATTTTCATCATTAGCAACATTTTCATCATCAGCAACATTTTCAACAACAGGAACATTTTCAACAACAGCAACATTTTCATCAACAGCAAAATTTTCATCAAAAGCAACATTTTCAAGAACAGCAACATTTTCAACAACAGCAACATTTTCCACAACAGCATCATTTTCAACAATTGCAATATTTTCAACAACAGCAACATTTTCAACAACAGCAACATATTCAACAACAGCAACATTTTCAACAACAGCAACATTTTCATCAACAGCAAAATTTTCATCAACAACAACACTTTCAACAACAGCAACATTTTCAACAACAGCAACATTTTCAACAAAAACAATATTTTTAACAATAGTAATATTTTTAACAACAGCAACATTTACAACAACAGCAACATTTTCAACAAAAGCAACATTTTACATCATAAACATTTTCAAAAACAACAACATTTTCATTTAAGCAACATATGTATCAGCAGCAACATTTTCATCAACAGCAACAGTTTCACCAACAGCAACATTTTCATCAACAGCAACATTTTCAACAACAGCAACATATTCAGCAACAGCAACATTTTCATTAGCAGCAACATTTTCAACAGCAGCAACATTTTCAACAACAGCAACATTTTCAACAACAGCAACATTTTCAACAACAGCAACATTTTCAACAACAGCAACATTTTCATCAACAGCAACATTTTCATCAACAGACATTTTCATCAACAGCAACATTTTCATCAACAGCAACATTTTCATCAATAGCAACGTTATCATCAACAGCAACATTTTCAACGACAGCAACATTTTCAACAACTGCAATATTTTCAACAACTGCAACATCTTCAACAACAGCAACATTTTCAACAAAAGCAACATTTTCATCAACAGCAACATTTTAATCAACAGCAACTTTTTCATCAACAGCAACATTTTCATCAACAGCAACATTTTCATCATTAGCAACATTTTCATCATCAGGAACATTTTCAACAACAGGAACATTTTGAACAACAGCAACATTTTCATCAACAGCAAAGTTTTCATCAAAAGCAACATTTTCAATAACAGCAACATTTTCAGCAACAGCAACATCTTCCGCAACAGCATCATTTTCAACAATAGCAACATTTTCAACAACAGCATCAGTTTCAACAACAGCAACATTTTCAAAAACAGCAACATATGCAACAACAGCAACATTTTCAACAACAGCAACATTTTAAGCAACAGCTATATTTTCAACAAAAGCATAATTTTTACTATAGCAACATATTTTGCAACTGCAACATTTTCAACTTCAGCAACATTTTCATCAACAGCAGCATTTTTAACAACAGCAACATTTTCATCAACAGCAGAATTTTCATCAACAACAACATTTTCAACAACAGCAACATTTTCAACAACAGCAACATTTTCAACAAAAGCAATATTTTTAACAACAGCAATATTTTCAACAACAGCAACATTTTCAACAATAATAGCAACATTTTCAACAACATAAACATTTTCAACAACAGCAACATTTACATCAGCAGAAACATTTTCATCAACAGCAACAGTTTCATCAACAGCAACATTTTCAACAACAGAAACATTTTCAACAACAGCAACATATTCAACAACAGCAACATATTCAAAAACAGCAACATTTTCAAAAAGAGCAACATTTTTAACAAAAGCTACATTTTCAATAACAGCAACATTTTCAACAACAGCAACATTTGCAACAAAAGTAACATTTTCAACAACAGCAACATTTTCAACACAGGAACTATTTCATAAACAGCAACAATTTCATCAACAGCAACATTTTCATCAACATCAATATTTTTAACAATAGCAACATTTTACACAACAGCCATAGTTTAAACAACTCTAACATTTTAAAATACAGCAACATTTACAAAAAAAGAAACATTTACATAATCTGCAACTTTTTAATCAACAGCAACTTATTCATCAACAGCAATATTTTCATCAACAGAAACATTTTCGTCAACAGGAACTTATTCATCAACAGCAACATTTTCATAAACAGCAATATTTTCATCAACAGAAACATTATCATCAACATCAACATTTTCAACAACAGCAACATTTTCAACAACGGCAATATTTTCAACACCTGCAACATTTTCATCAACAACAACATTATCATCATTAGCAACATTCTCATTATCAGCAACATTTTCAACAACAGGATCATTTTCAACAACAGCAAAATTTCCATCAACAGCAAATGTATCATCAAAAGAAACATTTTCAACAAAAGCAACATTTTCATCAACAGCAACATTTTCAACAACAGCAACATTTTCAACAACAGCAACATTGTCAACAACAGCAACATTTTCACCAATAGCAACACATTCATCTACAGCAAGATTTTCATCAACAGCAACATTTTCATCAACAGACATTTTCATCAACAGCAACATTTTCATTAACAGCAACATTATCATCAACAGTAACATTTTCAACAACAGCAATATTTTCAACAACTGCAATATTTTCAACAACAGCAACATCTTCAACAACAGCAACATTTTCAACAAAAGCAACATTTTCATCAACAGCAACATTTTAATCAACAGCAACATTTTCATCAACGGCAACATTTTCATCAACAGCAACATTTTAATCAACAGCAACTTTTTCATCAACGGCTACATTTTCTTCAACAGCAACATTTTCATCATTAGCAACATTTTCATCATCAGCAACATTTTCAACAACAGGAACATTTTCAACAATAGCAACATTTTCATCAACAGCAAAATTTTCATCAAAATCAACATTTTCAACAACAGCAACATTGTCAACAACAGCATCATTTTCAACAACAGCAACATTTTCAACAACAGGAACATTTTCATCAAAAGCAACATTTTCATCAACAGCAACATATTCATCAACAGCAACAACTTACACATCAGCAACATTTTCATCAACAGCAACATTTTCATCAACATCAAATTTTTTAACAACAGAAACATTTTCAACCACAGCAATAGTTTCAACAACTGCAACATTTTAAACAACAGCAACATTTTCAAAAAAAGCAACATTTTCATCAACAGCAACATTTTAATCAACAGCAACTTTTTCTTCAACAGACATTCATCAACAGCAATATTTTCATAAACTGCCATATTTTCATCAACAGCAACAGTATAATCAACAGCAAAATTAACAACAACAGCTATATTTTCCACAACAGCAACGTATTCAACAAAAGCAACATTTTCATCAACAGCAACATTTTAATCAACAGCAACTTTTTCATCAACAGCAACATTTTCATCAACAGCAACATTTTCATCATAAGCTACATTTTCATCAACAGCAATATTTTCGACAACAGGAACATTTTCAACAACAGGAACATTTTAATCAACAGCCAAATTTTCATCAAAAGCAACATTTTCAACAACAGCAGCATTTTTAACAACATCAACATTTTCAACAAAAGCAATATTTTTAACAAAAGTAACATTTTCAAAAACAGCAACATTTTCAACAACAGCAACATTTTCAACAACAGCAACATTTTCAACAACAGCAACATTTTCAACAACAGCAACATTTTCAACAACAGCAACATTTTCAACTAAAGTAACATTTTCTACAACAGCATTGTTTTCAACAACAGCAACATTTACAATAACAGCAACATTTTCAACAACAGCAGCATATTCAACAGCAGCAACATTATCAACAATAGCAACATTTTCATCAACAGCAACATTTTCAAAAACAGCAACATATTCAACAAAAGAAACATTTTCAACAACAGCATCATTTTCATCAACAGCAACAATTTCAACAACAGCAAAATTTTCATCAAAAGCAACATTTTCAACAACAGCAACATTTTCAAACACAGAGACATTTTCAACAAAAGCAATATATTTAAGAACAGTAACATTTTAAAAAACATTAACATTTTCAATAACAGCAACATTTTTAAACAACAGCAACATTTTCAACAACAGCAACATTTTCAACAACTGCAACATTTTCAACATCAGCATCATTTTCAACAACAGTATAATTTTCAACAACAGCAACATTTTCAACCACAGCAACATATTCAACAACAGAACTTTTCATCAACAGCAACATTTTCATCAACAGCAACATTATCATTAACAGCAACATTTTCAACAACAGCAACATTTTCAACAACAGCAATATTTTCTACAACTGCAACATTTTCAAAACCGGCAACATTTTCAACAAAAGCAACATTTTCATCAACAGCAACATTTAAATCAACAGCAACTTTTTCATCAACAGCAACATTTTCATCATTAGCAACATTCTCATCATCAGCAACATTTTCAACAACAGGATAATTTTCAACAACAGCAAAATTTCCATCAACAGCAAATGTATCATCAAAAGAAACATTTTCAACAAAAGCAACATTTTCATCAACAGCAACATTTTCAACAACAGCAACATTTTCAACAACAGCAACATTTTCAACAACAGCAACATTTTCACCAATAGCAACACTTTCATCTACAGCAAGATTTTTATCAACAGCAACATTTTCATCAACAGACATTTTCATCAACAGCAACATTTTCATCAACAGCAACATTATCATCAACAGTAACATTTTCAACAACAGCAATATTTTCAACAACTGCAATATTTTCAACAACTGCAACATCTTCAACAACAGCAACATTTTCAACAAAAGCAACATTTTCATCAACAGCAACATTTTAATCAACAGCAACATTTTCATCAACGGCAACATTTTCATCAACAGCAACATTTTAATCAGCAGCAACTTTTTCATCAACGGCTACATTTTCATCAACAGCAACATTTTCATCATTAGCAACATTTTCATCATCAGCAACATTTTCAACAACAGGAACATTTTCAACAACAGAAACATTTTAATCAACAGCCAAATTTTCATCAAAAGCATTATTTTCAACAACAGCAACATTTTCAACAAAAGCAATATTTTTAATTACAGTTACATTTTCAAAAACAGCAACATTTTCAACAACAGCAATATTTTCAATAACAGCAACATTTTCAACAACAGCAACATTTTCAACAATATCATCATTTTCAACAAAAGCAACATTTTCAACCACAGCAATATTTTAATCAACAGCAACTTTTTCATCAACAGCATTATTTTCATCAACAGCAACATTTTCATCAACAGCAACATTTTCGACAACAGGAATATTTTCAACAACAGAAACATTTTAATCAAGAGCCAAATTTTCATCAAAAGCAACATTTTCAACAACAGCAACATTTTCAAACACAGAGACATTTTCAACAAAAGCAATATATTTAAGAACAGTAACATTTTAAAAAACATTAACATTTTCAATAACAGCAACATTTTTAAACAAAAGCAACATTTTCAACAACAGCAACATTTTCAACAACTGCAACATTTTCAACATCAGCATCATTTTCAACAACAGTATCATTTTCAACAACAGCAACATTTTCAACCACAGCAACATATTCAACAACATTAACATTTTCAACAACAGCAACAATTTCACCCACAGCAACATTTTCATCAACAGAACTTTTCATCAACAGCAACATTTTCATCAACAGCAACATTATCATTAACAGCAACATTTTCAACAACAGCAACATTTTCAACAAAAGCAACATTTTCATCAACAGCAACATTTAAATCAACAGCAACTTTTTCATCAACAGCAACATTTTCATCATTAGCAACATTCTCATCATCAGCAACATTTTCAACAACAGGATCATTTTCAACAACAGCAAAATTTCCATCAACAGCAAATGTATCATCAAAAGAAACATTTTCAACAAAAGCAACATTTTCATCAACAGCAACATTTTCAACAACAGCAACATTTTCAACAACAGCAACATTTTCAACAACAGCAACATTTTCACCAATAGCAACACTTTCATCTACAGCAAGATTTTCATCAACAGCAACATTTTCATCAACAGACATTTTCATCAACAGCAACATTTTCATCAACAGCAACATTATCATCAACAGCAACATTATCATCAACAGTAACATTTTCAACAACAGCAATATTTTCAACAACTGCAATATTTTCAACAACTGCAACATCTTCAACAACAGCAACATTTTCAACAATAGCAACATTTTCATCAACAACAACATTTTAATCAACAGCAACATTTTCATCAACGGCAACATTTTCATCAACAGCAACATTTTAATCAACAGCAACTTTTTCATCAACGGCTACATTTTCATCAACAGCAACATTTTCATCATTAGCAACATTTTCATCATCAGCAACATTTTCAACAACAGGAATATTTTCAACAACAGCAACATTTTCATCAACAGCAAAATTTTCATCAAAATCAACATTTTCAACAACAGCAACATTGTCAACAACAGCATCATTTTCAACAACAGCAACATTTTAATCAACAGCAACTTTTTCATCAACAGCATTATTTTCATCAACAGCAACATTTTCATCATTAGCAACATTTTCATCAACAGCAACATTTTCGACAACAGGAACATTTTCAACAACAGAATCATTTTTATCAACAGCCAAATTTTCATCAAAAGCATTATTTTCAACAACAGCAACATTTTTAACAAAAGCAATATTTTTAATTACAGTTACATTTTCAAAAACAGCAACATTTTCAACAACAGCAATATTTTTAATAACAGCAACATTTTCAACAACAGCAACATTTTCAACAACAGCAACATTTTCAACAATATCATCATTTTCAACAAAAGCAACATTTTCAACCACAGCAATATTTTAATCAACAGCAACTTTTTCATCAACAGCATTATTTTTATTTACAGCAACATTTTCATCATTAGCAACATTTTCATCAACAGCAACATTTTCGACAACAGAAACATTTTAATCAACAGCCAAATTTTCATCAAAAGCAACATTTTCAACAACAGCAACATTTTCAAACACAGAGACATTTTCAACAAAAGCAATATATTTAAGAACAGTAACATTTTAAAAAACATTAACATTTTCAATAACAGCAACATTTTTAAACAACAGCAACATTTTCAACAACAGCAACATTTTCAACAACTGCAACATTTTCAACATCAGCATCATTTTCAACAACAGTATCATTTTCAACAACAGCAACATTTTCAACCACAGCAACATATTCAACAACATTAACATTTTCAACAACAGCAACAATTTCACCCACAGCAACATTTTCATCAACAGAACTTTTCATCAACAGCAACATTTTCATCAACAGCAACATTATCATTAACAGCAACATTTTCAACAACAGCAACATTTTCAACAACAGCAATATTTTCTACAACTGCAACATTTTCAAAACCGGCATCATTTTCAACAAAAGCAACATTTTCATCAACAGCAACATTTAAATCAACAGCATTTTTTTCATCAACAGCAACATTTTCATTATTAGCAACATTCTCATCATCAGCAACATTTTCAACAACAGGATCATTTTCAACAACAGCAAAATTTCCATCAACAGCAAATGTATCATCAAAAGAAACATTTTCAACAAAAGCAACATTTTCATCAACAGCAACATTTTCAACAACAGCAACATTTTCAACAACAGCAACATTTTCAACATCAGCAACATTTTCACCAATAGCAACACTTTCATCTACAGCAAGATTTTCATCAACAGCAACATTTTCATCAACAGACATTTTCATCAACAGCAACATTTTCATCAACAGCAACATTATCATCAACAGTAACATTTTCAACAACAGCAATATTTTCAACAACTGCAATATTTTCAACAACTGCAACATCTTCAACAACAGCAACATTTTTAAAAAAAGCAACATTTTCATCAACAGCAACATTTTAATCAACAGCAACATTTTCATCAACGGCAACATTTTCATCAACAGCAACATTTTAATCAACAGCAACTTTTTCATCAACGGCTACATTTTCATCAACAGCAACATTTTCATCATTAGCAACATTTTCATCATCAGCAACATTTTCAACAACAGGAACATTTTCAACAACAGCAACATTTTCATCAACAGCAAAATTTTCATCAAAATCAACATTTTCAACAACAGCAACATTGTCAACAACAGGAACATTTTCATCAAAAGCAACATTTTCATCAACAGCAACATATTCATCAACAGCAACATTATCATTAACAGCAACATTTTCAACAACAGCAACATTTTCAACAACAGCAATATTTTCTACAACTGCAACATTTTCAAAACCGGCATCATTTTCAACAAAAGCAACATTTTCATCAACAGCAACATTTAAATCAACAGCATTTTTTTCATCAACAGCAACATTTTCATCATTAGCAACATTCTCATCATCAGCAACATTTTCAACAACAGGATCATTTTCAACAACAGCAAAATTTCCATCAACAGCAAATGTATCATCAAAAGAAACATTTTCAACAAAAGCAACATTTTCATCAACAGCAACATTTTCAACAACAGCAACATTTTCAACAACAGCAACATTTTCAACATCAGCAACATTTTCACCAATAGCAACACTTTCATCTACAGCAAGATTTTCATCAACAGCAACATTTTCATCAACAGACATTTTCATCAACAGCAACATTTTCATCAACAGCAACATTATCATCAACAGTAACATTTTCAACAACAGCAATATTTTCAACAACTGCAATATTTTCAACAACTGCAACATCTTCAACAACAGCAACATTTTTAACAAAAGCAACATTTTCATCAACAGCAACATTTTAATCAACAGCAACATTTTCATCAACGGCAACATTTTCATCAACAGCAACATTTTAATCAACAGCAACTTTTTCATCAACGGCTACATTTTCATCAACAGCAACATTTTCATCATTAGCAACATTTTCATCATCAGCAACATTTTCAACAACAGGAACATTTTCAACAATGGCAATATTTTCAACACCTGCAACATTTTCATCAACAACAACATTATCATCATTAGCAACATTCTCATCATCAGCAACATTTTCAACAACAGGATCATTTTCAACAACAGCAAAATTTCCATCAACAGCAAATGTATCATCAAAAGAAACATTTTCAACAAAAGCAACATTTTCATCAACAGCAACATTTTCAACAACAGCAACATTTTCAACAACAGCAACATTGTCAACAACAGCAACATTTTCACCAATAGCAACACATTCATCTACAGCAAGAATTTCATCAACAGCAACATTTTCATCAACAGACATTTTCATCAACAGCAACATTTTCATTAACAGCAACATTATCATCAACAGTAACATTTTCAACAACAGCAATATTTTCAACAACTGCAATATTTTCAACAACAGCAACATCTTCAACAACAGCAACATTTTCAACAAAAGCAACATTTTCATCAACAGCAACATTTTAATCAACAGCAACATTTTCATCAACGGCAACATTTTCATCAACAGCAACATTTTAATCAACAGCAACTTTTTCATCAACGGCTACATTTTCTTCAACAGCAACATTTTCATCATTAGCAACATTTTCATCATCAGCAACATTTTCAACAACAGGAACATTTTCAACAACAGCAACATTTTCATCAACAGCAAAATTTTCATCAAAATCAACATTTTCAACAACAGCAACATTGTCAACAACAGCATCATTTTCAACAACAGCAACATTTTCAACAACAGGAACATTTTCATCAAAAGCAACATTTTCATCAACAGCAACATATTCATCAACAGCAACAACTTACACATCAGCAACATTTTCATCAACAGCAACATTTTCATCAACATCAAATTTTTTAACAACAGAAACATTTTCAACCACAGCAATAGTTTCAACAACTGCAACATTTTAAACAACAGCAACATTTTCAAAAAAAGCAACATTTTCATCAACAGCAACATTTTAATCAACAGCAACTTTTTCTTCAACAGACATTCATCAACAGCAATATTTTCATAAACTGCCATATTTTCATCAACAGCAACAGTATAATCAACAGCAACATTAACAACAACAGCTATATTTTCCACAACAGCAACGTATTCAACAAAAGCAACATTTTCATCAACAGCAACATTTTAATCAACAGCAACTTTTTCATCAACAGCAACATTTTCATCAACAGCAACATTTTCATCATAAGCTACATTTTCATCAACAGCAATATTTTCGACAACAGGAACATTTTCAACAACAGGAACATTTTAATCAACAGCCAAATTTTCATCAAAAGCAACATTTTCAACAACAGCAGCATTTTTAACAACATCAACATTTTCAACAAAAGCAATATTTTTAACAAAAGTAACATTTTCAAAAACAGCAACATTTTCAACACCAGCAACATTTTCAACAACAGCAACATTTTCAACAACAGCAACATTTTCAACAACAGTAACATTTTCAACAACAGAAACATTTTCAACTAAAGTAACATTTTCTACAACAGCATTGTTTTCAACAACAGCAACATTTACAATAACAGCAACATTTTCAACAACAGCAACATATTCAACAGCAGCAACATTATCAACAATAGCAACATTTTCATCAACAGCAACATTTTCAAAAACAGCAACATATTCAACAAAAGAAACATTTTGAACAACAGCATCATTTTCATCAACAGCAACAATTTCAACAACAGCAAAATTTTCATCAAAAGCAACATTTTCAACAACAGCAACATTTTCAAACACAGAGACATTTTCAACAAAAGCAATATATTTAAAAACAGTAACATTTTAAAAAACATTAACATTTTCAATAACAGCAACATTTTTAAACAACAGCAACATTTTCAACAACAGCAACATTTTCAACAACTGCAACATTTTCAACATCAGCATCATTTTCAACAACAGTATAATTTTCAACAACAGCAACATTTTCAACCACAGCAACATATTCAACAACATTAACATTTTCAACAACAGCAACAATTTCACCCACAGCAACATTTTCATCAACAGAACTTATCATCAACAGCAACATTTTCATCAACAGCAACATTATCATTAACAGCAACATTTTCAACAACAGCAACATTTTCAACAACAGCAATATTTTCTACAACTGCAACATTTTCAAAACCGGCAACATTTTCAACAAAAGCAACATTTTCATCAACAGCAACATTTAAATCAACAGCAACTTTTTCATCAACAGCAACATTTTCATCATTAGCAACATTCTCATCATCAGCAACATTTTCAACAACAGGATCATTTTCAACAACAGCAAAATTTCCATCAACAGCAAATGTATCATCAAAAGAAACATTTTCAACAAAAGCAACATTTTCATCAACAGCAACATTTTCAACAACAGCAACATTTTCAACAACAGCAACATTTTCAACAACAGCAACATTTTCACCAATAGCAACACTTTCATCTACAGCAAGATTTTCATCAACAGCAACATTTTCATCAACAGACATTTTCATCAACAGCAACATTTTCATCAACAGCAACATTATCATCAACAGTAACATTTTCAACAACAGCAATATTTTCAACAACTGCAATATTTTCAACAACTGCAACATCTTCAACAACAGCAACATTTTCAACAAAAGCAACATTTTCATCAACAGCAACATTTTAATCAACAGCAACATTTTCATCAACGGCAACATTTTCATCAACAGCAACATTTTAATCAACAGCAACTTTTTCATCAACGGCTACATTTTCATCAACAGCAACATTTTCATCATTAGCAACATTTTCATCATCAGCAACATTTTCAACAACAGGAACATTTTCAACAACAGAAACATTTTAATCAACAGCCAAATTTTCATCAAAAGCATTATTTTCAACAACAGCAACATTTTCAACAAAAGCAATATTTTTAATTACAGTTACATTTTCAAAAACAGCAACATTTTCAACAACAGCAATATTTTCAATAACAGCAACATTTTCAACAACAGCAACATTTTCAACAATATCATCATTTTCAACAAAAGCAACATTTTCAACCACAGCAATATTTTAATCAACAGCAACTTTTTCATCAACAGCATTATTTTCATCAACAGCAACATTTTCATCAACAGCAACATTTTCGACAACAGGAATATTTTCAACAACAGAAACATTTTAATCAACAGCCAAATTTTCATCAAAAGCAACATTTTCAACAACAGCAACATTTTCAAACACAGAGACATTTTCAACAAAAGCAATATATTTAAGAACAGTAACATTTTAAAAAACATTAACATTTTCAATAACAGCAACATTTTTAAACAAAAGCAACATTTTCAACAACAGCAACATTTTCAACAACTGCAACATTTTCAACATCAGCATCATTTTCAACAACAGTATCATTTTCAACAACAGCAACATTTTCAACCACAGCAACATATTCAACAACATTAACATTTTCAACAACAGCAACAATTTCACCCACAGCAACATTTTCATCAACAGAACTTTTCATCAACAGCAACATTTTCATCAACAGCAACATTATCATTAACAGCAACATTTTCAACAACAGCAACATTTTCAACAAAAGCAACATTTTCATCAACAGCAACATTTAAATCAACAGCAACTTTTTCATCAACAGCAACATTTTCATCATTAGCAACATTCTCATCATCAGCAACATTTTCAACAACAGGATCATTTTCAACAACAGCAAAATTTCCATCAACAGCAAATGTATCATCAAAAGAAACATTTTCAACAAAAGCAACATTTTCACCAACAGCAACATTTTCAACAACAGCAACATTTTCAACAACAGCAACATTTTCAACAACAGCAACATTTTCACCAATAGCAACACTTTCATCTACAGCAAGATTTTCATCAACAGCAACATTTTCATCAACAGACATTTTCATCAACAGCAACATTTTCATCAACAGCAACATTATCATCAACAGCAACATTATCATCAACAGTAACATTTTCAACAACAGCAATATTTTCAACAACTGCAATATTTTCAACAACTGCAACATCTTCAACAACAGCAACATTTTCAACAATAGCAACATTTTCATCAACAGCAACATTTTAATCAACAGCAACATTTTCATCAACGGCAACATTTTCATCAACAGCAACATTTTAATCAACAGCAACTTTTTCATCAACGGCTACATTTTCATCAACAGCAACATTTTCATCATTAGCAACATTTTCATCATCAGCAACATTTTCAACAACAGGAACATTTTCAACAACAGCAACATTTTCATCAACAGCAAAATTTTCATCAAAATCAACATTTTCAACAACAGCAACATTGTCAACAACAGCATCATTTTCAACAACAGCAACATTTTAATCAACAGCAACTTTTTCATCAACAGCATTATTTTCATCAACAGCAACATTTTCATCATTAGCAACATTTTCATCAACAGCAACATTTTCGACAACAGGAACATTTTCAACAACAGAATCATTTTAATCAACAGCCAAATTTTCATCAAAAGCATTATTTTCAACAACAGCAACATTTTTATGAAAAGCAATATTTTTAATTACAGTTACATTTTCAAAAACAGCAACATTTTCAACAACAGCAATATTTTTAATAACAGCAACATTTTCAACAACAGCAACATTTTCAACAACAGCAACATTTTCAACAATATCATCATTTTCAACAAAAGCAACATTTTCAACCACAGCAATATTTTAATCAACAGCAACTTTTTCATCAACAGCATTATTTTTATTTACAGCAACATTTTCATCATTAGCAACATTTTCATCAACAGCAACATTTTCGACAACAGAAACATTTTAATCAACAGCCAAATTTTCATCAAAAGCAACATTTTCAACAACAGCAACATTTTCAAACACAGAGACATTTTCAACAAAAGCAATATATTTAAGAACAGTAACATTTTAAAAAACATTAACATTTTCAATAACAGCAACATTTTTAAACAACAGCAACATTTTCAACAACAGCAACATTTTCAACAACTGCAACATTTTCAACATCAGCATCATTTTCAACAACAGTATCATTTTCAACAACAGCAACATTTTCAACCACAGCAACATATTCAACAACATTAACATTTTCAACAACAGCAACAATTTCACCCACAGCAACATTTTCATCAACAGAACTTTTCATCAACAGCAACATTTTCATCAACAGCAACATTATCATTAACAGCAACATTTTCAACAACAGCAACATTTTCAACAACAGCAATATTTTCTACAACTGCAACATTTTCAAAACCGGCATCATTTTCAACAAAAGCAACATTTTCATCAACAGCAACATTTAAATCAACAGCATTTTTTTCATCAACAGCAACATTTTCATCATTAGCAACATTCTCATCATCAGCAACATTTTCAACAACAGGATCATTTTCAACAACAGCAAAATTTCCATCAACAGCAAATGTATCATCAAAAGAAACATTTTCAACAAAAGCAACATTTTCATCAACAGCAACATTTTCAACAACAGCAACATTTTCAACAACAGCAACATTTTCAACATCAGCAACATTTTCACCAATAGCAACACTTTCATCTACAGCAAGATTTTTATCAACAGCAACATTTTCATCAACAGACATTTTCATCAACAGCAACATTTTCATCAACAGCAACATTATCATCAACAGTAACATTTTCAACAACAGCAATATTTTCAACAACTGCAATATTTTCAACAACTGCAACATCTTCAACAACAGCAACATTTTTAACAAAAGCAACATTTTCATCAACAGCAACATTTTAATCAACAGCAACATTTTCATCAACGGCAACATTTTCATCAACAGCAACATTTTAATCAACAGCAACTTTTTCATCAACGGCTACATTTTCATCAACAGCAACATTTTCATCATTAGCAACATTTTCATCATCAGCAACATTTTCAACAACAGGAACATTTTCAACAACAGCAACATTTTCATCAACAGCAAAATTTTCATCAAAATCAACATTTTCAACAACAGCAACATTGTCAACAACAGCATCATTTTCAACAACAGCAACATTTTAATCAACAGCAACTTTTTCATCAACAGCATTATTTTCATCAACAGCAACATTTTCATCATTAGCAACATTTTCATCAACAGCAACATTTTCGACAACAGGAACATTTTCAACAACAGAATCATTTTAATCAACAGCCAAATTTTCATCAAAAGCATTATTTTCAACAACAGCAACATTTTTATGAAAAGCAATATTTTTAATTACAGTTACATTTTCAAAAACAGCAACATTTTCAACAACAGCAATATTTTTAATAACAGCAACATTTTCAACAACAGCAACATTTTCAACAACAGCAACATTTTCAACAATATCATCATTTTCAACAAAAGCAACATTTTCAACCACAGCAATATTTTAATCAACAGCAACTTTTTCATCAACAGCATTATTTTTATTTACAGCAACATTTTCATCATTAGCAACATTTTCATCAACAGCAACATTTTCGACAACAGAAACATTTTAATCAACAGCCAAATTTTCATCAAAAGCAACATTTTCAACAACAGCAACATTTTCAAACACAGAGACATTTTCAACAAAAGCAATATATTTAAGAACAGTAACATTTTAAAAAACATTAACATTTTCAATAACAGCAACATTTTTAAACAACAGCAACATTTTCAACAACAGCAACATTTTCAACAACTGCAACATTTTCAACATCAGCATCATTTTCAACAACAGTATCATTTTCAACAACAGCAACATTTTCAACCACAGCAACATATTCAACAACATTAACATTTTCAACAACAGCAACAATTTCACCCACAGCAACATTTTCATCAACAGAACTTTTCATCAACAGCAACATTTTCATCAACAGCAACATTATCATTAACAGCAACATTTTCAACAACAGCAACATTTTCAACAACAGCAATATTTTCTACAACTGCAACATTTTCAAAACCGGCATCATTTTCAACAAAAGCAACATTTTCATCAACAGCAACATTTAAATCAACAGCATTTTTTTCATCAACAGCAACATTTTCATCATTAGCAACATTCTCATCATCAGCAACATTTTCAACAACAGGATCATTTTCAACAACAGCAAAATTTCCATCAACAGCAAATGTATCATCAAAAGAAACATTTTCAACAAAAGCAACATTTTCATCAACAGCAACATTTTCAACAACAGCAACATTTTCAACAACAGCAACATTTTCAACATCAGCAACATTTTCACCAATAGCAACACTTTCATCTACAGCAAGATTTTTATCAACAGCAACATTTTCATCAACAGACATTTTCATCAACAGCAACATTTTCATCAACAGCAACATTATCATCAACAGTAACATTTTCAACAACAGCAATATTTTCAACAACTGCAATATTTTCAACAACTGCAACATCTTCAACAACAGCAACATTTTTAACAAAAGCAACATTTTCATCAACAGCAACATTTTAATCAACAGCAACATTTTCATCAACGGCAACATTTTCATCAACAGCAACATTTTAATCAACAGCAACTTTTTCATCAACGGCTACATTTTCATCAACAGCAACATTTTCATCATTAGCAACATTTTCATCATCAGCAACATTTTCAACAACAGGAACATTTTCAACAACAGCAACATTTTCATCAACAGCAAAATTTTCATCAAAATCAACATTTTCAACAACAGCAACATTGTCAACAACAGGAACATTTTCATCAAAAGCAACATTTTCATCAACAGCAACATATTCATCAACAGCAACAACTTCAACAACAGCAACATTTTCATCAACAGCAACATTTTCATCAACATCAAATTTTTTAACAACAGAAACATTTTCAACCACAGCAATAGTTTCAACAACTGCAAAATTTTAAACAACAGCAACATTTTCAAAAAAAGCAACATTTTCATCAACAGCAACATTTTAATCAACAGCAACTTTTTCTTCAACAGACATTCATCAACAGCAATATTTTCATAAACTGCCATATTTTCATCAACAGCAACAGTATAATCAACAGCAACATTAACAACAACAGCTATATTTTCCACAACAGCAACGTATTCAACAAAAGCAACATTTTCATCAACAGCAACATTTTAATCAACAGCAACTTTTTCATCAACAGCAACATTTTCATCAACAGCAACATTTTCATCATAAGCTACATTTTCATCAACAGCAACATTTTCGACAACAGGAACATTTTCAACAACAGGAACATTTTAATCAACAGCCAAATTTTCATCAAAAGCAACATTTTCAACAACAGCAGCATTTTCAACAACATCAACATTTTCAACAAAAGCAATATTTTTAACAAAAGTAACATTTTCAAAAACAGCAACATTTTCAACAACAGCAACATTTTCAATAACAGCAACATTTTCAACAACAGCAACATTTTCAACAACAGCAACATTTTCAACTATAGTTACATTTTCTACAACAGCATTGTTATCAACAACAGCAACATTTACAATAACAGCAACATTTTCAACAACAGCAACATATTCAACAGCAGCAACATTATCAACAATAGCAAATTTTTCATCAACAGCAACATTTTCAAAAACAGCAACATATTCAACAAAAGAAACATTTTCAACAACAGCATCATTTTCATCAACAGCAACAATTTCAACAACAGCAAAATTTTCATCAACAGCAACATTTTCATCAACAGCAACATTTTCATCAACATCAACATTTTCATCAACAGCAACATTTGCATCAACATTTACATTTTTAACAACAGCAAAATTTAAACTACAGCAATAGTTTCAACAACTGCAACATTTTAAACAACAGCAACATTTTCAAAAAAAGCCACATTTTCATTAACAGCAACATTTTAATCAACAGCAACATTGTCATCAACAGACATTCATCAACAATAACATTATCATAAACAGCAAAATTTTCATCAACAGCAACATTATCATCAACAGCAACATTTTCAACAACAGCTATATTTTCAACAACAGGAACATTTTCAACAAAAGCAACATTTTCATCAGCAGCAACATTTTAATCAACAGCAACTTTTTCATCAACAGGAACATTTTCATACACATCAACATTTTCATCATTAGCAACATTTTCATCAACAGGAACATTTTCGACAACAGGAACATTTTCAACAACAGCAATTGGACGGCGAGCCAACGGAGCAAGGTGACTACATAGAGGAAGCCCAAATCAATTCCATAGAAGGTTGATTTCTTTGCCAATTCAGTCGCATTTAAATTGGCTTTCAAAAATGTCTGCGGCGCGTTGACGAGTGCAGTTCGATCCACATTTTTCCAATATTTTGCAATATAATGTTTATAATTGCGAGGAATATCATTGAAAAATCATGCATTTGATAGACCACAAAAGCATGTGCATAAATTTCGTTTAATACCCCTGATTATACCGTATTTCTCCGTGCAACTCGGATCACTTAGTCCGTCTTGCGACGCGAGTGGCGACTTTGTAAACCCATTTAAATGCGCTGTGAGTGACAACACATTTAGAGGCCGACAATGATCCTCTTTTGCAATATTCGTGCAACGGATGGTGAGGGGCCTCCCACATGCCTTGTCTACACTACACACTTAACTTAAGTGACTTCACTTAAATATAATCTTAAATGTGGTGCGGTAGCTACACTTGAGCTTTAAGTCGACTTCAGCACCGTGATTGTCTATATCGGGAAAATTTAAGTTGACAGATGAAGGTCTAGGAGAGCAATTAGTGATTCTTTGATCCAAAGCGACTGTTATTTGAAATTTTCATAAAAAGCATCATTTTCAACAACAGCAACATTTTCAACAACAGCAACATTTTCAACAAAAGCAATATTTTTAAGAACAGTAACATTTTTAAAAAACATTAACATTTTCAATAACAGCAACATTTTCAACAACAGCAACATTTTCAACAACAGCAACATTTTCAAAAACAGCAACATTTTCAACATCAGCAACATTTTCAACAACAGCAACATTTTCAACAACAGCAACATTTTCAACCACAGCAACATATTCAACAACAGCAACATTTTCAACAACAGCAACAATTTCACCCACAGCAACATTTTCATCAACAGAACTTTTCATCAACAGCAACATTTTCATCAACAGCAACATTTTCATCAACAGCAACATTATCATTAACAGCAACAATTTCAACAACAGCAACATTTTCAAAAACAGCAATATTTTCAACAACTGCAACATTTTCAAAACCGGCATTATTTTCAACAAAAGCAACATTTTCATCAACAGCAATATTTTAATCAACAGAAACTTTTTCATCAACAGCAACATTTTCATCAACAGCAACATTTTCATCATTAGCAACATTCTCATCATCAGCAACATTTTCAACAACAGGATCATTTTTAACAACTGCAAAATTTCCATCAACAGCAAAATTTTCATCAAAAGAAACATTTTCAACAAAAGCAACATTTTCAACAACAGCAACATTTTCAACAACAGCAACATTTTCATCAACAGCAACATTTTCATCAACAGACATTTTCATCAACAGCAACATTTTCATCAACAGCAACATTATCATCAACAGCAACATTTTCAACAACAGCAACATTTTCAACAACTGCAATATTTTCAACAACTGCAACATCTTCAACAACAGCAACATTTTCAACAACAGCAACATTTTCAACCACAGCAACATATTCAACAACAGCAACATTTTCAACAACAGCCACAATTTCACCCACAGCAACATTTTCATCAACAGAACTTTTCATCAACAGCAACATTTTCATCAACAGCAACATTTTCATCAACAGCAACATTATCATTAACAGCAACATTTTCAACAACAGCAACATTTTCAACAACAGCAATATTTTCAACAACTGCAACATTTTCAACAACAGCATCATTTTCAACAACAGGAACATTTTCAACCACAGCAACATATTCAACAACAGCAACATTTTCAACAACAGCAACAATTTCACCCACAGCAACATTTTCATCAACCGAACTTTTCATCAACAGCAACATTTTCATCAACAGCAACATTTTCATCAACAGCAACATTTTCATTAACAGCAACAATTTCAACAACAGCAACATTTTCAAAAACAAAAATATTTTCAACAACTGCAACATTTTCAAAACCGGCATTATTTTCAACAAAAGCAACATTTTCATCAACAGCAATATTTTAATCAACAGAAACTTTTTCATCAACAGCAACATTTTCATCAACAGCAACATTTTCATCATTAGCAACATTCTCATCATCAGCAACATTTTCAACAACAGGATCATTTTCAACAACTGCAAAATTTCCATCAACAGCAAAATTTTCATCAAAAGAAACATTTTCAACAAAAGCAACATTTTCAACAACAGCAACATTTTCAACAACAGCAACATTTTCATCAACAGCAACATTTTCATCAACAGACATTTTCATCAACAGCAACATTTTCATCAACAGCAACATTATCATCAACAGCAACATTTTCAACAACAGCAACATTTTCAACAACAGCAACATTTTCAACAACTGCAATATATTCAACAACTGCAACATCTTCAACAACAGCAACATTTTCAACAACAGCAACATTTTCAACCACAGCAACATATTCAACAACAGCAACATTTTCAACAACAGCCACAATTTCACCCACAGCAACATTTTCATCAACAGAACTTTTCATCAACAGCAACATTTTCATCAACAGCAACATTTTCATCAACAGCAACATTATCATTAACAGCAACATTTTCAACAACAGCAACATTTTCAACAACAGCAATATTTTCAACAACTGCAACATTTTCAACAACAGCATCATTTTCAACTACAGCAACATTTTAAACAACATAAACATTTTCAACAACAGCAAAATTTTCATTAACAGCAACATTTTCATTAGCAGCAACATTTTCAACAGCAGCAACATTTTCAATAAAAGCAACATTTTCAACAACAGCAACATTTGCAACAAAAGCAATATTTTCAACAACTGCAACATTTTCAAAACCGGCATTATTTTCAACAACAGCAACATTTTCAACAACAATAACAACATTTTCAACAACATAAACATTTTCAACAACAGCAACCTTTTTCATTAACAGCAACATTTACATCAGCAGCAACATTTTCATCAACAGCAACAGTTTCATCAACAGCAACATTTTTAACAACAGCAACATTTTCAACAACAGCAACATATTCAACAACAGCAACATTTTCAAAAACAGCAACATTTTCAACAACAGCAACATTTTCAACAAAAGCTACATTATCAACAACAGCATTATTTTCAACAACTGCATCATTTTCAACAACAGCAACATTTTAAACAACATAAACATTTTCAACGACAGCAACATTTTCATTAACAGCAACATTTTCATTAGCAGCAACATTTTCAACAGCAGCAACATTTTCAATAACAGCAACATTTTCAACAACAGCAACATTTGCAAAAAAAGCAACATTTTCAACTAAAGTAACATTTTCTACAACAGCATTGTTTTCAACAACAGCAACATTTACAATAACAGCAACATTTTCAACAACAGCAACATATTCAACAGCAGCAACATTATCAACAATAGCAACATTTTTAAGAAAAGTAACATTTTCAAAAACAGCAACATTTTCAACAACAGAAACATTTTCAACAACAGCAACATTTTCAACAACAGCAACATTTTCAACTAAAGTAACATTTTCTACAACAGCATTGTTTTCAACAACAGCAACATTTACAATAACAGCAACATTTTCAACAACAGCAACATATTCAACAGCAGCAACATTATCAACAATAGCAACATTTTCATCAACAGATACATTTTCAAAAACAGCAACATATTCAACAAAAGAATCATTTTCAACAACAGCATCATTTTCATCAACAGCAACAATTTCAACAACAGCAAAATTTTCATCAAAAGCAACATTTTCAACAACAGCAACATTTTCAAACACAGAGACATTTTCAACAAAAGCAATATATTTAAGAACAGTAACATTTTAAAAAACATTAACATTTTCAATAACAGCAACATTTTTAAACAACAGCAACATTTTCAACAACAGCAACATTTTCAACAACTGCAACATTTTCAACATCAGCATCATTTTCAACAACAGTATAATTTTCAACAACAGCAACATTTTCAACCACAGCAACATATTCAACAACATTAACATTTTCAACAACAGCAACAATTTCACCCACAGCAACATTTTCATCAACAGAACTTTTCATCAACAGCAACATTTTCATCAACAGCAACATTATCATTAACAGCAACATTTTCAACAACAGCAATATTTTCTACAACTGCAACATTTTCAAAACCGGCAACATTTTCAACCAAAGCAACATTTTCATCAACAGCAACATTTAAATCAACAGCAACTTTTTCATCAACAGCAACATTTTCATCATTAGCAACATTCTCATTATCAGCAACATTTTCAACAACAGGATCATTTTCAACAACAGCAAAATTTCCATCAACAGCAAATGTATCATCAAAAGAAACATTTTCAACAAAAGCAACATTTTCATCAACAGCAACATTTTCAACCACAGCAACATTTTCAACAACAGCAACATTTTCAACAACAGCAACATTTTCATCAATAGCAACACTTTCATCTACAGCAAGATTTTCATCAACAGCAACATTTTCATCAGCAGACATTTTCATCAACAGCAACATTTTCATCAACAGCAACATTATCATCAACAGTAACATTTTCAACAACAGCAATATTTTCAACAACTGCAATATTTTCAACAACTGCAACATCTTCAACAACAGCAACATTTTCAACAAAAGCAACATTTTCATCAACAGCAACATTTTAATCAACAGCAACATTTTCATCAACGGCAACATTTTCATCAACAGCAACATTTTAATCAACAGCAACTTTTTCATCAACGGCTACATTTTCATCAACAGCAACATTTTCATCATTAGCAACATTTTCATCATCAGCAACATTTTCAACAACAGGAACATTTTCAACAACAGAAACATTTTAATCAACAGCCAAATTTTCATCAAAAGCATTATTTTCAACAACAGCAACATTTTCAACAAAAGCAATATTTTTAATTACAGTTACATTTTCAAAAACAGCAACATTTTCAACAACAGCAATATTTTCAATAACAGCAACATTTTCAACAACAGCAACATTTTCAACAATATCATCATTTTCAACAAAAGCAACATTTTCAACCACAGCAATATTTTAATCAACAGCAACTTTTTCATCAACAGCATTATTTTCATCAACAGCAACATTTTCATCATTAGCAACATTTTCATCAACAGCATTATTTTCGACAACAGGAATATATATTCAACAACAGAAACAATTTAATCAACAGCCAAATTTTCATCAAAAGCAACATTTTCAACAACAGCAACATTTTCAAACACAGAGACATTTTCAACAAAAGCAATATATTTAAGAACAGTAACATTTTAAAAAACATTAACATTTTCAATGACAGCAACATTTTTAAACAACACCAACATTTTCAACAACAGCAACATTTTCAACAACTGCAACATTTTCAACATCAGCATCATTTTCAACAACAGTATCATTTTCAACAACAGCAACATTTTCAACCACAGCAACATATTCAACAACATTAACATTTTCAACAACAGCAACAATTTCACCCACAGCAACATTTTCATCAACAGAACTTTTCATCAACAGCAACATTTTCATCAACAGCAACATTATCATTAACAGCAACATTTTCAACAACAGCAACATTTTCAACAAAAGCAACATTTTCATCAACAGCAACATTTAAATCAACAGCAACTTTTTCATCAACAGCAACATTTTCATCATTAGCAACATTCTCATCATCAGCAACATTTTCAACAACAGGATCATTTTCAACAACAGCAAAATTTCCATCAACAGCAAATGTATCATCAAAAGAAACATTTTCAACAAAAGCAACATTTTCATCAACAGCAACATTTTCAACAACAGCAACATTTTCAACAACAGCAACATTTTTAACAACAGCAACATTTTCACCAATAGCAACACTTTCATCTACAGCAAGATTTTCATCAACAGCAACATTTTCATCAACAGACATTTTCATCAAATGCAACATTTTCATCAACAGCAACATTATCATCAACAGCAACATTATCATCAACAGTAACATTTTCAACAACAGCAATATTTTCAACAACTGCAATATTTTCAACAACTGCAACATCTTCAACAACAGCAACATTTTCAACAATAGCAACATTTTCATCAACAGCAACATTTTAATCAACAGCAACATTTTCATCAACGGAACATTTTCATCAACAGCAACATTTTAATCAACAGCAACTTTTTCATCAACGGCTACATTTTCATCAACAGCAACATTTTCATCATTAGCAACATTTTCATCATCAGCAACATTTTCAACAACAGGAACATTTTCAAAACCGGCATTATTTTCAACAAAAGCAACATTTTCATCAACAGCAATATTTTAATCAACAGAAACTTTTTCATCAACGGCTACATTTTCATCAACAGCAACATTTTCATCATTAGCAACATTTTCATCATCAGCAACATTTTCAACAACAGGAACATTTTCAAAACCGGCATTATTTTCAACAATAGCAACATTTTCATCAACAGCAACATTTTCAAAAACAGCAACATATTCAACAAAAGAAACATTTTCAACAACAGCAACAACAACAGCATCATTTTCATCAACAGCAACAATTTCAACAACAGCAAAATTTTCATCAACAGCAACATTTTCATCAACAGCAACATTTTCATCAACATCAACATTTTCATCAACAGCAACATTTGCATCAACATTTACATTTTTAACAACAGCAAAATTTAAACTACAGCAATAGTTTCAACAACTGCAACATTTTAAACAACAGCAACATTTTCAAAAAAAGCCACATTTTCATTAACAGCAACATTTTAATCAACAGCAACATTGTCATCAACAGACATTCATCAACAATAACATTATCATAAACAGCAAAATTTTCATCAACAGCAACATTATCATCAACAGCAACATTTTCAACAACAGCTATATTTTCAACAACAGGAACATTTTCAACAAAAGCAACATTTTCATCAGCAGCAACATTTTAATCAACAGCAACTTTTTCATCAACAGAAACATTTTCATACACATCAACATTTTCATCATTAGCAACATTTTCATCAACAGGAACATTTTCGACAACAGGAACATTTTCAACAACAGCAATTGGACGGCGAGCCAACGGAGCAAGGTGACTACATAGAGGAAGCCCAAATCAATTCCATAGAAGGTTGATTTCTTTGCCAATTCAGTCGCATTTAAATTGGCTTTCAAAAATGTCTGCGGCGCGTTGACGAGTGCAGTTCGATCCACATTTTTCCAATATTTTGCAATATAATGTTTATAATTGCGAGGAATATCATTGAAAAATCATGCATTTGATAGACCACAAAAGCATGTGCATAAATTTCGTTTAATACCCCTGATTATACCGTATTTCTCCGTGCAACTCGGATCACTTAGTCCGTCTGCGACGCGAGTGGCGACTTTGTAAACCCATTTAAATGCGCTGTGAGTGACAACACATTTAGAGGCCGACAATGATCCTCTTTTGCAATATTCGTGCAACGGATGGTGAGGGGCCTCCCACATGCCTTGTCTACACTACACACTTAACTTAAGTGACTTCACTTAAATATAATCTTAAATGTGGTGCGGTAGCTACACTTGAGCTTTAAGTCGACTTCAGCACCGTGATTGTCTATATCGGGAAAATTTAAGTTGACAGATGAAGGTCTAGGAGAGCAATTAGTGATTCTTTGATCCAAAGCGACTGTTATTTGAAATTTTCATAAAAAGCATCATTTTCAACAACAGCAACATTTTCAACAACAGCAACATTTTCAACAAAAGCAATATTTTTAAGAACAGTAACATTTTTAAAAAACATTAACATTTTCAATAACAGCAACATTTTCAACAACAGCAACATTTTCAACAACAGCAACATTTTCAAAAACAGCAACATTTTCAACATCAGCAACATTTTCAACAACAGCAACATTTTCAACAACAGCAACATTTTCAACCACAGCAACATTTTCAACAACAGCAACATTTTCAACAACAGCAACAATTTCACCCACAGCAACATTTTCATCAACAGAACTTTTCATCAACAGCAACATTTTCATCAACAGCAACATTTTCATCAACAGCAACATTATCATTAACAGCAACAATTTCAACAACAGCAACATTTTCAAAAACAGCAATATTTTCAACAACTGCAACATTTTCAAAACCGGCATTATTTTCAACAAAAGCAACATTTTCATCAACAGCAATATTTTAATCAACAGAAACTTTTTCATCAACAGCAACATTTTCATCAACAGCAACATTTTCATCATTAGCAACATTCTCATCATCAGCAACATTTTCAACAACAGGATCATTTTTAACAACTGCAAAATTTCCATCAACAGCAAAATTTTCATCAAAAGAAACATTTTCAACAAAAGCAACAATTTCAACAACAGCAACATTTTCAACAACAGCAACATTTTCATCAACAGCAACATTTTCATCAACAGACATTTTCATCAACAGCAACATTTTCATCAACAGCAACATTATCATCAACAGCAACATTTTCAACAACAGCAACATTTTCAACAACTGCAATATTTTCAACAACTGCAACATCTTCAACAACAGCAACATTTTCAACAACAGCAACATTTTCAACCACAGCAACATATTCAACAACAGCAACATTTTCAACAACAGCCACAATTTCACCCACAGCAACATTTTCATCAACAGAACTTTTCATCAACAGCAACATTTTCATCAACAGCAACATTTTCATCAACAGCAACATTATCATTAACAGCAACATTTTCAACAACAGCAACATTTTCAACAACAGCAATATTTTCAACAACTGCAACATTTTCAACAACAGCATCATTTTCAACAACAGCAACATTTTCAACCACAGCAACATATTCAACAACAGCAACATTTTCAACAACAGCAACAATTTCACCCACAGCAACATTTTCATCAACCGAACTTTTCATCAACAGCAACATTTTCATCAACAGCAACATTTTCATCAACAGCAACATTTTCATTAACAGCAACAATTTCAACAACAGCAACATTTTCAAAAACAAAAATATTTTCAACAACTGCAACATTTTCAAAACCGGCATTATTTTCAACAAAAGCAACATTTTCATCAACAGCAATATTTTAATCAACAGAAACTTTTTCATCAACAGCAACATTTTCATCAACAGCAACATTTTCATCATTAGCAACATTCTCATCATCAGCAACATTTTCAACAACAGGATCATTTTCAACAACTGCAAAATTTCCATCAACAGCAAAATTTTCATCAAAAGAAACATTTTCAACAAAAGCAACAATTTCAACAACAGCAACATTTTCAACAACAGCAACATTTTCATCAACAGCAACATTTTCATCAACAGACATTTTCATCAACAGCAACATTTTCATCAACAGCAACATTATCATCAACAGCAACATTTTCAACAACAGCAACATTTTCAACAACAGCAACATTTTCAACAACTGCAATATATTCAACAACTGCAACATCTTCAACAACAGCAACATTTTCAACAACAGCAACATTTTCAACCACAGCAACATATTCAACAACAGCAACATTTTCAACAACAGCCACAATTTCACCCACAGCAACATTTTCATCAACAGAACTTTTCATCAACAGCAACATTTTCATCAACAGCAACATTTTCATCAACAGCAACATTATCATTAACAGCAACATTTTCAACAACAGCAACATTTTCAACAACAGCAATATTTTCAACAACTGCAACATTTTCAACAACAGCATCATTTTCAACTACAGCAACATTTTAAACAACATAAACATTTTCAACAACAGCAAAATTTTCATTAACAGCAACATTTTCATTAGCAGCAACATTTTCAACAGCAGCAACATTTTCAATAAAAGCAACATTTTCAACAACAGCAACATTTGCAACAAAAGCAATATTTTCAACAACTGCAACATTTTCAAAACCGGCATTATTTTCAACAACAGCAACATTTTCAACAACAATAACAACATTTTCAACAACATAAACATTTTCAACAACAGCAACCTTTTTCATTAACAGCAACATTTACATCAGCAGCAACATTTTCATCAACAGCAACAGTTTCATCAACAGCAACATTTTTAACAACAGCAACATTTTCAACAACAGCAACATATTCAACAACAGCAACATTTTCAAAAACAGCAACATTTTCAACAACAGCAACATTTTCAACAAAAGCTACATTATCAATTACAGCATTATTTTCAACAACTGCATCATTTTCAACAACAGCAACATTTTAAACAACATAAACATTTTCAACGACAGCAACATTTTCATTAACAGCAACATTTTCATTAGCAGCAACATTTTCAACAGCAGCAACATTTTCAATAACAGCAACATTTTCAACAACAGCAACATTTGCAAAAAAAGCAACATTTTCAACTAAAGTAACATTTTCTACAACAGCATTGTTTTCAACAACAGCAACATTTACAATAACAGCAACATTTTCAACAACAGCAACATATTCAACAGCAGCAACATTATCAACAATAGCAACATTTTTAACAAAAGTAACATTTTCAAAAACAGCAACATTTTCAACAACAGAAACATTTTCAACAACAGCAACATTTTCAACAACAGCAACATTTTCAACTAAAGTAACATTTTCTACAACAGCATTGTTTTCAACAACAGCAACATTTACAATAACAGCAACATTTTCAACAACAGCAACATATTCAACAGCAGCAACATTATCAACAATAGCAACATTTTCATCAACAGATACATTTTCAAAAACAGCAACATATTCAACAAAAGAATCATTTTCAACAACAGCATCATTTTCATCAACAGCAACAATTTCAACAACAGCAAAATTTTCATCAAAAGCAACATTTTCAACAACAGCAACATTTTCAAACACAGAGACATTTTCAACAAAAGCAATATATTTAAGAACAGTAACATTTTAAAAAACATTAACATTTTCAATAACAGCAACATTTTTAAACAACAGCAACATTTTCAACAACAGCAACATTTTCAACAACTGCAACATTTTCAACATCAGCATCATTTTCAACAACAGTATAATTTTCAACAACAGCAACATTTTCAACCACAGCAACATATTCAACAACATTAACATTTTCAACAACAGCAACAATTTCACCCACAGCAACATTTTCATCAACAGAACTTTTCATCAACAGCAACATTTTCATCAACAGCAACATTATCATTAACAGCAACATTTTCAACAACAGCAATATTTTCTACAACTGCAACATTTTCAAAACCGGTAACATTTTCAACCAAAGCAACATTTTCATCAACAGCAACATTTAAATCAACAGCAACTTTTTCATCAACAGCAACATTTTCATCATTAGCAACATTCTCATTATCAGCAACATTTTCAACAACAGGATCATTTTCAACAACAGCAAAATTTCCATCAACAGCAAATGTATCATCAAAAGAAACATTTTCAACAAAAGCAACATTTTCATCAACAGCAACATTTTCAACCACAGCAACATTTTCAACAACAGCAACATTTTCAACAACAGCAACATTTTCACCAATAGCAACACTTTCATCTACAGCAAGATTTTCATCAACAGCAACATTTTCATCAGCAGACATTTTCATCAACAGCAACATTTTCATCAACAGCAACATTATCATCAACAGTAACATTTTCAACAACAGCAATATTTTCAACAACTGCAATATTTTCAACAACTGCAACATCTTCAACAACAGCAACATTTTCAACAAAAGCAACATTTTCATCAACAGCAACATTTTAATCAACAGCAACATTTTCATCAACAGCAACATTTTCATCAACAGCAACATTTTAATCAACAGCAACTTTTTCATCAACGGCTACATTTTCATCAACAGCAACATTTTCATCATTAGCAACATTTTCATCATCAGCAACATTTTCAACAACAGGAACATTTTCAACAACAGAAACATTTTAATCAACAGCCAAATTTTCATCAAAAGCATTATTTTCAACAACAGCAACATTTTCAACAAAAGCAATATTTTTAATTACAGTTACATTTTCAAAAACAGCAACATTTTCAACAACAGCAATATTTTCAATAACAGCAACATTTTCAACAACAGCAACATTTTCAACAATATCATCATTTTCAACAAAAGCAACATTTTCAACCACAGCAATATTTTAATCAACAGCAACTTTTTCATCAACAGCATTATTTTCATCAACAGCAACATTTTCATCATTAGCAACATTTTCATCAACAGCATTATTTTCGACAACAGGAATATATATTCAACAACAGAAACAATTTAATCAACAGCCAAATTTTCATCAAAAGCAACATTTTCAACAACAGCAACATTTTCAAACACAGAGACATTTTCAACAAAAGCAATATATTTAAGAACAGTAACATTTTAAAAAACATTAACATTTTCAATGACAGCAACATTTTTAAACAACACCAACATTTTCAACAACAGCAACATTTTCAACAACTGCAACATTTTCAACATCAGCATCATTTTCAACAACAGTATCATTTTCAACAACAGCAACATTTTCAACCACAGCAACATATTCAACAACATTAACATTTTCAACAACAGCAACAATTTCACCCACAGCAACATTTTCATCAACAGAACTTTTCATCAACAGCAACATTTTCATCAACAGCAACATTATCATTAACAGCAACATTTTCAACAACAGCAACATTTTCAACAAAAGCAACATTTTCATCAACAGCAACATTTAAATCAACAGCAACTTTTTCATCAACAGCAACATTTTCATCATTAGCAACATTCTCATCATCAGCAACATTTTCAACAACAGGATCATTTTCAACAACAGTAAAAATTTCCATCAACAGCAAATGTATCATCAAAAGAAACATTTTCAACAAAAGCAACATTTTCATCAACAGCAACATTTTCAACAACAGCAACATTTTCAACAACAGCAACATTTTTAACAACAGCAACATTTTCACCAATAGCAACACTTTCATCTACAGCAAGATTTTCATCAACAGCAACATTTTCATCAACAGACATTTTCATCAAATGCAACATTTTCATCAACAGCAACATTATCATCAACAGCAACATTATCATCAACAGTAACATTTTCAACAACAGCAATATTTTCAACAACTGCAATATTTTCAACAACTGCAACATTTTCAACAACAGCAACATTTTCAACAATAGCAACATTTTCATCAACAGCAACATTTTAATCAACAGCAACATTTTCATCAACGGCAACATTTTCATCAACAGCAACATTTTAATCAACAGCAACTTTTTCATCAACGGCTACATTTTCATCAACAGCAACATTTTCATCATTAGCAACATTTTCATCATCAGCAACATTTTCAACAACAGGAACATTTTCAACAACAGCAACATTTTCATCAACAGCAAAATTTTCATCAAAATCAACATTTTCAACAACAGCAACATTGTCAACAACAGCATCATTTTCAACAACAGCAACATTTTAATCAACAGCAACTTTTTCATCAACAGCATTATTTTCATCAACAGCAACATTTTCATCATTAGCAACATTTTCATCAACAGCAACATTTTCGACAACAGGAATATTTTCAACAACAGAATCATTTTAATCAACAGCCAAATTTTCATCAAAAGCATTATTTTCCCACAACAGCAACATTTTTAACAAAAGCAATATTTTTAATTACAGTTACATTTTCAAAAACAGCAACATTTTCAACAACAGCAATATTTTTAATAACAGCAACATTTTCAACAACAGCAACATTTTCAACAACAGCAAAATTTTCAACAATATCATCATTTTCAACAAAAGCAACATTTTCAACCACAGCAATATTTTAATCAAGAGCAACTTTTTCATCAACAGCATTATTTTCATCAACAGCAACATTTTCATCATTAGCAACATTTTCATCAACAGCAACATTTTCGACAACAGGAATATTTTCAACAACAGAAACAATTTAATCAACAGCCAAATTTTCATCAAAAGCAACATTTTCAACAACAGCAACATTTTCAAACACAGAGACATTTTCAACAAAAGCAATATATTTAAGAACAGTAACATTTTAAAAAACATTAACATTTTCAATAACAGCAACATTTTTAAACAACAGCAACATTTTCAACAACAGCAACATTTTCAACAACTGCAACATTTTCAACATCAGCATCGTTTTCAACAACAGTATCATTTTCAACAACAGCAACATTTTCAACCACAGCAACATATTCAACAACATTAACATTTTCAACAACAGCAACAATTTCACCCACAGCAACATTTTCATCAACAGAACTTTTCATCAACAGCAACATTTTCATCAACAGACACATTATCATTAACAGCAACATTTTCAACAACAGCAACATTTTCAACAACAGCAATATTTTCTACAACTGCAACATTTTCAAAACCGGCATCATTTTCAACAAAAGCAACATTTTCATCAACAGCAACATTTAAATCAACAGCATTTTTTTCATCAACAGCAACATTTTCATCATTAGCAACATTCTCATCATCAGCAACATTTTCAACAACAGGATCATTTTCAACAACAGCAAAATTTCCATCAACAGCAAATGTATCATCAAAAGAAACATTTTCAACAAAAGCAACATTTTCATCAACAGCAACATTTTCAACAACAGCAACATTTTCAACAACAGCAACATTTTCAACAACAGCAACATTTTCACCAATAGCAACACTTTCATCTACAGCAAGATTTTCATCAACAGCAACATTTTCATCAACAGACATTTTCATCAACAGCAACATTTTCATCAACAGCAACATTATCATCAACAGTAACATTTTCAACAACAGCAATATTTTCAACAACTGCAATATTTTCATCAACTGCAACATCTTCAACAACAGCAACATTTTTAACAAAAGCAACATTTTCATCAACAGCAACATTTTAATCAACAGCAACATTTTCATCAACGGCAACATTTTCATCAACAGCAACATTTTAATCAACAGCAACTTTTTCATCAACGGCTACATTTTCATCAACAGCAACATTTTCATCATTAGCAACATTTTCATCATCAGCAACATTTTCAACAACAGGAACATTTTCAACAACAGCAACATTTTCATCAACAGCAAAATTTTCATCAAAATCAACATTTTCAACAACAGCAACATTGTCAACAACAGGAACATTTTCATCAAAAGCAACATTTTCATCAACAGCAACATATTCATCAACAGCAACAACTTCAACAACAGCAACATTTTCATCAACAGCAACATTTTCATCAACATCAAATTTTTTAACAACAGAAACATTTTCAACCACAGCAATAGTTTCAACAACTGCAAAATTTTAAACAACAGCAACATTTTCAAAAAAAGCAACATTTTCATCAACAGCAACATTTTAATCAACAGCAACTTTTTCTTCAACAGACATTCATCTACAGCAATATTTTCATAAACTGCCATATTTTCATCAACAGCAACAGTATAATCAACAGCAACATTAACAACAACAGCTATATTTTCCACAACAGCAACGTATTCAACAAAAGCAACATTTTCATCAACAGCAACATTTTAATCAACAGCAACTTTTTCATCAACAGCAACATTTTCATCAACAGCAACATTTTCATCATAAGCTACATTTTCATCAACAGCAACATTTTCGACAACAGGATCATTTTCAACAACAGGAACATTTTAATCAACAGCCAAATTTTCATCAAAAGCAACATTTTCAACAACAGCAGCATTTTCAACAACATCAACATTTTCAACAAAAGCAATATTTTTAACAAAAGTAACATTTTCAAAAACAGCAACATTTTCAACAACAGCAACATTTTCAATAACAGCAACATTTTCAACAACAGCAACATTTTCAACAACAGCAACATTTTCAACTATAGTAACATTTTCTACAACAGCATTGTTTTCAACAACAGCAACATTTACAATAACAGCAACATTTTCAACAACAGCAACATATTCAACAGCAGCAACATTATCAACAATAGCAACATTTTCATCAACAGCAACATTTTCAAAAACAGCAACATATTCAACAAAAGAAACATTTTCAACAACAGCATCATTTTCATCAACAGCAACAATTTCAACAACAGCAAAATTTTCATCAACAGCAACATTTTCATCAACAGCAACATTTTCATCAACATCAACATTTTCATCAACAGCAACATTTGCATCAACATTTACATTTTTAACAACAGCAAAATTTAAACTACAGCAATAGTTTCAACAACTGCAACATTTTAAACAACAGCAACATTTTCAAAAAAAGCCACATTTTCATTAACAGCAACATTTTAATCAACAGCAACATTGTCATCAACAGACATTCATCAACAATAACATTATCATAAACAGCAAAATTTTCATCAACAGCAACATTATCATCAACAGCAACATTTTCAACAACAGCTATATTTTCAACAACAGGAACATTTTCAACAAAAGCAACATTTTCATCAGCAGCAACATTTTAATCAACAGCAACTTTTTCATCAACAGGAACATTTTCATACACATCAACATTTTCATCATTAGCAACATTTTCATCAAAAGGAACATTTTCGACAACAGGAACATTTTCAACAACAGCAATTGGACGGCGAGCCAACGGAGCAAGGTGACTACATAGAGGAAGCCCAAATCCATTCCATAGAAGGTTGATTTCTTTGCCAATTCAGTCGCATTTAAATTGGCTTTCAAAAATGTCTGCGGCGCGTTGACGAGTGCAGTTCGATCCACATTTTTCCAATATTTTGCAATATAATGTTTATAATTGCGAGGAATATCATTGAAAAATCATGCATTTGATAGACCACAAAAGCATGTGCATAAATTTCGTTTAATACCCCTGATTATACCGTATTTCTCCGTGCAACTCGGATCACTTAGTCCGTCTTGCGACGCGAGTGGCGACTTTGTAAACCCATTTAAATGCGCTGTGAGTGACAACACATTTAGAGGCCGACAATGATCCTCTTTTGCAATATTCGTGCAACGGATGGTGAGGGGCCTCCCACATGCCTTGTCTACACTACACACTTAACTTAAGTGACTTCACTTAAATATAATCTTAAATGTGGTGCGGTAGCTACACTTGAGCTTTAAGTCGACTTCAGCACCGTGATTGTCTATATCGGGAAAATTTAAGTTGACAGATGAAGGTCTAGGAGAGCAATTAGTGATTCTTTGATCCAAAGCGACTGTTATTTGAAATTTTCATAAAAAGCATCATTTCCAACAACAGCAACATTTTCAACAACAGCAACATTTTCAACAAAAGCAATATTTTTAAGAACAGTAACATTTTTAAAAAACATTAACATTTTCAATAACAGCAACATTTTCAACAACAGCAACATTTTCAACAACAGCAACATTTTCAAAAACAGCAACATTTTCAACATCAGCATCATTTTCAACAACAGCAACATTTTCAACAACAGCAACATTTTCAACCACAGCAACATATTCAACAACAGCAACATTTTCAACAACAGCAACAATTTCACCCACAGCAACATTTTCATCAACAGAACTTTTCATCAACAGCAACGTTTTCATCAACAGCAACATTTTCATCAACAGCAACATTATCATTAACAGCAACAATTTCAACAACAGCAACATTTTCAAAAACAGCAATATTTTCAACAACTGCAACATTTTCAAAACCGGCATTATTTTCAACAAAAGCAACATTTTCATCAACAGCAATATTTTAATCAACAGAAACTTTTTCATCAACAGCAACATTTTCATCAACAGCAACATTTTCATCATTAGCAACATTCTCATCATCAGCAACATTTTCAACAACAGGATCATTTTCAACAACTGCAAAATTTCCATCAACAGCAAAATTTTCATCAAAAGAAACATTTTCAACAAAAGCAACAATTTCAACAACAGCAACATTTTCAACAACAGCAACATTTTCATCAACAGCAACATTTTCATCAACAGACATTTTCATCAACAGCAACATTTTCATCAACAGCAACATTATCATCAACAGCAACATTTTCAAAAACAGCAACATTTTCAACAACTGCAATATTTTCAACAACTGCAACATCTTCAACAACAGCAACATTTTCAACAACAGCAACATTTTCAACCACAGCAACATATTCAACAACAGCAACATTTTCAACAACAGCCACAATTTCACCCACAGCAACATTTTCATCAACATAACTTTTCATCAACAGCAACATTTTCATCAACAGCAACATTTTCATCAACAGCAACATTATCATTAACAGCAACATTTTCAACAACAGCAACATTTTCAACAACAGTAATATTTTCAACAACTGCAACATTTTCAACAACAGCATCATTTTCAACAACAGCAACATTTTAAACAACATAAACATTTTCAACAACAGGTAAATTTTCATTAACAGCAACATTTTCATTAGCAGCAACATTTTCAACAGCAGCAACATTTTCAATAAAAGCAACATTTTCAACAACAGCAACATTTGCAACAAAAGCAATATTTTCAACAACTGCAACATTTTCAAAACCGGCATTATTTTCAACAACAGCAACATTTTCAACAACAATAACAACATTTTCAACAACATAAACATTTTCAACAACAGCAACCTTTTTCATTAACAGCAACATTTACATCAGCAGCAATATTTTCATCAACAGCAACAGTTTCATCAACAGCAACATTTTCAACAACAGCAACATTTTCAACAACAGCAACATATTCAACAACAGCAACATTTTCAAAAACAGCAACATTTTCAACAACAGCAACATTTTCAACAAAAGCTACATTATCAATTACAGCATTATTTTCAACAACAGCATCATTTTCAACAACAGCAACATTTTAAACAACATAAACATTTTCAACAACAGCAACATTTTCATTAACAGCAACATTTTCATTAGCAGCAACATTTTCAACAGCAGCAACATTTTCAATAACAGCAACATTTTCAACAACAGCAACATTTGCAAAAAAAGCAATATTTTCAACAACTGCAACATTTTCAAAACCGGCATTATTTTCAACAAAAGCAACATTTTCATCAGCAGCAATATTTTTATCAACAGCAACTTTTTCATCAACAGCAACATTTTCATTAACAGCAACATTTTCATCATTAGCAACATTCTCATCATCAGCAACATTTAAAACAACAGGATCATTTTCAACAACAGCAAAATTTCCATCAACAGCAAAATTTTCATCAAAAGAAACATTTTCAACAAAAGCAACATTTTCAACAACAGCAACATTTTCAACAACAGCAACATTTTCAACAACAGCAACATTTTCAAAAACTGCAACATTTTCACCAACAGTAACACTTTCATCAACAGCAAGATTTTTATCAACAGCAACATTTTCAACAACAGCAACATTTTCAAAAACAGCAATATTTTCAACAACTGCAACATTTTCAAAACCGGCATTATTTTCAACAAAAGCAACATTTTCATCAACAGCAATATTTTAATCAACAGAAACTTTTTCATCAACAGCAACATTTTCATCAACAGCAACATTTTCATCATTAGCAACATTCTCATCATCAGCAACATTTTCAACAACAGGATCATTTTCAACAACTGCAAAATTTCCATCAACAGCAAAATTTTCATCAAAAGAAACATTTTCAACAAAAGCAACAATTTCAACAACAGCAACATTTTCAACAACAGCAACATTTTCATCAACAGCAACATTTTCATCAACAGACATTTTCATCAACAGCAACATTTTCATCAACAGCAACATTATCATCAACAGCAACATTTTCAACAACAGCAACATTTTCAACAACTGCAATATTTTCAACAACTGCAACATCTTCAACAACAGCAACATTTTCAACAACAGCAACATTTTCAACCACAGCAACATATTCAACAACAGCAACATTTTCAACAACAGCCACAATTTCACCCACATTAACATTTTCATCAACAGAACTTTTCATCAACAGCAACATTTTCATCAACAGCAACATTTTCATCAACAGCAACATTATCATTAACAGCAACATTTTCAACAACAGCAATATTTTCAACAACTACAACATTTTCAACAACAGCATCATTTTCAACTACAGCAACATTTTAAACAACATAAACATTTTCAACAACAGCAAAATTTTCATTAACAGCAACATTTTCATTAGCAGCAACATTTTCAACAGCAGCAACATTTTCAATAAAAGCAACATTTTCAACAACAGCAACATTTGCAACAAAAGCAATATTTTCAACATTTGCAACATTTTCAAAACCGGCATTATTTTCAACAACAGCAACATTTTCAACAACAATAACAACATTTTCAACAACATAAACATTTTCAACAACAGCAACCTTTTTCATTAACAGCAACATTTACATCAGCAGCAACATTTTCATCAACAGCAACAGTTTCATCAACAGCAACATTTTTAACAACAGCAACATTTTCAACAACAGCAACATATTCAACAACAGCAACATTTTCAAAAACAGCAACATTTTCAACAACAGCAACATTTTCAACAAAAGCTACATTATCAACAACAGCATTATTTTCAACAACAGCATCATTTTCAACAACAGCAACATTTTAAACAACATAAACATTTTCAACGACAGCAACATTTTCATTAACAGCAACATTTTCATTAGCAGCAACATTTTCAACAGCAGCAACATTTTCAATAACAGCAACATTTTCAACAACAGCAACATTTGCAAAAAAAGCAATATTTTCAACAACTGCAACATTTTCAAAACCGCCATTATTTTCAACAAAAGCAACATTTTCATCAACAGCAATATTTTAATCAACAGCAACTTTTTCATCAACAACAACATTTTCATTAACAGCAACATTTTCATCATTAGCAACATTCTCATCATCAGCAACATTTACAACAACAGGATCATTTTCAACAACAGCAAAATTTCCATCAACAGCAAAATTTTCATCAAAAGAAACATTTTCAACAAAAGCAACATTTTCAACAACAGCAACATTTTCAACAACAGCAACATTTTCAACAACAGCATATTTTTCAAAAACAGCAACATTTTCACCAACAGCAACACTTTCATCAACAGCAAGATTTTCATCAACAGCAACATTTTCATCAACAGACATTTTCATCAACAGCAACATTTTCATCAACAGCAACATTATCATCAACAGCAACATTTTCAACAACAGCAACATTTTCAACAACAGCAACATTTTCAAAAACTGCAACATTTTCATCAACAGCAACATTTTCAACAAAAGCAACATTTTCATCAACAGCAACATTTTAATCAACAGCAACGTTTTCATCAACGGCAACATTTTCATCAACAGCAACATTTTAATCAACAGCAACTTTTTCATCAACGGGTACATTTTCATCAACAGCAACATTTTCATCATTAGCAACATTTTCATCATCAGCAACATTTTCAACAACAGGAACATTTTCAACAACAGCAACATTTTCCTCAACAGCAAAATTTTCATCAAAAGCAACATTTTCAACAACAGCAACATTTTCAACAATAGAAACATTTTCCACAACAGCATCATTTTCAACAATAGCAACATTTTCAACAACTGCAACATTTTCAACAACAGCAACATTTTCAACAACAGCAACATATTCAACAACAGCAACATTATCATTAACAGCAATATTTTCAACAACTGCAACATTTTCAACAACAGCATCATTTTCAACAACAGCAACATTTTAAACAACATAAACATTTTCAACAACAGGTAAATTTTCATTAACAGCAACATTTTCATTAGCAGCAACATTTTCAACAGCAGCAACATTTTCAATAAAAGCAACATTTTCAACAACAGCAACATTTGCAACAAAAGCAATATTTTCAACAACTGCAACATTTTCAAAACCGGCATTATTTTCAACAACAGCAACATTTTCAACAACAATAACAACATTTTCAACAACATAAACATTTTCAACAACAGCAACCTTTTTCATTAACAGCAACATTTACATCAACAGCAACATTTTCATCAACAGCAACATTTTCATCAACAGCAACATTTTCAACAACAGCAACATTTTCAACAACAGCAACATATTCAACAACAGCAACATTTTCAAAAACAGCAACATTTTCAACAACAGCAACATTTTCAACAAAAGCTACATTATCAACAACAGCATTATTTTCAACAACAGCATCATTTTCAACAACAGCAACATTTTAAACAACATAAACATTTTCAACAACAGCAACATTTTCATTAACAGCAACATTTTCATTAGCAGCAACATTTTCAACAGCAGCAACATTTTCAATAACAGCAACATTTTCAACAACAGCAACATTTGCAAAAAAAGCAATATTTTCAACAACTGCAACGTTTTCAAAACCGGCATTATTTTTAACAAAAGCAACATTTTCATCAACAACAATATTTTAATCAACAGCAACTTTTTCATCAACAGCAACATTTTCATTAACAGCAACATTTTCATCATTAGCAACATTCTCATCATCAGCAACATTTACAACAACAGGATCATTTTCAACAACAGCAAAATTTCCATCAACAGCAAAATTTTCATCAAAAGAAACATTTTCAACAAAAGCAACATTTTCAACAACAGCAACATTTTCAACAACAGCAACATTTTCAACAACAGCAACATTTTCAAAAACAGCAACATTTTCAACAACAGCAACATTTTCATCAACAGCAAGATTTTCATCAACAGCAACATTTTCAACAACAGCAACATTTTCAAAAACAGCAATATTTTCAACAACTGCAACATTTTCAAAACCGGCATTATTTTCAACAAAAGCAACATTTTCATCAACAGCAACATTTTAATCAACAGAAACTTTTTCATCAACAGCAACATTTTCATCAACAGCAACATTTTCATCATTAGCAACATTCTCATCAACAGCAACATTTTCAACAACAGGAACATTTTCAACAACAGCAAAATTTCCATCAACAGCAAAATTTTCATCAAAAGAAACATTTTCAACAAAAACAACAATTTCAACAACAGCAACATTTTCAACAACAGCAACATTTTCATCAACAGCAACATTTTCATCAACAGACATTTTCATCAACAGCAACATTTTCATCAACAGCAACATTATCATCAACAGCAACATTTTCAACAACAGCAACATTTTCAACAACTGCAACATTTTCAACAACTGCAACATTTTCAACAACAGCAACATTTTCAACAACAGCAACATTTTCAACCACAGCAACATATTCAACAACAGCAACATTTTCAACAACAGCCACAATTTCACCCACAGCAACATTTTCATCAACAGAACTTTTCATCAACAGCAACATTTTCATCAACAGCAACATTTTCATCAACAGCAACATTATCATTAACAGCAACATTTTCAACAACAGCAACATTTTCAACAACAGCAATATTTTCAACAACTGCAACATTTTCAACAACAGCATCATTTTCAACAACAGCAACATTTTAAACAACATAAACATTTTCAACAACAGCAAAATTTTCATTAACAGCAACATTTTCACTAGCAGCAACATTTTCAACAGCAGCAACATTTTCAATAAAAGCAACATTTTCAACAACAGCAACATTTGCAACAAAAGCAATATTTTCAACAACTGCAACATTTTCAAAACCGGCATTATTTTCAACAACAGCAACATTTTCAACAACAATAACAACATTTTCAACAACATAAACATTTTCAACAACAGCAACCTTTTTCATTAACAGCAACATTTACATCAGCAGCAACATTTTCATCAACAGCAACAGTTTCATCAACAGCAACATTTTCAACAACAGCAACATTTTCAACAACAGCAACATATTCAACAACAGCAACATTTTCAACAACAGCAACATTTTCAACAACAGCAACATTTTCAACAAAAGCTACATTATCAACAACAGCATTATTTTCAACAACAGCATCATTTTCAACAACAGCAACATTTTAAACAACATAAACATTTTCAACAACAGCAACATTTTCATTAACAGCAACATTTTCATTAGCAGCAACATTTTCAACAACAGCAACATTTTCAACAACAGCAACATTTTCAACAACAGCAACATTTGCAAAAAAAGCAATATTTTCAACAACTGCAACATTTTCAAAACCAGCATTATTTTCAACAAAAGCAACATTTTCATCAACAGCAACATTTTCATCAACAGCAACTTTTTCATCAACAGCAACATTTTCATTAACAGCAACATTTTCATCATTAGCAACATTCTCATCATCAGCAACATTTACAACAACAGGATCATTTTCAACAACAGCAAAATTTCCATCAACAGCAAAATTTTCATCAAAAGAAACATTTTCAACAACAGCAACATTTTCAACAACAGCAACATTTTCAACAACAGCAACATTTTCAACAACAGCAACATTTTCAAAAACAGCAACATTTTCACCAACAGCAACACTTTCATCAACAGCAAGATTTTCATCAACAGCAACATTTTCATCAACAGACATTTTCATCAACAGCAACATTTTCATCAACAGCAACATTATCATCAACAGCAACATTTTCAACAACAGCAACATTTTCAACAACAGCAATATTTTCAAAAACTGCAACATCTTCATCAACAGCAACATTTTCAACAACAGCAACATTTTCATCAACAGCAACATTTTAATCAACAGCAACGTTTTCATCAACGGCAACATTTTCATCAACAGCAACATTTTAATCAACAGCAACTTTTTCATCAACGGGTACATTTTCATCAACAGCAACATTTTCATCATTAGCAACATTTTCATCATCAGCAACATTTTCAACAACAGGAACATTTTCAACAACAGCAACATTTTCATCAACAGCAAAATTTTCATCAAAAGCAACATTTTCAACAACAGCAACATTTTCTACAACAGAAACATTTTCCACAACAGCATCATTTTCAACAATAGCAACATTTTCAACAACTGCAACATTTTCAACAACAGCAACATTTTCAACAACAGCAACATATTCAACAACAGCAACATTTTCAGCAACAGCAATATTTTCAAATAAAGCATCATTTTTACTACAGAAACATTTTTTGCAATTGCAACATTTTCAACTACAGCAACATTTTCATCAACAGCAGCTTTTTCAACAACAGCAACATTTTCATCAACAGCAAAATTTTCATCAACAACAACATTTTCAACAACAGCAACATTTTCAACAACAGCAACATTTTCAACAAAAGCAATATTTTTAACAACAGTAATATTTTTAACAACAGCAACATTTTCAACAACAGCAACATTTTCAACAACATAAACATTTTCAACAACAGCAACATTTTCATTAACAGCAACATTTACATCGGCAGCAACATTTTCATCAACAGCAACAGTTTCACCAACAGCGACATTTTCATCAACAGCAACATTTTCAACAACAGCAACATATTCAACAACAGCAACATTTTCATTAGCAGCAACATTTTAAACAGCATTAACATTTTCAACAACAGCAACATTTTCAACAACAGCAACATTTTCAACAACAGCAACATTTTCAACAACAGCAACATTTTCACCAACAGCAACACTTTCATCAACAGCAACATTTTCATCAACAGCAACATTTTCATCAACAGACATTTTCATCAACAGCAACATTTTCATCAACAGCAAAATTTTCATCAACAACAACATTTTCAGCAACAGCAACATTTTCAACAACAGCAACATTTTCAACAAAAGCAATATTTTTAACAACAGTAATATTTTTAACAACAGCAACATTTTCAACAACAGCAACATTTTCAACAACAGCAACATTTTCAACAACATAAACATTTTCAACAACAGCAACATTTTCATTAACAGCAACATTTACATCAACAGCAACATTTTCATCAACAGCAACAGTTTCACCAACAGCAACATTTTCATCAACAGCAACATTTTCAACAACAGCAACATATTCAACAACAGCAACATTTTCATTAGCAGCAACATTATAAACAGCAGCAACATTTTCAACAACAGCAACATTTTCAACAACAGCAACATTTTCAACAACAGCAACATTTTCAACAACAGCAACATTTTCACCAACAGCAACATTTTCATCAACAGCAACATTTTCATCAACAGCAACATTTTCATCAACAGACATTTTCATCAACAGCAACATTTTCATCAACAGCAACATTTTCATCAACAGCAACATTATCATCAACAGCAACATTTTCAACAACAGCAACATTTTCAACAACTGCAATATTTTCAACAACAGCAACATTTTCAACAAAAGCAACATTTTCATCAACAGCAACATTTTAATTAACAGCAACTTTTTCATCAACAGCAACATTTTCTTCAACAGCAACATTTTCATCATTAGCAACATTTTCATCATCAGGAACATTTTCAACAACAGGAACATTTTGAACAACAGCAACATTTTCATCAACAGTAAAAATTTCATCAAAAGCAACATTTTCAACAACAGCAACATTTTCAACAACAGCAACATCTTCCACAACAGCATCATTTTCAACAATAGCAACATTTTCAACAACAGCAACAGTTTCAACAACAGCAACATTTTCAACAACAGCAACATATTCAACAACAGCAACATTTTCAACAATAGCAACATTTTCAACAACAGCAACATTTTCACCAACAGCTATATTTTCAACAAAAGCATCATTTTTACTATAGCAACATATTTTGCAACTGCAACATTTTCAACTTCAGCAACATTTTCATCAACAGCAGCATTTTTAACAACAGCAAAATTTTCATCAACAGCAGAATTTTCATCAACAGCAACATTTTCAACAACAGCAACATTTTCAACAACAGCAACATTTTTAACAAAAGCAATATTTTTAACAACAGCAATATTTTCAACAACAGCAACATTTTCAACAACAATAACAACATTTTCAACAACATAAACATTTTCAACAACAGCAACCTTTTTCATTAACAGCAACATTTTCATCAACAGACATTTTCATCAACAGCAACAGTTTCATCAACAGCAACATTTTCAACAACAGCAACATTTTCAACAACAGCAACATATTCAACAACAGCAACATTTTCATCAACAGCAACATTTTCAACAACAGCAACATTTTCAACAAAAGCTACATTTTCAACAACAGCAACATTTTCAACAACAGCATCATTTTCAACAACAGCAACATTTTAAACAACATAAACATTTTCAACAACAGCAACATTTTCATTAACAGCAACATTTTCATTAGCAGCAACATTTTCAACAGCAGCAACATTTTCAATAACAGCAACATTTTCAACAACAGCAATTTTTACAACATAAGCAACATTTTCAACGACAGCATCATTTTCAACAACAACAAAATTTTCAACAAAGGCATCATTTTTACTACAGCAACATTTTTTGCAACAGCAACATTTTCAACTACAGCAACCTTTTCATCAACAGCAGCAATTTCAACAACAGCAACATTTTCATCAACAGCAACATTTTCATCAACAGCAACTCCTTCAACAACAGCAACATTTTCAACAACAGCAACATTTTCAAAACTGCAACATTTTCAACAACAGCAACATTTTCAACAACAGCAACATTTTCAACAACTGCAACATCTTCAACAACAGCAACATTTTCAACAACAGCAACATTTTCAACCACAGCAACATATTCAACAACAGCAACATTTTCAACAACAGCCACAATTTCACCCACATTAACATTTTCATCAACAGAACTTTTCATCAACAGCAACATTTTCATCAACAGCAACATTTTCATCAACAGCAACATTATCATTAACAGCAACATTTTCAACAACAGCAATATTTTCAACAACTACAACATTTTCAACAACAGCATCATTTTCAACTACAGCAACATTTTAAACAACATAAACATTTTCATCAACAGCAACATTTTCATCAACAGCAACATTTTCATCAACAGACATTTTCATCAACAGCAACATTTTCATCAACAGCAACATTTTCATCAACAGCAACATTATCATCAACAGCAACATTTTCAACAACAGCAACATTTTCATCAACAGCAACATTATCATCAACAGCAACATTTTCAACAACAGCAACATTTTCAACAACTGCAATATTTTCAACAACTGCAACATCTTCAACAACAGCAACATTTTCAACAACAGCAACATTTTCAACCACAGCAACATATTCAACAACAGCAACATTTTCAACAACAGCCACAATTTCACCCACATTAACATTTTCATCAACAGAACTTTTCATCAACAGCAACATTTTCATCAACAGCAACATTTTCATCAACAGCAACATTATCATTAACAGCAACATTTTCAACAACAGCAATATTTTCAACAACTACAACATTTTCAACAACAGCATCATTTTCAACTACAGCAACATTTTAAACAACATAAACATTTTCAACAACAGCAAAATTTTCATTAACAGCAACATTTTCATTAGCAGCAACATTTTCAACAGCAGCAACATTTTCAATAAAAGCAACATTTTCAACAACAGCAACATTTGCAACAAAAGCAATATTTTCAACATTTGCAACATTTTCAAAACCGGCATTATTTTCAACAACAGCAACATTTTCAACAACAATAACAACATTTTCAACAACATAAACATTTTCAACAACAGCAACCTTTTTCATTAACAGCAACATTTACATCAGCAGCAACATTTTCATCAACAGCAACAATTTCATCAACAGCAACATTTTTAACAACAGCAACATTTTCAACAACAGCAACATATTCAACAACAGCAACATTTTCAAAAACAGCAACATTTTCAACAACAGCAACATTTTCAACAAAAGCTACATTATCAACAACAGCATTATTTTCAACAACAGCATCATTTTCAACAACAGCAACATTTTAAACAACATAAACATTTTCAACGACAGCAACATTTTCATTAACAGCAACATTTTCATTAGCAGCAACATTTTCAACAGCAGCAACATTTTCAATAACAGCAACATTTTCAACAACAGCAACATTTGCAAAAAAAGCAATATTTTCAACAACTGCAACATTTTCAAAACCGCCATTATTTTCAACAAAAGCAACATTTTCATCAACAGCAATATTTTAATCAACAGCAACTTTTTCATCAACAACAACATTTTCATTAACAGCAACATTTTCATCATTAGCAACATTCTCATCATCAGCAACATTTACAACAACAGGATCATTTTCAACAACAGCAAAATTTCCATCAACAGCAAAATTTTCATCAAAAGCAACATTTTCAACAACAGCAACATTTTCAACAACAGCAACATTTTCAACAACAGCAACATTTTCAACAACAGCATATTTTTCAAAAACAGCAACATTTTCATCAACAGCAACATTTTCATCAACAGCAACATTTTCATCAACAGCAACATTTTCATCAACAGACATTTTCATCAACAGCAACATTTTCATCAACAGCAACATTATCATCAACAGCAACATTTTCAACAACAGCAACATTTTCAACAACAGCAATATTTTCAAAAACAGCAACATTTTCATCAACAGCAACATTTTCAACAACAGCAACATTTTCATCAACAGCAACATTTTAATCAACAGCAACGTTTTCATCAACGGCAACATTTTCATCAACAGCAACATTTTAATCAACAGCAACTTTTTCATCAACGGGTACATTTTCATCAACAGCAACATTTTCATCATTAGCAACATTTTCATCATCAGCAACATTTTCAACAACAGGAACATTTTCAACAACAGCAACATTTTCCTCAACAGCAAAATTTTCATCAAAAGCAACATTTTCAACAACAGCAACATTTTCAACAATAGAAACATTTTCCACAACAGCATCATTTTCAACAATAGCAACATTTTCAACAACTGCAACATTTTCAACAACAGCAACATTTTCAACAACAGCAACATATTCAACAACAGCAACATTATCATTAACAGCAATATTTTCAACAACTGCAACATTTTCAACAACAGCATCATTTTCAACAACAGCAACATTTTAAACAACATAAACATTTTCAACAACAGGTAAATTTTCATTAACAGCAACATTTTCATTAGCAGCAACATTTTCAACAGCAGCAACATTTTCAATAAAAGCAACATTTTCAACAACAGCAACATTTGCAACAAAAGCAATATTTTCAACAACTGCAACATTTTCAAAACCGGCATTATTTTCAACAACAGCAACATTTTCAACAACAATAACAACATTTTCAACAACATAAACATTTTCAACAACAGCAACCTTTTTCATTAACAGCAACATTTACATCAGCAGCAACATTTTCATCAACAGCAACATTTTCATCAACAGCAACATTTTCAACAACAGCAACATTTTCAACAACAGCAACATATTCAACAACAGCAACATTTTCAAAAACAGCAACATTTTCAACAACAGCAACATTTTCAACAAAAGCAACATTATCAACAACAGCATTATTTTCAACAACAGCATCATTTTCAACAACAGCAACATTTTAAACAACATAAACATTTTCAACAACAGCAACATTTTCATTAACAGCAACATTTTCATTAGCAGCAACATTTTCAACAGCAGCAACATTTTCAATAACAGCAACATTTTCAACAACAGCAACATTTGCAAAAAAAGCAATATTTTCAACAACTGCAACGTTTTCAAAACCGGCATTATTTTTAACAAAAGCAACATTTTCATCAACAACAATATTTTAATCAACAGCAACTTTTTCATCAACAGCAACATTTTCATTAACAGCAACATTTTCATCATTAGCAACATTCTCATCATCAGCAACATTTACAACAACAGGATCATTTTCAACAACAGCAAAATTTCCATCAACAGCAAAATTTTCATCAAAAGAAACATTTTCAACAAAAGCAACATTTTCAACAACAGCAACATTTTCAACAACAGCAACATTTTCAACAACAGCAACATTTTCAAAAACAGCAACATTTTCAACAACAGCAACATTTTCATCAACAGCAAGATTTTCATCAACAGCAACATTTTCAACAACAGCAACATTTTCAAAAACAGCAATATTTTCAACAACTGCAACATTTTCAAAACCGGCATTATTTTCAACAAAAGCAACATTTTCATCAACAGCAATATTTTAATCAACAGAAACTTTTTCATCAACAGCAACATTTTCATCAACAGCAACATTTTCATCATTAGCAACATTCTCATCATCAGCAACATTTTCAACAACAGGATCATTTTCAACAACTGCAAAATTTCCATCAACAGCAAAATTTTCATCAAAAGAAACATTTTCAACAAAAACAACAATTTCAACAACAGCAACATTTTCAACAACAGCAACATTTTCATCAACAGCAACATTTTCATCAACAGACATTTTCATCAACAGCAACATTTTCATCAACAGCAACATTATCATCAACAGCAACATTTTCAACAACAGCAACATTTTCAACAACTGCAATATTTTCAACAACAGCAACATCTTCAACAACAGCAACATTTTCAACAACAGCAACATTTTCAACCACAGCAACATATTCAACAACAGCAACATTTTCAACAACAGCCACAATTTCACCCACAGCAACATTTTCATCAACAGAACTTTTCATCAACAGCAACATTTTCATCAACAGCAACATTTTCATCAACAGCAACATTATCATTAACAGCAACATTTTCAACAACAGCAACATTTTCAACAACAGCAATATTTTCAACAACTGCAACATTTTCAACAACAGCATCATTTTCAACAACAGCAACATTTTAAACAACATAAACATTTTCAACAACAGCAAAATTTTCATTAACAGCAACATTTTCATTAGCAGCAACATTTTCAACAGCAGCAACATTTTCAATAAAAGCAACATTTTCAACAACAGCAACATTTGCAACAAAAGCAATATTTTCAACAACTGCAACATTTTCAAAACCGGCATTATTTTCAACAACAGCAACATTTTCAACAACAATAACAACATTTTCAACAACATAAACATTTTCAACAACAGCAACCTTTTTCATTAACAGCAACATTTACATCAGCAGCAACATTTTCATCAACAGCAACAGTTTCATCAACAGCAACATTTTCAACAACAGCAACATTTTCAACAACAGCAACATATTCAACAACAGCAACATTTTCAACAACAGCAACATTTTCAACAACAGCAACATTTTCAACAAAAGCTACATTATCAACAACAGCATTATTTTCAACAACAGCATCATTTTCAACAACAGCAACATTTTCAACAACATAAACATTTTCAACAACAGCAACATTTTCATTAACAGCAACATTTTCATCAACAGCAACATTTTCAACAACAGCAACATTTTCAACAACAGCAATATTTTCAACAACAGCAACATTTGCAAAAAAAGCAATATTTTCAACAACTGCAACATTTTCAAAACCAGCATTATTTTCAACAACAGCAACATTTTCATCAACAGCAACATTTTCATCAACAGCAACTTTTTCATCAACAGCAACATTTTCATTAACAGCAACATTTTCATCATTAGCAACATTCTCATCATCAGCAACATTTACAACAACAGGATCATTTTCAACAACAGCAAAATTTCCATCAACAGCAAAATTTTCATCAAAAGAAACATTTTCAACAACAGCAACATTTTCAACAACAGCAACATTTTCAACAACAGCAACATTTTCAACAACAGCAACATTTTCAAAAACAGCAACATTTTCAACAACAGCAACATTTTCATCAACAGCAAGATTTTCATCAACAGCAACATTTTCATCAACAGACATTTTCATCAACAGCAACATTTTCATCAACAGCAACATTATCATCAACAGCAACATTTTCAACAACAGCAACATTTTCAACAACTGCAATATTTTCAAAAACTGCAACATCTTCATCAACAGCAACATTTTCAACAAAAGCAACATTTTCATCAACAGCAACATTTTAATCAACAGCAACGTTTTCATCAACGGCAACATTTTCATCAACAGCAACATTTTAATCAACAGCAACTTTTTCATCAACGGGTACATTTTCATCAACAGCAACATTTTCATCATTAGCAACATTTTCATCATCAGCAACATTTTCAACAACAGGAACATTTTCAACAACAGCAACATTTTCATCAACAGCAAAATTTTCATCAAAAGCAACATTTTCAACAACAGCAACATTTTCTACAACAGAAACATTTTCCACAACAGCATCATTTTCAACAATAGCAACATTTTCAACAACTGCAACATTTTCAACAACAGCAACATTTTCAACAACAGCAACATATTCAACAACAGCAACATTTTCAGCAACAGCAATATTTTCAAATAAAGCATCATTTTTACTACAGAAACATTTTTTGCAATTGCAACATTTTCAACTACAGCAACATTTTCATCAACAGCAGCTTTTTCAACAACAGCAACATTTTCATCAACAGCAAAATTTTCATCAACAACAACATTTTCAACAACAGCAACATTTTCAACAACAGCAACATTTTCAACAAAAGCAATATTTTTAACAACAGTAATATTTTTAACAACAGCAACATTTTCAACAACAGCAACATTTTCAACAACATAAACATTTTCAACAACAGCAACATTTTCATTAACAGCAACATTTACATCGGCAGCAACATTTTCATCAACAGCAACAGTTTCACCAACAGCGACATTTTCATCAACAGCAACATTTTCAACAACAGCAACATATTCAACAACAGCAACATTTTCATTAGCAGCAACATTTTCAACAACATTAACATTTTCAACAACAGCAACATTTTCAACAACAGCAACATTTTCAACAACAGCAACATTTTCAACAACAGCAACATTTTCATCAACAGCAACATTTTCATCAACAGCAACATTTTCATCAACAGCAACATTTTCATCAACAGACATTTTCATCAACAGCAACATTTTCATCAACAGCAAAATTTTCATCAACAACAACATTTTCAGCAACAGCAACATTTTCAACAACAGCAACATTTTCAACAAAAGCAATATTTTTAACAACAGTAATATTTTTAACAACAGCAACATTTTCAACAACAGCAACATTTTCAACAACAGCAACATTTTCAACAACATAAACATTTTCAACAACAGCAACATTTTCATTAACAGCAACATTTACATCAGCAGCAACATTTTCATCAACAGCAACAGTTTCACCAACAGCAACATTTTCATCAACAGCAACATTTTCAACAACAGCAACATATTCAACAACAGCAACATTTTCATTAGCAGCAACATTATAAACAGCAGCAACATTTTCAACAACAGCAACATTTTCAACAACAGCAACATTTTCAACAACAGCAACATTTTCAACAACAGCAACATTTTCACCAACAGCAACACTTTCATCAACAGCAACATTTTCATCAACAGCAACATTTTCATCAACAGACATTTTCATCAACAGCAACATTTTCATCAACAGCAACATTTTCATCAATAGCAACATTATCATCAACAGCAACATTTTCAACAACAGCAACATTTTCAACAACTGCAATATTTTCAACAACAGCAACATTTTCAACAAAAGCAACATTTTCATCAACAGCAACATTTTAATTAACAGCAACTTTTTCATCAACAGCAACATTTTCTTCAACAGCAACATTTTCATCATTAGCAACATTTTCATCATCAGGAACATTTTCAACAACAGGAACATTTTGAACAACAGCAACATTTTCATCAACAGTAAAAATTTCATCAAAAGCAACATTTTCAACAACAGCAACATTTTCAACAACAGCAACATCTTCCACAACAGCATCATTTTCAACAATAGCAACATTTTCAACAACAGCAACAGTTTCAACAACAGCAACATTTTCAACAACAGCAACATATGCAACAACAGCAACATTTTCAACAATAGCAACATTTTCAACAACAGCAACATTTTCAGCAACAGCTATATTTTCAACAAAAGCATCATTTTTACTATAGCAACATATTTTGCAACTGCAACATTTTCAACTTCAGCAACATTTTCATCAACAGCAGCATTTTTAACAACAGCAAAATTTTCATCAACAGCAGAATTTTCATCAACAACAACATTTTCAACAACAGCAACATTTTCAACAACAGCAACATTTTTAACAAAAGCAATATTTTTAACAACAGCAATATTTTCAACAACAGCAACATTTTCAACAACAATAACAACATTTTCAACAACATAAACATTTTCAACAACAGCAACCTTTTTCATTAACAGCAACATTTACATCAACAGCAACATTTTCATCAACAGCAACATTTTCATCAACAGCAACATTTTCAACAACAGCAACATTTTCAACAACAGCAACATATTCAACAACAGCAACATTTTCATCAACAGCAACATTTTCAACAACAGCAACATTTTCAACAAAAGCTACATTTTCAACAACAGCAACATTTTCAACAACAGCAACATTTTCAACAACAGCAACATTTTAAACAACATAAACATTTTCAACAACAGCAACATTTTCATTAACAGCAACATTTTCATTAGCAGCAACATTTTCAACAGCAGCAACATTTTCAATAACAGCAACATTTTCAACAACAGCAATTTTTACAACATAAGCAACATTTTCAACGACAGCATCATTTTCAACAACAACAAAATTTTCAACAAAGGCATCATTTTTACTACAGCAACATTTTTTGCAACAGCAACATTTTCAACTACAGCAACCTTTTCATCAACAGCAGCAATTTCAACAACAGCAACATTTTCATCAACAGCAACATTTTCATCAACAGCAACTCCTTCAACAACAGCAACATTTTCAACAACAGCAACATTTTCAAAACTGCAACATTTTCAACAACAGCAACATTTTCAACAACAGCAACATTTTCAACAACAGCAACATTTTCAACAACAGCAACATTTTCAACAACAGCAACATTTTCAACAACAGCATTATTTTCGACAACAGCAACATTTTCAACAACATAAACATTTTCAACAACAGCAACATTTTCATCAACAGCAACATTTTCATCAGCAGCAACATTTTCATCAACAGCAACAGTTTCAACAACAGTAACATTTTCAACAACAGCATCATTTTCAACAACAGCAACATTTTCAACAAAAGCTACATTTTCAACAACAGCAACATTTTCAACAACAGCATCATTTTCAACTACAGCAACATTTTAAACAACATAAACATTTTCAACAACAGCAAAATTTTCATTAACAGCAACATTTTCATTAGCAGCAACATTTTCAACAGCAGCAACATTTTCAATAAAAGCAACATTTTCAACAACAGCAACATTTGCAACAAAAGCAATATTTTCAACATTTGCAACATTTTCAAAACCGGCATTATTTTCAACAACAGCAACATTTTCAACAACAATAACAACATTTTCAACAACATAAACATTTTCAACAACAGCAACCTTTTTCATTAACAGCAACATTTACATCAGCAGCAACATTTTCATCAACAGCAACAGTTTCATCAACAGCAACATTTTTAACAACAGCAACATTTTCAACAACAGCAACATTTTCAACAACAGCAACATTTTCAACAACAGCAACATTTTCAACAACAGCAACATTTTCAACAAAAGCTACATTATCAACAACAGCATTATTTTCAACAACAGCATCATTTTCAACAACAGCAACATTTTAAACAACATAAACATTTTCAACGACAGCAACATTTTCATTAACAGCAACATTTTCATCAGCAGCAACATTTTCAACAGCAGCAACATTTTCAATAACAGCAACATTTTCAACAACAGCAACATTTGCAAAAAAAGCAATATTTTCAACAACTGCAACATTTTCAAAACCGCCATTATTTTCAACAAAAGCAACATTTTCATCAACAGCAATATTTTAATCAACAGCAACTTTTTCATCAACAACAACATTTTCATTAACAGCAACATTTTCATCATTAGCAACATTCTCATCATCAGCAACATTTACAACAACAGGATCATTTTCAACAACAGCAAAATTTCCATCAACAGCAAAATTTTCATCAAAAGAAACATTTTCAACAAAAGCAACATTTTCAACAACAGCAACATTTTCAACAACAGCAACATTTTCAACAACAGCATATTTTTCAAAAACAGCAACATTTTCACCAACAGCAACACTTTCATCAACAGCCAGATTTTCATCAACAGCAACATTTTCATCAACAGACATTTTCATCAACAGCAACATTTTCATCAACAGCAACATTATCATCAACAGCAACATTTTCAACAACAGCAACATTTTCAACAACTGCAGTATTTTCAAAAACTGCAACATCTTCATCAACAGCAACATTTTCAACAAAAGCAACATTTTCATCAACAGCAACATTTTAATCAACAGCAACGTTTTCATCAACGGCAACATTTTCATCAACAGCAACATTTTAATCAACAGCAACTTTTTCATCAACGGGTACATTTTCATCAACAGCAACATTTTCATCATTAGCAACATTTTCATCATCAGCAACATTTTCAACAACAGGAACATTTTCAACAACAGCAACATTTTCCTCAACAGCAAAATTTTCATCAAAAGCAACATTTTCAACAACAGCAACATTTTCAACAATAGAAACATTTTCCACAACAGCATCATTTTCAACAACAGCAACATTTTCAACAACTGCAACATTTTCAACAACAGCAACATTTTCAACAACAGCAACATATTCAACAACAGCAACATTATCATTAACAGCAATATTTTCAACAACTGCAACATTTTCAACAACAGCATCATTTTCAACAACAGCAACATTTTAAACAACATAAACATTTTCAACAACAGGTAAATTTTCATTAACAGCAACATTTTCATTAGCAGCAACATTTTCAACAGCAGCAACATTTTCAATAAAAGCAACATTTTCAACAACAGCAACATTTGCAACAAAAGCAATATTTTCAACAACTGCAACATTTTCAAAACCGGCATTATTTTCAACAACAGCAACATTTTCAACAACAATAACAACATTTTCAACAACATAAACATTTTCAACAACAGCAACCTTTTTCATTAACAGCAACATTTACATCAGCAGCAACATTTTCATCAACAGCAACAGTTTCATCAACAGCAACATTTTCAACAACAGCAACATTTTCAACAACAGCAACATATTCAACAACAGCAACATTTTCAAAAACAGCATCATTTTCAACTACAGCAACATTTTAAACAACATAAACATTTTCAACAACAGCAAAATTTTCATTAACAGCAACATTTTCATTAGCAGCAACATTTTCAACAGCAGCAACATTTTCAATAAAAGCAACATTTTCAACAACAGCAACATTTGCAACAAAAGCAATATTTTCAACATTTGCAACATTTTCAAAACCGGCATTATTTTCAACAACAGCAACATTTTCAACAACAATAACAACATTTTCAACAACATAAACATTTTCAACAACAGCAACCTTTTTCATTAACAGCAACATTTACATCAGCAGCAACATTTTCATCAACAGCAACAGTTTCATCAACAGCAACATTTTCAACAACAGCAACATTTTCAACAACAGCAACATATTCAACAACAGCAACATTTTCAAAAACAGCAACATTTTCAACAACAGCAACATTTTCAACAAAAGCTACATTTTCAACAACAGCAACATTTTCAACAACAGCATCATTTTCAACAACAGCAACATTTTAAACAACATAAACATTTTCAACAACAGCAACATTTTCATTAACAGCAACATTTTCATTAGCAGCAACATTTTCAACAGCAGCAACATTTTCAATAACAGCAACATTTTCAACAACAGCAATTTTTACAACATAAGCAACATTTTCAACGACAGCATCATTTTCAACAACAACAAAATTTTCAACAAAGGCATCATTTTTACTACAGCAACATTTTTTGCAACAGCAACATTTTCAACTACAGCAACCTTTTCATCAACAGCAGCAATTTCAACAACAGCAACATTTTCATCAACAGCAACATTTTCATCAACAGCAACTCCTTCAACAACAGCAACATTTTCAACAACAGCAACATTTTCAAAACTGCAACATTTTCAACAACAGCAACATTTTCAACAACAGCAACATTTTCAACAACAGCAACATTTTCAACAACAGCAACATTTTCAACAACAGCAACATTTTCAACAACAGCATTATTTTCGACAACAGCAACATTTTCAACAACATAAACATTTTCAACAACAGCAACATTTTCATCAACAGCAACATTTTCATCAGCAGCAACATTTTCATCAACAGCAACAGTTTCAACAACAGTAACATTTTCAACAACAGCATCATTTTCAACAACAGCAACATTTTTAACAAAAGCAATATTTTTAACAACAGCAATATTTTCAACAACAGCAACATTTTCAACAACAATAACAACATTTTCAACAACATAAACATTTTCAACAACAGCAACCTTTTTCATTAACAGCAACATTTACATCAGCAGCAACATTTTCATCAACAGCAACAGTTTCATCAACAGCAACATTTTCAACAACAGCAACATTTTCAACAACAGCAACATATTCAACAACAGCAACATTTTCAAAAACAGCAACATTTTCAACAACAGCAACATTTTCAACAAAAGCTACATTTTCAACAACAGCAACATTTTCAACAACAGCATCATTTTCAACAACAGCAACATTTTAAACAACATAAACATTTTCAACAACAGCAACATTTTCATTAACAGCAACATTTTCATTAGCAGCAACATTTTCAACAGCAGCAACATTTTCAATAACAGCAACATTTTCAACAACAGCAATTTTTACAACATAAGCAACATTTTCAACGACAGCATCATTTTCAACAACAGCAACATTTGCAAAAAAAGCAATATTTTCAACAACTGCAACGTTTTCAAAACCGGCATTATTTTTAACAAAAGCAACATTTTCATCAACAGCAATATTTTAATCAACAGCAACTTTTTCATCAACAGCAACATTTTCATTAACAGCAACATTTTCATCATTAGCAACATTCTCATCATCAGCAACATTTACAACAACAGGATCATTTTCAACAACAGCAAAATTTCCATCAACAGCAAAATTTTCATCAAAAGAAACATTTTCAACAAAAGCAACATTTTCAACAACAGCAACATTTTCAACAACAGCAACATTTTCAACAACAGCAACATTTTCAAAAACAGCAACATTTTCACCAACAGCAACATTTTCATCAACAGCAAGATTTTCATCAACAGCAACATTTTCAACAACAGCAACATTTTCAAAAACAGCAATATTTTCAACAACTGCAACATTTTCAAAACCGGCATTATTTTCAACAAAAGCAACATTTTCATCAACAGCAATATTTTAATCAACAGAAACTTTTTCATCAACAGCAACATTTTCATCAACAGCAACATTTTCATCATTAGCAACATTCTCATCAACAGCAACATTTTCAACAACAGGATCATTTTCAACAACTGCAAAATTTCCATCAACAGCAAAATTTTCATCAAAAGAAACATTTTCAACAAAAACAACAATTTCAACAACAGCAACATTTTCAACAACAGCAACATTTTCATCAACAGCAACATTTTCATCAACAGACATTTTCATCAACAGCAACATTTTCATCAACAGCAACATTATCATCAACAGCAACATTTTCAACAACAGCAACATTTTCAACAACTGCAATATTTTCAACAACTGCAACATCTTCAACAACAGCAACATTTTCAACAACAGCAACATTTTCAACCACAGCAACATATTCAACAACAGCAACATTTTCAACAACAGCCACAATTTCACACACAGCAACATTTTCATCAACAGAACTTTTCATCAACAGCAACATTTTCATCAACAGCAACATTTTCATCAACAGCAACATTATCATTAACAGCAACATTTTCAACAACAGCAACATTTTCAACAACAGCAATATTTTCAACAACTGCAACATTTTCAACAACAGCATCATTTTCAACAACAGCAACATTTTAAACAACATAAACATTTTCAACAACAGCAAAATTTTCATTAACAGCAACATTTTCATTAGCAGCAACATTTTCAACAGCAGCAACATTTTCAATAAAAGCAACATTTTCAACAACAGCAACATTTGCAACAAAAGCAATATTTTCAACAACTGCAACATTTTCAAAACCGGCATTATTTTCAACAACAGCAACATTTTCAACAACAATAACAACATTTTCAACAACATAAACATTTTCAACAACAGCAACCTTTTTCATTAACAGCAACATTTACATCAGCAGCAACATTTTCATCAACAGCAACATTTTCAACAACAGCAACATTTTCAACAACAGCAACATATTCAACAACAGCAACATTTTCAAAAACAGCAACATTTTCAACAACAGCAACATTTTCAACAAAAGCTACATTATCAACAACAGCATTATTTTCAACAACAGCATCATTTTCAACAACAGCAACATTTTAAACAACATAAACATTTTCAACAACAGCAACATTTTCATTAACAGCAACATTTTCATTAGCAGCAACATTTTCAACAGCAGCAACATTTTCAATAACAGCAACATTTTCAACAACAGCAACATTTGCAAAAAAAGCAATATTTTCAACAACTGCAACATTTTCAAAACCAGCATTATTTTCAACAAAAGCAACATTTTCATCAACAGCAATATTTTAATCAACAGCAACTTTTTCATCAACAGCAACATTTTCATTAACAGCAACATTTTCATCATTAGCAACATTCTCATCATCAGCAACATTTACAACAACAGGATCATTTTCAACAACAGCAAAATTTCCATCAACAGCAACATTTTCATCAAAAGAAACATTTTCAACAACAGCAACATTTTCAACAACAGCAACATTTTCAACAACAGCAACATTTTCAACAACAGCAACATTTTCAAAAACAGCAACATTTTCACCAACAGCAACATTTTCATCAACAGCAAGATTTTCATCAACAGCAACATTTTCATCAACAGACATTTTCATCAACAGCAACATTTTCATCAACAGCAACATTATCATCAACAGCAACATTTTCAACAACAGCAACATTTTCAACAACAGCAACATTTTCAAAAACAGCAACATTTTCATCAACAGCAACATTTTCAACAAAAGCAACATTTTCATCAACAGCAACATTTTAATCAACAGCAACTTTTTCATCAACAGCAACATTTTCATCAACAGCAACATTTTAATCAACAGCAACATTTTCATCAACGGGTACATTTTCATCAACAGCAACATTTTCATCAATAGCAACATTTTCAACATCAGCAACATTTTCAACAACAGGAACATTTTCAACAACAGCAACATTTTCATCAACAGCAACATTTTCATCAAAAGCAACATTTTCAACAACAGCAACATTTTCTACAACAGAAACATTTTCAACAACAGCATCATTTTCAACAATAGCAACATTTTCAACAACTGCAACATTTTCAACAACAGCAACATTTTCAACAACAGCAACATATTCAACAACAGCAACATTTTCAGCAACAGCAATATTTTCAAATAAAGCATCATTTTTACTACAGAAACATTTTTTGCAATTGCAACATTTTCAACTACAGCAACATTTTCATCAACAGCAGCTTTTTCAACAACAGCAACATTTTCATCAACAGCAAAATTTTCATCAACAACAACATTTTCAACAACAGCAACATTTTCAACAACAGCAACATTTTCAACAAAAGCAATATTTTTAACAACAGTAATATTTTTAACAACAGCAACATTTTCAACAACAGCAACATTTTCAACAACATAAACATTTTCAACAACAGCAACATTTTCATTAACAGCAACATTTACATCGGCAGCAACATTTTCATCAACAGCAACAGTTTCACCAACAGCGACATTTTCATCAACAGCAACATTTTCAACAACAGCAACATATTCAACAACAGCAACATTTTCATTAGCAGCAACATTTTCAACAGCATTAACATTTTCAACAACAGCAACATTTTCAACAACAGCAACATTTTCAACAACAGCAACATTTTCAACAACAGCAACATTTTCACCAACAGCAACATTTTCATCAACAGCAACATTTTCATCAACAGCAACATTTTCATCAACAGACATTTTCATCAACAGCAACATTTTCATCAACAGCAACATTTTCATCAACAACAACATTTTCAGCAACAGCAACATTTTCAACAACAGCAACATTTTCAACAAAAGCAATATTTTTAACAACAGTAATATTTTTAACAACAGCAACATTTTCAACAACAGCAACATTTTCAACAACAGCAACATTTTCAACAACATAAACATTTTCAACAACAGCAACATTTTCATTAACAGCAACATTTACATCAGCAGCAACATTTTCATCAACAGCAACAGTTTCACCAACAGCAACATTTTCATCAACAGCAACATTTTCAACAACAGCAACATATTCAACAACAGCAACATTTTCATTAGCAGCAACATTTTAAACAGCAGCAACATTTTCAACAACAGCAACATTTTCAACAACAGCAACATTTTCAACAACAGCAACATTTTCAACAACAGCAACATTTTCACCAACAGCAACACTTTCATCAACAGCAACATTTTCATCAACAGCAACATTTTCATCAACAGACATTTTCATCAACAGCAACATTTTCATCAACAGCAACATTTTCATCAACAGCAACATTATCATCAACAGCAACATTTTCAACAACAGCAACATTTTCAACAACTGCAATATTTTCAACAACAGCAACATTTTCAACAAAAGCAACATTTTCATCAACAGCAACATTTTAATTAACAGCAACTTTTTCATCAACAGCAACATTTTCTTCAACAGCAACATTTTCATCATCAGCAACATTTTCATCATCAGGAACATTTTCAACAACAGGAACATTTTCAACAACAGCAACATTTTCATCAACAGTAAAAATTTCATCAAAAGCAACATTTTCAACAACAGCAACATTTTCAACAACAGCAACATCTTCCACAACAGCATCATTTTCAACAATAGCAACATTTTCAACAACAGCAACAGTTTCAACAACAGCAACATTTTCAACAACAGCAACATTTTCAACAACAGCAACATTTTCAACAATAGCAACATTTTCAACAACAGCAACATTTTCAGCAACAGCTATATTTTCAACAAAAGCATCATTTTTACTATAGCAACATATTTTGCAACTGCAACATTTTCAACTTCAGCAACATTTTCATCAACAGCAGCATTTTTAACAACAGCAAAATTTTCATCAACAGCAGAATTTTCATCAACAACAACATTTTCAACAACAGCAACATTTTCAACAACAGCAACATTTTTAACAAAAGCAATATTTTTAACAACAGCAATATTTTCAACAACAGCAACATTTTCAACAACAATAACAACATTTTCAACAACATAAACATTTTCAACAACAGCAACCTTTTTCATTAACAGCAACATTTTCATCAACAGCAACATTTTCATCAACAGCAACATTTTCATCAACAGCAACATTTTCAACAACAGCAACATTTTCAACAACAGCAACATATTCAACAACAGCAACATTTTCATCAACAGCAACATTTTCAACAACAGCAACATTTTCAACAAAAGCTACATTTTCAACAACAGCAACATTTTCAACAACAGCAACATTTTCAACAACAGCAACATTTTAAACAACATAAACATTTTCAACAACAGCAACATTTTCATTAACAGCAACATTTTCATTAGCAGCAACATTTTCAACAGCAGCAACATTTTCAATAACAGCAACATTTTCAACAACAGCAATTTTTACAACATAAGCAACATTTTCAACGACAGCATCATTTTCAACAACAACAAAATTTTCAACAAAGGCATCATTTTTACTACTGCAACATTTTTTGCAACAGCAACATTTTCAACTACAGCAACCTTTTCATCAACAGCAGCAATTTCAACAACAGCAACATTTTCATCAACAGCAACATTTTCATCAACAGCAACTCCTTCAACAACAGCAACATTTTCAACAACAGCAACATTTTCAAAACTGCAACATTTTCAACAACAGCAACATTTTCAACAACAGCAACATTTTCAACAACAGCAACATTTTCAACAACAGCAACATTTTCAACAACAGCAACATTTTCAACAACAGCATTATTTTCGACAACAGCAACATTTTCAACAACATAAACATTTTCAACAACAGCAACATTTTCATCAACAGCAACATTTTCATCAGCAGCAACATTTTCATCAACAGCAACAGTTTCAACAACAGTAACATTTTCAACAACAGCATCATTTTCAACAACAGCAACATTTTCAACAAAAGCTACATTTTCAACAACAGCAACATTTTCAACAACAGCATCATTTTCAACAACAGCAACATTTTAAACAACATAAACATTTTCATCAACAGCAGCATTTTCATCAACAGCAACAACAACGTGTGTGTTTTTTTGGGTTTCTCATACCCATCAGGATATCCTTTAGGTGCGAGATAGGCAATTAGCGGAATTTTAATATAAATGGTTCAAAATTGTGAGTTTTACGGCTTTCTTAGGCATATTTTATTAATAATTACGCTAGTTTATTAGTAATATAAATTCAATTAAAAAAATTAAAAAAACTTAGAAATTTCTCTGAGCTTTGGGGGGGGAGGGGGGGTTTATCCCCCAAAATCCCCCCTCGCTGCGCCACTGCCAGGTATAGATGAATTCCAGCAGAGCTAATTAAAAATGCGGGAGAGAATGCTTTAATTCAACTGCACAAAACTATTCTCAGTAGCTATGTTATCAACACGAGGTATACTTTGTGAGTGTGAGGAATATTATCATTCCTATTCCTGAAAAGAAGAGAGCAGAGAAGTGTGAAGATTTTTGGAGCAAATGCATGATGTCTCATGCGTCGAAAATACTGTCAAGAATTATCTTCAGGAGAATAGAATGAAGACCAGAGAATTCCTGAATGAGGACCAATTTGGGTTCAGAAAAAGTAAGGGTACATGAGAAGCAATTTTGGCTCTTAGGCTACTTGTAGAGAAGAGATCGAAGAAGAGAAAACCGACATTCATAGCATTTGTCGATATAGAGAAGGCATTTGATAACGTGGAATTAAATGCTTAGAATTCTGAAAGAAATTCGAGTGTTCTGCTGTGGCGCCGACTCCATGGGGCCTGAGGGGGCCTGAGCCCCCTCGAAAATTCGTTATGGGCGTGAGGAAAAAATGTGTCAGGCTTGTCTATTTTTCCCGGAGTATCCAGATATCGACATTCGAGTTATCAGGGTTCTAATATTGATCATATGACTCTTCTAAAATGCTTAAAAAACTTAAAATTCACTACTTTTGAAATTTCTCGGGGCAAGATTCCCGGTTTGGGCCCCCAATATTTTTGTAAGTCGGCATCCCTAGTGTTTTGCAGTGATCGTAGAATCGTTCACAATTTGTTCTGAAGCCAAGGAGCTTTGGTAAAATGAGGACCCAACTATTCTGAAGCAAGGAGAGGAAAAAGTGAGACAAGGGTGTGCACTATCTCCGTAAGTTTTAATCTCTACCTATATTGAGAAAGCTATCAATGAAATCAAAGAGATGGCTTTGGTAGTTAATATCAATGGAGAAAGAATATGCGGCGATTTGCCGATGACGTAGCAGTCATAGTCGAGACAGAAAATGACTCGAAGAAGATTTTGACAAATATGGAAAGGGCAATGGCCAGTTATCAGCTGAAAATCAACAAAAAGAAAACTAACATATTTGTATGCAGCAAAAGAGACTGAGACTAATGTCAAACTAGGAAAACAAAAGGTTGAAGAGACGCCACCGCTAGCATCGCCTCTAACGGAAGTAGATGGTCATTGAACTTGAGGGGAAGGATAAATCTGGACGATGAGAGAAGTGAGGAAGGTTCTTCCGGTCCTTCAGCTTTGGGAAAAGAAATCAGGTTACATTAGAGCAATAGGATTAGATATCTTCCAGAGTATCATATTTCCTCCCACGGTGGGAGTCCCACCTCTTTTCATTAGCAGAACTTCAGTAGATTACTTGCTTCGAAGCTCTCCTTTTCAGGAGGGCGGCTGTAAGTATGAGTCACTTATAGTGGGCTCTGGGGCGACAAAACAATAACTTATCTCATTTATTGTTTTACCCCAATAGATACAGAAAATTATATATACATGCAAAAAATAAAAAACAAAGAAATCCAAATACGACGCAAATCTGACCATATTTACAGAAGTTAGGACCCCCAACTTTTTTAGTAAGTCGGCATCCATAACGTTTTGCAGTGATCGTAGAATCGTTGACAATTTGTACTAAAGCCAATCAGCTGTGAATGTGGGCCTAACTGTTCTGAATCAAAGAGAGGAAAAGGAGTGGGACAAGGGTGTGCACTGTCGCCGTAAGTTTTAATCTCTACCTATAATATTAAGAAAGCTATCAATGAAATCAAAGAGAAGGCTTTGGAAGTCAATATCAGTGGAGAAAGAATAGAAGAAAGTTGGTGATGGTGGTTCAAACTTTCACCAACTCAAGGGGCCTCTTGCTGTTGAGTTGCTACATAGAAGGGAATGTCTCCCTCGTCAAAGTCCCCTCAATACATACTTCCCTCTGTCTTCCTTCTTTATTCCACTCTGCTCATGCATCTTGTTTATCGTGTGCTTATATAAGCATATGCAAGTATATACTTGCATGAGCAAGTCTCTTGTGCCAAATTTCCAAGTACGCTGCTAGCAGCGCAACGGAATGGAGTGCACATTCCGGCCATGTGGCATATTTACTTCAATAATATACATGCTATTAACCTTCATTGCCTGAATTATGCGGTCTTCCCCTCCATTAATTCTATGGCAGTTCTTCCTTCCTATGTTATGTTTGGCTCAGAGGTGCGACGTCGCCCGTACGGCATCCGAGCGCACTTGCCGATCGGGGAATCGGACGGCGAGCCAACGGAGCAAGGTGACTACATAGAGGAAGCCCAATTCCATTCCATAGAAGGTTGATTCCTTTGCCAATTCAGTCGCATTTAAATCGGCTTTCAAAAATGTCTGCGGCGCGGTGACGAGTGCAGTTCGATCCACATTTTTCCAATATTTTGCAATATAATGTTTATAATTGCGAGGAATATCATTGAAAAATCATGCATTTGATAGACCACAACAGCATGTGCATAAATTTCGTTTAATACCCCTGATTATACCGTATTTCTCCGTGCAACTCGGATCACTTAGTCCGTCAGCGACGCGAGTGGCGACTTTGTAAACCCATTTAAATGCGCGGTGAGTGACAACACATTTAGAGGCCGACAATGATCCTCTTTTGCAATATTCGTGCAACGGATGGTGAGGGGCCTCCCACATGCCTTGTCTACACTACACACTTAACTTCAGTGACTTCACTTAAATATAATCTTAAATGTGGTGCGGTAGCTACACTTGAGCTTTAAGTCGACTTCAGCACCGTGATTGTCTATATCGGGAAACAGTTATGTTGACAGATGAAGGTCTAGGAGAGCAATTAGTGATTCTTTGATCCAAAGCGACTGTTATTTGAAATAAACTTCCAAACTCCGTGAATTAACCATTTTGGATTCAGAAGGTTAAAAGGAAAGACCGATTTCAGTTCCTGAGGGAACGCTATATGGCGAGAGGTGATGGAGTCAGAGGAATTTAGAATTACTAAGCGTGACTTCGTGGAATGACATATTCATAACGTAAACAAAAACACTTATTGCTAGTCAAATTCCACTGCTTTATTAAAACCATTGATGTTAAATTTCAACCATTAATTCCTCCCACGTCCAATGAAATCGCCACATCTTATCTCCCTCGGCATCCCAAGGACTAACATTAAAGCCCTATGCAATATAGTTTCAATAAGAGTGTGTGGGAAGTTACTGAGTGCATTCGGTTACGTTATATTCGATTATGACACCATGGAAAATGAGCTGTTTTACCGGATCCTCTGCCGTCGTCTCATTGTCAGTCTTAAAATTCCTTAAAACGTTTCTAAGTTTTATAAATCGAGTTTCACCGTGAGCAACAGGCATAGCAATTAGTTTTCACAGAAATAAAACAAACAATAAGATGAGAAACACTACAAAATAAATTCGTCGAATTAATATCCCCAACACTAGAAATTAACTAACGAAATAGAACGCTCAATAACCACATCATAAAATACAGCACAACTTAGAACATAATCAACGGGATGATGTGAGATGGGTATTATGTGCCATTTACAACACATGAAGAGCTTCAACCGTGCGGAAACAGTTGCCTACGCAATTTAAGTTGGGTTCTAAGATGACTTAAGTGGAGGTGTACTTAAATGAAGCTGGTGACACCTACACTACCAACTTAAATACAGAGCCAACTTAAGTAGTCACTTAAGTTACTAGTGTAGACCCGGCAACAGCGCGGGGAGGCGGATAGTAACTTCAGCCAGCAACGATTGTCACTACTATCGCCTGCCGTCGAGTAGACAGCCAATTGGAAGCCAATCCGATTTAAATAGACCAAACGGACGTTTGCAGTAAAACGTAAACATTCGAGTGAAGAGAAATCGTAAAATTGCGAACAAATTTCAACGGTGAAATCAATTAGAAAGGACAGTGCACAGAATTGTGTAGTTCGGCGTACACCGGATAGTCCAGTAAAACTGCATTCTTTTCCCCGTGAGGAATCCCTGTAAGTGTTGATCTTTCGCTGACTTCTTATTCTAGTCATCTATAATATTACTTACTCAAATCCTCTTTGACCTCTGGTTCATTCTACATGTTACTGCCATTGGATTTAATCTCTATCATTAGTTTTAATGCAGTTCGTGTGTTGGTGGTGGTGGTATGTTTCGTGAAAAATCAGATTTCAATATTTCCTGAAGTAGCTTGTAGTGTTACGACTTGTCTCGTATTCATTTGGTATTAATTGGCTAAATTCCATCCTTAAATGTTCGGCGAATGACATCCAAAAAGTCTATGTTGTCATTGCCTGAGTTGTAGGTATCTTGCAGGTTGACAAAATGTCCGTGACTTGTAACGTCTCCGAATGGGGATGAACACAATGCATAGGCGGATCCAGGGGGTGTACGGGGGCACGTGGCCCCCCCTCCATTTTCTTAAAAAATATGCAAGACTTTTAATACGGTCCCATTATCATTGCGTTCGTTTTGCATTACGAGGTATCCTTGTGCCCCCCCCCCCCAGAACAAAATCCTGGATCCGCCCCTGACGCAATGGCATAAATTTAAATGCTATTCGACTATCGTTCGCCTACGAACATCCGTGTGGGTGTTCTTTAACTTTAATGCAAGCTCCGTGTAAGTGCACGCGAAGAATATAATGAATGTATAGGGCTATAAAGTATTTACATAAATATCAATGACGTATGGCTGTCATTCGTCTGAGGGTGTTCGCATGCGAATGCTAATTGTATATCATTGGCGTTTTACGGTGGAAAATTATTTATTCACCAATAGTTTTCCAAAAGACTTTTTACTATGTCATCGTTGATTGTACCCATAGTGCAATCTTCACGTAAATATGTACAGTGGGGTCCAAAAGTTTCTTCATAAATTGAGCGGCGCCACTTTCGCCGCAGTTTGAAATTGAGTTTCGGTATTTTCTATAGTACCAGTAGGAGGGATATTTGAACAACATTCCCATCTCCCGCAATAATGTTATTATTTCATCATTAAAGGGCAATACACGCGAGATATGTGCAATGTTTAATGCCACATGAATTGTGCAGCTTATGCTAAAAAATTAATACACTTTCAGAACTTCAATTTATTTTCTCTCGTACATTGACCGATCAATCGAAGTATAGTCTCATAAAATTAACGTAGTAGCCTAATTATGGGAATTAAATAACGCCAAATATATAAAAGATCTGCCGCAATGCCACTGCAAATAATGCCACACAAATCTAGTGTCACTAAATCGAAATTCCGTTTCGTTCCCGTGCATGACATAAGAAAGCACGTAAAGAGACGCTACAAAAACCAGTGAGCGAGTTGGCATATCGTAGTAGAGCAGCGGATTTTCACATCAATAACGTGATTGTGGTGGTTTGAACCTGTCCGAGGGATTATAATTTCATTGGCACAAGATTGCAGTATGATATTTTCTTATTCACTTGCATAAACTCCACTGCTGTCGTTGTAAAATTTGTATAGCAAAAATTCATTTTGTTTTCTGCGGAAATCTTTTTTTATTCGTCTCGAAATCTCATTTCAAGAAGAAATGGGATGGGAGGCATTCTTCTACATCAAGTCCTCTTTCGTATTACCCGATTCCTCTGCAACGATTGCGACCTTATTCCGCGCTGCTAGTCGCCATAAACGGTAGAAAATAAAGAAATCGCTAATTTCTGACTCTTCTTTGCCTAATTATTGTGCAGCTAAACATCAGTTCACTTATATTTTGTATGTAAATCTACTGTTTATATCTATTATTCCAATTGCTGGAAGTGCGCAAAGAAATTCTCCATCCTGAGTTCGCAGTGCATTGAATCGAAACTGTCCTCATAGACACCAATATTCTATAAACATTGAGGTTCGCCACGATATTGCATGGTATTTGGAGTATGAGATCGACAGCTGATGTCATTTGCGCCACGAGGCAAGGGTATGAGGGAGGGGTGGGTGGAGAACAACCTGGCGTAGGCGTTAAAGTGCTCTTAACGATAGGCGCCAAGGGGACCACGCCTTAATATCCCATCCGACGGACGGAGTTTTACGCTTGCAATGTCCTCCACACAACATTCAAGCAGGAATAGGGCAGTCACTGAGAATTCCCGACCGCCACAGTATTTGAACCCGAGCCCACATGGTGGGAACCCAACTGTCTAGCCACCACACGAACACGATCCCCCTTCGCCACAATTTTGCCTGTACTATCGTTTTCGTATCGGCTACAACTTTTTTTGCATCACATACATTGGATCTATACTCCAAGAACTATTTAACCATTAATTAAAGAAGGTCAAGATAAGAAGAAAAAAGGAAAACAATAAATTGTCTATGATTATGTTTCCCTTGCGAAAAGGGTGAAGAAAGGAATTTCCGCTGCTCGATAAGTGGACAATAAAACGGAAACATACCGGTCTCTTTGTTATAATACGGGTCTATTTTGCAATCTGCATATTAAAAAAATGACTAAATAGTAAATTAAGTTGCTGCGAAATGTGGCAAAAGTTTCATTTGCAGATAGTTTTAGATAAAATAATACTTTGTAATGTTCACGTAAATATAGTTGTATATGACCGGTTAAATCGCGGAGCGACTCCATCTACTACAGATAAGGACGACTCCCACCTCATCATCCATCATGGCGCCGAGAGCGGGGTTATTTTTCCTTTCTCGCCTAAATCAAACAGATTGCCAGAAACAATGAAAATGGCATGGCTCATATTTACACCGAAAAAAAAAATTCTTGGTCCCTGCCTATTCCTACTATGATGCTGGCAGGGGACGGACAGACTAAACCTATTTTTAGCCTCAGGTGAATGCTTGCAGTGGACAAATGGTCGCGCACGAGCCAATGAATGGAAAACAGTGTACCCCTCCTCCCGTTCTTTTTTCAACTACATGTTACCCGAAGAGGCTGTAAACCTCGGTCAGCGAACGCCTCTGATAACGAACAATTTGGATAACGAACAAAAATTTCGCTAAAAATTTTCCTCGGATAGCGAACAAAATTTCGGTTAGCGAACAGTTGTGTAGCGGCCATGTTTGAGTTCGGTGCTGTGCGATCCCAAATGGATACAAAGTACTACAATGCCTACAGTAGTAAGTCTGCAAGTAATACAATGTAATAGTGCACATGAATTTCTTGGTTTTTGAGCATTGCGCAGCGTAAATTTCTTTTGCTTCAAGCTCTTTCAAATTTTACCTAACGCAAGGGAAATTTTGAGCAAGTTGCACAGTTTTCTCCGCTTCATAAGGTCCCACCCAACATCATTGTTGTTCCACCGAGGTTTTTTACAATCGCATTTCAGTTTTTGCGAAATGTTTGTTGATTATTCGGCGTAGAATTTCTAAGAAGCATTTCGACGATACGTCAGTGCTTTCATACTCTGCTTTAGCTACGATTTAGAGTCCGTGTACGATTCATTAAGCATCACGCCTAATTTAACAAAATTGCATTAATAAAGAAATGAATTATACGTTATTAATAAAAAAAATTGAATTTATAAAATAAATAAATGTTACGTGTCGGTTTTACAGCTGATTCTACTTCAATTTTCATGGTCGCAAAAATTACTCTGTGATCACTTACGCCGTATCGACTTGCTTCATCAACTGAGGATGGCTTACCACGAAAAGGTCAAATAATTCTTTTCCTCTCGTAGGCTTGTCAACTGCTGGTCCATGTGAGTGATCTGCTAGTGCGTTTTGTAATATCTCGCGCTAATTTTTATATTCCTCGAATTAGGTTTTGTATTGTGAGTGTCCCAATTTATAGATGGGAGATTAAAATATTCTCCAATAATAATAAAACTTTTGATGTCTCTAAAAGTAAATGATTTTCTAATCGATAAATAATATCAACTTCGGAGCTTTAAGACCTATAAAAAGAGCTAAAAAGTATACAGTGTTTGTTTCGTTGCTTAATTGTACTCCATACATTTAATATTTCATTGCCAGTCATGTAGTGAGCAGTGTTATTTAAATGTGATTTAACTGCTGCAAAAACTCCGCCACCCTATTGCATCGATCGCGTTTGTAGATTGTTAAATCCTGGAGGAAAACTTCGCTGTTGCTTATATATCCTCTGTAAGCCAACACTCTGTTCCAATGACTACATCTGCGTCCTGAAAAATATGCTCGATTTCAGCGCATTTGTTTGTAGCGCATTGGCAATTAACTACGACAAAGTTGAGGTAATATTAAGTAAATTGAGATTTGATTGGTTCTTTTCCACGCTTATGAGTATTAAGTGGGCGAGTTCCACTGGAAGTGCTTATTACATTTGAAACGACTTCTTTGATTCTCCGGATTACACGTTGTGGAATTTCCATTTTTCCGGTATTACCGCTCCTAAGTTTACTTTGATGTGAAAATTTTAGCAATACGGATTACCTCGGAGGCCACGTTTAGTATAATAACATCAGTCGTTTAAAAAAATTCAGTATTCCCTTTTCCTTGATTCATCTGCATAGATTATGTTGACAGTAAGAATGTCTCTTTTTAAAAATGAAAAGAACTAAGATTACTTCGGACTCGAAGTCTCACAGATCTTGAGAAAAATTAACTGCTCACAGACCTACTGTGCCTGCTCGGCTACGGAGCCAAGTGAACGGTGAGACCAAATATGATTCGGAGGATAGGAAAACCCTCGCCATTGAGCACAAAAAAACGCTCCGAAGGCCCAATGCGTGCATAGACGTGACTTTCCTCAGTTCATTCAATTCAATAATTTTAATTCCATTTGGAGTTATGCTCCTGGAGTTTGACTCAAGCTGCGGTTGATCAGTTGCGTCCGCGACTGCCCTCGTCGGCTTTTGGTGCCGTGACAACAATGGACGAAGCAGGAATGAAATATTAGAATAGCGCAGGTGAAGAGGGCTTTCTTTAAAAAGAAGAATCTTCTTACAGCTGAAAATACAAGCATAGAAGTAAGGAAACAATTCATCAGATGCCACCTATGGAGTATGTTTATCTATGGAAGCGAGGCTTGGACGTTGGCAGCAGCAGAGAAGTCAAGAGTGGAATGAGAAATGCGAAATGTGGTGCTACCGAAGAATTATGAAGATAAAATGGATTGACCATGTAAGTAACGAAGAAATGCTAAGAAGAGTGGGAGGAAAGAGAAGCCTCTTAAAAACCTTAAGCAGAAGACGGGACAACATAGTTGGCCACATTTTGAGGCATGATGGCCTAATGAAGTCAATCGTTGAAGGATAAGTGTAAGGAAAGAAGGGCAACGGACGGCCACAAATAAGTTACATAGGACAGGTTATAAAGGGTGCAAAAGGGAAGAAATACGTCGCTATTAAAAAGGTTAGCGGATAGAAGAGAGGAATGGAGAGCTGCGTAAAACCAATCTTAGGATTGTTGACAAATGATGATGATAATTAGGGCAAAGGATGCAGGTCGTTTTATATGCAAACCTTCCATGTTTTCACATACGGAAACGAAACTAATATTTATTGTAGAAAAACTATCGCAACATTTATTTATGTAAAAATATTGTATATCATTGTATTTTATTGTGTTTTTCATGTTTTCATTCATAGCCCTGATGATAGTTTAAAATAAACTGAAACGTTGGCTACAACTTTTTTGCATCATGTATACTGGACCTATACTCCAAGAACTATTTAACCAATTATCATAGACGTGCAGGGTAAGGCGTGGTTCATGGCATGAAAATCAGTGCAGGGATAGAAATCTTATGAGCGATTGAAATGTTGCCATGAAGATAACCATGAATAAATGTTCGAATTTAGTAGTCTTTTTAAAATGTATCTGATCAAAATCTGTGTGGGTTACACTTTTTTAAATTAAAGGTAGATGCTGGAATGTTACCATGAAACTAACCAGGCATACGAGAATGAGATTTGTAGTTATTTCAAAATGTATCTGATCAATATCTGCGGAGATAAAATTTTTAGGAGTGATGGTGGTAATTAGGAAAATAGGTTTTTGCTTTTTAGGGACACATTTTTTGATATTGTAGGAAGTTGCTGAAATTTGCCATGAAACTAAACAGGAATAAGTGTATTAAATAAATTGTCATTTTAAAATATATATCCGATCAAAATCTGTGCAGGGATATATATTATATGAGTGATGGAGTAAATTGTTTAGTGAGTGATAGTGTAAATGAGTCTAATAAGTTTTAATTTTTAGGGACACATTTTTTAAATATTGTATGAAGTTTTTGAAATGTTTCCATGAAAATAATGAACAATACGTGTATAAAATAAGTTGTTATTTTAAAATGCAACTGATCAAAATCCGTGAAGGGATAGATTTTTCATGAGCGAAGGTGTAAATTGCTTCATTAATTTTTTGATTTTTATGGGACACATTTTTTGATATTGTAGGAAGATGTTGAAATGTTGCCATGAAATTATAGAGTAATTCGTTTATAAATTGGTAGTCATTTTAAAAATATACTTGATCAAAATCTGTGTAGGCTTGGATTTTTTATGGGGGGGGGGGGGGTGATGTCAAATGGTTTTAGTTTTTTAGGTACTCATTTTTGATTTTGTAGGAAGTTGTTTCAATGTTGCCATGAAATTAACCTGAAATGCGTGTTTGAAAGTTGATGTCATTTTAAAATGTATCTGATCAAAATCTATGCAGGGATAGATATTATTTAAGTATTTATATAATGCCAAAAACAACACTACGGCCTTTAAATTGGGTTTATAAACAAAATAAATTATATAAATATAATTAAAAAACATGTATAAAAATAATCTCATAAATAACTGCCATTTTCAACGTATACAATACGCACCAAAGGTGAGTGTTAAAAAGATATTCTTTTCAATTGGTTATTAAAATTGGCGCGGGAGCTAAAGAGGTCAAGAGGAGAATAAGTATTTGAGATTGAATTGAAAATGGAAGGTAAGCGGTTGGCTGGTGTAGAGCTTCAGTATTGCGGGTTTTGCGAGCTGGAATGGGGAGTGAAAAGAATGTTAGGAGATGAATGCATCTGAAGGACCCATTCATGATGCAGAGGAAATTTGACGTCTGATATCACAATCGGCGGTGTTTGGGGTGTAATAATCCAAGTGGATGAAGTATTTTGGCACGTGAAGAGAATCTGAGGTGAGGTATGCGATGTCGAACTATTGCTAAGAAGAAACTGAGTGGACGGTTGAGTAGTTTTAGTGTGGTGGGAGAAGCAGTTGACCAAATGGGAGAGCAATATTCAAGGATGGGTTGCACACATCCAATGAAGACGGAGTTTAAGGCACTCGGTTCGGATATCTCGTTCAGTCGGTATTGGGTCCCAACCACTGCCATAGCGAAATTTTTCGTCAAAAGTGACGCCTAAATCGGAGTGGGAAATGACAGAGGGAATGGGTTGATTATTTATAGTATAAGTGGAGGTGATATTGCTGTTCTTCTACGAGAAAGACATCGCAGTGGCTTTTCCAGGATTCACACACAACTGCCATTTATTGCACCATTTTCTACCGCTTGAAGAGCAACAATGTCGTCAACATAGAGAATAAACAGAAGTGGGCCTAATACACTGCCTTGAGGCACGCCAGAAGGAACAGGTAAGCAATTTGACGAAATACCTTCTATTAGAACTCTTTGGCTGCGGGAAGACAGGAAATTAGAGACTAAACATAAGAGAGTGCCATGGATATTATAACGTGACTGGAGTTTGTGGATGAGGAGGGTATGATTAACGGAATCAAAAGCTTTAGAAAAGTCAATGTAATAGACATCCAGCTGGGACCTTTTTTCGAAGGAAGAAAAAGAAAGAAGGAAGAAAAAAGATGGTGCAGTATAGAGAGATTAGTGAGGCAGGACCCACCTGGAAGGAAGCTATGCTGCGAAGAAGATATGTAAGGGAGAGTGAAATGAAGTATGTGGTTATGGATAATACGTTCAACGATAATAGATAAAACTGGTAATACTGAAATAGGTCGATAGTTCTCAACTATGTTCCTAGGGACAGATTTCAAAGTGGAGGTTACATTTGATGTTTTCCATTGAGTAGGAAAAATTCCAGATGAAAAGAACCTGTTGAAGATTGCTGAGATTGGAATGCCAAGACTGGAAGATGTACGACTGAGGAATAATGAACTAATGTCATTGGAACCAGTTGATTTCACCGTGGGCAAAGGACACAAATAAGATAACACTTCTGGAAGAGTGGTAGAGATGGATCCGAGGGAATGAGTGGAAATAGGCTAGATGGCTAGATTTTATGAGCGATGATTAAAATTGGATAAATAAGGTTAAGTTTTCTAGGGTTATACTTTGTGATATTGTATGAAGCTGCTGGATTGTTGCAATGATACCATTCCGGAATACGTATATGAAATATGTTGTCAATTTTAAATGTATCTGATAAAAATCAGTGCAGAGATAGGTTTTTGCATAAGCGATGGTGTAAATGTCATTAAATATTAAAGTGGTTTTTGAGGACGCATTTTTTGATTTTTTAGAAAGTCGTTGATATGACGCCTTGAAACTGGTTAAGAATAAGTATATTAAATGAGTAGAATTTTTTAAATACACCCGATCAAAATATAAGCAGGGATAGATTTTTTTATGAGCGATGGTTGAAATTGGTTAAATAAGTTTTTGTGTTTTAGGGTCACATTTTGTGAAATAGTAGGAAGTTGTTGAAATTTTGCTATGAATGTAACCAGGAATACGTGTATTGAATAAGGTGACATTTGAAAATGCACCTCATCTGTCCGGTGATAGTGTCAATTGGTAAAATAAGTTTTTGTCATGTATGGGAAATATTTTGTAATGGGGTAGGAAGTTTTGAAGTGTTGCCAAAAAGCTAACCACTAATACGTGTTTGAAAATTGTAGTCATTTTAAAATGTATATGATCAAAATCTGTTCAGGGAAAAATTTTTAATGAGCGACGGTTTAAATAGGTAAAATGTGTTTTTAATTTTTAGGGACACATTTTGTGATATTTTAAGAAGTTAATTAAATAATGCCTTTAACCTAACAAGGAAAACGTTTATAAATTTAGTTTTCATTTTAAAATGCATATTATCATTTCTGTGCACGGATATATTTTTTATTAGCGATGGTGTAATTGGTAATATAAGTTTTTGTATTTTATGGGACTTATTTTGCGGTATCGTAAGAAGTTTTGATGTAATGCAATTAAATTAACCAGGAATACGTGTTTGAAATTAGAAGTCTTTTTTAAATATACCTGATAAAAAATTGTCTGGGATATATTTTTTTAGCGATGGTTGTATTTGGTTAAATAAATGTTTTTACATTTAGATCATATTTGGTGATATTGTAGTAAGTTTTTGAAATGTTGCCATGAATCTATCCGCGTATACGCGTATTTAATACGCTGCCATTTTTAAGGGCATCTGATCAAAATCTGTTAATTTTTTATATGCATACGTTGCAATTGGTTACATATATTTTGATTTTTTTAGACATTTTGTCTTAAAATCATCAAAATTTTAGGAGGTTGATGAAAAATATCTCAAGGAACTAGCTAGGAATACGTGTTTGAAATTAGTAGTCATGATATATTGATCAAAATCGATGTAGAAATAGTATTTTTATGAGCGACGGGCTATATTGTTTAAATAAGGTTAAGTTTTTTCGCGACACATTTTTTGATATCGTAGGAGGTTGCTGAATTGTCGTTATGAAACAAACCAGGAATAGGTGTTTGAAATCAAGAGTTATTGTAACCATGTATACACTCAAAAACTGTACAAGGATAGTTTCTTTATGAGCGATGGTGTCAATTGGAAATATAGGTTGAAGTGCTTTCAGGAAATATATTTTGAAGTATTGTAGGAAGGTTGCCATCAAACTTACCAGGAATACGTGTTGTAAATTTATTGTAATTTCAAAATGCATCTGATCAAAATCTGCACAGAGATAGCATTTGTATGTGTGATGGTGTAAATTGGTAATGTAAGTTTTTGTTTTTTGTGGGACACATTTTTTTAATATTGTAGGAAGATATTGAAATATTGCCATGAAACTAAGGAGGAATACGCGTTTGAAATTTGTGGTCATTTTAAAATGTATCGAATCAAAATCTTTGCGGGAATTGATTTTTTTTACGAGCGACGGCTATAATTAGTAGGATAAGGTTTTTTTGTGGGATACATTTTGTGATCTGTAGGAAGTTTTAAAATATTGCCATGAATCTAAGCATGAATACGTGTTTGAAATTTGTAGTTTTTTTGAAATGTTTATAATCAAAATCTGTGTAGGGTTAGATTGTTATGAGCGATTGTTGAAACTGTTTGAATTTTGCCATCAAACTTACCACGAATACGTGAATTAGAGTAGTTCTCATTTTAAAATGTGTCTTACCAAAGCAATGCAGGGATAGATTTTTTTGAGCAATGGAATCAATTGAAAAAATAAGATAAATTGCTTTTTGGGGACTAATTAGCTGGAATTTGAGAAAAGAGTTTGAAAGACGCTTTGAAACTGGCCAAGAATAGGTAAGCTATCACAACAATTGAGTAGGGATAAATTTTTTTATGAGAGATGGTTGAAATTAGTTAAATAAGGACTTATGGTCATATTTGTGATATTGAAGGAAGTTGTTTAGCCGATGTCCCACGGTCAAATTTGCGTCAAAATATTTTGATCAAAATTTTTGTCCAAATATTTTGATCAAAATTTTTGTCCAAAAATTTTGATGCAAATATTTTGATACAACTGGACTGGGGGTGTCCCACGATGCATCTCATTTTGATCAAAAACAAACGAAAGACGATATTTATGTAAACAACTAGGAAACTCTTGGAGGTGGAGGATTCTTTCTTTTTAAGCAGGCGAAATTGTTTGAACAGGCCTCTTGAACATTAAAGATGCGAAAAAAAGAAAACAGAAGGAATGCTGAACTTGGCCTTGGCTGGAAAAGGGGTATGAAAGCGTTGGAATAAGCATGCTAAACATGTTGGAGAAGGAGTTAGTCGCCGAATTTCCCGTTTATTATCGATAATAATTGACGACAAGTCAGGATATTTTCATGTCCCTTATCAGCAAGGTTGAGGGCAGAATAAAACGCCAGGATACAAACGTGAGGCAGTTTATTCCCGCGAGGAAAATGTTATTAATAAATGATGGGCATTGTGGTTGAGGAGATGTTATGAATAGTGCTGTAAGCGTGCATTTAAATCACATTTTTCTCTCCTAATCTAGCAGTTTCTAAAATAAGGTCCTTATCCTATAATCATAGTAATAGAAACGGGCAGCTGTAGTGTTTCACAGCTACAATCGTCAGTTCATACTAGTCATTTCTCCAGCTGCTCGCTCGCATTGTATGCCTTCCATAAAGCGTAAAATTCGGCCTCGATAACTTAAGTAAATCTTTTATTATTTCCAAAACATCCCTCCTGGTATTGCGATTCTAAAGATCGCTTCCTTTCTATTTAAGATCAACAGATTATTACGGATTTCCTAGTTGAGAGCTTCCATCGCCTATCACTAAGACAAATCTTTGCTCATATTTACCTTTAGGGCCACACCAGGCGATGAAATAGACGATCACGAACGTATATATATATTTGAAATAATGTTTTGTGAATTCACTTAGTGGTATGGTGATATTATAAATTTAAAACTAAACCTTTTAGTATTCCATACAATACTAATGAAAAAACTCAACCGGTTTCGATCTTTTCAGGCCCTTATCTAGAGGTTTACGATTAAGATAACGACCTGAAAAGGTGGAAACCGGTTGGGTTTTTAATGCATACTGTGTGGAATACAACAAAGTTTATTTTTGTGTCCATAATATACAAAATTATTAATTAAAATACTCATGCAGACGATAAACGTATTTGGCCTGTGTGTCAGCGCTTGGTGATGCTTTTTTGTCAAAGGCCCTGTGATTGGTTGGTTTCATCCAATTGGATGAAAATTTAGAACCTGTCCTATCCATTTGTACAAATCGGTGATTTGTACAAACGATAGGACCAAAAGCCAGTTGGACAAAATTTTGACCGTGGGACAGGGTGCGCGTCAGTTGCATCAAATTTTGATCAAAATATTTTGACGCAAATTTGACCGTGGGACATCGGCTTGATGCATCTGATCTAAATATTTGAATAAGGATAGATTTTTTAATCAGGGATGGTTGAAATTGGTGAAATAAGTTTGGTGTTTAGTGGTCATAATTGTGAGTAATTTTATTGAAGGAAGTTGTTGAAATGTGGCATGAAAATAATCAGGAATACATGAATTAAATAAGTTGTCATTTTTAAATACATCTTATTGAAACAGTGCAGGATTATATTCTTATGAGCGATCGTGTAAATCTATATATATATAAAAGAAAGTCGAAAATCGTGTTAGTTAGAACACTTATAACTCGAGAACGGCGGCACCGATTTCAATGAGATTTGGTTCTTTGGATTCGTCACAGGCGGGGTTAACATATAGGCCATTAAAAAAAGGATAATTTCACCAAAAAAATTCATCTCTTTCCTTTGGACATGCTTTTAGGAGTTATAGTAACACAACAATTGATAAGTCGGTCAAAACTACAAATTAAATAATTTGTTTTGTTTTTACCACTTTAATAACTGAATTTAGTAACAATATAACATTTTAATTACTAAATATGTTCAAAATATTAATTAAATTGAGATTACATTTTTTAAATTTAATTCGAGCTGATTGTAAGCCCAGCCGTGGCCCAGCTCGAGTTGACACTTCACTACCGTGTTTGTAAACAAATCTCCAAGCAATTGTTGACAAACGGTAATGTCCGTGTTCCTGTCAAGGAATCGAGTAGTTTTAACTCATTTCCTTGAAAATTTCGATTGCAAATTAGTTACAGCGAAAGGTGAGATCATCAACAAAGAGTTCCAGAATATGATTGATCACCAAAAGAATCAAAGATGGTTGATTTAGCGAGCAAGAACGAAGATGTGGATGACTAAAACGAGGTAAATTCAAATAGTTCGTACTCTGCATGAATTCGAATCTTTTAAATATGTAACAAACGAAGACGAAATCACCAACTATCTATCTGAATATTTTAAGTCCTTGGACGTACCTGGCTTACCAAGGCACGATTTACAGAAAAATGTAGTTTCTGTGTTCATGATCTTTCGAAGCCTAAACCAACCATAACTATCCAACGGAACGTGTTTGGTGATTAAAATAATTGGTAATTAATGTGATTCACGCAACTTTACTCAAAGGAAAATTCAAAGGTGAGGAAGTCCTTACTCCGTAGATTCCATGATCTCAACTCATATGCCCATTTGAGCTTAAACGCATTCAATTTACAATTCGTGTTGCATTCGTGATAACGATTAAAAAATCGCATGGTCATTCTTTCAGTTTTTGTGTTGTTTGTGCTCATGTGCTAATGAAAACTCATGATTTTCTCATGGTCAATTTAGCGTGCTATGTTCACGAGTCGATAAACCATCCTCTGTATTTCTTCCTTCGCTTCAAGTGCGTAGCTAGGATAGGGGGTTTTGGGCGCAGCTAATACCACGGGTCTGTAGGGTATAGAAAACTAGCTAAGGTAAGCGGGAAGTGTGGGGGCACTTCCCCCAGACATTTTTTAAGATAAATGGTTCAAAATAGTGGGTTTTGTGGCTGTGTGAATAGTTAAATATGTTTTGTTTGTTAGTCATCCGTCCCCCAAATATTAATAACAAAATCTTTCATAAAAAAATTCTCTAAGCTCTTGGTCCCCCAAAACCTCCCCTCGCTGCGTCACTGCTTTGCTTCGCTATATTTATTTAGCTTCATCCGCTTCATCTTGCACCTGATAACAAAACAAAAACTGTTGTTTCTCAGAAGGTGCTTGACGCAAGGTATTAAACCCGAATGTGTAGGGCTCACCGTGGTGCGTTTACGCATGCAGTACGTTTACGCAGTGCATTTTTTCCAAACAGAGATACTAAAACTGGCGCGCCTTAAGTCATTTAATGCGAATGCTGCTTCATAGGGGCTTTTCTTGCACGATTTTGAGCATCAGTCAAGCGTCGGTCTGGGATCGTGTCAACCTGCCCCCTGAATGGGCCAAGTGTATGCAACAGACTTGGACCTAAAACATTTTTTTACAGCTAATAACGCAAATAGCCAACAACTGAATGCGTATAATTTTTATTTCATGAACTGCTTTATTAAACCACAATGCCCAAAATTTCTTAAGCTAAAACGTAAGAAAATTTGTTGAAAAAAATCCGCGTAAACGTGCTCCGATTCACCCTATGTAGACTCACTAAAGAAAATGTCTTTCTGACAAGCAATTTTGGTACTCATTTACGTAGTTTTATTGAATTTGTATCCTTATTTTATTATAATAAATTAAACATGATTAAAAACGATACGGCCGCTCTTGATTTATAAATGGTGTAAGTAAACTGTAAGTTCATTGATTGTTAGGCGGTACGAAGTTCGCCGGGTCAGCTAGTTATAATAATAAGTTAAATTGCTTTTTGGGGACGACTTTTTTGGAAGTTTAGAAAATCGTTTGAAAGAAGCCTTGAAACAGAATAATGGATGAATTAAATACGTAAATTTCTTGATTGAAGCTTTCGCGGCTCATGGTGATTAAAAATAAGTGACATACGGAGCACGAAGCCACCGGACATGCGATCGACTTCGAAAAATCAAGAGTCATCGCGAGGGTAAAACATTTTAAAGCCCGACTCACCCGCGAAGCCATAGAAATAAAGAAGAACAGGAATAATTACAACAGAGATACCGGATTGAGAATCAGCAGTACTTGGAACCCAGTCATCCGCAACATTTCGTCATCTTCCCCCTCCAGTCCTCACTCCTCACGCCCTCCGCCCACCCCTTCCACCTGAAATATAAGAAAAAGCCAAACCAAATCCCAGCATCATAACCTTGAAGAAATGACCAGCAGTCGGTCGCGAAACGTCGCGACGTTTCAGGTCAATCTCCATTACGACACGCGGCATACACCCGTATGTCACTTATTTTTAAATACGTGAATTTTTAAAATGCATATGATCAATATCTGAGAAGCGATCGATTGTTATGAGCCATGGTTGAAATAATTTAAATAAGTTTTTGTGTTTTAGGGTCGCATTTTGTGAAATTTTAGGAAGATATTGAAATGTTACCATTACACTAAGCCGGAATACGCATTTGAAATTAATAGTCATTTAAAAATATATCTGATCAAATTCAGTGCATGGATGTATTTTTTATGAGCGATGGTTGAAATTAGTTAAATAACTTTTTTTATGGACACATGTTGTAGGTTTGTCGAAAGTTGTAAAACTCTTGCCGTGAATCTAACTAGGAATATGTATTAGAAATTAGTAGTTATTTTTAAAATATGATAAATAAAAATTTTTTTCATAAAAAGTTTTTGATTTATACGGCACACATTTTGTGATATTGTAGGAAGTTTTAAAACGTTCCATGAACCTAACAATGAATAAGTGTATTAAATTAGAAGTTATATTTAAAATGTTCACCATCTAAATCTTTGAAGGGATAGATACTTTTGAGCGATGGTTAAAATTTCTAATACAATTTTCGTAGTTTACGGTCAACTTTTGTTATATTGTAGGAAGTTGATTAAATTTTGCCATGAAACTAACCAAGTATGCATTTTGAAATAATTTGGGATATATTTTTTATGTGCGACGGTTAAAATTGGTTAAATATGTTTTTGTGATTTATGGGACACATTTTTCGATGTTGTTGGACGTTTTTTTTTAAATGTAGTCATAAAATGAACGAAGAATAGTATTTGAAATTAGTTGTCATGTAATAATGTATCTGATCAAAATCTATGCAGGGACGGATTTTTTTCTGAGTGATGGTTGAAATTGGTTAAATAAGTTTTTGGTTTTTAGGTACGCATTTTGTGATATTGTAGGAAGTTGCTGAAATGTTGCCATATATCTTACCAGGAACATTTGTTTGACATAAATAGCCATTTTATTATGCATTTGTCTAAAATTCCTGCGGTGTTATTTTATATTGAACGATGTTTGAAATTGGCTAATTAAGTTTTAGTAATTTTGGAACATATTTTGTGATATTGTAGGAAGTTGTTCAAAGCTTCTTTGAAACTATCTAAGAATGCGTGTTTGAAATTAGTAGATATGATATGCTGTAGCTGATAACAATCCATGCAAGGATAAATTATTTATGAGAGATAGTCAAAATTGGTAATCTTACTTCATGTTTTTAGTGACTAATTTTTTGATATTGCACGAAGTTGCTGTAATGTTGCCATTTATCAAACAAGGAATACGTTTTAGAATATAGCTTTTCATATTAAGATTCATCTGATCTTAATATGAGCAGGGATAGTTTTTTATGACCGATGATTGAAATTTGTATAATAATTTTTATTTTTAAAGGGACACATTTTGTGGTATTGTAGGAAGTTGCTGAAATATTACCGTGTATCTAACAAGGAATACGTGTATTAAATAATTTGTCGTAGTAAAATGCACCTCATCAATATCTGTGCAGTGATAGGTTTTTTTTATGAGCGACGGTGTTAATTGGTAAAATAATTGGAATTCCTTTTAGGGGTCGCATGTATTATAAGAAGGTTGACATGTTTCCATGAAACTAAACAGTAATACGCGTATGAAATTTTCTTTCATTTCAAAATGCATCATAACAAAATCTGCGCGGAGATATAATTTTTATGAGTAATAGCGTAAATTGGTGAAGTTATTTTTATCTTTTTATGGACACAGTTTTTGATCTTGTAGGAAGTCTCTGAAATGTTGCCATGAAACTAATGAGTTGCTGGCTAACGAGTTGGGACATCCTTCCAAGATGGCATCATGGCTAAATCCTGGAATTGGCATAGCCAAATGGCCAATTGGGACACGGCTTTTGTACTTCTGTAGCACCCGCAGGCGCTTGTATACTTGCAAAACGTAGTCGCGTGTGGAGTAGTTTGCGAAATGTAGTTGTGCATTGCAGGGGCGCAGCTAGGAATTAAGGCTGTGGGGGGTTTAGGTGCAACTAATACCGGGGTGTATGGGGGTATGGAATACCCAACAGGATAAGCAGTAGGTGCGAGATTAATAAATTACGGAATTTTAAGATTAATGGTTCAAAATGGTGAATTTTACTTCTTTCTGAGGGATATTTTATTAATCCTTACATTATTCTGTTAGTCTATCAATCCAATTAAGTAAAATGGATTAAACTTAAAAAATTCTCAGAGCTCTGGGGGGGGGGGGGGGGTTATCCCCCAAACCTCCCCCCCCCTCGCTGCGCCACTCATGGTGTATTGTGTAATTTGTGGAGGGGACTTTTGAAGTCTGACGCTGTTCCAAAAGGTCCAGGAGACATTTTTCTCCATTTTATTTAAGACATTTTGCCATGAATAATGGTCTAATTGCCAGTTTCCTATAAATACGTGGTAAGAATGTTTGATCCTCTCATTCGAAAAATAGTTCATATTTGAATTGATTTTAATTTTTTATAAGGTAAGAACTTCGGTGAAGGCATGTATTTTATATTTTAATAGAGTATTTTGAAATTACATTTGTATTTAGTATTGAAAATACAATTTTTAGAAGTAATTTGTATTTTGTATTTGAAATACAGATTTTAAAAGTAATTTGTATTTTGTATCTTAAATACATTTGACATGTATTTTTCCCATCTCTGCTCGTAGTTTCGCACCAAGGTGGGCTCACACGGCGTCAGCCGGAACCAGAATGACGTCAGACTGGCTTTTCCCAGCATTCATACTCAGCCGTCGCGTTTTCGCGCTAATGAGAATAAGGGATCCTAAGGGGATCATTCGGAAGATCCCACGAGGCTGAACAGCAAGTCGTTGCTCGAAACGTCCGGAGACATGGAAAATATCAACCGGTGGAAAACCCGAGAAACTTTTCTGCGCATGAACATACATGTATGTGCATGTGCTCTAAGTATCTGTTGTTAAAAATTGGTGCATTTTCGAACTAAAAATCATTGATAATTTTGGTTCATATTGGCATGAGCTCTCCTGCATTAAAATTTCGTGACACAATAGGGTAGTTTCCTCCATCAAAGAAAACGAAAGGCATTGATTGCGATTCCTTACCCACCTTTAGTGTATTCATAATACACAAATTATTTGGTTTTTGAAATACCGGTTTAGACAAATGGCAAGGGTCAAATTTTATCCTCATTTGAAAAAGGCCAGATTGGCGCCCATGCGATTCCACTCCACGTGACGTCACAGGGACCTAGTTTCTACACGAGAGGATAGGAGTTATACATCGTCTGAGGTGACCAATGCATGCATGAGGCACAGAGCTCAGGGAAAGATGTCTTAATAATCACCTATTAAAACTGGCTAAGGTCGGAAAGTTTTCTTCGTTTGATAAGGTATTAATAAACCTTTTTTAAGCCAAGCGCTACCAGCCAGCAAGGTACTCAGCTACCCGCTAGCATCCTGCGTCCTATCAGCGCTCAGAGCCTCGATCAAGGTCACCTCACAAGGTGGGAGGGGGAACCAGAAATGCGTCGCACGGACACTTTCCCATCATTCCTACTTACGCGTCTTGTTTTCGCGCGCTTGAAATTTTTCACTTTTCATTTAATTGCGAAAAATAGATATCGCCATTTAAAAATGTAAAAGCGTGAAATACATACTCCAGGAATAAGAATAATAATAATAGAATAGTCTTTCGAAATAGGCAATAGCAAAATAATAGGAAACCACCCTATTTTCGAAGGTCTTTGAATCGAGGCATAAGGATATTCCGAGGTTCCGGAAGCAACATTCCAGAATATATTCAAGAATGGTGTCATTCGAGGAGATTTTCGAAGACTTTTTCAGTCTTTGAGCCAGAAATATCATCGTTTACAGTTGCAAATCAAGGAAATGTGAAAGTACCCAAAGAATCATGCAATCTCCTTCTGATTGATGGGAACACAGAGTCGGACGAAATTATTGCGATAATATTGATTCAGATGACGATGACCTTTATATATTCACATTTATGTTATTTAAATGTAGTTAGTCATTCATTTCAGATACAGAAATATGTTTTAATTCATAATGTAAGCAATAAAAAATACTTATATAGTTTCAGTTAGATACATTGATAAAATTCCTTACTATATGAAATATTGTATCGATATATCTCGGAAAAGTTTTTCAGGGTTATGTGGCGATGTTTTTAACTCATTGATATTACTTGTAGGAAGAAAATACTTAATTATGACTGTCTTAATTTCAGCACTTTTAATATTTAAAGAATGGTATTTTACTGTTTCCGTCATTTTGTTTTAGAGTGGCCCCTGATTGGTCTATGGCAAAAAAAACTTTAGATTCCGATTTAGGAACTAGTAATTATTACCTCTTAAATGATTAATCATTATAAATGGAAAAATCGTAGATCTACGTTAAATAATAACGGAGATATAAGTTTTGTCAAGCTCTTTTTGATTTCCACCCGCTGTGCATCGCCCCCCGCAAAAATGACCTGAGAGGTAGCGGGATTCTCTCAGAATGTATTTTTAAATTAATGAAAATAATTCAGGAGCAGCGTTTTTAAGAACTTTAGACTTATCCATCAGTGTGAACTGATGGGCATGGGCATCGGGCATGCTCATATATATTGAATATGATATTTTTAGAGCTTGAAAACCAATTATGTGTACATTGTAATGAGCGCTTACGCCCTACGTGACTGAATACTTTGGTTACTGCTTATACTGGCCCTGTAAGTGCTTTGTAAAAACATTGATATATAAGACGAAATATCAAGTTTTTGAGAACGGCATTCGAATTTAGCGGTATTATCGCTATTAGCGCTTTGTGTAAAAAAGTGGTACTACATACCTCTAGCTCACGAAGGACGTGATAGCCGGGCCGGGCGACGATGGATACGCGCCTCTTCTGGCGGAAATCTTTACTACAGGGACAAGTCAAGGTTCCTGAGGTATTATCCGTGGGCCCGAGTCACCACAAGTGGAAAACAAAGGGCATGTTGTGAGACCTGTGAGACGGTGGGCGGTGGAGCAGCTTTCCGTAAACAGTCATTACCTCGCAAGGACAGTCCGTGATTGTCGCCGAATATTTTGGATGATAGGTGTTGGGAAACCGTTCGCATATTTTGGCATAGCTTCCTGATGGTGTTGACGATAAGCTTCTCATTACTGTTGGATATGTTGTGAGAACGCCCTTCTGTGTATTGGAGAATGGAAGGATGGTTTAAATTGCAGTGGTATGTCGTTTAAGTGATTATTTATGTTAAAGTCTTGTTATCCTTTGATGTCAATCCTTAGTATAAATTATTTCGTGGAAATCATCTTTCATGACAAATGTGTCAACATTTTGTGTACCTCCGTGTTTGTCTAATCCATTTCTGCTTTTTTTGGCGGAAGTAAGTAATGAAATGTCTTGTGACATAGCTGTATGATGATAAGCCATATCTGTCATAACTTTGCCGGCTTCACCTCCTGGATGTCCGGAAGAATGTGGTCGCGTTCCCTTTTGAGTTGGAGTGTAAACGATTGCGTCTACATTTATTTAACTTAATGGGATTGGACCAATTAACTTACTTGCGTCTCTGTGATAAACTCATTTTTAAGTCGCCAACGGTAAATTCGTCATCAGGTCACTTGTTTCTGTTTCTAGTGCAGGGTACAATTATTAGCTGTGATTTATAAGTTACTCTCATATGTGATTAATATTTTCCGATGCCAGGTAGCATCGAATCAAGGATGCTTATGTTCGAATTTGCCCAGTTTGTTCAGCTGAAGAAAATGGCTTTCGATGTAGCTTGATGATCCAATCTTTGTTGGCTAGGATGACTGACCTCCAGGGGCTTTATTCATTTGGCCATACTTTGAACCCACTATCTGACCACCTTCTTAGCTTCTTTCATTTTTCAAAGGTGATTCAAGTGGGTTCCATGCTTCAATGAAAAATTGAAAGAAAACTAAATTTGTCATCGCAATACGTACTTTGGATGTGTATAAACTCACCATAGGAGGTGTGGTAATGCCTGCGACAGTGATGATTGCCATAAAATAGTCATTTTTGTGTTGTTTTGGAAATGAATGCAATAGAGTAGCCTCTGTCCCTCAATTGTTTTTTTATATTTGTATTAATCTGAGGCAAGGACAACTACTGCTTCCATGGAGGCTCCTGGACACAATCACATTGAGGATTTGTGATTTATGCCTTTCAATCTTCATTGCAGTGGATCAACGTATATCTGTTGTTGCTGTCAACTCTAGGCGGTTCAAAGAATTCGTAAAGCGAGGCTACAAAGGTCTGAGGGAGCCATTTCAAACTAGGATAAAAATTTTTCATTGCTGTCTTACATTCTGTGGTGTGGTTGGCATTTCCAAGTTTCATTGCAAGTGTGTTCCCAAACCTTGCATGCTTACTTTTGGCTTATTTTGTGCCTTACAACTTTCAAGATTTATTGGAATGGAGCGCTAGAAGGGGCTGTAGGTATAATGGGTTGCAAAAGTAAATGTGCAAGTATGACGAGCTTCCTCTTGGAGCTTGAGCAAACCACATCAAATCCCTCTCAATCAGTTAGGTAGTGCTATTGACAGCAGATCTGGCTGGAAAGAGGAGTAGGAAGTGGATTGGGAAGTCATTGTGGGAAATCCAGTCGTAAGAACATAGTGCATAGTCCACCCCGTCATGGAGGTATTGCATGCAAGTAATTTGACTTGAATTCAAATGAAGGAACATATATTTTCTGCTGTATTTAGACATCGTAAAATGATTGCCGGACCTTCCCCAAATCCTTAGGCCCAACACTGTCGCACCAATGTTGGAACTGATTACCTTCGGTCAAGCATCGTGTCCCGTGACCTTTGCAGTTACAGAGTCTTCATTGATCATTCTAGTCATTTTTCCCATAATAGAGGCAGAGATAACCTCATGACATACTCTTGCCGTACGTGTGACTGAATGCTTATAATACAAGTCGCAGTTGGTATGGAAAAACCATGTGGCTTACTGTTCAAATTTTGTATTTAATACTTGGAGACTTGTTCATCTTTACTTCTAAAACTAGGAACGTCTTACATTTAAAAAGTAATTTGGAGAATTGAAATTTGAATAGTGCCTTGCATGTTTTCCTGACTGATTCACCACACTTCAGGTGATTTTAATTTTGTGGAAAAACTGGAACATAAAGCCATGGGAATAAAGCGATGTTTCAAACTGCCTGCATGCATTGAAACTGTGGATGATTTTAATTTCAATGAAACTGGTTAAATAAAAAATAAATTCATTGAATATGTATGACATCCTTGAGCAAATAAGAATTATTGTTATTATGGCTGTGTTTAAGCATTTCTTTGTGGCATCACTGGTACTATTTTTTCTCCATCGAAGCTATTTTTACTTTAATTGCTAAGCATCCCACTTACGTAGCCCATGTGTGTGTGTGTAGATTGTGTGGTTTTTGCTTTTGCAGAGGGGGAGTGGGGGTGACAGTGGGATGGCAGCCACTGGTCGGCAGGGCGCCGCTCGTTCAGTGCTCTTTCGGCGCTTTGACCTCTTCTGCCTGCTCCTCTACGCCCACGCATTCCTCGCTACCGCTGTCCCTCCCACGCCTCCGCCAGACCTCCCCAAGGAGTGCGTGAGCATCCCGGAGGAGGCGTGCCCCCCTGCCGGCAGCGATTGCCCCTGTGCCTTGTCGTCTGACGCACACGTCCTCTGCTGCCACCTGGCCAGCGCCCATAAGCTGTGGCCTGGCGTGGAGTGCGCACTCTCGGCTGTGGAGGCATCAAGCATAGCCTTGCACATCCGCAACTCAACGCTGGAGGGTTTGGCTTTGTCGGTTGAAGCCTTTCCGCGGCGACCCGAGCTCTCTTCACTCACAGTGACGCACAGTGAAACCCCTCTCGAAGATTTGGGCTATGCCACGCTGACTTCTGTGGCATCAAGCGTGGCGTGTTTGAATCTTAGCGTCAATGCCATGGGCGACCTTCCCGCAGGTGCGCTGACGGGGCTGAGTCAGCTGAAAGCACTCGACCTCTCCCACAACAACATCACTCAGTTGCCAGGCCTCCCTTCCAGTGTCAGCAGAGATCAGAAATTGTGGGTTGATATCTCAGGTGAGTTGTTGCGAGTTGCTGTCATGATCCTTGCCCTTGTTATCGTCATGGTTAGTCTGTTCGAAAGGTTATGGGGTTTGTGCTGAAATCTTTTCTTGAACTGGATGAGTCTCTTTTGATTAATAAGTGCTTATAGGGGTACAGTTTGGTGACAGAAAGTAATGGTCCTTATCTCTTCCTAATAGCATAGTCCATCCATACTTTATTCCCCATGGAATGGGATGAGGGGAGAGCCTTTTCACTTCCCGTCCCAGTTTCTTCCCCAAGTGCTCATCCTCCTGCATTCTCGGCCATTTTTGATGTTTTGAGCTTCAGAATGGGCTCTTGCAAAGAGGGATTTTGCTTTGTTTCATCGAACGAGGAATTCATCAGAAATCAGAGCAAGGGATGTCAAGTGACCATTACCAATTTTTTCTGAAGTAATGAATGTGCAAGATGCACCCAAATGATGAATTTTGATAACTTTTATCCAAGCTAAGAACCTAATCCGTGGAAAGTGGGAATGAAGAAACCTTCAAACATTTCTTCATCAAACTTCATTGCCAAAAATGAACGATTGTATAAATGCTAATAACTTTTGGACCAAATTAGGGATGGTCAGATGCAATACCTCGGATTCAAATATTTGCAGATAATGTCGTTCACCAGCTAATGAAATCGAATCCAAATTCACTGAAAAAATGGAATCTTGAGAGGAAATTTTAAATTCATGCATCAGTAAATGCAGCATCCTCTAAGAGGGGGTGGAAAGAGTTCTGATCCTCTCTTCGCACGTGCGAAGGCACTCGTCCTACTATGCCCGTTTTGGTAATAAACAGTGATAAATATAGCATTCATGTTTATATTGAGGAAGTTTAAAGTTTATCTAAAGAATTTTATGCTTTTAGGACGAGTGAGAATGATCAACAATTATTGAGAGTGTGCAACCCGCGTGCCACCCAAAGTGTCTGACTGGGGTAGCATGCGCTCACTCTCGGTGCGATATCTCGGTAACCATAGGGCAGAAATGTAAGAAATTTGAAGTGATACTCTGAAAATGTCTAAAGAGTCGTAGTAGGCGACAAAAAAGTGATAGAATAATCCGAGAGTGACATCATCTTCACTTATATCCGAAAAACACCCAAAAATATCAAAATTTCAAAGCTTTGAGTGCGATGCGGCACGTTTTCCCGGTATCCGATTGCAAAAATAATTATTATGATTTATTTTCTCACCAAATGGAACAAAACTGGGGGGGGCATCCCAAAAGAAATTCGAAAAGTTTAAAAATAAGGACCACCCTAATGCGTCTGTACGTGATTTTGCTTTGCAGGGAATGAGAAACTGGGCTGCTCTGGCATCAAGGAGGCCATGTCTTGGGCTGCATCTGTTGACAGTGCCTCTCCTCCTTTGCTCTCTAATTCATCCACCTCGCGCAATGCCATTGAAGTGGTTGTGGATGTGCCTTCTCTGCCCATGCACGGGCACCCTCCCATTGTCTTCCATAACAAGGAGAACACGTATTGCGTCTCCAAGATGATGAAGGACCTCTGGTTCCCCTGGGTCGAGCGCATTTCTCTGGACAAGATAGAACAGGCCCTCAAGGTGAGCTGGTGGATATACTCTTATTGGATTTATGAGCCCTTTTGTGCCAGAGTCTTATGTAAGAAAATGCTTTCCTAGTTACGGTACTATCCATACTTTTTTGCTTGTTTTTATGGAGCTCTCTGGAGGCATGCAGTCACGCAGGTATGCTATTCATCCATCTTACGACCAAACCCACTCCCTTTCCCATTCTACCTTTCTATAGATTAGTGGCCTTTTTTTGCAGCAGAAGATTGTTATAAAATACCACGTAAAAATCAAAACATGATTTGGCAGGGTCAAATATTGTGTGCCATCAAGCTGCTTTTTTTATGTTTTCTGATGAAACCACACCATGAAATTGATGAGCACTCGCAGCTTTCAAAAGAATATCTTTCGAACTACCGTAGGATTTGGTATTAGTGAGTGCACTGGGGACTTGGTGACTTATTTTATTTTACCCCATAAATGAATATCTATGTGGATAATTAACCTGATTGCATAACATTCTCAACCACGTGATCTGTCTTTTGATTTATTTTCTACGTGTTTCATTGTGAATATCTTGATGTGTCTTATATCATCTGCGCATTATATTTGGACAGAAATCATGAACGATGAAAAATTAAATTAAGAGTAAATTGATTAGGAGATCTGAGCATCATTATCAAGTTGGTCGACCACCATAGCCGTCGTCCCTTTGGCCAGAGTCAAGAGTAGGGCTAATGCTGAAGCCAGAGTCTCCCCAACATTCTCTCATTCTGCTACATAATTACCTCTTCTGCAGGCGCCACCTCCAAATATCAGACCACCATGAACAATCTGAGTTTAAAACTAGTGTTACTCTATAATCAATACAAAATACAGTAAAATCTCTATGTAGTGAACCTCTTTACATCATAAACCTCCATACTTCATACCACACCTACGGTCCCATCAGATTTACATGTAAAATTGCAGGCAAACCTCTATATAGTGAACCTCTTAATCTCGTAAAACCTCCACTTATCATACCAAGGACACACCCCTGAGACAGCCTAACTACCTTCGTAAATCTTACCGAGAGAACTACAGACCATTAATGCAGCCGCGATTATGTACATGGAATGACATTTTCAGCGATGAATGTTTCACCGGTTTTTTTTTCTTGTACACCTTTATTATGATTTAATTTTCACGTTAATCATTAGTCGAGACCATTTTATTCCATTTGAAAGCATACCCAACAGTAAATAAGAAAAAAGGTATCCAACTATCCTGATCATTTTAAGTGGCTGTTGAATTAAGAGAGATAACATCTTTTTTTCCTCGAATCATGGCAAAAATCATGCGATAGCGCTCGCTTTCTGTAATTATTAAATACTAAACACATGTTCACTAATGCATGCATGTTTGTTTAAACAGATAAATATAATGGTTTGAAAGACAGTAGAGCCTTCAATTCCGAAGGATATGAAAAATGGTGCCTATCACTGAAACCTCTCTATTGTGAACCTCCATACATCAAATTGCCTAAATGTTGGTTCCCTCCATTATGATGTAAAGAGGTTTTACTGTACTAGGGATGTGCAAGTAGTATTTTTTGATCTTGAGTCGAGTTGTAACTTCTTGCGAGTATGGAGTAAAGGCGAGTGGTATGAACTATGGTAATTTCTGGACCAGGCGATATGACTATGCATGCACCAACATATTCCAATCGTCTAGTGCAGTTTCTGTTCTAAATTTTTGGCCAGACGTAAAAGGGGAAGATGTGGACCGTCGATAATAATTGTGTCAGAATTAGGGGTTGAATGAAAAGACTTGACAAGGCTAATTGCACATCCCTAATATTTTGTATTGATTTTGAATTAACATCTATTGTCGAGTTTGTTTTAGTTTTTTTCCTCTGCGATGTGTGTACTTTCAATATGTATGTGCCTAATTTCATGGAGCCTCTCAAAGCCATCCAGCTGAGAGTCGAAGGCCATTTCTTTGTTTGGCTTCTGTGAGATTCTGTAAGCCAAACAGCAAGGGGAAGCTCTGGTTCGTACTGCTCTTCAGTTGAGGCAGACAGTGCAGAAGTCAAGTCTCTATCCCCATGTGGGATTGGTTTTATCAAAGTACATATTTTTAATTTTAAGATAACCTATTTTTAATTGTATTTGCCATGAAAACCTTTGTCCAAATCAGACAACACATTTTAATTTTTTTTAAATCTCAGCTGCATTCCCTAAAAATTGAAGAGTTTATTATTGCATTAAAAAAAATGATGCAAAGCATACAATACTGGAAGTTTATGCAATTGTGCCTGTCTACTAGAAATTGATTAGCCCGGTAACGCCTGAATTAAAAAGTTTCTGCGATTTTTGTGGTAATCTTATATTTTAATATCAATAGAATTCTTGAGTCATTAGGTGCAAATTTCATTCTTTTAACACAATTAGTTACTGGTACCATACGGTACCGCTAGGCATTTAAGGGGTCAAAAAATTGAAATTTAAAAAAATTTTAGAAAATGTAATATTGTTCATCCAAAAGTATGCTAAAATATCAGTGATTGTAAAATATAATTTATGCATCAATTATGTAGAGAGGAAGAATAACATGATTTTAACTCTTCACTGAATTGTTGCTGCACATGGAAAGGAGCAAAGCGTAAACGCATAACTCTACATTGCATTTCAAGTATTTTGCTCATATTCTACGGGTTCAGTTTTCAGTAGCTTACCATCGCTGCTGGGGTTTGGATTTTATTAGCTGGTTGTGCCCTTCAAACGTATTTCATCAGGGACACTGGAAAGAAGATAAACCGATGTCAGTTTAGTGCGTTCTTTGTTACATGGATCAATTGCAAATCTATTTCTTTAGCCAACTACCCCGTTCAACCCATACTTCCTCTGGATAATTGTGCATGTCCCAGAGATTTTGGGGGATCCATGTATCCAGGTGGGACTGCACCACTGACCATGGGAACTCAAGCTTAGTTAGGTATCTTTTTTAAGGATTTCCTCATCAGCATCTATTCGTAGTGCATAATTGGATCCAGAACCCTAGTAAAAATGGGCCACGATCATTTCTTTGCCCTCACACTACCTTTTCAAATTCTTTTTTGTTGGTTTTCTCTTTTCCAAGTTTTACTAAGTAGCTATCTGAGCTATTGAGGCACTACATTTTGTAGCCAAACTTTATTGACCTATACTGCATGATTGCTATTCAGCCATATCTTCCAAAATAGGACATTACCGACTCATTGAAATGCAAGCACTGTTTTTCTCTGAAATATCTGCTGAATCTTTCTTTTTCCATGTCCATGAAAGGGTGCACTTTATCCATGGTGGTGTTATCACAGCAATGAATAAATCCTCTAATTTGTAGAAATCTGTCTTGTCTCATTGCCATATACACAAGCTCATTTCTGGTGTCTAGTGCTGCCTCACAATAGTGCTCTTTATTGGGAGTAATATTATACCCACTTAGAAAAAGAATTGCTACAAACGCTTTCAGTTCCTCAGTGTCATATTTCGATCATTACAGTTGCAGAATTGTGCATACTTATTTGACTCTTATACTAAGTGCGTACAGACTTCTTTGTCAAAGAATAGGTCAAAAATTGTGGCTTGGCAAGCTTTGTGAAGTAGTGAGTTGGTAATCGGGATTACAAGAAATCCTTTCGTGCACTGTGATCTCTTCATCATCTAAAATGCATTCTTGCCACCTTTTTTTTGAAATCTTCTCAGATATTTCTTTATATATTTATAAACTCCTGATTTTCCATCTTTTCGAACAACAACTCCAAAGTAGGGTAATTGGCGTCCGCTCAAGTTATTCATCTTTCTTCAGTCAAAACAAAAGGTATTCATCCTCTCTTTGCTGCAGCACATGCTACTACATTGTAAGCAGTATTGGTAAGTTATTTTCGTTTTTCAAACAGATGGAGGTTTGCAAAGTGTGTGAATGTGATTAAGATAAGTAAGACCAAAATAATTTAAAGGATTAAGCTGCTTCTTGTTGAAGTGACACCAGTCACATGGTCGAGTCTTGCCATCAGCCGTCTTTGAATTTTCCCCTTGGCAAGCACTCTCTCATACCCCCTTTCTAATTGAGTGCTTGGCTACTCTTCTTTTTCATCTTTCTGGATAGGGTTCAGGTTTACAATCATACCTCCCACCTCTTGAGCCTTGGTGAGGGAGTTCACAAAGGGTAAGAGATTCCGAAAGACGGGAACAACTCAGGGCTTTAGGTATTTGGATGACGTCATTATGTAACAAAATTTAACCCATACACACATTTTATATGCCTAATAACATTAAAATAATGCAAAACTTACAATATGAAAAATAAATTATTGCAAAATAAAGATCCGGTAGAAAACAAAAACCACAGAAATATTCGTATTTTCGCTTTCCGCCAAAGCACGGCAGTGTAAGTGCCTAGCGGTACCACCAAAATGTTTTGCATCATACCATCCCAAATATTAAGGCTCACATCAAATAACAATTCTTCATATGAAATGTGCATGCTATAAAAATCATAATTACATGACAACACCTTTGTATTATGAGTACTACATATAAAAGGTGTAAGTGAAGAAAATCGAAATACTTGCACTAAAAATTCTGTTTTGTTGGGCTAGTTAATAATTCTCAATTTTCAAGCGGCTCTAAATGTATGTAATACAGCTTTAAAAGAAGCAAACTTTTCCGGAAAATGTAGCTAAAAAGATTCTTATCAATTTAAAACTGTCAAAAACCCAAATATATAATGATAAATGGCCAAAAAGGAAAGTTTGGCATTGCACTACCAGCTGGTACCATATGATACTGCTAGGCGTGTACTGGTTAATACAAAGAACTTCCCTTTCTCATTATGTATCTCAATTGTAATATAGAAATATAAAAGTTTGATGAAGATAAAATGAGAAGGTTTTCCAGAGTATATTTTGTGGGATGTTTCCCTGGGATGCGTTTAATCTTCAAGGATGGAAGGAGAGTTGTGATGTGTAAAATGTGTCCGTGTCCATTTCATGATGTGTCCGCTGCTGTTCACCGTAGTTGGAGTGCCCCAGTGGTCAAGGATACACCTGTTTCTGCTCCATCAAGCGCTTTGAAAATTCGGAATTCTTGGTGGCAGTGGACTGCTCCAATCGTGGCCTCTCAGAATTGCCTGAAATACTGCCTAAGAACACCATTTCCCTCAACGTTACCAACAACAAGGTGAGATGTGCCTTCCATCTGTCCGTGTGTGTGAGAATATTCAAGGAGGAAGTGTATGCTCTCTCTTCTTTTTCAAAGTAATTTTGCTTATCCTTGTCTCCCTTGTGTATTCTTTAATGTGCTGCTCTCATCAGTCAGTCAACTGAACCTATCATTTGTTAGTGAAAGAATTCGGCTCGATTCCTATCCTCTGTAAGGGGTGCATTAGGCAACCTTCAATATACCCAGGCTCTGGTATTGATATCCCGTTTTTTGCCATTTGGCCAACTTCACCTCCAAAACAGTTCTACTGACGCCATCAAAATTATGTGCCGCTGCACTTTGCAAATTTATATCTGGACTTAAGTGCATACCATAATAATGAATAATACGTCAAAAATAAAATTGATAGAAACGTGATCCAAAAATACATGATTTTTATTTAGTATAGATTATATGTGGGCGTTAAAAAAATCTGCCAGAGCGAACGAATGTGGCGTTGCCACGACTTGCATGCAAAACTTTGCTTCCTGGTAACCCACACTGCCCCGTTTGGCAACATGACATTAATAGAAGTTATTTACATTCACAAGTATCAATATTTTTATACATTATTGATCATAGAAATATTGCAAATAAATTAAGAAGTGTTTCTATCAATTTTTTTTTTTTTTTCGGGGCAAACCGTAGGACAGTGAAAACTCATTTGTCACTTCTTTATTGTGAGCAAGGCAAAGCTAAAATGAAAGGTAGAAAACCTCAGTCTATTCATTTTATTCATTCTTGTCAACCCGTGGCAGCATGTGCTTTTATTTGTAACGCAGTTGTATGCGGGGTGGGGAAAGGACTGTATTTCCATATTACCGGTATCATTTTATTTTGCATCACAGCAGGCAAATATTTTGATCCCATACTTTGACGTCTTGTTCGGCATGTAAACACGGAAACTGAATCCACCCCGGAATTGCAGAAGCATATTATCTACTGTGACAGCTTCACTCATACTGTAATTATTCCGGAATTTACTGATTAACCCTTTAGCGCCTAGCGTGTTCATATGATCACAGCAAACATGTCTTGCTCCACGTAACCCTCCCTTCCGCATTTCTCAAAATTTCGTTGTGGGTTTTTGGTAACAATATCTCGATACATTTGTTGTCCAAATGACGAAATATTAAGTCCTTTCAACAGAATGTTTTTGATACACAGCTTTCTTAAAGTGGTGGTCTACCCTTCACTGCTCCGCGTGAATGCATGACTTCAGTTAACTACATAATTCAAGAACATTTTTCTTTTAATTCTGATACATTCTGGTTCATGAGCTTAGAATACTTCAATGTACTCTACATAATAATATTTTTATAAAATGTTTGTAAATAATAATATTATTTAGAAAAAATTGTACCCGTGATCGTACGATCACGCTAGGCGGATACCGTAGCAATGGAGTTCCACGTTGAAGGCAGCCTTACGAACGATTCTTTCGATGAAGGTAATAAGGTATTTCTCATGCGTGACAATATGATAAGGCGCTGGTGTTTCATAGCTTTTATGTTATTCTTTTCACTTTATGGCTGCGAGTGAAGAATTGTATGCCGATTATTATGTAGCGTGTCTGCAGTGAAGCTATTTTGGATCACATTTTCACATCTGTAAATACTCTCGTTTGAAGCGTCGCTACAAATTATACCTAGGTTCTCCTTTACAATGTAGCTACAAATAAAATAAGTCATGCAATACTATTCTGTAACAATATCAGTCAGAAAGCCATCAAACCGGAGTGTGGAGTTTTACAATGTAACAAAGGTGTTTCACAGTTTTTTTTTCGCTGTGTAATGATTCGACTGAAATTTCGTTGATGTGTGGGTCCCTTCAGGAGGTAGACGTTCTTTTCTTCTACTAAAAGGCTGAGATATAATACAATCACTAGCTTTATATTCAATATTGAACGTGACGTGTGGGATACACGTGCATCGGAGACAATGAACTCTAATACGAGGTAAGTATGCTTAGATTTACCACGGCAATTATAATTGAAATCTTTATAGATTATTGATTCAATGCGACTGTTTTTAGAGAAATGACTCTTCAAGAAGTTCTATCTCCACTGGAAGATGATCAGGACGATGTTTTAGGCATCTACATAGAACCTCCAGAGAGTAACGTGTTATCTGAAGAAGATTCAGCGGAGGAGGATGGCGGTGGCTTCAGTGATAATCTGTCTTATCGTCAACTACGAGCAGGAGCTGAAATATTAGAGAGTACTCAACGAGGGGAATGTGAAAGTGATGGACTTGAGACGAGTGGCAAACGGGTAAACTCAAAGAGGAGGAAAGTGAAACGAGTATTGACTACTTGGAAAGATGAAGATCTCTGTGTAAAAAATTCATTATTTCCGGACGCAAATTATTGTGACATTGGTGAGAAGTCGCCTACTGAAATTTTCGTATTGTTTTTTGACGATGAATTAATTAACTTCCTAATTTTGCAGTCAAAAGATTATGCCGCATTGCAGAATTTTCGTAATTTGAATATAACAGCTGCTGAAATGAAGGCCTTCCTGGGAATTTTGACCCTCTAGGGTTATAATAATGTTCCCAGTAAACGTGATTACTGGGACTCATCTGGTGACTTACGTAATGAATTTGTTGTGAATGCTATTTGCCGCGATATATTTTTTAAAATATCTAGGTTTTTACACTGCGCAAATAATTGCCAGCCTAATGCAGAAGATAAAATGTGGAAACTGAGGCCAATTATGAATATGTTAAAAAACCGATTTCTAGCTATGTTCCGTCCTGAGGAGCATCTGGATTTTGATGAGTGCATAATGAATTTGATTGAATAATTTGGGCGACACCCGTTAAGCAGTACCTACGCGGTAAGCCTATTAGGTTTGGCTATAAAGTATGGTCTCTAAATACCACTGCCAGATATTTGGTGAACTTTGATGTTTATCAAGGTAGAAACCCTGCATCAAATTCTGAGTACGAGAAAATGGTAGGGAAATGTGCTGCACCTCTTCTACAAATGCTGGACGAAATTCCACAAGAAAAAAAGAACCTTGCCTATAAACTATATTTTGATAATTTATTTACTGGGTTTGAACTTCTAAAAGAGCTTAGGTCCAGGGGCTATGAGGCCACTGGAACTATTAGAGAAAACCGTATTCCAAAAGACTGTCCAATAATGCAATCTAACGAAATACGCAATAAACAAAGGGGTTTTTATGATAAATGCCTCAGTAAGGAGGATGGCATTGTTTTGGTAAAGTGGGTAGACAATTCCACAGTTCGCGTGGCTACCGCCTGCCATAGCATTTAGCCTGTAGCTCTTGTGCGGCTATTTTCACGGGCAGAAATGAGGAATGTTCGCATTCCTCGCCGATCAGTGATTTCAGAGTACAACCGTTACATGGGGGGAACAGACAGAATGGACGAGAATGTGTCCTACTACAGAATAGGGATAAGAGGTAAAAAGTGATGGTGGTGCATATTCACATGGCTAGTGAACGTGTCATTGAACAATGCGTGGGTTCTTCATAAGAAATCCGGAAAAACGCTCTCACAATTACAGTTTCATCGCAGCACCGTCCAAGTGTATCAGACAAAATACAAAAATCCTCCTATTAGTGTAGGGCGTCCTTTGATATCAAGGAATAGTAGTATCCACGTCCGAGTAAGTGATGAAATTTGCCTCGACGGTATTGGCCATTTGATTGAACCATGTAATCGACGATGCTGTGCAGGTAAATATTGCCAAAGTACTATTTGTACCCAATGTGTGAAATGTGGCTTAGGGCTTTGTGTACCATGTTTTGCAAACTTTCACAAAAAATGAATTTCTTTGCTGTTCACATTACGTTTATGCCTTTTTGGCGTATGTTAATGTGACATGGCCATATGACATCTATTTATTATGACATGGCTTAATTTGTTAATACCATAAATCCTTTGTCCAGAAGAACAAATAAATATGACTTAAAATTGATGTGTTTTATATTTTTCAAAGACTTTATCCGGGGAGCAAGATAAATGCTGCGATTATTCGATGAGTTGAATTACGCGAGTGGGGATGCTACTGCTACGGTATCCGCCTAGCGTGATCATATGGACACAAGTCATTTTCATGAAACCACTGCACATACTTCTATAATATTTGATATATATGTTTTTAAGACAATAGCGATCAATCCCTGAAAAGAGGAAAAAAATCGGAGGAAAAAAAAATATTCCGGCGTTAAAGGGTTAAGGTTTAGAAAATGTCTCTAATTCGGGAAAATTTGTCATTTTTCTTCAATAGTATGGTTTCCTATTATTTTTTAATGCCTAAATCAGAAGAGATTTATTACTCCTGGAGTACGTATTTCACGCTTTTAGATTTTTAAATGATGATATCTATTTTTCGCGATTAAATGAAAAGTGAAAATTTTCAAGCGCGCGAAAACGTGACTGCTAAGTATGAATGCCGGTAAAACTCCGTGTGACATCGTTCTGGTTACCGCTCTGGCAAGTGAGGTGACCTTGGGGTGAGTGCGGATACAACGCAGGATGCTAGCAGGTAGCCGAGTACCATGCTAGCTGGTAGCACTTGGCTTAAATAAGGATTATTAATACCTTATCAAAGCAAGAAAACTTTCCGACCCTAGCCAGTTTTAATAGGTGATTATTAAGACATATTTCCCTGAGCTCTGTGACTCATGCATGCATTGGTAATCTCAGACGATGTAAAACTCCTATCCTCTCGTGTAGAAACTAGGTCCCTGTGACATCACGTGGAGTGTTATCACATGGGCGCCAATCTGGCCTTTTTCAAACGAGGATAAAATTGACCCTTACCATTCGTCAAGACCGGTATATCTAAAACGAAATAATTTGTATACATATTATGAATACACTAATGGTGGGTAACGAATCGCAATCAATGCCTTTCATTTTCTTTGATGAATGAAACTACCCTATTCGTTACTTTTGCAAATGTTATCAAATCTCAGCATTCTTAGCAAATATTTGAACCTATTCACACCTATTACAAGTCAAAAATATTCAGTTCATGTTCTATCTGCACTCCAGGCTTCAAAATAATTTTATGGTTCAACTTTTGCATCCCAGCTACATACAGTAATCACAAAAGGGCCTTCCGTTTAATTAGGTCCGTTTCCCTTGTATCCTTTGATGCGGAAAATTACCCTGCACACTTCGAATTTTTGTATTTATGAAGGATACAATATCTGATAATATATCATCTGGAAAAAAATTTGCCAAGAGCCCAAAATATCCGATACATTTCTTCCGTTACCCAGAGGTCCAGGTAGACGTTTCAGCAAATTGCGTCTCTCAATTCTGAGATCTTTTTGTTGGCATCAAAGCAGACCACTCTGTCCCGCTGTTTTTTCCACGAAGGAAGAAGCTCTTGTTGCGGGCGATTGCTCGTCCTGGCTTTACTCAGAAAATGAGTCTTGATCCGAACGGCAAATGGTGTTATTGCCTGCATCATTGTCGCTCTCATTCAAATCTTTATGTATAGAAATTATGACTATGATAGTCATCCTACTTGATTTTAAGTGTTTGTATCATTTAAAGATCATCCTTTGTTGCCAACCAAGTAGGCTCTTGCATTTTGTTTAGAGAAGATTAGAAAGCTTTTCTTGCTGCTTGAAATTATAATAATCGTTATTGCTGTTGGGTACAAAAGACAATATGACAACATGTATAAAATTAATAACTGCTGGTCAGTATACATCAGATGTCTCCTTGCGAAAGGGAATGTAATCTTACATGCGCACCACGTTTTCGTTTTTGATATCTGAAATGTTCTTCTGAAACTTATTTTACTCTCTCCTCTATTATATTTGAAAATTTCAATAATTTAAGTGTCCATAGGCAGCTATTTTCATCTTTTTCACCAAACGTGGTTTTTATAAAAATGTTATTTTTATACTTTAATATTATTTAAGTTTTCACCTGCTGAAGATGTTTTATTGTTTGCTATCTTTTTATGTCATGCTCAGCCTTACATCCACTGATTTGGAAGGATTTTGCATCGCCATTTTTACTGTGCAACTGTTTCTGTGAAATAAACAGTGTCAGTAAAAGTATGTACTGAGAAAATGTAACTGGGCTTTATTGCAGCTCCTTCAAAAAAAAGTAATCAATTATGAGTGAAAATTATTGAATTTAAAAAGTAATCAGTAAAATTACAGTTATAAGTACAATTGCTTCTTGTAAGACTGTCCACTTTTAAGGCCTGTTTACACGATACATTAACACGTACGGGTTAATGTACGTTTGCGTGAATGATTTTTGTGGACCGGAACGGAACATGTACGAATGCATGAACCAAATTAGAACAGGTTCTATTTTCTGTGCATGCATTCGTACAAGTTGGGTGGTTACACGGTGTATTTTGGCGTTCATTCTCGCGTTCATACATTTAGACATTAACCCGTACGTGTTAATGTACCGTGTAAACAGGCCTTTAGAGACCCTGTGGCAACTGTCGAATAGTGCACTAAAAATGTGAAATAGGTAATTGATCCAAAAAAATTGCTAAATTTGCAAATTCTCTTGCTATATATATACAATTATAACTGCTGCAACAACACAAGGGGTGTCATATTTTGCACCCATCCTAAGTAACCTAAAACGTAAGGGTGGCTTAACCTGTACAAGCAAATTATGGTACTCAGGAGTACATATGTATGTATATGATATTATCTGTAGGCATATGTAAATCAGTGTTTATGATCAGAAAATCGTGGATTAGGAGAAAGTAATGATTACAATGAAAATAACGATCACTCTTTCATCATAAGTAGTAAATTAAAGGTAAAAATTTCATATCATAAAAAGTAATCGGTATAAATACAAATTAATGCAAGAGTAATCATTACAGTTAATCTTTTTACGTTTACTAGATTACTTACCAATGCTGAAAATATAGAATTTCTACTTGCAAAGTACATACTTATGAAGCTTCTTGAATAACCCCAACACACCATAAGTGGTAATATTAATTCAGCCAGTCTTGCTAATTAGTCATTACCTATTTAAAACTAATCTTTATCCCTAGATCCAGTGTCTTGATTTCTTAGTTGTGTACCTCTGCAGCAGGTTGCATCAAAAAATTACACTGTAGTTTTTGGTTATCTTTCATTATTGCTCTCAAACTTACCCCAACTTTCTTCTCAGTGGAGGTTATTTATCTGAAGTTAAGCCTCTAATTCCTGGCTTAGGAATGATGTCTTAGGACTGATTGGCTGCTGTTAATGATTCTCAATTTAATCTGCAAAATTAGATTTTTCATGTGTTCTATTTTGTTTTACAGCAGAATAATTAAGCCTAGGTGTGCTCTCAGTGAAAGACTGTTGATAATAAGAAATTGTTATAGTACACTGTAGTGTTTCCCAATTTTAGTTAGTTGAACTCTGTAAAAAGATGATGAAAGGTATATTTCTGGAATCGTTTGTTGTCAAGTAAAAGTTGCAGAATTGCCTAATGCTCTTAAGGCCCTTAATAAGAATTGTAATGATAATAATGTGTGCCACCGTTCAGAAATTGAGATCAGGCTAGACTAACTGCTGGTATTCTGTTTTCAACTTTTACGATGAGACCACGAGGACAATCTGCTTGAATTAGTCCTTTTCCGACTTTGGCAAAAACAGAAAGAATGCCATTGGAAAGAAAACCAATTTTCTCATTCACTGATGATGACTGCACATATTGTATTGGGGTACTTTTTTCCCAATTGGACATGTTTTTAGATGTCAGTGTGTGTATCAGTACCCTATCTCTCTAAACTGACAATTCTTATCCTATTTATGCTGTGGCAGGTTTGACATCCCTTCTAAAATTGAGGAACTCCTTCTGTTCATATTTCCAGATATCTAGTCTTGACATTTTTGGAACAAATGTGTACTACAGGGAAATCCGCGAATTTTATGCTGACAACAATCTAATAACGTCAATTGTGCCATTGGAAGGATCCCCTTTCTTCAACAGCTTTCAGCATTTGTCTCTAAGTGGGAACAAGCTGAAGCATGTGAGTGTCTGATATGTATATTTATTTTTTTGTAGTTATACTGTTTCTGGGGTAATTTTGCATTGATGTTTGCTGATCGCAATGAGGCATTGCCTCTCCACGCTGTCGTTAAACTGTGATTTGCCAAACAATCATCAAGGACAAAGTTGCTATTTATTGATTGTTGAAAATGAAAGCATCAAAAAGCATCAACCATCCAAGCACAAAATTATCTTTTCTCTTGATCTCCCGTGTTAAGCAAAGGTTGTTACTTGAATACTTTGTCAATGAATGGTTTTACAATGCCACCTTTCCATTTTATTGAGCAGCAAATTATATGCATGAACTTCTGCCATTTGAAATTTTTTTGACCATTTTTTGCGTGCATGTTATCCCTTCATTTGTGAGTGGGTCTCTCCTCTTTTTCCATCAAACTCGTCATTACTGACCATGCATTACTTTTTTCATTCAAATGTTTACTGTGGCAAAACATTGTCTTTAATTCTGAAGTTAAAATAATGTTAGAATTTTTATGCTTGTCGTAATCATTGTAATTGTTTATTTTTTCTTTAGCTTCCATTATACCTGCTTAAGAGGATGTTTAGTGAAGATTCTTATGTGATCCGATATTTGTCCCTTGGGAAAAACGAATATCATTGTGACTGCAATACATACAGTGGACTCAAGGTGAGTGGCCCCACAAACGTTTCAAAGGCTACCATTTGTTGTTTTCTTTAATTCAGGCTCTATGGTGACCTCATGAAATTCTTGAAAACCTTCAAAACTTGGGGAAATGTTACGCACTGGAAAACTTGAAGGAGATTTTACTGGTAAAACCTGGCATTGGATTAATTTAAGTATACCGGCACTAGCCACGGTGATAACTTTTATGGGAGTCGCCCGCAATGCACAAAGTGTGCGAAAAATCCACAGAGAAAGAATCAATCCCGGTCAAGGCAAATGATTTTTTCCCTGTGAATTTTTTGCACAATGAAATTGGGTTGTTCACAAAGACCTGTAATTGCAATTCATGAATAGAATTCAGTGCTGAGGGATGATGAGAGGAAAAGATAAGACAAACAATCTTCCTCATTCAGACATTCCCTCATAATTTTGAAATAAAATACACAATGCAAAATATGTTGCCCACTGTTTTTGACTTGGTGACATAATAAGAGTTTTGGCTCATGTCAGTGACTCATCGAGAGGAACCACTCACAAGAGTGTAAACTATAACAAACCACATAAAGTCAGCAAACAAAGCCAAGGAGTAGTGGAGACATGGTGGGAGTAGGTGATCTCATTAATTTATCTGCCTTAGGGATAGGATATAGAGATTGAAGGAGTGGTGCAAGGAGAAGTGGGTGATGGATTGCAAAACAAAAAATAAAAAGAATGGGTCTTGCTGTTTTTCAATCTGCATTACAATCCGTAATAAAAAAGTTGAATTGGAGCGATTTTTAGCAGAGAGGGTTGACCGACTCCCATCTGCTAATGGGGAACGTGCATGAAATTTGTTCATCATGCTAGTTTATTTATTTCCATTACCCCATAAACAGGGCATTTATGACCTTTACAATGGGGGCTTAACGATTAACAATGAAGGACATTCAGAATTCATTAGTCTCATTGAATAGAAAATTTTCTCAGGAGTCCAAATATGTAAGCCAAACTCTCCTAGTACTCCACAAACATCAATAAATGCTAATTAAAAATGCTCAAATATCACTTGAAGTCACGTGACCTGAAACGCCTCTGACGTCATCGCACGGTACTCCATTCACTTCGCTAAGAGAGTAGAGTGGTAGAGCCTTGAATGCGAGGTATCGAAGTAAAAATCTTCGTCGAGCTTTGTAGTAGTCCCTAAAATGACAAATTGACTTAAGAGGGATTTAAGAAAGCAAAATACCTCAGTTTACTTTTGGTCGACTTCTTTATGGCGGCTGATTTTCTGAAAAAGTGATTGCTTTGTCACTAGCACGATCGGGGAGTAAAATAAGGCAGGTAATTAATTATGAGAGTAATAAAAATTATTTTGCCAACGTTTTTAAATATTTATTTATTGTCCATTTAGATTTATTATATCCGTTGCTTGCTGAAAATCTATCTTATGTATTTACTTAGTTACCTACCATGCGGAACTTAGATAGTTTTCCCTAATTGGCCGAAGTTGAGATCCAAGTGATTGTGAAAAGGTAAAAAAAGTATTTGATAGATACAGAAATAAGTTTCAAGTACTATTTATGCTGTGCTTACTCTATTTCCTGTTTTTGAACAGAAACCCCCTGCAGAAACAAGACAAAATTTTAGATTTTGCGTTGACATGCAGCGAACTTTATGGGCATCACAGCAGCAAATACTTAGTTTACCTTACCAAAAGCCACATATTTCTCGTATGCTCCTTATTTTTCCCTTTGGTTTAATCGTTATCAGCATTTATTCTCATGAATAGCCACCTTCCTTTATGTTCATACTCCTACAATCAGTGGACTATTAGGTACATTTCTAGGGTTATTTACAAGATGAAACGAGTGATACATCTTAAATTTGGTGGGTGTCCGAGAAATACTGGCGATTTGATAAAACCCTTCAGTAACCCTGATTTAAGAGTGTACTTATGTTGAGAAATATCCCATTGACATTGTAAATAAAGTAATTAACTCCATTCCGTAGGTCATCAACCACTTTCTTCTCTTATTTTTGTCCTTTGGGGCACCAGCAAAAACCTTTTCCGATGAGAAAGTAGAGGTACTTGAGTGGCAGGGCACTAAATACGATATATATGGTTTTCACACGTTTGTATATTGAATATCCATGCTGCAATACACTAATGCCACTAACCAAATGATGTGGGTGTCCAACGTAGATCACAATCTGCAAAAAACTTATTTTCATTTAATCTTTCCAAATCTCCCCAAACAATCCCCTTTATTTATTTCAACAACGCCTTGGCAATCCAAAATATTCACAGTCTGCATTTTGTCGTTAAAACAGGAATTATTTTTGCCAAATTTGCATTTGAGCCCTCGTAGATCGGTTTTCTATCCTCTTCCTCAGTCTGTCATCGGTGGATACCGTGCCGTGACGTCACGCTGCGATGACGTCGTGTTTTCAAGCAGCCGATGAAGATCAATTTTTAAAGACTCATAACTCAGCTAAAAAGCATTATTCATGCGCAAGATTTTCGGCGAGTACATCATTTGAGGTAGAGGTCTTCTTATTCCAGTACTTTAAAAAAATTGTGCATGTTCCCCGTTGTCTCCCCAGTTCTTCTCTGCGTTGTCCAGGTGCTTTGGAAATCCCAGAAAACTGGTAAGCATAGAAACAGCTCTCCCTTCATGATCTTGTCTGGTGCCAGGTGGGGTGAGAGAGTGGGGATTGTTTGAGTAGGTGATGGGTGGCCTTGGAGGAGAGAGAAAGGGTGGGATGAGTTCTTGGATGGAGGGAGAGACATGATTGGGGAATTTTGGACTATTTCTCATTTCAAACTGGGCCTGGAAAAGACTGGATTTCCCAAAAAAAAACTATGAATGCATCTGCAGAACTGCTATATAAGAGTTGAACTGCTGGTTGGGCAGGGTTGGAGGCAGAGGTCTGAGACAGTGGTCCGTGCTAGAGTTCTGAGCAAGAGTTCCAAATGTCCTTAGTGTGAATGTCCTTTGCGTTGAAGTAATCCTGTGGCAATTCCAGAGAGATTTCCGAGGAGGGTATATTGCCCGAGGAAAAATTTCTACGGGAGTGATTTCTGGCTGTTTCTACTTTAAAAAATGCCACTAAAGTAAGTGCTGAGGCCCAAATTGTTGAGTGAATTCAATTCAATATGAGTACAATGACTTTGAGATAAGGATGTGCATTTGCTATTGATTACAATAGCAACAATTTTGTCAACATCAGATACTTAAGCACAAATAGTACATATGTTCTTTTTGGTGGAAATTCAATGTTTCCATGAAAATTTGAATAAAAATGATTTTCCAAAATAATAAAAAATGTGCACAACCTCTCATGAAACGATGGATAAATGTTAAGTTTCACTGAAATGTTTTGAAAGTAATTCTCTTGTGTATTACTCCTCAGATTTTCGTATTATCATTTCTTACACTAATTCTTTTGATATCAGTTTCCATGGAAAGCTCTCCAATAGCCATAATGTACTCTGTTTCATACTTCTCTTTCTTTGCATTTGAGTTTTTAATTTCATTTTCGTTTAGAGCTATTGTAGAGCATTTAAAAAACTAACAATGCGATGATATAATCTCCAGTTTGCAGAAAAAACAAAGATATTTAACAACTTTAAAACTGTTCAACTGCTGCCAAAATTATGTGAATGAAATACATTTACTCCCCAATTCCTCATTAGTACTGTTTATAATTTGAGATCCTTTTCTGGTTAAACCCTCTTCAGTTTGATATTAACATTCTTGAAAATCCTGCATTGCACTGCAATCTCAGCACCCTTTGCCTCAATCAGAAATGCATATGGACTGCTACAAGTTTACATAGGTTCTGAACTGAAAAGAATTCTGATTTAAAACTTATAACCAAATGTTGCCAATAACGCACGTTCTTTTCAATCTCTTAGGATTGGATTATGCAGTACAAGAAAGAAGTCACTGACTACGAGCAGATGTGGTGTGATTCAGACGTGCCCGACACTAAGGTAGGTTCACAGTTAACTCATGTTAACTAATGGTGAAACCTAGAAACATCATATGCTCTGAAATACTTAACATATCCTTACGTATCTATCTGTCATTCACATCTTCTGTTGCTCTTTTGTACTGTTGGTTAGTATGTGGTGTATCATTCAGAGGTATTGAGGTAACTTTGCCACATACTATGAGAGAAATATTCTAACTTCACCTCATGAACCCTGCTTAAATATACCTCAGTGTCCTTATGTAGAAATCGTTCTTGACCCTGGCATTTTTCTTTTTTGCCAAAGTGTGTTTGATCACTCTTCCTTGATTGGGTGATAGCTGGTATCCGTCTTCCCGGGTGAAGTTTTTTACATGAATTTCATAATGTGTAAGGGATTATGAAATCCACGAAAACCTTCAACAGGGATGACGGATACCAGCGATCCATCTCATGGAATAGAGAGTTCTTGGGAGAACCAACTTGGGAGAAAAAGAAAAATGCCAGGGATGACGGACCGATGAGAAATTTGCTGACTGAAAATATTAATGATGCGGAGGTTTACTCCATTACTTCTGTCACATTTGCGGCACTTTACCACACTTTGCACCTGGTTTTCTCAAACAAAATTGTGGCACTTAGAGCTCTTGATGGTAGCATTCATATTCTATGCTCCACCACATGATACAAAGTGTCCTCATTTTCTTTGAATATTTGTATTTTGGGCTTGTATCTGCGAATGGTTTTTTTAGAAACACACAATTACTTGGTGGAAGAGACTAAATTGAAGCCTCATGAGTATTCATGGTGATATTGATGAGCTGAAGCTAATTGTCCCAGAAAAATGTATCTTTAAGTGGAAAAGTGTTTGTTTGCATCAGACCTGTGAATTTACCCCTGGAACATTTCTCAATGAGTACTAGCTGTCACCTACGGGTAATGCAGCATGTGTGTATGTCGAACGTGATGTTTCAACTCCTCCGTTCATTACTCCTTTTTTTTGCGATCACCCAAGGACTCAGGAGGAGTCCCTTTTTTTGTCTGTCCTGAGGTTGCCAAGCCATGTAATTTTTTTCCTCTACAGTGATTGGGCCATACATGTGCACCATTTGTCAATAATTAGATTCTGATTACTGCCTATAATGGGCTCGATTAAGCTATTTACGATGTCTGAAGGAGAATTTGATGAGCAAAATGGAACTTGTGGCTGCTTTCTACAATATATCTCCAATTACTTGTGTTAAATGATTTTGCTTCGCATAAACCAAGTACAGTGAAACCGTGATAAAATGAGACCCCATGGTGATCAAATAAACTCTCGCTGTAGCGAATTGTTGCTTTACCGGAGGTGGAGCAAGTAAGAGCCAATAAATCCATTGTCAACATATAGGAACAGGATTGGTGCTATGACGGAGACATTTCTATCCGATAATCTTAAGCATAAATCCAGACAAAAGGTGATGTATTTGTTGCTTTTTTGTTGCTTACCTTAATTACAAAGAAGCCATTCAATTGTGCCAAACTGAATAAAAATCATGCAAAGCTTGCTTTGTCAACATTATCCAAATTCACAGCCGACGAAGCCATTTTTCTATGTACGTTGTGCATTCACGTGATCAATCTATATTATTTTGATATTTTCCACTAAAAATTCAAACTATTGCTGATAAAACAGTATGACAGTTATTTAATGCCTCAAATGCTCATATTGGTGTATTTTTATTGTTCCTGTGCATTTCGTGGAAGTAGCGTGAAATAATGTATCGCATTTGTTTCTGCAGACGAAAAAGATGGAAGGAAGTAGAACGATCCTGCCTTAGAAGACCTTTTCTGTCATCCAATGTAATATCTTCATTATCTACACTAAATAGTCTGGTCAACATTCTTAATGATGTGATTAAAATTGTCTATGTTTAAAAAAAGTTCCATTTTGAGTGTTACACCCACGACGTCATTGAAAGAATACATTGAGTGTATCCAAGGCACTGCAGTAAAAACAATTTGAATTAAAATTGGTAATATAAGTAAGGATATTTACTTGATATTATTTTACGAAAAATATAACACAGATATTATGCTGAAGTCACTTAAGTAAAACAGAAGCAAGCTGCAAGAAACTGTGACTATTATAGCATGCATGGGAAAAATGTGCAACAAAGAAATGAAAAAGTATATGCATCTGATGGACCATGAGGCTAGCAAAACTTAAAAGTATGAATTTGTTGACTTGACATCTCAATAATGACTGCGAAACATGAAAAGGAATGCAGAATTTTTTAAATGGAATAAACTAAAAGTGCATCATCAGCCTTTCACGTAAGTCATTGATAACAATGCATTACCTTCATCTAGAAGCATCATTCCAAGAAACACCCCATACTGCAAGGGTTTTCTCAGGAAATAGGTTGTACGAGAGCTCCGTTTCATGTGCATTATATCAAGCGTGGAATACTTCCTGAGATATTCCACTAGGATAGGAGTCCTTTCTCCCATGGCTTCGGGTTTACACCGCAGGCATCACCAGCAATGATGAAAGGAGATAATGCTTTCGTGGTTTAAATAAGTATAATCAACCTTTCGAGCACGTGAAGTTCTTGATTACTGAAATGCTCCGCTTTAGCCTTAAGTGTAGCCCCTTACTCAGTACATAGTTCCTGCAGATGGAAGTGGGCAAAACCACCCGAGCAAAGCTCCTGCTAACTCTTCATGTTCTGCATTCATCGGTTGCTTTTGTTTTTTTAAATTGTGAAGAGCAAATTAGGAAGGTAAATTAATTACGCCTCTCTCGCATTGCTCCATTATTTTCATCTCGCTTAGACGTATTTGGTGTTTTTTGGCCATGGTGGCTACCTTCAAATGCTCTTTATTTACGCAACTCACGGACGTGCATGTATGCTGTTGACTGCTTTCTCCTGCCTGAGGAAAAAAGATCGAGCACTCGCGAATGTTAATGCCACGGTATTTTCACCGAAATGAACGACTTATTTATCAAACGACTGTTTACCACATGAATACTTTCTTTTATCTCCGTGGAGGTTCAAAGCATAAATTTTCAAAAATTTCATGCAAATCTTTTGGAATTCTGAAAGTTAAAATTCATTGACCTCTCAATAATTTCTATTGGTGTGGTTTTTCTCTGCGTTGTGAAAAAACGAAAAAATTAAAAAATGCCACTTTTCTGTCAATAGTTGGTGTGCTTCAGGTAGTTCAAAAATTTTAGATGTTTTTTAAGAAAAAAGGAATATATTAGAATTCTTTGGAAATTTGATATTATTGGCGATATTGAAAAAATAAAAAAAGGCTTATAAAAATTGAGGGAAAGAATGAAAAATAAACAAGTACAGATCAGAAGAATGTATTTTCATAAATGTTTTTAGTTTGAAAAGACTGCAACAGTTTCACACACCGCAGTTTAAAGTAGTGAAGAGTGAAAAGTTTTTATTTTTAAATTCGAATTTTTAAATTTTTGCAAAATTGAGAAAAAAATTAATATTTCACTTTTCATATGATGTTATACAAAAGTTCATAGGGAGGAAAAATAATTGTGGGACACGTTTTTTGTAACCCTCAAATTCAAACCAAATATCCGCATGAAAAATGGCGATATGCGTTGTTCTTCTTCCCATTCCTTGGACGTTCAAAATGTTTATTTTTAAAATTTTTGGGGTTCAGAAAAATGAAACTAAAGCAATGGAAAAAATTTAATTACATAGTTCCCGCTTCCTAATGAAAAATTCGAAAATATAAAAAAATTACTTTACTGACAAATTTTGTGTTCTTTGGGCACACGAGAATTTAAAAAATTTTTTTAAGAAAAAACTATTACATAGGTAATGTTCACAAACATGAAACTTCCGGTGTAATTCAAAAATTTTAAAATTGGACCTTCACAAGTAAGGGAGAGAGTTTAAATAAACCAGTACAGGGCGGATAGGATTTTGTTATATTTTTTTGTATGAAAACTGCTTAAGTATCACGTATAGCAGTTTAAGGAAGTGAAAAAAATGAAAAATTTTCTACTGAAATGGAAAATGTAAAGACTTTTACAAAGGTGGTAAAAAAATTAATTTTTTGCTTTATGCATGACCTTGTTTATAAGCTCATAAGGAAGAGGAAGAGTCATTTAGCTCACCTTTTTGTGATTCTGATGTTAAAAATGGAATATTCATACATAAATCGGCGAAATAAACTATTTTTCTTCCACCTCCGTGGAGGTATATAGTATATTTTTTCAAAAATTTTAGCAAATATTTTTGATTTCTGAAAGTTAAAATTTATTGACCGAACAAAAATCGCTGACGGTCTAGTTTTCTTGCTTTCCTCTGCATTGGAATAAACGAAAAATTTTACTTACCTGCCAACAGTACGCTTCAGGTAGTTCAAAATATTTAGATAATTTTTAAGAAATAAAGGACGGCAAGTGTTTCCGGTAGTTGATATTTTTAAAGAATTTTTTTTAAGAAAAAGGCTAAAATAGTGGTAATCTTCACAAAACTAAAATTTCTGGTGTAATTTAAAAATTTTAAAATTGGATTCGAAGAAGTATCAGAAGAAAGTATTTTCATAAACGCTTTAAGTTTAAAAAACTGCAATGGTTTCACATATAGCAGTTAAAAGTAGTGAAAAATGAAAAGTTTTTGTAAAATTTTTAATCTTATAATTTTTTGAAAAAATTGTCTAAAAAATTAATATTTGACTTTACACATTACGATGACAACAGTTCATATGGAAAAAAATAATTGTGGCACGCGTTTTTTGTAACCCTTAAATTCAAACCAAATATCTGCACGAAAAATATTGCGAAATGTGTTGTTCGTCTTCCCATTCCGTGGACGTTCAAAGTGTTAATCTTCAAAAATTTGGGTTTCATAAAACTAAAACTAAAGCAACGGAAAAAATTCGAATTACATAGTTCCCCCTTCCCCATGAAAAATTTGAAAATCAAAAAAATTATTTTACTGACAACATTTAGTTTTCTTCCGTCAGTTGATAATTTTAGCATAATAGCATCTATCACAAAATGGCTTTAAATTTTCGTAAGGGGGATGTAATTATCAGGAGTACATACATGCATGTTCTTTTGCAGTTGTGAAGAATGACTGAAAAATGCTATTTTGTCAACTTTTTCGTCTTTAGCCTAATCATATAATCGTAAAAATCTTCATTTTACTTTGCATGATTTAAGTTCCATCTTTTTCATAAATGTCAATTGTATTTTTGAGATTTTCCTGTGTCGCCCCTAATAATATTGGATGCCTAAGGTGGAATTTTGATTCCTACGTTGGAAATATTTCCACCTTAATGAAAAAGAGCGGAGCAACAACTTTGTAAAGTTTCAAATTTCATCTTGCAAGCAGTGGCACCGGCACACTCAATGGGCCAGGGCAACTAAGATTTCAAAAAGTCAACTTTGCTTCCTTATTACTCACTTTTTGAGCTCAATTCACGTTTAAAAAACAGCCACACGAAGAGTTCAGAGCGGTTTCGGCCAAAGAAAAATGTATCCACTGGCATACTTGGTGCACCATGGATACTACTTGAAATTTAAATGCTGCTGTCATTGAAAGTAGCCAAGTAGCTAACTTATTCTTTGGTTTTTAATTATTAGGAAGAATCTAAAGTATGAACTCCTAAGGCCGTTTTACACGGGGCACGCACTTGCACAATCTGACGTGTGTACGAAGGCGCAGTCAAACATTGCATCGTGTAAAGCGGTGAATTGCTAGAAGACATGCGAGAATGTGTGGATGTGAGATGGCAAAATAGCCCCTGTTCTAATTTTGTTCATGCATTCGTGCAATTCCATGCCATTTTAGAAAATAATGCAGTTCTAACCTGCACAACTCTGTGCACCGTGTAAAACGGCCTTTGGATGTGCTAGTCATCGTCCCTGTATGTTTCTTTCTCATGGAAACAAGAAAATCATACGCATTGTCTCTGTCTTTGTAGATAATTGACCTGAAAGCTGAGGAAGTGTGCTTTTCAAAACACTGGAAGGACTACCTGCCCTACGTTATTCTGTTGGAAGTCCTACTGTTGATCATCATTGTGACCAAGGTGTCGTATGACTATTGGATCTTCAAGACCAAGGGCTATTTGCCATGGCCAGCCTCTCGCACTCCAAAGTTGCCCTGCTGTGACTGGGCCTTTGATGCTTAATCACATTGCCTTATACTGTTTGAAATGCCTTTTACTGTTTTACATGCGATGAAATAAATAGTTTTTTATGGTGTTATTAAGATCAATTTTATTTAAAAGCATTCCTTGACTCTGTACATTTAGTCCTGTCAATTCCATATTACTTTTCATTGGAAAGTCTTGGGATAGTTTTAATTTTTCTGTCATACAAGTGTTTTTGGTAAGTAACCGAATCTGAGGTATGTTAAAAAAATTTCGAGTTACGAGGATGCAAATAATGGAAAAAATCCAAAATTTATCCCTTTTTCCAAACTTTTTAACAACTTTGAATCCAACGTTTGAGGAATAAGTGTTCAGTTCAAATTAAAGTGCATAAACTTCCTACAAATTTAAGGTTTTTTTCTCTAATGAATGGTTCAGACCTCGGTGTCATTTGAACATTAGCATTTTTTACTCATCTCTGCAAAAAAGCAGTTCCTTTGTAATTAATTGAGTAAGCCAACAATGGCTGTATTTTTTGTTTAAAGGAATTGTTTGCTATGCATTTTTTGGTGATGAATGTTAATTTAACATTCATTTTCCATTATTTTACTGATTGCAAATTTACCAAGGAGTTAATAACCTCTGCTATCTCATCATTGTTTGCAGTTTTTAACTGTGGAGTTAAGGTTCAAGCTCTATCAAAAATTAAGGAAAAATAATGCCACAAATTCATAAAATGGTGTGACAAATACAAAATATATGAAGTAACAAACATTTTTATTCACAAAAATCAAGGAGCTTTCACACATAAGATCTCCCACCCCTCCTCCTCTGTATTTGTCTCTAAATGAATAGAAATTTCTCGCCATGCATCTGAGGGCATGCTGCCGCCGGAGGAAGCTGTGATGTAGTCTTCTCCAGTCATGAGGAAAAAGGCCTGCTGGACATCTCATTCCTCTACACACCGACTACATATTTGGAATATGCTAGATTTATTCAGAAGTAAGAACTCACCAAAATATGTATACAAATATATGAAAGATCACAAGGTATTCAAATATTCTTCCCCTGGAAATCAGTAATATAACAATATCACGCTCCAAATATTTCAACTTTCATAGAATATTAACACAAAATACATGAAGAAGTAAAAAAAAGTGAATTGTTAGAACATAGCAAAGATTAAGGGGTTATTGCACCTGAGTCTTTATTCAACCCTGTTGTTTATGTTGCAGCTGAGACGGAGGACCGGTTGATGCTCCTGAAAATATAATCACCCCCTATATGTTATTAATTAATTTTACACCACATTTTTCCATCACTTACCAGTACCATTGAATACACCAAATTTGAAAGAAATCTGACGTAGTCGGGTTGAGTGGTGTGTTGAATTAACATGGAATGACCCTAATATTAATAATAATAATAAAATGCCTTTATTCGGGCGAGGTTGAGACTAAAAAGTCCCCTCTTCCACCTAACCCCTCAATAATGCCAATGCAAAGATATTAAAAAAATGGTAGACAAACTTTACAATACTAAGAATATACAATATACACTGTTTGTGAAATGTCAAAAACATAAACAACTAAATGTGAAAATTTTATGTAAAAAAGATTTCTGTTTGTGGGAAGAAACATGAGGATAAGGTTGAAATATCCATCAGCAAAAAAAACCCGCTGCAGGAAAACGCCCACACAAGAAGGGGGGCGTGAAAAACCTGTGAAAACCTACGAGTGAAATCTAATGTCATGTTACATGCAAAATACAACATAGTTCATGAGGTACATAGAATACACAAGCATGATGAGCATGATATGTAATAGGACATAGTACAGTAAGCATATAACCCTTGCATGTTAACAATCTAAATTAGACTGTGCTCCCACTGTTATCATTTCAGTTAACATAAAACCATTGCATGGAGAGACACGAAATTCTACTGAAGTAGGAACTCACTAAAATACAGGTACAAATAAAATTTCATTGAATAGTAATTTATTAGTCAGAAATTTTTCCAACAATCTTCCTATGGACATTTTCATAGTCAAACACTTAAAAAAATTTCAATTTGCAGGCAAATTCAAGAAAAGAAATTTCTACTAACTAAATGATAACTTTTCACAAAATTTCATTGATTAGAATATTATATGTCAGGTGTTATTAAAAAATTCTTTGCCAGGAAATCAAGGATTATTAATTATCTCACGTTCCAAAAATATCAATTAACATATAATACCATTCGCTTGGAAAACACTATAAATTTCTTCTGAAGTAAGAACTCACCAAGATAAAGGTAGTCATACACCCAATTTTAATTATGAGCATGATATAGGTCACAAGTTATCAAAATATTCTTCACATGGAAATCGAGAATGTTACAATATCGCACTTCAGACATTTCTGCTTGAATATTAGCGTGAAAACAAGTGAAATTTCTACTGAAGTAACAACTCACAAAAATATAATTGGTGATCAAATTTTATGGCAGAAGTTATTCAAACATTCTTACCCTATAAGTTGACGATTTTGTCATCTTGATTATCATAGCCTTCCAATAATTTCACTTAACATATAACACAAGACTGAAGTAAGAAATTTTAACTGAAGTAAGAACTCAGTAAAAGATAACTTTATACGTAATTTCACGTTGTATGTCAGATGTTGTTCAAGCATTCTTTCCCTGGAAATCGATTATTAATCCCATGCTCCAAAAATATCAATTAACACATATCATTCACTCCGATACACACGAATTTCCTACTGAAATTAGAACTTACTAAAATAAAATCACACACCAAATTCTATGGATGAGCAGTGAGCACGTTATGGGTCACAAGTTATTAAAATATTCTTCCTCTGCAAATCGAGAATTTTATAGCTTCACGCTCCAAATATTTCAGCTTACACAGACCATTAGCGCGGAAACACAGGATTTTTTTCCCAATGTATTACTCATTAAAAGATAAAAAAAATTTTTCGCTTAAAAATTTTCATTACCATATTATTTATTACCATGCAAGCAAATACTTTTGCCATAACTAATTAATCATAGCTTCGATGACAGTCACCAAACTCTGAAGTGACTTCAACTTTATGCAGTTATATTTACCTTCGTATTTCATACAAATGGCCAAATAAAGAATTTTTGAAATGTTCGATATAGTTTATAAAGAGCGTTTGATAAAAAAATGAAGTGCTTAATTATTTGCATCAAAGTTTAAGTATATATTATATATATGAGAAAATTACTCCCTATCATTACAGTTTGATAGTTTTTATCATTTCTTTACATTCATGCTCTAAAAGTAATAAATAACGAAAAACTATAGCCCGTAAGTACACAATACATCTTGGAGAATAAAGAATATATAAAAGCATAATTATGTGTCACATTTTATTGATAACCTATTATCAAATGGTTTTTACGCAATTTGTCAGAAGTTAATTTTATAATTCTTTTTGTGGATAGGAAATAATTATTAAATAGTGTCTTTAAAAATTATATTTTATTATATTTATACAAAATTCAACCACAATAAAAAATCGCTAAATCAATAAGAACACCAAATTTAAATGATTTGAGAGAAATTTGTGAGAAGTTATTTCAGCAATACTCCTGTGAATGTGTAGAATTTTTAAATTTTGAGTATGAAAAGCATAACATTTTTAATGTACACACAAAATTCAAGTGTAGCAAAAAATCGTTAAATTATTAGGACACAAAAATTTCAAGGATTTGTGTTTAGGCTTTTTGAATTCCCTCCAGGTGGCGATGGAGGGGGAGGGAGAGGTCGAGTGCGCATGCGCTGGGCCGACACCGGAGTATCGTCTCGCTCGGCATTCTCTCACTCTTACGCCGAACCGTGCCTTGTGAAGTTGGCCTGCACTCTGTACCCACCATTAAAGAAGTTCAGCTGAATAACAGATTTCACTTTATTTCAACAATTTGAACGAAAGTGGTGAAATGTTATTTCAGCATGCTTCTTGTGGATGCGAAGAATTTAAAAGTGGGCCTTTAAAAAATATAATTTTAAAATGTGCACAAAAATATCAACCACAGTAAGAAATCAATTCATTTTTAGGACACTCTCCCTGTTTAATTGATTTGAAACGAAGTTGTGGGACATTATTTAAGAATTCGTTCTGAGGATATGCAGAATTTCAATATGTGTCTTTAAAAAATATAACGTTTTTTAAATAAACACTGAATTCAGACGCAGGAAGAATATTATTAGGACATCAGATGTTTAGTGATTTGAACGAAAAGGTTAACAAGCTATTTCAGCATTCTTCCTGCAGATATAGTCCAGGAAATGAAGCTCACAAAAGTGAAAAACCTTGCAATTTTTTCAAACTGAATCGATTTGCACAAAAATTTGGGATTAGACTAATTATACCCCCTACTTCAAAATCTATACTATGCCGAAGGGCGCTTTTTATTTCTTAGGGGTGAAAACTACCCCTAAAAGCTAAAACTTTTAAAAACTTAAAAAATTATATTTTAAAGCTAAATACGGGTAAAATTTAGTTTAAATTATTTGTATAATTATTTTTTTGTTTGGAAAATACTTTTAAGGCGTTTCAACCCACAATAATCAACGCTTATTGGGGGTTAATGTAAAAAAAATTATTTACCCTATAAATATAAATTATTTATCACATTGCATCTTCTTATTCACTTTCTTACTCCTTTTATTATGTATTCACTTTTTTCTCTCATGATTTTAATCACAGCACTGAAAAGATATAACAATTGGATAAACAGAACAAACTTCGTCATGGTAACATAAACAAATAAATGTACATTTATGTAGACATTACATGAAACACTATCAAACGGAGACTGCATGGCTTCCAGTCTTCCCACCACATGCATGCACACAGGTCACTGTTAGCGAGAGCACACATACTCACATATGTGTATGTATATATACATCTTATGGCTATGTGTGTTTATTTTGTAGCAAATTTGAGTGTATCGTTAGCTGCGAACAAAGTATATGCTGATTATGAGGAATGTTATGCTCTGTATTGTGGATTTAGAATGTTTCGAAAATAAATTTGATTGGTATTTCAAACATATCTCCTTTATTTTTTATGATAGAGAGTTCATTTAAATTGTATTTTGTAGGGTTTTTACTGACTACGAGGTCATGTGAATTAAATTTTTTTCGAGTCATTAATTTTGAAAGGGGAGGGATTTAAGGGTCTAAATAAGGTGGAGCTCCCTTGGAAATATAGGTTTTAATTATCAATATCTCACCAAATATTTATTGTATAGAAAATTAAAACATACCAAAATATTTGAAAATAAAGAAGCTACAATTTATTACAGTAGCATTTTTTTCATATCTCCAGTTTTTTTGGAGTTATTTTGAAAAAAAGAGCATTTTTAACGAAATTGTAGGAAATGACTTTTCACTTTTTCCTCCAATTTTTTCAAAATACAGAATTGTAAATTTGAAAAACTTATAGGATCAATTAACAATACTTAAATAAAGAGAAATTCTGAAGGGCATTGATCAATTTTGACTATTGTGGTAATAAGGATTTTCACTGATTTTTTCGTAGAAAAAAGTAGGGACTGATCTTATTTTTAATCATAACTCGCTCAAATTTCATGATAAAATATTTTTTTTCTCATTTTAAGAAAAAAAATTCTTTTAAACAGATTGCATAAGTTTTCCTCGAAAAAACATTTTTCCCGCTATTTGGTATTGAATCTTTCAAATTTAGCGTATGACTAACAATAGATAACCATCAACAAGTTGTAACTCGGTCCGAATTCGTCATAAAGGAAATATAAAATAAGATTTATTTATAATTTTCTACAAGCTACAGTTTTGTTATTAACAATTTCCTAATTAAATTAATACTTTTCAAGTTATTTGCCTATAATCGATTAAAATCGTTGATTTTTTCGTCAAAAAACTGTTACTTTAAATCGCAAATAACTCGAAAAATATTAATTTTACACAAAAAAATGGAAGGAAATTTTTATTATTAGAATTAATTTTTCTATCGATTCCTGTGGTCAAAATATAATTAAAATTTTCCACCCCCGAGATGGGGTGGAAACCACCCCCAGGGTAAAAGTGCCCATCGGCATGATATAGATTTTGATTCTTGGTATATTCCCTACTTATTGTGAAAATTTCAAGAAACTCGATCCAGTTTGAAAAAATTGCAAGCCGAAATGCTTCATTTCCTGGACAGGCCGATTTTTTAAATTGTGGCTTTAAAAAATAAAACATTTTAATATGCACACAACTTTCAACCGCAGTAAGAAATTGCTTAATAAAAAGAACATCCAATATTTCAATGATTTAAATGAAAGTTGTGAGGAGTTATTCCTATGCAGATATTTAAAACTTGACTTATAAAAATATAGTATTTCTAATATGCACATAAAATTCGAGCGCAGTAAAAAATCGCTAATTCATTAGGGCACACCTAATTTAAAAAAAAATCAACACAAAATGTGAGAAGTAATTTCTACGCTGAATTTTTTAATTGTGACTTTAGAAAATATAATTTTAAAATATGCCCACAAAATTGATCCGCAGGAAGAAATCGCTAAATCATTGGGGCACATTAAATGCAAATGATTTTATCGCAAGTTTTGAGGAGTTAATTTCATCATTCTTCTTATGGATAGGAAATAATTTTAAAATTGTGACTTTGAAAATGATATTTTATTATATTCATACAAAATTCATCTACAATAAGATATCGCTAAATCAATACAAAACACCAAAATTAAATGAGTTGAACGAAAGTTGTGAGAAGTTTTTCTGCTAATTTCCTGTGGGTACGCATAATTTTTAAATTGTGACTATGAAAAGTATAACATTTTTAATATGCAAACAAAATTCAAGTGTAGTAAAAATCGCTTAATTTTTAGGGCACAAAAATTTCAATGATTTGAACAAAAGTTTTGAAATATTATTTGAACATACTTCCTGTGGATGCGAAATTGTTTTGCGAAATAAAAAATATATAATTTTATAATATGCACACAAAATTAAACCAGACTAAGAAATCGCTAAATCAATGCGAAACACATAATTTAAATGATTTGAACGAAATTTGTGAGAAGTTATTTCAGCAATCTTCCAGTGGATACGCAGAATATTTAAATTGTGACCATAAAAGGTTTAAACTTTTTCATATACACAAAAGATTCAAGTGTAGGAAAAATCGCTAAATTATCAGGTCACAAAATTTCGATGATTTGAACGAAGGTGGTGAAATGTTATTTCAGCATACTTCCTGTGGATGCGATGAATTTTTATGGTGATACAATAGAAAATATAATTTTATATAATGCATACTAAACTCAACCGAAGTAATAAATCGCTATATTATTTAGACATTCCAAGTTTAAATTACTGAGTTTGTGTTGAGTTAAAATTTGTGAAAAGTGATTTCAGCAATCTTCCTGTGGATACGCAGAATATTTAAATTTTGACTTTAAAGAAAGTATAACATTTTTAATATGCACAAAAAATTCAAGTGTAGGAGAAATGCATAAATTTTTAGGACAAAAAAAAACATTTCAATGATTTGAACGAGAGTTGTGAAATGTTATTTCAGCATACTTCCTGTGGATGCGAAGAATTTTTAACGTGAACCTTAAAAAAATATAATGTTATAATATGCACACAAAATTCAACCGCAGAAAAAAATTACTCCATTATTAGGACACTCCAAGTTAAAATGATTTGAACACAAGTTTCGAGACTTTATTTAAGAATACGTTTTGAGGATATGCAAATTTAAATATGTGACTTTAAAAAAGATAACGTTTTTTAAATGCACACATATTTCAACAGCGGGAAGAATTTGCTAAATTCATTTAAAACATCAGAAATTCAATGATTTGAACGAAAATGTTAACAAGTAATATCAGCATTCTTTCTGCAGATAGGCCGAATGTTTAAATTGGGACTTTAGAAAAAATACATTTTAAATATACATATAACATTCAGTCGCAGTAATAAATCGCTAATTTATAAGGACACAAAATATTACACAATAATAGCTGAAATCTGATTCACTGATTGGGTGATTGACCATAATTAGCAGCCCAAACTACCGGGCCTATCGAGCTGAGATTTTTTGTGGAAAAACTAAAAAAATATTCATCGGGAGAAAAAATCTGAAAATGCCAAAAAGTGCGATACTTTTCGAGATATATCGATCTACTTTAACATGGGCGCTTATGGAAAAAAAATAAATTCGCGATATGACCAACTTTAAATCGCCGCACGCGGACGAGATCCAAATGGGAAACATTAGTTTTTTGGCCGATTTTTTTGGCATGGGTTAGAAGCTTCTAAGTCGAGCCGATTTCGAGATATCGATTTACACGCGTTCTTATGTGATTTCGATTTGAGAGCTGGCGAACAAAACTTAAGCTATGTAGCTCGCGAAGATGTTGGCACAAGCCTACCTATTCGGTAGACTTTGGGTTTTCTTTTTTAATTAGGTATTGTAATAGTTAATGAATTATTTCATTTTGAAATTTTCCCAAATTATTTTTTTGGCTTCCCGGCGATCGCCGCCATTCCTCCCCGCCAAACGGCTTGAGGTCGGACTCGGTAAGAAAGACACGCATCGCCTTATAGGAGGGAGCATGGCAGTAGACGGGAGAAATACGATAAGTATGGGACGATACCCAATCAACCATCGCGGTCCATTCTTCGAAATGCATTGCTCTTTTGTTTTCAAATTATTATCTTAGGCCTCATGCACCATGGATGGGTATATGAGTGTGATATAAGGGCCGCCATTGCCTGTTCGGCGAACCTATACTGCCATTGAAAAACGTGAATTTGCACTACTTGGTTGGTATTACAGGTAGACCAATGAAATTTGCAGGAATGGTACATCTTGGTATTCTTCACGGAGCAATGTTAAACATACTACTGCTGGTGGGCTCACCTTCGATATATATCGAATCTACGTTTTATTGTATTTTATCGAATGCTAATAAGTACTTGGAATATTCATAAATGGGGACAGAGGTGCCGGGCTAACATTGAGAAAGACCAAGAAATGGAATACCAACCAATGAAATTGCGTATTTCAGAGTTCCGGGGTCAGCATAATCGAAAGTTCGATACGATTATTATACCAAATACGTAAAGTAGCATAACTTCTTAAATATTTTTGATAGACCGATAAAATTTGGTTATTTGGTACATCATAGTATTCCTCATAATTCACTGTAAAAATATAATTTGTATGTAGTCTCATATTCGATATATATCGATTCTGCGTTTTATTAAAATGTATCGAATTGCTATATCACATAGTATGTAGCATCGAAGGGGTAAGTTGAGGTGGTATTAAATAGTTGATGATCGTAAAAAGAATTCTGAATCATTAGAGTTGCGCATTTCACCATACAGGTGTCAGTGTAATCGAAAGTTCGATTCGATTATTATACCAAATAAGTAAATTGGCATAACTTGATAAGTATTTTCGTTACACCAACGAAATTTGGTAAATGAGTACATCTTGGTATTTCTCATGAAGTACACTGGGAATACGTACTGTATGTAGTCTCACATTCGATATATATCGAATCTGCGTTTTCCAAAAATATATCGAATTGCTATAATACTTAGGATTTAACATCCACGGGCATAGTTGAGAAGGTAATAGATAGTGTACGACCATAGAATGAAATTCTAATCAATAGCTATGAGCATTTTACTGTACAGACGTCAGAATAATCGAATGTTCGATTCGATTATTATAACAAATACGAATGTTGACATAACTTGATAAGTATTTGAGGTAGATGAATGAAATTTGGTAAATGAGTACATATTGGTATTCCTCATAATGCACAGGGGAAATATGTTTTGTATGAAGTCTCACATTCGATATATATCGAATCTGCCTTTCCTTAAAATATATCGAATTGCTATAACACATAGAATTTAGCATCCACGGACATAGTTGAGAAGGTAGTAGATAGTGTACGACCATAGACTGAAATTCTAATCAATAGTTATGGGCATTTTACTGTGCAGATGTCAGTATAATCGAAAGTTCGATTCGATTATTTTACTAAATACGTAAATTGCCATAACTTAATAAGTATTACTGTTAGACCAATGAAATTTGGTGAATTGATGCATCTTGGTATTACACATAATGTGTTGCGTAAATATGTTTACTATGTAGTCTCATATTCGATATATATCGAATCTGCGTTTTCTTAAAATATATCGAATTGCTATAATACATTGTATTTAACATCCACGGGCAAAGTTGAGGGGGAATATTATAGTGTTAGACCACAGAAGGAAATTTGAATCAGTAGCATTGCGCATTTTACTGTACAAGTGTCAGTATAATCGAAAGTTCGATTCGATTATTACAATAAATACGAATATTGACATAACATGATAAGTATTTCAGGTAGATGAATGATATTTGGTAAATGGGTGCATATTGGTATTCCTCATAATGCACAGGGGAAATATGTTTACTATGTAGTCTCACATTCGATATATATCGAATCTGCTTTTACCTAAAATATATCGAATTGCTATACCACATAGAATTTAGCATCCACGGGCATAGTTGTGAAGGAAATAGATAGTGGATGACCATAGAATGAAATTATAACCAAAAGCTATGAGCAATTTACTGTACAGATGTCAGCATATAATCGAAAGTTCGATTAAATCATTGGAAGTTATACCAATATTGACATAACATGATAAGTATTTGAGGTAGATGAACGACATTTGGTAAATGGGTACATATTGGTATTCCTCATTATGCACAGTATGTTTTGTATGTTGCGTCAAATTCGATATATATCGAATATGCGTTTTCTTAAAATATAACGAATTGCTATACCACATAGAATTTAGTATCCACGGGCATAGTTGAGAAATTAATTGATAGTCGATGAATAGAATGAAAAGAAATGTATAACCTAATAAAAATATGAATAGATTTTCGTATTTTTCAAAATAGATGTTACTTTTTTTTAAGTTCGATTCGATTACTGTAGAAAATATTCAAAATGACATATCTTCATAACTATTTCAGTTAGAGCAATGAAATTTGAAGTGTGTGTGCATATTAGTATTCCTCTTACTTCCCAATAAAAATTAATGAAGAGAATGGACTACCTTTAGATTTATATCGAATATGCGTTTTCATAAAATATGTCGAAAATATTTAACATTACGTGGTGAAAATTTCGAACTTTTTACCAACTTATGGACCCAGGACTAGGCTACAATTGACACCACCATATCTTCTACCACTTACACACCCGCTTGAAGAATTCAAGCACCCATCCACTCGTTTCAATAATTTAAACGAATGTTGTGAGGATGTTTGCCTATGCAGATTTTTAAACGTTGACTATAAAAAATAGAGTATTTTTAATTTGCACATAAAATTCGATCAAAATGAGAAATTAGTGCACACCTAATTTTAAAAGTATCAACACAGGTTGCGAGAAGTTATTTCTAAGCTGAATTTTTAACGTGATACTTTAGAAAATATAATTTTACAATATTCCCACTAAATTGATGCGCAGGAAGAAATTTCTAAATTATTAGGTGACACCAATTTAAATGATTTTAACGTAAGATGTTATAAGGTAATTCCATAATTATTATATTGGAAGAGAAAAAAATTTTTAAATATTGACTTTAAAAATTGTATTAAAGAATTACATTAAAGAAGACACAATTCAAACGCAATTAAATCGCTAAATCATTACGAAACACCAAATTTAAATGAATTGAACGAAAATTGTGAGAATTCATTTCAGCAATCTTCCTGTTATACGCATAATATTTCAATTGTCACTTTCAAAAGAATAACATTTTCAATATACACAAATTTTAAGCGCAGCAAAAAATCGCTAAATTATAATATACAAAAATTTCAATGATTTGAACGAAAGTTGTGAGATGTTATTTTAGCATGCGTCTTGTGGATGCAAAGAATATTCAAAGTCGCCCTTTATAAAATATAATATTATTACATGCACACAAATTTTAACCGCAGTACGAAATCACTATATTATTAGGGCACTCCAACTTTAAATGATTTGAACGAAAGTTGTGAAATGTTATTTTAGAATTCGTTTCTGAGGATACGCAGAATTTTAATATAATTCTTAAAAAATGAAACGTATTTTAAATACACACTGAATTCAACCGCTGGCATAATTCATTCATTATAAGGGCATCAGTATAACAATGATTTGAACGAAAAAGTTAAAAAGTTATTTCAGCATTATTCATGTAGATACGACGAATTTTTAAACTTAGACTTTGAAAAAATATATAACATTTGTAATATGAACACAGCATTCAACCGCAATATGATCCCACTACAGTATCATACCTCAATATTCAAAATATTACAACGGAAGTTGTGTGTTCCTATATGGAGTGTCATTTTGTATTTTCCTTACTTTAAATGAAATCGGGGTTATAACAGAAAATACATTTCTGGAGTGCCATTTCGCATTTTTCCTACTTAGTACTGAAATCGGGTTTACAGCAATAAAATTCATTTTTGTGCTGTAAATCGGGTTTACAGCAATAAAATTCATTTTTAAGCTGTAAACCCGATTAGCAATAAAATTCTGGGGTGTCATATCGCATTTTTCTAAGATTGTACTGAAAAGGGTGTTAAAAGCAGAAAATTCACATCTGGAGCGGCATTTCGGATTTTTCCTTCTCAGTACTGAAATCGGGTATATTGCAATAAAATTCATTTTTGTGGTGTAATTTCTCATCTCTATAACTTTGTACTGAAATCGTGTATATAACAATGAAATTCATTTCTGGAGTGTCATTACGTATTTTTCTAGTTTGTATTGAAATCGTGTTTAGAAAAAAAATTCATTTCTGTAGGTTCATTTCTCATTTTTATTACTTTGTACTAATATCGTGTTTATAACAAAAAGTTATTTTCTAAAGTGTCATTTCGCGTTTTACTTGGAATGTACTGATATTGTGTACATAGCAATGAAATCATTTCTGGAGAATCATTTTGTATCTTTTTTAGTGCGCAATAAAATCGTGTTTGTAGCAGTGACATTGATTTCTGAAGTGTCATTTCTCAATTTTATTACTTTTTACTGAAATTATGTTGATAAATATATATAAAATATCTGGACAGTCATTTCTCATTTTTTACTTTATACTAAAATCGTGTTTATACAAAAAAATATCTTCTTTTGTGTCATTACTCATTTTTCATACCATTACTGAACCCTTTTTATAGCAAAAAAATCATTAGTAGAAATACATTTTGCGTTTTTTTACTTGGTACTTATATCGTGTTTGTAAAAAAAACATTAAATTCTGGAGTGCCATTTCACATAATTTTAACTGTGTTCTTAAAACGAGTAAATTGCAATAAAATTAATTCCTTATGTGTCATGTCGCATTTTTTATTTTGTACTGAAATCGTGTTTCTAGTGAAATAAATACATTTTGCGGTGTCATTTTGCTTTTTTTTACTTTATACTGAAATCGTGTCAACAGCAATAACATTCTTTTCTGGTTGTCATTTCCTATTTTTATTTCTTGCACTGAAATCATTTTTATATCAATAAATAGAATTTTTTGAGTGTCATGTCGCATTTTTCTTACTTTGTACTGAAATCCTGTTTATAGCGATATAATTAATTTTATGGAGTGTGATCTCGCATTTTTCTTTTTTTTGAACTGAAATCGTTGTCATAGCAATTAAATTAATGCAATGAAATTAATTTCGAAATTCTCATTTCACATTTTTTTAGTTTGTACTGAAATCGTGTTTAAAGCAAAATAAATACATTTTATGATGTCATTTTGCTTTTTTTACTTTATACTGAAATCGTATTAACAGCTATAAAATTCTTTTCTGGAATGTCATTTCCTATTTTTATTTCTTGTACTGAAATCATTTTTATAACAATAAATAGAATTTCTTGAGTGTCATTTCGCATTTTTCTTACTTTGTATTGAAATCCAGTTTATAGCGATATAATTAATTTTATGGAGTGTAATCTCGCATTTTTCTTATTTTTGTACTGAAATCGTTGTCATAGTAATAAAATTAATTCTTTGATTGTCATTTCGCACATTTCTGACTTTATATAGAAATCGTGTTTATACCTACTTGAATGATTTCTGGAGTGTTATGTCGCATTTATCGTAGTTTGTACTAAAATCGTGTTTATAACAGTAATATTAATATCTCGAGTGTCATTTCGCATGTTTATTTCTTTCTACTGAAGTCGTTTTTATAGCAAAAGAAAGAGATTCTCTTGTGTCATTTTTCAACTTTCTTACTTCGAACTGAAATATTATGAATTTCAATAAAATTCATTAGTAAAGTGACTTTTTGCATATTTTTCCGTGGTATTTTAATTCTGTTTATGGCAATGAAATTCAATTCGAAATTCTCATTTCACATTTTTCTTAGTTTGTACTTTAATCGTGTTTACAGCAAAGAAATTAATTTCTGGAATTAAATTTTCCATTTTTCCTTAAGTTTTACCCAATGGTGGTGGTTTCTTGCAATAAAATTCATATATTGAGTATCATTTCAAATTTTCATTATTTAATTGCAAATAAAATTTATTCATAAAAAAATTGCAAAAAAATTTATTTCTGGAGTGTCAGTTCTCATTTTTATTACTTTGTATTGATATCGTGTTTATAAAAAAAACTTCTGGATTGACATTTCGCATTTTTCTTATATTATGCTGAAATCGTGTTTATTATAAAGAAATCATTTCTGGGGTTTCATTTGCATTTTTCTTGGTATACTGTGAAACCTTGGGTGTGGAAGAAAAATTAATTTCTTGATTGTTATTAAGTATTACAGAAGTGTTATTAAGTAAAATTTTATTACTTTGTACTGAAATCATGTTGATATTTATATACTTAATATCTGGACTGTCATTTCTCATTTTTCACTTTATACTAAAATCGTGTTTCTAGCAAGAAATATCTTCTTTTGTGTAATTGTTTATTTTTCATATTATGTATTAAATCCATATTTATAGCAAAAAAATCATTTGTAGAGTGACATTTTGCGTTATCTTTACTTGGGACTTATATCTTGTTTACGACAAAAACAATAATTTATTGGAATGTCATTTCGTCTTTTTCTTACATTTTACAGAAATTGTGTTAAAAAATAAATGCTAGGGTCTCATTTTGCATTTTTCTTACTCTGTACTGTAATCGTGTTAATAACAATAAAATTAGTTTCTGGAATGTCGTTTCTCCTTTTTAAATACTATGTACTTAAATCATTTTTATAACAATAACAGTAGTTTCTTTCGTATCATATCGCATTTTTCTAAGCTTGGTACTGATATCTTGTTTTTAGCAATATAAGCTGAACCTAATGGTGTTCTTATATATTTATGGAGTGTAATCCGTATTTTTCTTTTTTTTTGTACTTATATCGTGGTCATAGAAATAAAGAAATTTATGGAGTGACATTTCAATTTTTCTTACTTTGTAATGAAATAGTGTTTATTGCAATTAAATTAATTATTATCATTTCGCATTTTTCTTACTTTGTACTGAAATCGTGTTTATAGCAAAAAAAAAAATAAATTCTAAGGTGTCATTTTGTAATTCTCTTACTTTATACTGAAATGGTGCTAATAGCAATAAAATTCGTTTCTGGAATAAAATATCTCATTTTTCTTACCTTGAACTGAAACATAATTTAACGCAATAAAATTAATTTATAGAGTGTCATTTTGCATTTTTCTTAATTTGTACTTTAATCGTGGTCATAGCAATAAAATGAATTTTGTAGTGTCATTAAGCATTTCTCTCACTTTATACTGAAATCATGTGTATGGCAATAAAATTCATTTCTGGAGCGACATTTTTAGTTTGAATTACTTTGCCCTAAAATCGTGTTTATAGCAAAGTAATTAATTTCTGGAGTGTAATTGTCCATTTTCCCTTACTTTGTACTTAATGGTGTTCATAGAAAAAAATAAATTTTTGGAATTTCATTTCTCATTTTTATTACTTTGTACGGAAATAGTGTTTATAGCAAAAAAAAAATAAATTCTGGGGTGCCATTTCGCATTTTTCTTATATTGTACTGAGATCGTGTTTAAAGCAGAAAATTCACATCTGGAGTGGCATCTCGGATTTTTCCTTCTTAGTACTGAAATCGGGTTTATAGCAATAAAATTCATTTTTGTAGGGTAATTTCTCAATTCTATCACTTTGTACTAAAATCGTGTATTTTGCAATAAAATTCATTTTTTGAGTGTCATTTCTCATTTTTAGTACTTTGTACTAATATCGTTATTATAACAAAAAATTACTTTCCAAAGTGCATTTATTTTTTTTTCGATTTTAGATTTCGCATTTATTTTTTTTGATTTTACTGATATTATGTATACAGCAATGAAATCATATCTGGAGATCATTTTGTATTTTTTTAGTATGAAATAAAATCGTGTTTGTAGCAGAGAAATTTTTTTCTGGAGTATCATTTCCCAATTTTATTACTTTGTACTTAAACATGGTGATAAATATATATGAAATATCTGGAGTGTCATTTGTCATTTTTTACTTTATACTGCAATCGTGTTTATACAAAAAAATAGCTTCTTTTGAATAATTTATCATTTTTCATACCATTACTGAACCCTTTGTATAGGAAAAAAATCAATAGTAGAAAGAAATTTTGCGTTTTTTTTACTTGGTACTTATATCGTGTTTGCACGTGTATAGCAATAAAATTCATTTCTCGAGCGTAATATGTGTTTGAATTACTTTCTCCTAAAATCGTGTTTAAAGCAAAGACATTAATTTCCGGGGTGTAATTGTCTATTTTTCCGTACTTTGTACTTAATGGTGTTCATGGGAAAAAATTAATTTCTGGAATATCATTTCTCATTTTTATTACTTTGTACTGAAATTGTGTTTAATACAATAAAATTCATTTTTGTAGTGTAATTTCTCATTTCTTTCACTTGGTACTAAAATCGTGTATTTTACTATAAAATTCATTTCTGGAGTGTCATTACGTATTTCTCTAGTTGGTACTGAAATCGTGTTTATAGCAAAAAATTCATTTCTTGAGGTTCATTTCTCATTTTTATTACTTTGTAGCATCATCGTGTTTATAACAAAAAATGTTTTCCAAAGTGTCATTTCGCGTTTTACTTTGATTATACTGAAATTGTGTATATAGCAATGAAATCATTTCTGGGGAATCATTTTGTATCTTTTTAGTATTTAATAAAATCGTGTTTGTAGCAGTAAAATTGATTTCTGGAGTGTCATTTCTAAATGTTATCACTTTGTGCTGAAATCATGTTGATAAACATATAAAATATCTGGACTGTCATTTCCCATTTTTTACTTTATACTAAAATCGTGTTTATACCAAAAAATAGCTTCTTTTGTGTCATTTCTCATTTTTCATACCATTATTGAACCCTTTTTATAGGAAAAAAATCAATAATAGAAAGACATTTTGCGTTTTTTTATTGGTACTTATATCGTATTTGTTTATAGCAAAGAAATTAATTTCTGGAGTGTAATTAGCCATTTTCCCCTACTTTGTACTTAATGGTGTTCATAGAAAAAAATTAATTTTTGGAATGTCATTTCTCATTTTTCTTACTTTGTACTTAAATCGTTTTTATAGCAAAAAAAAATATGTTCAGTGGTGCCATTTCGCATTTTTCTTAGATTGTACTGAAATCGTGTTTAAAGCAGAAAATTCACATGTTGAGTGGCATCTCGGTTTTTTCCTTTTTAGAACTGAAATCGGGTTTATAGCAATAAAATTCATTTTTGTAGTGTAATTTCTCATTTCTATCACTTTGTACTGAAATCGTGTATATTACAATAAAATTCATTTCTGAAGTGTCATTATGTATTTTTCTAGTTTTTACTGAAATCGTGTTTATAACAAAAAATTATTTTTCAAAGTTTCATTTCGCGTTTTACTTGGATTATACTGAAATTGTGTATATAGCAACGAAATCATTTCTGGAGAATCATTTTTTATCTTTTTTAGTATGCAATAAAATTGTGTTTCTAGCAGTAAAATTGATTTCTGGAGTGTCATTTCTCCATTGTATTACTTTGTACCGAAATCATGTTGATAAATATGTATAATATATCTGGACTGTCATTTCTCATTTTTTACTTTATGCTAAAATCGTGTTTATACCAAAAAAATAGCTTCTTTTGTGTCATTTCTCATTTTCCATACCATTACTTAACCCCATTTATAGAAAAAAATCATTAGAAGATAGACTTTTTGCGTTTTTTTACTTGGTACTTATATAGTGTTTGTAACAAAAACAAAAAACTCTGGGGTGACATTTCACATTATTTAAACTGTGTTCTTAAATCGTGTTTATTGCAATAAAATGAATTCCTTAAGTGACATGTCGTATTTTTTATTTTGTACCTAAATCGTTTTTCTAGTAAAATAAATAAATTTTATGGTGTCATTTTGTATTTTTAAAAATTTGTAATGAAATCGTGTTAACAGCAATAAAATTCTTTCCTTAGGTTCATTTCCCATTTTCATTGCTTGCACTGAAATCATTTTTATGACAATAAATAGAATTTTTTGAGTGTCATTTCGCATTTTTCTTACTTTGAACTGAAATCCTATTATAGCGATATAATTAATTTTATGTGTGTGTTTTCTCTAATTTTTTTTATTTTTGTACTGAAATCGTTGTCATAGCAATAAAATTAATTCCTTGAGTGTCATTTCGCACATTTCTGACTTTATACAGAAATCGTGTTTGTATATATAAGTAAATCATTTCTGGAGTGTTATTTCACCTTTATCGTAGTTTGTGCTAAAGTCGTGTTTATAACAGTAAAATTAATGTCTCGAGTGTTATTTCGCACATTAAAATCTTTCTACTGAAGTCTTGTTTATAGCAAAAAAAAAAGAGATTCTCCTGTATTATTTTTCATTTTTGTTACTCGGAACTGAAATCTTATTAATTTCATAAAAATTCATAAGTGGAGTGACTTTTTGCATTTTTTTTCTTGGTATTTTAATTAGGTTTTTGGCAATGAAATTCATTTCGAAATTCTCATTTCACATTTTTCTTAGTTTATACTGTATTCGTGTTTAAAGCAAAATGAATGAATTTGATGATGTCATTTTGCTTTTTTTACTTTGCATTGAAATTGTTTTAACAGCAAAAAATTCTTCTTCTGGAATGTCATTTCTATTTTTATTTCTTGAACTGAAATCATTTTTATAACAATAAATAGAATTTCTTGAGTGTCATTTCGTATTTTTCTTAATTTGTATTGAAATCCTATTTTTAGCGATATAATTAATTTTATGGAGTGTAATCTTGCATTTTTTTTATTTTTGTACTGAAATCGTTGTCATAGCAATATAATGAATTCTTTGAGTGCCATTTCGCACATTTCTGACTTTAATCGTGTTTATGGCAAAATAAAGAGATTCTCTTTTGTCATTTTTCAACTTTGTTAGTTTGAACTGAAATCTTATTAATTTCAATTACATTCATATGTAGAATGGCTTTTTGCATTTTTTCCGTGGTATTTTAATTATGTTTATGGCAATGAAATTCATTTCGAAATTCTTATTTCACATTTTTCTTAGTTTGTACTTTAATCGTGTTTAAAATGATTCTGAATCGTTTTGAAATGATTCTGAGAGGTAAAGAGCTGTATGAAATTCCTAAATCCTACACCAACTATGGAATGAGAATGTTAAAAGTAAAAGTGCCAACACTGATCAATTATGTAAACCACAAAATACAAAATAAAACAACTTATTCCCAATTAAAATGAAATTGTAAGAAAATGTTACTTGAAAAATAATACAAAAAACTAATGTAAAATCATTATTTTTTACATACAAATTTTGAAAATATGTATAATTAGTGTAAAATAATTTCTTATTTATTTTTCTAGTTATAAGTTTAATGATCAATTGTCATGATGAGTTTAATTTGCCCTCTATATGTTTGTTAGCATAAGCACCTCCTGACGAGCCAGTGGCTCAGGAGGACTTAAAATGTAATTATTCATTTGATATATGAATATGTATACAAGATTGTATTTTTGTTCGGATTATTTTTCCACTTATGTATTTATGATTTAATTGTAAAAAACAAAAGATAGGATCATGTAATGATTTTCATACAAGACATTGTATCATATTTTCTTTATGCTGTATATTGCAAATAAAGTTGTTATTATTGTAAAAAAAGCAAAATAAATAAATTTGATGATGTCATTTTGCTTTTTTTACTTTGTACCGAAATTGTGTTAACAGCAAAAATATGTCATTTGTATTTTTATTTCTTGAACTGAAATCAGTTTTATAACAATGAATAGAATTTCTTAATTTCAATAAAATTCATAGGTAGAGTGACTTTTTCGATGTTATTCCGTGGTATTTTAATTATGTTAATGGCAATGAATTTCATTTCAAAATTCTCTATTCACATTTTTCTTAGTTTGACCTGAAATCGTGTTTACAGCAAAGAAATTAATTTCTAAAATGTAATTTTCCATTTATCCTTAAGTTGTACCTAATGGTGTTTCTTGCAATAAAATTCATTTCTTGAGTATCATTTCAAATTTTCATAATTTAATTGCAAATAAAATTTTTAGTTTGAATTACTTAGTCCTAAAATCGTGTTTATTGCAAAGACACTAATTTCTGGAGTGTAATTGTCCATTTTTCCCTACTTTGTACTTAATGATGTTCATAGAAAAAAAATTAATTTTTGGAATGTCATTTCTCATTTTTATTACTTTGTACTGAAATTGTGTTTATAGCAAAAAAATAAATCCTGGGGTGCCATTTCGCATTTTTATTAAATTGTACTGAAATCGTGTTTAAAGCAGAAAATTCACATCTGGAGTGACATCTCGGATTTTTCCTTAGTACTGAAATCGGGTTTATAGCAATAAAATTCATTTTTGTGGTGTAATTTCTCAATTCTATCACTTTGTACTAAAATCGTGTATTTTACAATAAAATTCATTTATGGAGTGTCATTACGTATTTTTCTAGTTGGTACTGAAATCGGGTTTATAGTAAAAAATTCATTTCTGGAGGTTCATTTCTCATTTCTAGTTCTAATTACTTTGTCCTAAAATCGTGTTTATAGCAAAGATATTAATTTCTGGATTGTTAATGTACATTTTTCCCTACTTTGTACTTAATGGTGTTCATAGCAAAAACTTAAATTCTGGAATGTCATTTCACATTTTTATTACTTCGTACTGAAATCATGTTTATAGCAAAAAATTCATTTCTGGAGTGTTATTTCTCATTTTTGTTACTTTGTACTAATATTGTGTTTATAACAAAAAATTACTTTCCAGTGTCATTTCGCGTTTTACTTGGATTATACTGAAAATGTGTATATAGCAATGAAATCATTTCTGGAGAATCATTTTGTATCTTTTTTAGTATGAAATAAAATCGTGCTTGTAGCAGTGAAATTGATTTCTGGAGTGTCATTTCTCATTTTTATTACTTTGTACTGGAATTATGTTGATAAATGTATATATAGAATATCTGGACTGTCATTTGTTATTTTTTACTTTATACTAAAATCGTGTTTATACCAAAAGAATAGCTTCTTTTGAGTCAATTCTCATTTTTTATACCATTACTGAACCCTTTTAATAGCAAAAAACTCATTTGTTGAAAGACATTTTCTTTATTTTTTTGTCATAAATAAGATATAAGTCCCAAGTAAATATAACGCAAATGTCACTCTACAAATGATTTTTATGCTATAAATATAGATTTAGTACATAATATGAAAAATAAACAATTACACTAAAGAAGATATTTCTTGCTAAATGCACGATTTAAGTATAAAGTAAAAAATGAGAAATGACAGGTCAGATATTAAGTGAATAAAATGAATTTTGTAGTGTCATTACGCATTTCTCTCACTTTATGCTGAAATCATGTGTATAGCAATATAATTCATTTCTGGAGCGACATTTTTTGTTTGACTTACTTTGTCCTAAAATCGTGTTTATAGCAAAGAAATTAATTTCCGGAGTGTAATAGTCCATTTTTCCCAACTTTGTACTTTATGGTGTTCAAAGAAAAAAATTAATTTTTGGAATGTCATTTCTCATTTTTATTACTATGTACTGAAATAGTGTTTATGGCAATAACAAATACATTCTGAGGTGTTATTTCGAATTTTTCTTAGATTGTACTGAAATCGTGTTTAGAGCTGAAAATTCACATCTGGAGTGGCATTTCGGATTTTCCCTTCTTAGTACTGAAATCGGGTTTATAGGAATAAAATTCATTTTTGTAGTGTAATTTCTCATTTCTATCACTTTGTACTAAAAGTCGTATATTTTCAAGTAAAATTCATTTCAGGAATGTCATTATGTATTTTTCTAGATTGTACTGAAATCGTGTTTATAATAAAACTAGCTGACCCGGCGAACTTCGTACCGCCTAACAATCAATGAACTTACAGTTTACTTACACCATTTATAAATCAAGAGCGGCTGTATCGTTTTTAATCATGTTTAATTTATTATAATAAAATAAGGATACAAATTATATAAAAATACGTAAATGAGTACCAAAATCGCTTGTCAGAAAGACATTTTCTTTATTGAATCTACAGAGGGTGAATCGGAGCACGTTTACGCGGATTTTTTTCAACAAATTTTCTTACGTTTCAGCTTAAGAAATTTTGGGCATTATGGTTTAATAAAGCAGTTCATGAAATAAAAATTATACGCTTTCAGTTGTTGGCTATTTGCGTTATTAGCTGTAAAAAAATGTTTTTAGGTCCAAGTCTGTTGCATACACTTGGCCCATTCAGGGGGCAGGTTGACACGACCCCAGACCGACGCTTGACTGATGCTCAAAATCGTGCAAGAAAAGCCCCTATGAAGCAGCATTCGCATTAAATGACTTAAGGCGCGCCAGTTTTAGTATCTCTGTTTGGAAAAAATGCACTGCGTAAACGTACTGCATGCGTAAACGCACCACGGTGATCCCTACACATTCGGGTTTAATGTCTTGCGTCAAGCACCTTCTGAGAAACAACTGTTTTTGTTTTGTTATCAGGCGCAAGATGAAGCGGATGAAACTAAATAAATATAGCGAAGCAAAGCAGTGACGCAGCGACCCCCCCCCCCAAGAGCTTAGAGAATTTTTTATGAAAGATTTTGTTATTAATATTAGGGGGACGGATGACTAACAAACAAAACATATTTAACTATTCACACAGCCACAAAACGCACTATTTTGAACCATTTATCTTAAAAAATGTCTGGGGGAAGTGCCCCCACACTTCCCGCTTACCTTAGCGAGTTTTCTATACCCTACAGACCCGTGGTATTAGCTGCGCCCAAAACCCCCTATCCTAGCTACGCACTTGAAGCGAAGGAAGAAATACAGAGGATGGTTTATCGACTCGTGAACATAGCACGCTAAATTGACCATGAGAAAATCATGGGTTTTCATTAGCACATGAGCACAAACAACACAAAAACTAAAGAATGACCTTGCGATTTTATAATCGTTATCACGAATGCAACACGAATTGTAAATTGAATACGTTTAAGCTCATAAAGGGCATATGAGTTGAGATCATGGAATCTACGGAATGAGGACTTCCTAACCTTTGAATTTTCCTTTGAGTAAAGTTGCGTGAATCACATTCATCACCAATTTTTTTAATGATCAAACACGTTCCGTTGGATAGTTATGGTTGGTTTCGGCTTCGAAAGATTATGAGCACAGAAACTACATTTGTCTGTAAATCGTGCCTTGGTAAGCCAGGTACGTCCAAGGACTTAAAATATTCAGATAGATAGTTGGTGATTTCGTCTTCGTTTGTTACACATTTAAAAGATTCGAATCCATGCAGAGTACGAACTATTTGAATTTACCTCGTTTTAGTCATCCACACCTTCGTTCTTGCTCGCTAAATCAACCATCTTTGATTCTTTTGGTGATCAATCATATTCTGGAACTCTTTGTTGATGAGCTCACTGAAACTAATTTGCAATCATTCCAAGGAAATGAGTTAAAACTACTCGATTCCTTGACAGGAACACGGACATTACCGTTTGTCAACAATTGCTTGGAGATTTGTTTACAAACACGGTAGTGAAGTGTCAACTGGAGCTGGGCCACGGCTGGGCTTACAATGAGCTCGAATTAAATTTTTAAAATGTAATTTCAATTTAATTAATATTTTGAATATATTTAGTAGTTAAAATGTTATATTGTTACAAAATGCAGTTATTAAAGTGGTAAAAACCAAACAAATTATTTAATTTGTAGTTTTGACCGACTTATCAATTGTTGTGTTACTATAACTCCTAAAAGCATGTCCATAGGAAAGAGATGAATTTTTTTGTGAAATTATCCTTTTTTTAATGGCCTATATGTTTCTGAGCCCCGCCTGAGACGAATCCAAAGAACCAAATCTCATTGAAATCGGTGCAGCCGTTCTCGAGTTATAAGTGTTCTAACTAACACGATTTTCGACTTTCTTTTATATATATAGATATTATTTTCCAAAGTTTCATTTCGCGTTTTACTTGGATTATACTGAAATTGTGTATATAGCATTGAAATCATTTCTTGAGAATGATTTTTTATCTTTTTTAGTATGCAATAAAATTGTGTTTGTAGCAGTAAAATTGATTTCTGGGCTGCCATTTCTCATTTTTTACTTTATACTAAAATCGTGTTTATAGCAAAAATATAGCTTTTTTGTGTCATTTCTCATTTTGCATACCATTACTTAACCCTTTTAATAGAAAAAAAATCATTAGTAGATAGATATTTTGCGTTTTTTTTACTTGGTACTTATATCGTGTTTGTAGCAAAAACATTAAATTCAGGGGTGCGATTTCACATCATTTTAACTGTGATCTTAAATCGTGTTTATTGCAATAAAATGAATTCCTTAAGTGCCATGTCGTATTTTTTATTTTGTACTTAAATCGTTTTTCTAGTAAAATAAATAAATTTTATGGTGTCATTTTGCTTTTTTTTTTTACTTTGTAATGAAATCGGGTTTAACAGCAATAAAATTCTTTCCTGAGGTTCATTTCCTATTTTCATTGCTTGCACTGAAATCATTTTCATAATAATAAATAGAATTTTATGAGTGTCATTCCGCATTTTTCTTAATTTGTATTGAAATCCTATTTTTAGCGATATAATTAATTTTATGGAGTGTAATCTTGCATTTTTTTTATTTTTGTACTGAAATCGTTGTCATAGCAATATAATGAATTCTTTGAGTGCCATTTCGCACATTTCTGACTTTAATCATGTTTATGGCAAAATAAAGAGATTCTCTTTTGTCATTTTTCAACTTTGTTAGTTTGAACTGAAATCTTATTAATTTCAATTACATTCATAAGTAGAATGGCATTTTGCATTTTTTTCCGTGGTATTTTAATTATGTTTATGGCAATGAAATTCATTTCGAAATTCTCATTTCAAATTTTTCTTATTTTGTACTGAAATCGTGTTTATAGCAAATAAATTAAATTCTGGAATGTAATTTTCCTTAAGAAAGCATATTTTCCTTAAGTCATAGCAATAAAATAATTTCTTTGATTGTCATTTCGCACATTTCTGACTTTATATATATATCGTGTTTATATCTATTTAAATCATTTCTGGAGTGTTATTTCGAATTTATCGTACCTTGTACTAAAATCGTGTTTATAACAGTATTATTAATATCACGAGTGTCATTTCGCATGTTTATTTCTTTCTACTGAAGTCGTGTTTATAGCAAAATAAAGAGGTTCTCTTGTGTCATTTTTCAACTTTCTTACTTTGAACTGAAATCTTTTTCGAAAATTACTTGGATTATACTGAATGACGAAATGTATTTCAAAATTTTCGAAAAAACATTTTTGAAATACATTTCGAAATTCTCATTTCACATTTTTCTCATTTTGTACTGAAATCGTGTTTATAGCAAATTAATTAATTTCTGTTAATTACGTGTTAATAGCAATAAAATTCGTTTCTGGAATGTCGTTTCTCCTTTTTGTACTAATATCATTTTTATAACAATAAAAATAGTTTCTTCCGTGTCATATCGCATTGTTTTAACTTTGTACTGATATCCTGTTTTTATCAATATAAATAATTTTATGGAGTGTAATTTC